>NC_067398.1:556191659-557391659 GCF_016432865.1 Antechinus flavipes | reverse complement strand
TCTTTCCATCCCAAGTCTATTCAAATTGTCTTCAATCACTTAATTGCTAAGGAGAGCCAAGTCTTTCACAGTTGATCATCACATAATCTTGTTACTATGTACAATGTTCTCCTGGTTCTGCTCACGTCATTCAACATCAGTTTGTGCAAGTCTTTCCAAGCTTTTAAAAAATCAGCTTGCTTATAATTTCTTATAGAACAATAATGTTCCATTACCTTTGTTGGAATCTTTACAAATTGTTAAGTCATTACATTTGATAGAGACAATAATTATCTAATTTAGCATGGTTCAGTATTATTGATCTGATCCTACAAAGAGATGTTATGGACCAGAAGAAACAAGGTACTAAGTAGAACTAATAGAAACAATGCTTGTGTTCACACCTTTAGAGAGCTCATATAAGCAAGAAGTATTTAAGTACTCATTGGAGTTCATGCGTTTTGGAAGATTTCAGGGTTTAGTACAAGATATCCAAATTCACACCTCCCTTAATCCCTCCCTCAGGAGGAGTCAACCTTTGGGAGATGATATATATAGGAGAAGCTCTTAGAGCTTCAAGAGAGTTACTTTGGAACATTGTCAGGGATCAGAGAGGAGCACTCTGGGAGATTGAAAGCCAGGAGCACTCTGGGAGATACAGAAGCCCACAAGCCCTCTCTCAGAGGGGCAACCAGATTCACTTCATCTCACACTACTGTGGTGGCTGGGCTCCTGCACTTCCCCCACTGAGACCAAGCTGGTCTGAAAGGCTCTCCAGAAAGCTAGCTGAGTCCCAGGTGAAGGAGTCAAGAGAGATTCATTCCATTTTCCACTTGGCTGGCTGGAGGCTGAAGGACAAACCTTTGGATTTGGAGACATTCGGAGGGAGCTCTTGGAACCAAGCAGAAAGATAGCCACTAAGAAAAAGTAACTGGGCTATTTTGGAAGGAGAAAATAAACATTTGCATTTTATCACCTGGCTGCCTTTTGAGGTAATTATTACTTTCAACTGCAACTAAGGCTGCCTCTAAAAAACCTCCTCAAGAAACCTGCTTTCTCTCAGAGAGAACCATTATATTAAAGAAGAAGAACACTACAACCTTCATATGACAGAATTCATTTAGCCATTTGCCAACTGATGGGCATTCACTCAATTTCTAGTTCCTTATTATGCCCATTTTCTAGATGTGGAAGCCAAAGCTGATAGGTTAAGCAGTTCTTCAACTTCTCTATTTAGAGATCACATCTAAAGATGTGATAATAGCTCAGATATATGAACTGATCATCAAACATCTTAAATGTAATATGAATAAAGAAAGCCAAGACAAAATAAAAGATTCACAAAACATTAAAAACTATCAAGAAAATTTCATACCTTGTTAAAGGGATGTTATTAATATAATAATTCATTAGTTGAAAACTTCATACATGGGGAGATCTCATTCTTTTTAACCTGAATTTTTACCTGTGCATTAAGATTTGTTTGTTTCACAGAATGGGTGAAAGGATAAAATACAAATTTGCTTACTACAGTCTGGATTGAAATGTTTATAGGCAACAGGGAAAGGGTCAGTAGATAGAAACTGAACTTTGAGGCAGGAGCAGAAGACTCTCAGAGGAGATGGCAAAGGATATGAGTAAGAGCATAAATAGAAGCATTGATCTTGTCAAGAAGAGCTGCATCTTTGTTGTGTATTGATGTAAAGAAGTGAAGACTCAGAGGTAATATGGAGGGATTTTGAGCTACAAATGTGTTATGGGGAAGCTCATAACTGACTTTTATTTTTTCAATAAAGTAATTAGCAAGTTACTTTGCTAAGAGGGAATGAGAAGGAAGTGGTGAAATAGGATTGAAGAGGGAAAATAATGTTTGGTACATTTCCAGAGAGGAGCACTATAGGAAATCAGCCAATTGAGAATGAAATGATTCTCATGCAATCCTGAGGGTCCTTTTGAAATTAGAGAATATAAGAATCTGATTGTCATGATTGTTATGAGTAAGAATAGAGAAAACTGATGGTGGGAATGTAGTGAGACCTGAGTAAGCATAATGTAAGAAGGCAAAAATTTGTAAGTAGAGAAGAATCTTTTTATTGAATTTGTTTACTATAGGGTTGAGATTGTGAAGGGAGAAAATTGGGACCAGAACAATGGGATGGATTGGAAAAAATGGGGAGAGAAAACATGTTGGAGAGAGATGGTGATAAAGACAAAGAATAAGTTTAAGAAATATGAGGCAAGACAGACAAATATATGAGCTTGTAATTAAATATGGACATTTCAGAATTTTTGATCATGGAGGAAACAATTGTAAAATGATGAGGAGATCAAGATTATGCCTATGTCTGTATATTGCTGAGGTGGAGTATGGTGAGTGAATTGAAAAATTTCCAATCCGTCCCATTTCCCTCCCCTTGAGGAGCATTTGTTAGTGAGAGAATGGAAGTCACAAAGGACACTGTAGAAAAAAAAGAACAGAAAAGCTATGGGCTAGAGAAGGTTAATTCTGAATAGAATAGATATGAAGGAGTAGGAGTGGAAATAGGGTAAAGCAGTTTTGTTTTTGCCTAATCATTTAGAGATTAGAAAGAGGTGTTTGTTAGCTATAGGTAAGAGAATCATCCTCTGAGGCTCCCACTCTAAAAATGTCTGTGATAACAGAAAACAGCCGTGATACATATCTTTTTCAAATACTAGGGAAGAAGAAAGATTGGACAAAGCACATGTAGGAGTAAATGACAGTGGTTGGGTCCTCAGAAAGCTAGATAAACTCACGCTCAACATTTGTTTCTTTGTCTTTTCCCCAATATAGTAGTGAATGATACACAATGAGAAGATACCTTGCATTGGACACAGTCTTGGTTCCTGGACAGGCTTGAAGTTTAAGATACTATTAAAACAAGATTTCTGTGGCAAGCAGTCTCATTCTGATGAAGCTTACCATGACCTCCCTAGTTACAGAGAGTTACTTTTTTCATAAAGTTTATTTTTTAATTAAAGATTTTTATTTCAAAACATATGTATGGATAATTTTTCAGCATTGACCCTTGAAAGACCTTGTATTCCAATTTCGCCCTCCCTTCCCCCCCTTCCAATAGATGACAAATAATCCAGTCATAAAGTTTAATAAAGGAATATGGAACAAGTGATATCTCTACACATGGTGATAAGTTCAGGCTTCCAAATCTAGTATGATATCCTCATCAGTGGGCAGCAACGAGGGTTTTTATGCTTTGTATCAGGGGTGGGAAAAGTCTGACCTGTGGTATATATGAGACTAGTGAAATCATTTGTCAAGGGAATCACAGGAAATGATGAGCTGAAAGCTAGGTACGATAGTTTTCCACTGCTTGAGTTCAATAAGTTGATAACTTTGCATGGCCCATGAATGATGTTATAAATATTCAAATGACTCTTGGCAGAAAAAAGACGTTCCCTACCCCTACTTTGTATGAAGAAGAAATATATGATCATACATGTCGAATTCAGAGAGACCTCTAAGACTCATCTAGTCCAACTCCCTTATTTTACAGATGAGGAACATGAGGCTCAAACTGTCATCTGTGCTAGAACCAAGAAGCATCAGTAGGGCTTTAACATTCCTATTACATAAATATTATATAATAGGAAAGATAATTCTATATAAGTGTATATATTTGTGTATACTTTTCTGAATCCATCAGAGTATTAAAAATTAGTTTCTACAAATTGTACCTTTAAGACAATATAATAAGAATACTTTCCATTTGTGTAGGTTTAATTCCTGAGAACTGAAAGTTATCTTCATAGATTCTTGCTGGTTTACACAACACTTGAGGTTAGTAACTAGAAGCACACATGTTGTACTGTGTGTTGAGTGATAGGCAATACTTGTTGGCATACTTTTGAATAATATTTGGGCAAATTCATATAGTTGCTTTCCTTTTAAATCAATGATTTGAATATTTTAGGATATATTCATATCTCTCTAAATGAGAAACATATTGAAATTTCAATGGTTTTTCTTTGCCTTTCCCATTTTCAAAATTCCAGATTTTAGTTCTTTTTCATTTGTAAGAAATTTTTACAAAGAGTAACTGAATTAAATCAGTGTACACTGAGCAGCCTTTCTTAATAGGAGATGGTGAGTTTCCTTTTGCTTTTCCACTAGTCATATTCAAAAGAATACCATCCTAAGCTGCACCAGTTTTTTAAAATCTGCATACTTAGGGATTGATTGCCCATGCTTTATGTATTGTTACTGGTTTTATTTCGTTCTGTACAATTCATATCAATTTTGGTCTTTTATAGACTTTCTGTTAAATAGATAACTACACAATTATGTAATACAGAAACAAGCTTTAAAAAAGTTAAAACAATATGAAAACTTAGTTTTGCTAGGTATTTTTTCAAGCAGAACAATTACTTTTTTCAAAAAGCATCAATATGCAATTATTGTGGGGGATGGTAAGGTGGCTAGTAATGTTAAAGTTCATTTGAATTTTGTATAACTTTTCTGTTTAAGGTAAATATTCTTGAATTTAATCACACTATCTTCTTGCCAGCAGATTGCATTTTATACCATACAATTTTTTAAGAACAATAACAAGAACTTATATCTGGTACTTTGTAAAGCTTTTTTTATAAGAGTTTTATGATTTAAATCTCACAACAAACCTTTGAATTAAGTGCACATGATATAATCTAATTCTGTATTTCCTTGGTCAAAAAGCATCAGTATGATTTTTTGGGGGGAGTGATGTTCAGGTGGAATGGCAGAAAATATTAATGAACACTTAAACTATTTAAATTATTATGATTAAGGGAAATAATCTTGAGTTCAGGAATACAGGTTTTTTTGTCTGCTCCCAGACTACTGGAAATGCTGAACAGGTTTTAGAAAAGGGAATTGTATTTCATTTTAGAACCTGAGGTAAAATTTCTGCAGTTGATTTGTGCAATTCCTCATTCTTTCTTGTAAGAACTACCATTCTATATTCCTCTGTCTATAAATATTGTTAGTTGAAAATCAAAATATATTAACCCCCAATGACCTCCATGCAAGGAAACCTATAGTTTCCTATTATGAAAGGTTGCTTAGTGAACACTGATTTAATTCCATTTCTCCTTGCAAAATGCTTTACAAATGAAAAGCTCAATAGCTTTTTCTCACAAAAGTTTTCCAAGAAGTTTTAAGTTATGCTTTCTCAATTATAAACAGATTTTAGTTCTATTAATACAAAAAAAAAAAAAACAAAGCTCTAAAACAAACTGAGGTTGCATTGTTTAAGTTTTTTTTTTTTTTTTTTTTTTTTTTTTTTTTTTTTTTTTTTTTTTTTTTGTGGTGGAGATGATATTGACTGTTTTTGTTTAGATGCAATGAGAAAGTTCAAATTCTCCACCAACTTTGGCCAGAAGAGGGAACCAATTGACTATATCAGGAGAATATTATGAACTGCAACAAACTTTGTGACTTCCCCTTATGGCCTCATAAAATCAGACCTCTGGTGAGATAGGTTCCTTCTTTCATATGTAACCCAGCAAAGTCTTCCTGGCCTGATTGTAGATGCCTCTATAAAATATTTACCCTCATTCTTTTGTTTAACATGAATAACCACCTGAGTTTTTCTCTGAGGCATATGCATTTATCAAATAAGATAATATTTGTAAATACCTTAAAACTTAGAGAATTATATAAATGTAATCTAGAATTATTAGTGTTATCATTTGATACTTCATCACAGTTTGAATATGAAAACATAACTATTGATTTTTCTGAAAAGTAATTTAAATAACCAGAGTTATTTAGACTATTACTTTCCCCTCTGATAAGTGCAAGATATGTGTGAATTATGGCATTATTATTTTTCAGCTTAAATACAAATCACATGAGTACTTAAAACTATAGATTATGTATTAAAAATCAGAGCTCATTGAATTTATCTCTTTTCTCTCCATGCAGTTAGTTTATTTAGTCAGCTTTCCTTTACTTCTCTGCCATCTAGCATAATTAATGACCCTAATTTAAGCTACATAAGAAATGTCATGTTAGAGTGGATAGAGTTATCTTTGAAACAAGAAAGACTTGAATTCAAGAGTCTTTGATACATATTGCTTTTGAGACCATGAGTAAAACCACTCAATCTCTCAATGTACCATGCAGTTCTCTTAAGATTATATTATAAACTTCAGAGAAAGTGCTGATAGAGTTTTTTACCTGAGAGTTCCATATACTAAATACAACCATAGATTCAGCCCATATTCCTAATCTATAGCATATTTAGCAAATTTTCTTTGCTAAGTATATATGTTTGTAAAGGCAAAGTAGATTTTCTAAAGAATTTAATCTAAACATTCTACTTCTGAGGGAAAAATTAGCCTTTGAATTATTGAGATCAGTAGTTTTTCTAGATAATTATACCACTTTCTTTTCACTCCATGTATGCCAACAGAGGCTGTTCTCATATAGCCCCAAGGGCAGACTATGGAATGACTTAACTATTTTTACTGATCCATTTGGTCCTTAGCACATTTTCTAAGCTGAGGCACATCAAAATAGGATTACTCTGTGGGTTAGAGTAACTTCTGAACATACCATTTCTGTGCTACTATATTATGATTGTTTTAATTGTATGTTTTAACTATAGTATTAATGAAAATTAATATGAGGGACTCTTATTTAATTTCAATATTCATTTTAACTCTTATCTACAGAAAAAGCAGGTAGCATAAATCTGTTTATATTTATGTGCATTATAGATGTGTTTTTCTTTGTTTATGTCCTTTATTTTTATCTGTATTTTGTGTTGTGTTGCCAGACTAGAGCTCTGTATTTTTTCATTCATTTTGCCACTGTTGTGATTTCTCTGATATTGAAAATGCATCCTCATAATGCATAGAATCACCCTATTTACCCAATGGCTACTAAGAAATAGTAATAACTATGATCCTGAAAAATGAACCCTCAGAAGCTGAACTTTAATAATACACATAGATAAACAATTCTGTACATACCATCTACTATCAAGGAAGTTTGTTCACAATAAATGATATAAAGCTGATGATCTGATCTTCAGAAGCCTCTCATACTGTTAGGAAGAAAATGAGGCGATATATTACCATTATCATTAAGGAAAATAGGAACTCTGCTGATAAGCTATAAGTCTCATATTCTACAATACTACTTCAGATTTTAAGTGTTAATTGCTTCATTTCTTCTGAACAACCATCAGTCAGTGTAGAATTTGTCCAATGTACCAAGCATGTAATTTTGATATAATACCATTGCTATACTAAAAAGTAAAGCTGAACTATTTATTATAGAATATGTAGCCAGAAAGGGATTTAGTAGAATTTTTAAAATGTCCTTATCTTTCTTAAAGAAGGATTTTAAAAAAAGAACTTCAATGCATAAGGATATAGCAACTCAATTCTTACTAATCCTAATAAGTATTGGATTATTAAAGGTCCAGTGAAGTGTACATCCAACCTTTTCTCTCCTTTCTTTAAGAAATACATGCATAAAATGATGAAGTTTGGCAAGAAATTCATTATTCTCTTTAAACAGAAATGTACATTTTATTATAACCATAGTAGTACTTTGAAAAACAAATCTCAATTGTTGCCTTCTTTTTTTTTTTTTTAGAAAGAAGACATATTTCCACTAGCAGAAATACAATTAAGATTTCCCACAAAGTTCGGCATCTAGTAGCTCCTTATTTGTTCTTTCATACTAATAGGGTTACCAAAACAAAAACTAAAAGATAAACAAAACCAAAAATCTGGTTATAAACATAACATATCTGTAAGAGCAGTAGTGGTTTCTGAGATAAAATATTGACAAGCTGGTCAAAAGTTTGCCATTTCAACACCAATAATGTACTCCATTATCCAAGACCTGAGTCAATGAAATAATTCCCAGTCACATACTAATTTTCACCCACTAGGGGCTGCCCTAATGCCCTTGCTTAGAATTCAAAAAGGAGTTTTTGCCTCTAATTACTAGAGAGATCATTCCTAAAAGACTTCAGGACAAGATGAATTTATTTTATTTTGATGCTTTTAAAACTCATGGGCTATAACAAACACTTGAAGGGACTGGATATGTTTAACTTAGAGAAGAGAATGCTAGGGAAAGAATATTGTTTTCCAAAAGGAGGAACAGATATAGCCAATAGGTCAAAGGGATAAAAGAGTAGATTTTACTTAATCATAAGGAAATAATGTTCAGTAGCGAGAACTATTTAACAATGGGATAGATGACGCTGAAAAATGGGGAGCTCTCTCTTTTTTTTTTTTTCCTTTCTAGATGAATTGAAGCCAAGGCTAAATAGTCACCTGTCAGGTATAGAAGGGATTCCTCACTGACTAGGGAACTAGATTATGTAGCCTAGACAATAGGGAATTAAAAACATCTTCTTAGCATTGTCCTTGAAAGGATTCCATAATCAAATGTACTAAATAATTAAAATTTAAAAAAAAAACTGGATCTAAATCTAAAAATTCCAACCTCCAATTCTATGATTTTTAAGATTGATAAAGATAAACTATTTTACTATATTGCTATAAGCTATATTGCTCTACTTGATAGGTAGAAGTCACTATTTTTTATGGAGGAGCACATTTCTTCTGAACGCTCCAAAGGCTTTTCTTTTTTCATTCTACTTTTTTAGGGGATATAAGGAGGATTCAGGAGTTACACTAATGGAAATAATAAAGAGGAATCCAGAGAAAATACTTATTACTATGCTATGAAGTGATCAGTTTTTATTGGAATTAAGAAAACATTTTTAATTTATGGTGAATCTGTAAGAAGAAACCTGATACATAAAGAAGGAGAGGAAATAAGCATTTATATGGTGCCTATTATGTGCCAGGAAGATTCTGGACTAAGTGCTCTTATAAATATTATCTCCTTTTATCCTTACAACAATCCTGAAAGTAGATGGCATTGTTTCCCTTCTTTACAGGTGAGGAAACTTAGGTAAACAGAGGTTTAAGTAACTTGTCCAAGTTTCTCTCTCTTCTCTCTATATGTATATGTAACACATATGCATGTGTATATATACATGTATATTTATATAATCATGTGTATATATCTTCTTATTTTGATATATAGTGTATATACATTTGACTATTTTATCTTAAAGATCTCAGATTAATTTTCTTTTATGGAAGAAATGCTTATGGGATATCAAAAGTAGATACCCCATTACTCATTTTCACAAATATTTCATATTGTATAAAAACAACCTGAAATATCTTCCTTTACCACAAACTGCTATTTGCAAGCTTCAGGTCTTAAAAGTAGATGCCAAGAGAAGCAAACTCATTGACTATAAGATAGAACTAAAGTCCAGGTTCTGTTCCTAGCTCCTTCAATGACATTATTTTAATATCTGAAAATTTGGATACCAAAATTATTCTAAATTGTCCACTATATAGAAATGATAGTGTGAACAAGATTGACTTTAGACATCATTTTGAAGTACAAAAAGCTTGTCTTCAGTCCTTTCCCAGTTCCACAGGACTTTCCAGTCCTTCTGTGCTTTGGCATTCCCTTTTTTTAACGTAATCCTTATTAGTATCTATCCTGGAGATATGATCTTCTGCAGCCTGCTTTATTTAGCTTGGAAGCTTTATGCTTCCATAACTTCTGTTGAATTCCAAGTTCATTACTGGAATGGCCAGCTGGTAATACTGTTTTAAGATTGTGCCTTATGGACCTCTATGGTTACACATATCTTGTTACTTCACACTGTCGTTGAAATGTGTCTACTACTCTTTCTATATCATTCCTTACAAGATCTATTTTTTGTGTCTTCTAAAACCATAGTTAATTAGCACTTGATTATGGAAGTCTATACATGTGCTAATAGGAGATATGTAAAACTCTAGGTTTCTCTTCTCCCAGGTAATATATGGTGTTTATATGTATTTTAATTAAAGCTTTTTATTTTTCAAAACATATGCATGTCTCCCTGTGCAACAAGAGAACTGTTCGGTTCTGCACATATATATTGTATCTAGGATATACTATACAGTATACTAGGATATACTACAGTAACCTATTTAACATGTAAAGGACTGCTTGCCATCTGGGGAAGGGGGTGGAGGGAGGGAGGGGAAAAATCGGAACAGAAGTGAGTGCAAGGGATAATGCTGTAAAAAATTACCCTGGCATGGATTATGTCAATAAAAAGTTATTTTAAAAAATTTTAAAAATCAAAAAATGCATTGACTCTTCAAAGAAATAAAATAGTGACCCCCTCTAAAAAACCCCAAAACATATGCATGGATAATTCTTCGATATTAATCTTTGCAAAACCTTGTTTTCCAATTCTCCCCCCCCCCTTTCCCACTCCCTCCTCTAGATGGCAAGCAGTCCAATACTTATTAAAAATGATAGAAGTATATGTTAAATCCAATATATGCATACATATTTATATCTTGAGACACAAGAAGAATTAAATGAAACTGGAAAAAATGAGAAAGAAAATATAATGCAAGCAAACAACAACAAAAAGCGTGAAGATGCTATGTTGTGATCCATCGTCAGTTCCCACAGTCCTCTCTCTGGGTGTAGATGGTTCTCTATATCACAAATCTGTTGGAACTGGTATGAATCATTTTTGTTGTCGTGTAAATGATCTCCTGGTTCTGCTCATTTCAGTCAGCATCAGTTCATGGAAGTCTCTCCAGACCTCTCTGAAATTATCCTGCTGATTGTTTCTTACAGAACAATAATATCCCATAACATTCATATACCATAACTTATTCAGCCATCCTCCAATTGATGGGCATCCACTCAATTTCCAGTTTCTTGCCACTACAAAAAGGGCTGCTACAAACATTTTTGCACATACAGGTTTCTTTCCTTCCTTTATTATCTCTTTGGAATATAAGCCTATTAGAAACACTGCTGAATCAAAGGATATGGACAATTTAATAGTTTTGTGGGCATAGTTCCAAATTTCTCTCCAGAATGGTTGGACCCATTCACAATTCATTATTGCTAATCTGAGAGGTGTGTAGTGGTATTTTAGAATGGTATTCATATTTTAAAGTATTTTTCTGAACATAGTGTCTAGATTTTATTTAACCTATACTATTCACACTTTTAATTATAGGTATTTGGGGCTTGATAGAAAGGGAGAGTAGCAGGGTATCTATACAGATGCCATTGGCAGGACAGTGGACAAGAAATTCTTAGACATTGGATCTCTATGGAAACCTGAAGTCATACTGTATAGGTGACTTCCTATATATCAAAATTAGCCAGAGTGCAGGGCATTCTTGTAACAAATCCATTTTCCATCAGATGTCTATATTAACAATGTTATTCTTTAGATTAATTTTTTCTAAAGAATCTCAAAATTCAGTAAGATTGCTTTCATTTTTATAATGATAATATAAATATTATATTATAAAATAAATATAATACAATATAATTGTACTTGGATACTTGCAAAATTTGAGATACTCTGATTTGGCAAATAAAAAAACCCAAAAAACAAAACAGGAAACATGGGAAGGGACTGAAATACCAAATCAATGGAAGAAGCTTCTATAAGACTTGAGTTTCTTGGACTCCTAATTTAGTTCTTGATTTGCAGCATTCCCCCACTGCTCCTTGAGAGCAAAGGCTATTTTATTGTCTTTATATCTCTGATAGCTAGCAGAAGGCCAGCATATAGGAGATGCTTAACTGAACATTTGTGGAATGAATTAATATTAAGTAAGAATATTATGTTTATATTTTAAACAATGCCTTTAAGATTCGCAAGCCCAAATTCCATTGATCAGGTCTTCATGGGCCAAAGTGAAGATTACTTGGGACAGTTGTACAGATAATTAAGCCAGATTTCTATTTTGACCTGAATTATACCAGGTTATTAACCTGCAATTTTCCCCTTTCCTGATATTCCTTCTTCTCCTTTGTTTTCTCCTTGCCCTGACACCCCAAATTAATTTTGCATTTGTCTTAATTCTGTTTGAGAATATCATTGCTGATATATATATATATATATATATATATATATATATATATATATATATATATATATATATAGTATTACTAGTTTCCTCCCCAAAATCTTTCACTATCTGCAGCAAAAGGGAAAGACAAAAAATGAAGAAAAAATAAAAATGGAGGCACAGCTAACTTGATAAATTAGATATATAAAATAAGGAAGTATATGATAAATAAGGGGAGATCTACTTCTAATATTAATCTTCTCCCCAAGCTAAAAGGCTAGAACATAACAAAAGCCAATTGGTTCCTCTCAGAAAGAGAAAAGCAGCTCAATTTTGAAGTGAGCAATTTTTCAGATATCATTTCAGAAGCTAGAGAGAGGATTATAAATGATGAAAATGGTACTTTTTAGAAGAAAATATAGACTTGAAAGGAAATAAAAGACCATTTGATTGGGATAAGATCTGAACCTCTCCAAGGACAAAATCTATTGCTTTAATTGTTCCACAAATTGAAAAGCATTATAACAAACACATTCTTGTATATTTAATTCCAAGTATTGAACCTGAAAAAAAAAAGTGGCAAATACTTAAAAAAATTCCTTGGCTGAAGAAAATTATTTCACTATTTATTTCTTTGGTGTAGGTGGAATTTGCTCCATAATTTTTTCAATTAATTCTATTTTAGTGAGTTACGCTACAAAAAGAACAAATGGTAATATATTTTTAAAAATCGTGACAAATAGCTCAAGACAGATACAAATATGTATATAGTATATGATACTTCAGAATTTCAAACCATGTAATCTTGGAAATAAGAGCTGAAACACTTCCCTATAATGCCTTCCACAAATCTTCAAACCTTAATCCATAGCTTAAGTAATGCTTGTGTCAAAATACCACACTAACTTTCTGTGAAAGGTGTCTTTGAACTGGTTTTTACTTGTTGAGCTGCTTTGTGTGCCTGAGATTATCCACTTGTCAGGATGCCATACTGGAATTGAGATGAGGAGCAGGAGGACTCACTAGCTTGCCCTCAGGATAGTGAAGCTTTACATATTTGATGACAAAGGAATGCAGGAGGGTCTTATGTCAGGTATGTGGTGTGTGTGTGTGTGTGTTTATGTATATATATGCATTCTCCTACATTTGAATGTATTTTGTTCTTTAGGCTTCTGTTTATTAGTTCATATTGCTTAATTATAAAGTAAGCATGAAGAAAAGGAACATGTATTTCAAGCGCTCCTCTGTTTTCATTTTGGATTCACTCATCCTGTGCAAACATTATTTCCTCACATTTTCATTTTTGTAAATTGTTTATTTAAGACCTAGAAAACAGAAATTAAAGAGAGGGATAGGATGGCTTATCTTAATGACCAAAGCCCTGTATTTCATGTTCTTCACTACATATTAAAGTTTTAATAAGTAAAACAAGTCCTGAAGACCTTTATAGATATTTGATAAATGGATAATACTTTTGAAAGTTTATGCTAGAGCCATTAGAAATTCCATAGATCCAACAAATATGTGTCTTTAAGTTTGCCTTAGAATTCCACAGTGTCAAATTTTACTTTCTTGGAAGAGACTACCATTGTATAAAGCATTAAATGTTTCTTATTTGGGAACTAACACCAGAAGTAGGCCATGTGACTATTGACAAAGTTAAATACAGCAGCATTTCATGCAGTAGGCGTTTTCTTAATTAGGTTATCTTATAATGGTTAAACTATAAAGTGAAGTGCTTGGGCCACAAAACTTGACCATTATTTTTAATGTATTATTTTCAATGGGATTTCTGCATTGCAATTTAGCATCTATATCTGAGAGTGGTACCTCATTAAAAAAGGAGACAATGTCATCTTATAGTGGAAAGAGCCTTTGACCAAGAATTAGAAGACCCTAGTTCAAGTCTTGGTTCTGCTACTTACCATCTGTATAATATTGGACAAATGATTTTATCTCATTTATCTTACCTGCTAAACATGAGGATTGCATTAAATGCTATCAAAGGGCTTTTTCAGGTATGACAATTTATAAATCAGTCAAATGGATTTCTAGTCCCAAGTATTCCTGTGCAACTTGAGAAATCATTTTTCTTTTATGTCTCAGTTTCTTTATTAAAATGAGACAGTTTGACTAGGTGATATCCACAATCTTTCTATTATAAAATTCCAAGTTAGAAGAATAATAACAACAAACTTATAGGATAAAGGGAAATTCCTAATCCAAAAGCCTAATGTTA
The DNA here is from genome assembly GCF_016432865.1 of Antechinus flavipes. NCBI lineage: Eukaryota > Metazoa > Chordata > Mammalia > Dasyuromorphia > Dasyuridae > Antechinus > Antechinus flavipes. The sequence goes on along the minus strand of NC_067398.1, from coordinate 557,377,486 downwards.
AAATATATATGACCACAGATCTATATCATGGTAAGGGTAATGGATATGTAGTATAAATAAATTAACAAATCAGTAAATAAATAATTTTAAAAAAAAATCCTGCACTTACTTCTAGATTCTGTTATTCAAGTAGCCATGTAGCTTTGGTCAAGTGACATTTTACAATTTACCTGCCTTTTTGAGCCTTGGTTTCCTCATCTGTAAAATAAGAAAAATGACATATACTTACTCTGTTAATTTACTTAAGATTGTTATAAAGGGGGAGCGGGGTGGTGCAGTGGATAGAGCACTAGCCCTGAAATCAGGAGGACCTGAGTTCAAATCAAATCTGACTTCAGACACTTTCCTAGCTGGGTGACTCTGGGCAAGTCACTTAACCCCAATTGCCTCAGGAAAAAAAAAAAAAGATTGTTGTAAAGGTCAAGTGGAATAATGTGTATGTGTATGTGTCTATGTGTATATACACACATATATGTAAATGCATTGCTATTTTTGTCTAGGTAGGATAACATAGCCATCAATCACTATAATACATAGATGCAAAAAAGTTAAGAATTGGATCTTTTCTAGCAAATGCAAAAGGTAACACTGCCCTTAGAATGGCTTATGGTGCCATATGAAACTTGTTTTTATATCAGTGTGTGATAAAATACGGAATTAAGAGAATACAAGAAGGTAAAAATAATATGACCCAGCTTATGATACTGCTCTGCAGTAAAAGGAAATGAATTAGATGAATATACGGAGCAAACACGAGGGCAGTTATACTAGCAGCATGAAATAGGAAATGGGGAATTGTAAAAACAATTGCAGAACAAGGCAACAAATGCCAGGGAGGGGAGTCTTCTAGCAAATAAAGACATGTCACAGAACTAAAACATGTCACAACTGAGTAAGGTGGTTTGAGAGGTGGAAAGGAAATAGTATCCAATCCATTGAAGCTCTAAAAAGTCAAGGGCTAAGCTAAGAGTCTTATATATACTTGTGACTTCCTTTTTTTCAGGTCACATTTTACTAGGACTTGGAGATCTAAGTTTAAATTCAGTCTCAATCTTCTACACAGACTTTCTAAGAGTACAAATCCTACCAGATTGACTTAAGGCTAAGTACCATTCCATCTACATATAAAGGAGAACTCATTAAAAACTAATGATATTCTCCAATTTCTGCTCCTCCCTTGCCAACCTTTCAGCTACAGGAAGCCTAACACAGCTAGATGGTTCAGTGGATGGAGTGCCAGTCCTGAGTTCAAATTCATGCTAAGATATTTAGTAGCTATGTCACTCTGGGCAAGTCACTTAACTCTATTTGCCTCTGTTTCTTCATCTCTAAAATGAGCTGGAGAAGGAAAGGGCATATCACTTTACAATTTACAAGTCTCTTTGAGCCTTGGCTTCCTCATCTGTAAAATTAGAATAATGATACTGTACTTATTCTGCTAATTTACTTAACAAGATTGTTGTATGATCAAGGGGAATAATCTTTGTCAAGTAAGCTCCCAAAAGGGTCACAGAGAGTTGTATACTACTGAAAACAACTGCAGTAAACATAGCCCTTTCCCAATTAAAACGATTCTAGGAAGAAGGTTACAGAAGCTTTCCAGTTAAAAACAAAACAAAACAAAACAAAAAACCCAACCCATTCATTCTTTAGCTTAAATGATTTGTTAGGTAAACCCCATGGTGTTTTTCCTGTATTTATTGGCTGCTCCATAGGATGCTGATTGGTGAAACCAAAGTTTGTCTTTTTTGAGACATGTCTTTTGTTTCCTTCAGAGGCTTTTACAAAGTTTCCCACAAGCAAGGGCCCTACTGACTCCTCTAGTTGTGATGGAAGAGTTCCATGACTCTTTCCAAGGTTACATAGGAGCTTACTGAAAGTCCAGAGAATGAAATTCCCATGTCATGAAGTTGGCTACTTAGTGCAGTAGATAATTCACAAACCTTGATGACAGGAAGACCTGAACTGGAATCCTATTTCAGATGTAACTATTGATCCTGTTTGATTTTTGTTAGTGTCAAGTAAGTTAATAAATTATATAAAAATGTAAAAATAATATGACATATACAAATATTAGCTATTATTACCTTTTCCCCAAACCTCCCCTCACTTTCTTTAGTCTGTGCAATGTCAGTTTATAATGGCTCTTAGAGACTTATGTTGTAAATATAGAATTTTCAGGTAACATGGCACATTTAATTTCTCTCCTCTCTTATTCATGCTATACCACAATAGCCAAAATAATCTTCATTTGTAAGTCTGAATATGTCTCTTCCAAACTCTAAAACCTTTAGAGGTTTCTCCCACTACACTTTCATTTTGTCCAGTCAATTAGGATATTGACAGTCTAAAATGTAAATTTCTGTGTCTGGTGTTAGGGACCTTCATGATCTGGTTCTCAGCAGTTTAATGACAACTAGAGAAACAATAAGTGTAATGTGTAGTGAAATGTACTAATCCTAACTTAAAATTTCAGAGAGCAGGGAGCCCACCTCTATCAATTATTAGCTCTGTGAACTTGGACAACTTAACTTCTTGCTAAACCTCAGTTATGACTTTTCAGTATGACTTATAAAATGGGAATAAGAATGCTTTCACTTTATACTTACAGAAAAGCCCTTTGCTATAGGAACTACTTACATTTTCCATCTTATTTCATTTATTTCCCCTCATAGACTTGGTTGCAGTTGAACTGATCCTCTATATTTGAAACTCAGTCCTTTCATATCTTGACCCAATAAAAATCTTTCCTCAACCCCCTCCCCCAACTCCATCCTCTTCAAGGTTCAATTTAGGTGTTGCTCTATTCTTCTCTTCACTTTCTACTTGGCTTTAACTTATTTATATATTTCCTTTTCCTCTTTCTTCCCCACCAATTCCTTAGACTGTAAATATCTCAAGAAAAAAAGGAATATAGTTTTTTCTTTATAAATTTACAGAGAATATGCTGGTAATTTCTTTAAAATTTGTTATTCTGAACTTAAATAAAACAAACATTTCTATAATATTATGTAATGGAAAAATATGGAATCATATGAGACTGCTTATCTATTATATACCACTTGGTTTTCCTTTAAAATATATAATAAAGTTATTAAGTGATAACTTTTTTCTGCTTTTTTCCTTCTCTCCTCAGATGGCTATCATTAGGCACAAATATGTATTGTATTGTATATGTAAATCCATTCTATACATACTTCTATTTATAGTTTTTCTTTGGATGCAGATAGCATCTTTCTTTGATGTTCTTTGAGGTTGAGTATTTATAAGTCAAAAACACTTAGTCATTCAAAGTTATTCTTAAAACAATATTATTGTTACTGTATCCACATTCTCTTGTTCATTTTGTAAAGAACTTGGAAATTGCAGGAATGACTATCAGTTGAGGGATAACTGAACACATTGTATATGATTGTGATGGAATACAAGGTGATAATAAGAAATGAGCTCAATGATTTTTAGAAAACAGACACTAACTGTTTAACAACTGAGTTGATAGGGGAGGAAGGGCTGGAATATAAATAACATACATTTTTACTTTGGATTTGTATTATTTACATTTTCTTCATTACTTTCTTAAGTATAGACCAATCAACAAAATAATAAATCAAGCCCTGATTTGTAGCTTACTGCTTCTCTAAGATGTGAATAATTCCATTGAAAATTTGACAGCTGAGCTGATTCTAGCTGACCAACACATTCTGGAGCTTTGATAGCTTAAAAGTGCATTGACTTTTGGAGCATCCTGTATTCCAGGAGAGATAATCAAAGTTGTAAATAACAGGTAAGGTATTAAAGTTAAATTTTATATCATCTTAGACTATTAGCATGTTTCTTGGGGCAGTAACTTTTTTTTAAGGAAATGCCTGATCATATGTTGAAGAATTTTAAGTTGTATGTGCTCTCAGTATACCAATACTGAAAATTTGGTGAAATGCTTTTTCCTATTTGTGAATATTTTACCTTTTGTCATTATTTTCCATGTAAAATCTCTTGTGAAAATTATGTATAAGTTGGAAAAGCAAAGCAAATATCAGCACATTTATTTACAATAAATAATGCTGAAAAGTATTCTTTTTATTAAAAGATTCTCTTCTTGTTCCACTTTATCCCATTGCTTAGGTTTTAGAAATCTCTTAAGAATATACAAAAATGCCTGATCTGTTCTTCTGACATCTAATCTTCCTCTCTCTCCTTTCTTAACTCTCTTTCCTCTTTTCCTTCCTCCTTTCCTCCAGTCTTCAGTCTTAAACTTTTGTTCTATTTTCTTTATCCAAAGTCAATCCAAGGAATATGTATTTACACCCTACTATGTGTAAAGCTTTGAGAAATTCTCTATTTTAACTGACTACACTGTTGGCCAAAATTTTCTGAGTTATCAGATTTTGAATCAACCACATCCAGTGAAAATCAATTTTCAGGCTCCAAATGTAAATCTTCTTAGAGTCAACTTCTATCAAAAGCCTGCTTCAGCATTGCCTCCCCTCCCAACTTCTGACAAGAAATTATTTCTCCTTTTGGCACAGGAGTAGCATGGGTGTTTACTTTGTAGGACAGTTTGCTTGGGGAAAACCTTTAGTTTCTCTAACATATAGAAACCCCTCCACTTAGGGCAATAGAGGTCACAATCACTATCCATCAAAACAAGTGTTTATCTAGGGATTCCTTTGTGTAGGAGTACCTACTGAAGATTTATCTGACCAGGCCCATCTCATCATTTAATAGTCCTACTGGTCAATCAATTGAACATTCTTACTATTAAACACATCCAATGCTTGCCAATTAACAAACAACTAACCATCTCTATTGCATTACTTTTTTTTTAAATTGGAAAAACCTCACTTTTGGTTTAAGAGGTTTAATGTCAAAAAACAACTCCCTTGCAGAGCATGGATTAGAACTTAGGTAATAAATTCAGATCTCTAAAACGTCTTAGCTGTTTGTTACAGTCCCTTTCCTTTGTAAATGATGAAATTTAAAATTAGAGTTATCTGATTTTACACAATTAGTAAATGGCAGAGTTGGGGTTTAAACAGAAATTTCCTGACACAAAATCTGGTGTTCCTTCCTCTGAACTATGTTTTATCTTCTTATTTTATGACTACCAGGATTTAGCAAGGAGACACACAAACAGGGACATGCTGGCTAACATTTAACAACCGTCTCTGGGAGGAAGAGAATACTACAAGACTTATTTAAAAGTTTAATCTTCATTATTAATACTTTATTATTTTCTAAAGAGGGGTGTATGGGGTATTCCGGGAAGACTAGCTCCTTTGATGATTGCCAGACTCTTTTCAGGGCTACTCATCCATGTTTGATGTCCACCTTCACACAGATCTTACTTATGGCTCCAAGAAGTTGTACTGTATACAGTGACAACATACTAGTCCTTCATCTTGGAAGATGGGGTAAACCACAGTTATGGGATAAACCAAATCTATCAATGAGTTAAGGGGAATGTCTATCCTAGGCATGAGAAGACTTTTTTTTGGCAGAATGGGCATGTGAGAGCAGTTTGTTCCAATAACCATGAAGATAGCTAATGCAGGTGCAATGGAATACCTAGTGCATTTAAAACATCAAAATCATCTGCTACATCCTGAGACATCTAGTTGCCTTGACATTTGTCCTAATCCTGGACTTCATTGATTCTAGAAGAGAGAGTGAGGTTGACAACTTTGTGCAATTCTGCCTTCACTTAAATCCAATTATTCCCCAAGTCAAAATATAGCCCCTGATATCATTGGTTCTTTTAAAAAATGAAGGACTTCCAACATTTTCTTAACTGTAGATAATCAGCAAAACAATACACTAAGCCCTGATTTATGGCATTTGCCAATTTTTGAAGTATAAATGCTCAGTGAAAATTTAACAATCAGTTCCTGAGAGCCAGTGAAGATGAATTATAGCACACCATAGCTTACAATCCATTATGCAAGGAAATGATCACATTTTACCTTATAGTATTGTAAAATACTGTTATCAATTTTGATGAATGAGAGAAGTTGGAAAACTGGAATAATAGAACAATCAATTAATTGAACATAAATGAACCTGAGTTTGAATCTTAGCTATACTACTTATTCTCTATGTGACTGAGGTAAAAGTACTTTATCTTTTCCACACCCCACAACTTGTAAAATGATGGGCTGGGCTGTATCCATAATTATTTGATCCTGTCAAGTCACTTAACCTCTCTCCAACTCAGGAGGCACTTATTTCTCAGGTTTATTGTGAGGATCAAATAAGATAATACCTATCAAATAGTTTGCTAACCTTAAAGTGCTATATAAATATTAGCTATTGTTAGCAAATCTGACCATGGCAGTCTTCCTCCCTCAGAATTGCTCCAAGTTATCTCTAGGATCAAATATTAAATCATCTCTTTGGCATTTAAGGCTTTTTAACAACCTCACCTCTCCCTACTTTTCCAGATTTGACTCCCTTCTAGATATTTTATGAGCCAAATTTTATGAACCACTCTTGTTGTTCCTTGTTCATGACATTCTGTCTCCTGACTCCATCCCTTTTTGTTACCTGTGTTCCCATGTTCTCCCTCATCACCTTTACCTCCCTGTTTCCCTGGCTTCCTTTAAAATACATCCAATTCCCCCTTCCTTTTGGAAAATTTTTCCACCTCTTCCCTCCCTTCTTCCACTCCTTCTGGCTCCCTTCTCTAATCCTCTCCTTTATGTTGTATTCATCTTTTTGTGTCAAGTTTGCACATTATTTCTTCTATTAGAACGTGAATTACTTGAGGACAAGGATGTTTCTGCCTTTATTTATACCTTCACTACCTATCACTGGACATTAATAAGTGCCTAGTAAATATTTGTTGACTGACTAGTACTATTATTACTATTATTAATCATCATCATCATCATCATAATTTTATCATCCTTTCTGGCTCTAAAGCCTATAGTCACATTGGAACATTTTTTAATAAAAAAAAAGTTTATTAAAACAGGCACACATTTTATTATTTCAGTAAAAATTCCAATGAAATCTCCAAACCTAATTGAAGCTTGAAATTTTTTTTTCTTTGCATTTCCTTATCATCTACCAAGTAACCAAGATATCTGAGATCTGAAGTGAATATCCTCTATAGGAATATTGATGACATTTGTTTTAATAAAATGATTCTCTTCAGAAATACTTTCAGCCTCTGCTCAGCTGTTAGCTGTCAGCAGCACAGCTGTTGACTCACCTTTCTCAGTGGCAAGGATGGTTTCTCAGTCAAAATGAAGAGAATCATTCTTAATCACATAGGCTCATTCAAGTATTTTAATATGAAATATGACTGCTATATTCAATTTTAAAATATTGAGTAAATATCCTGATCTATTAGTTTGTAAAATTGAAGTGTCATAAGATATCATTGGTATAATTTTTATTTTTTAAGTGATCTCATAATTTTGTGTATTTCCTGTTGGAGTTAACATCTGTCAAAATTTTCCAGGAAAGACTTTGCTTGAAAGAAGATACCATTTCAAGCAATGAACCACAATGTTATGGTTGATATGATTTTAAATCAGGCCCAGGAGGGGATGTATCTAATCAGGGAGTGATTTTCCTTCAGTAAGAAACATGCTAAAGAAATACCACATTAGTTCAAAGATACTCTTAAGCTTACTGGCATTATTGGAAAGCATATTAGTTTTAGAATCAGGATCTTTGGCTTTTGAATCACAGTGTTGACACTTGGGTAACACTAAACCTTTTCTGAGAGTAATGTTTTATGATTAAATTCATATTTTCACTAACTAAAAATACTAAACTTTGATTAGATGTTAATGAAAATAAAAAATGTAATCATTTTTTCCTATCTAAGGTTCATAGATTGCCTGAAATTTGTTCTCAGATCCTTTGGGAGTTCATGGATCTAGGTTAAAAACCATTGGTTTATATTAAAGCACCTTAAATGGCAGCATGAGAAAAGGAATTCAAAAGAAAGGCAATCTAAACCTGAATTCTGCTGCTGGCTTTTGTTTACTATTTGAATAAATGGCTGAAAGAGCTAATTCCTTTCCCCTAAAAGGGAGGAGTGCAGAACTGCTCTTAAGGTTGGACCATAGGACCTAATTAGGCTTCACATCAGACAAAGACCAGTAGATGGTAGCGAAGATCAGTTCAGCAGAGTTTCACAACATGCAGCAATATAACTAGAGAATAACAGAACTGGAAGCTTCTGCTTTCTTGAAGATATCCCCAAAAGGAAACCTTGATTCTAAAGCATTGGAAGAAAAATCAGCTTTCTTGATGACATCCCCAAAAGGAAACCTTGATTCTAAAGCATTGGAAGTATGCATATTCCTGGTCATGTGTATACCCCAACATGCTGTTGCTACATGTATTCTTTTAGCCACATTTCTTGCATGGAGACTTTCTGTACCTCTGCATATGTGCATAGGATCCTTTGTCACTTATAACATTTTTTTAACTTGATTTTTTTTTTTTTCTTTTTGATGAGGCAATAGGACTTAAGTGACTTGATCAGGGTTACACAGCCAGGAAGTGTTATGTGTCTGAGGCTGGATTTGAACTCAGGTCCTCCTGACTGCAGGGCCCATGGTCTATCTACTGCAATCATCTAGCTGCTCCCCCCCCTTTTTTTTTTTTATAGAATTGTGGCGTTCTTTTTAAATGTCTTTAGCTCTAAAACAATATGTCTTCTTGTTAATATAATAAAAGAAACATAGTAAATTAGGGGTTTACTTATAGTTAATGCTGAGCCAAAAATATGCCATAAACATGGGATTTTTTTTTTTACAGGACCTACTTGTGAAAGGCATCTTGGATCTATAGATATTACATATAAGAATGGTCAAGTCAATATCAAATCATTCACAGATCTACTGTTACTCATCGGTCACGCCATTTTACTACATTTTCCCGGCTTCTTATACCATTTCTTACACCATTTCTTATAAGTCATCGTACATCAAGGGAGAAGTTGGAAAAGTGTGGAAAAATGAGAAAAGCAATAAATTTCAAATCAATCAACTTGGATTTGTATCCTGACTCTACTATTTCCTTTCTGTGTGACAGAGGCTTAGCACGTAATCACTTTTGTCCTTATGTAAAATGAGGGGTTATGTCTATATCTAACTATAGGTAAGTCTAGCTATGTATCTATCTATACAGTCATCTATTATTATGAATAGGTGCAGTTTGAAACTGTGTTGTGGTTTTTGGTTTTCTTTAGACTTTAGTTTGAAGTAAAATTGGATTGCTTTTCAAACTATTTTTTTTCCCCTTGAAGTTTACAGTTTCCTGTTTCTAAAATTACCAATTTCTACCTGTATTTCTAAATAGTTTTTCAATTATTATTATTAATAATTAATTATATTCAACAATTTGTGACCCTATTTGGAGTTTTCTTGGCAAAGCCTCTGAAGTGGTTTGCTATTTCCTTTTACAGCTCATTTTACTGATGAGTTATTGAAGCAAATAGGGATAAATGATTTGTCTAGGTTCACATAGCTAGTAAAGTATCTGAGGCTGGGTTTGAACTCAGGAAGATGCCCCCTAGCTAGTTGGCACAGTAGAGAGAGTGCCAGTCCTGTAGTCAGGATGACATGGGTAGGTCTTCAGTGGAGGATTTATGGAGAGGCATGCACAAACTCCACACAATGACAATGTGTGAATGGATTTGATTTGTACTTGTAGATAGTAAGATAAGGTTTTGTTTAATTATCCAAATGTAGAGAGGTGGATATATAGAGTGTCCTATGCAACTTAAGGACTTTGTAATTTTTAATAGCCTTTTTCCAATGGTGGGGTTTAGATACCCTCCTGAAGAATTGGTTTCACTGATGAGATTTCCCTCCAAAGTGAGCTAATTGCCTTGCACTCTTGTGGGATGGATAATGTGAGAGGAGTAGCCCCTTTCACTATTCAATTAGTTCCTTTTGAGAACAGTTTTTGTCACTGAAAACCATCCTCCTTTAGCTACTAAGAGATGTTTGTAGACCTCACACAAGGAGATACTTTCAAAAGTTCTTAATAAAAGATTTTCTGTAAGCTCTTCAAATTGATGAAGAAATTCTCCAGATCAATATTACTGCAAAAATACATGTAAAAATTACTTTAATCCCCTATTTTTTAAAATAAGGGTCTTCTCTTTATTTTTATGTAGTTATCAACAAAGTTCAGATTTTTGCTTATGCTACCAAATGATTAATTTTTCTATCAGCACCTCAAAGAATCACCTAGTTAATTTAAGTTGCCTCCTTTTCATGGATGTTAACCTAAGTTTGGGTCTTGGGCCTTACAATCGTAGGTTAACAATACTTCTGAAGTAGACCAAAAAGGCAGCATAAGATAGTGGATAGAGTAGACTTGGTGTCAAGATCTGGTTTTGAGTACTTCCTCTCCTCTTGTCTTCTTCCCTTCCTCTTCCCGCCCCCTTTTTTCCTCTCCTTTCCTCCCTTCTGGAGCCAAAATTGGTTTACCTAGTAAATTTGAGAGATAAATTTTCCTTTATAAAAAGGGGAAATATTGGTCTATAAAATAGCTATACTAGGTCATCATCTGCCCCCTCAAAAAGTTGAATGTACTGATTAAAATATTTGCAGAATAAAACATAGCTAATTTTTATTTTGATGATATCATATGTAATTCTACAAAACTTAAAACATGAATTTAATGAAAAACTCCAAAATTTAACAATAAAACTTTAAAAAACATATATTTTCCCCTAAAGGGATTCAGATATATGATATATATTTTACCCTGATTAAATCTATTATTTAGTTTTTAAAATAAATGGCTTCTCTCAACAATTATTTCTAGATAAAGCCCTCACTCAACCCCTCAACTGAGCTCTGCTTTGTGGGGAAAGGAAAATGCTGAGCAAGGACAATTGATACACTGATTGACAATTCAGGCAATTGCTCTTATCTTGTAGCTACTGCCTCTCATCTAAGACATGGACATATATTTCCTTGTCCTCTCATATTTTTTAACTAGTGCTGAGGCTTAAAACTGATCCTATCTTGTCCTTCAGCTAGTTTGCTTTATTTCCATACTCAGAGACTTCATTAGTACTCCCCAACTTTTATATTCTAGAAGTACATAAGTTATCTTCATAGTAATTCTCATTCTTTAATGAATTGAAAGGCCATATTTAAGATCAGTAGCAAAGCTAACATCAGCATCTGGTTGGCCATAAAGGACAGTCCTAGACAGAGAAAAAGTGTGTCAAAGTGATTATTGTTAACTTTATTCAATTTAAAAATAATATTTAAATCAATCATATCTTTAGGATAGAATTAGAGAGTTAGGGGAAATTAAACAGGATACTCTCCCCTCTTAACATTTTAATATGGATAAAATCTAGTTAAAGTGGCCAGCCAAACAGAAGAAGAGATGTTATTAAAAAAACATCTTTCAGTCTGAGTCTGAGTATGGTTGCTATCAGAGAAAGTGTATGAAAGGGAAGAGGAACATTTTTTGCTAAGCCACCAGTTCTAGACCCTGCCTCCCCACCTATTTACACACTATATATGAGCGTCTCCAGGCTCATGTTAGCATCTGCTAGCAAAAGAACATCCTTCTCCCCCACCCCAGCTTCCCTGCAGCTCCAGCCACCAGTTCCCCACAGTAGGAGACCGATTTGCCTACAGATGGCTCTAATTTTAAAATTAATTGACTGGTTATTTAAGTTAAAATCAGTGAATCATACCATGGACCTCAGAGATCAACTAATGCAACCCTCTTATATCACATATGAGGAAACCAAAGTCCAGATAAATTATTAAGTAGCTTGTCCAAGGTCATATGGCTCATTGCTATATTTCACAGCAATGGAATGAAAACTATACTTAGGCACTAAATACTGTTTAATGGACACCTGCATGGCCATATGCCTCCTGACTGCACAGTTGAGGTAGCAATATGAACAATTAAAATTGACAGCCACAGAATAATAGTGACCCAGGATAACTATCTATGGCAAGGAGTACTAGACTCTCCTAGGTGACTATGATCCATTGCTGAATTTATCCATAAAAGCTGTCAAGTTACAAAAGAAACTTAGGAACTGAGAATCACTGAAAAAGAATTTGAAATTTTAGCATGGGAAGAGGTGCTCACTACGAACCAGCATGAATTTGTTAATAAGTTATGCCAGCCTAAATTTATCTCCCTTTTCCTGACAGATATATTAGCCAAATTTAACAAAATCTCTTATGGTATCCTTCTGAAAAAGATAGAGATGGAAGGTTAAAAAAAATAGCTTGAATTTGTTCATTAAAGAAGCAATACCAATTTGAGAAATGGTATACAGTTCTATGGTTGACTGTTCAATTCAATACTTTTTATTAAGAACCTGGATGAAGTTCTTGGTGTATACATGATACCCTCAATACATTTGGGGATGATACTAATATAATATAGATAGTAAATATTTGGATGACAGAATCAAGGAACAAAATAGGTTTCAGAAGCATAGAATGGTAAGGTGAAATGAAATAGTGGAAATTCAATAGGGATTTGTGTCAGATCTTACACTTGACTTCAAAAAAAATCAATGTTAGTATTACAATATGAAGAGACATGGTTATAAAAGAGATCACATGAAAAATATTCTGAAGTTTAATGGACTACAAGCTCATGAGCCATTATTGTGACAGGTAGCCTAAAAAGCTAATGAATCTTAGGCTAAAGTTCTAGATGTATAGTGTTCACAGAAAGGAAGTTTTTCTTTCATTGCATTATGATATTTCTTTGATTAGTTACAAGTGGAATATGGTGTCCAGTATTTTTTTAAATAGCCTTTTATTTACAAGTTATATGTATAGGTAATTTTACAGCATTGACAATTGCCAAACCTTTTGTTCCAATTTTTTCTCATTTTCCCCCCACCCTCTCCCCTAAATGGCAGGATGACCAGTAGATGTTAAATATAATAAAGTATAAGTTAGATTGTGTCCAATATTTTAGAAAGTACATGGCAATTTAGATATATGCTAAGAAGAGCAAGCAGTGTGTCAATAATCTTGTAATTATGCCACTTGGTAGATTGGTTGAAGAATATGGGATGTTTGATACTTCAATGAATATGTGCTCTCATCAATGTAGGCATTCCTTTATGCAGATCATTGAGGAGATAACTATATTCAAACATTTGAAAGATTGTCATATGGAAAGAAGAGCTTGATTTTGTTTTTCTACAAGGCAGAACTAAAACCTATGATTGAAAATTATAAGGCAGAAGATTTAAACTTATTATAAAGGAAAATTTTCTTTTAAAGGTATTCAGAAAAATAATGATAAATGTTGGAGAGGATGTGGGGAAACTGGGACATTAATACATTGTTTGTGGAGTTGTGAATTTATGCAACCATTTTGGAGAGCAAATTGGAATGATGCCCAAAGGAGTATCAAGCCATGCATACCCTTTGATCCAGTAGTGTCTATTGTGCTTGTATCCCAAAAAGATCCTATTAAAAAGGAAAAAGAACCATATGTGCAAAAATGTTTGTTGCATCCTTTTTTATAGTAGCAAGGAACTGGAAACTGAGTGGATGCCCATTATCCCTGGAGAATGGATGAATAAGTGATGGTATATGAATATTATGAAATATTATTTTTCTATAAGAAACAATCAACAGTATGATTTCAGAAAGGCCTGGAGAGACTTACATAAACTGATGCTGAGTGAAGTGAGTAGGATCAAGAGAACATTGTATAAAACAATATTATGCAATGAACAACTGTGATGGACACAGATTTTTTTTTTTTTTAAATGAGGTGATTCAGGCCAGTTCCATTGGTTTTGTCATGAAGAAAGCCATCTATATCCAGAAAGAGGAGTATGGGGACTGTATGCGAATCACAAGATAGTATTTTTACCTCTTTTACTTGTTGTTTGCTTGCTTTTTGTTTTTGTTTGCATTTTTTCCCCTTTTTGATCTCATTTTTCTTGATAATTGTGGGAAAAGTGTGGAAGAATTGCTCATTTTATTTTATTTTATTTTTGAAAATTTAATTTTATTTAATAATAACTTTGTATTGACAGAATCCATGCCAGGATAATTTTTACACAGCATTATCCCTTGCAATCACTTATGTTTCGTTTTTTCCCCTCCCTCCCTCCCCCCCCCCCCAAGATGGCAAGCAGTCCTATATATGTTAAATATGTTGCAGTATATCCTAGATACAATACATATTTGCAGAACCAAACAGTTCTCCCGCTGCACAGGGAGAATTGGAGAATTGCTCATTTTAAAACATATATTGGATTACTAGCTGTCTAGGAGAAATGTGGGGACATGGGGGGAGAAAAAATTTGGAACAAGGTTTTTCAAAGATGAATGTTGAAAACTATCTTTGAATATATTTTGAAAATAAAAAGCTATTAATAAAACTATCCAATATTTTCACAGTGGAAAAAAATAAAAGTATTCAAAAATGGAGTGGTTATTTTGGCAATGTAATGAGTTTCCATCATGGGAGCAGAGGCTGGACCTTCTTGTTTGTAGTGTTGAAGACATTAATTTGGTTGAAGACTATACTAAATGACCTTTGAGGAATCTTCCAACCTAGAAATTCTATGACTTTATGAAATCTAGTTTTTGTTCAGTGAAATATATAGAGGTCTTTAAGACAAGAACTTTTCATTCTTATCTTGCTTTAGCAGTCTTACCTTGCTGTGTGGCCTTGGGCGAATGACTTAAACTTCTTCCACATCTGTAAAATGGGAATAATAAGACCTACCTCATAGGAGTGTTATGAGAATTAGTTAATGTTTATTGAGAGCTTTGAAGACAGTAGCTGTTAAAGACTATTATTAAACTCTTGCCAATTCCCTTGGGCATACAATCCCTTATTATATCATTATATTTGCCTTATTTCTGTTTCATGTTTTAAGCTTCTCATGTGATAACTGTCAAGTGAACTATCTATATATTTCAATTTTATAATCATCAAAAAGCAATTGAGAACATGATTAGTGTTCAGAAAATCCTGAAAACATACTGTCTCAAGAATCAGTATTAACTTGTAGAAAGAACCTAAGAATACGTTTTCTGAAACAACTTGAAAATACATGAGAAAAGTTCTATAATAATTGATATCTTTTGACCCAATCATCCCTCCATTGGACATATTTACCCCCCCACCCCAAGGAAGACAAAGATAAAAATGAAAGGTAACATGAGTGTGATTGGCTGACTAGAAAACCCCTCTGGGATTTGTAGTCCTTCCAAATTAGAAGAGAAGAAACTATGAGATTAGTTCTTGGACAAGAAAAGAATGGAATTTGTTTTTGTTTTTGTTTTTTCATGTACAGTGACTTAAGATTGAATTTTAGAAGTAGGAGAAAAGAAGGGATAAATGGTAGATTCTCCAGCAGAAACACAATCATATCAGGTCCTGCCACATCAGTATCAGCAGCCTTTCTAAAACACAACCTGGAGGTGTTAGTTACTGTAAGTGTGTTATTGGAGTGGGAGTCAGGAGAGAAACAAGCCAGCTGAGATGAACTGACAGGTATACTCTGATACAGGCTTACTTCTATTTGTGTTTTCTTTACTTTTTCTGTTAAATAACACATTGGATACAAAGGACATATGATGGAAGACACTACTTGCATCCAGAGAAAGAAATGATAAATAGAAGTATGTTAAGTGGTTTTACATATGTATACATATTTACATCTAATGATAGATACCTTTGGGGGAATAAGGTAGAGGGGATAAAAAGTGAGAAAAAATTATATAATAGCTATAATATCTTTAAGAGGAGTAGCAAATGGAGCAATTAGATGGTATAGTAGGATAGAGCATCAGCCCTGAAGTCAGAAGAACTTGAATTCCAATCTGGCCTCAGATACTTAATGCCAGCTGTGTTTCCCTGGGTAAGTCATTTGCCCCAGCAATTGCCCAGCAAAATAAATAAATAAATAGGAATAGCAAGTTGTACACAATAAATTTATGGTTTTATATGTAATCATATATATTTTTTAAAAATTATACTATGTTATGGAATGCATGTTTTGTTCCACAAATTAAAATAAAATTAATTAAAATGAAAAATGAATATATTTGACAAATTTGATATTATTTATCATAAATATCTTTGGTTGGTCTTATTCTGTTGTGTCTGGCTATGCCTTTGTCTTCAGGGTGGAAGCCCATTGGGAGCCACACAGGGAAAGAGAGTTTTTATTGGGCAAGGTGAGGGGTATCATCCCCAGCCCACCATTAGAAAGTAGAATATCTAATGAGGCACGAACAGAAGTAATTTCATAACTAACCTTCCAAATGCAGAATCACATGACTTCAGACCCCATTGTAGAAATTTACTTTATGGGCATTAGTCAAAAGGAACATGTATTTGGTCATTTTCAGTTATGTCTGACCCCCAATTTGGAGTTTTCATGGCAAATAGTGGAATGGTTTGCCATTTTTCGTATGCAGCTGATTTTACAGATGAAGAAAATGAGGCAAACAGGGTTAAGTGACTTGCCCAGGATCACACAGCTAGTAAGTGCCTTAGGATGTACTTGAACTTAGAGTCAGAAAAACCTATTGACTGTGTCAATTGCCCTAAATCACCTGATCACCCTAAAAGTTTCATGCATATTTATTCCAAATTATATCAAAACTAACATTGTGTAGTAGGGGAAAAAAAAAACCTGGAAATTGATTAGGAAATAGTTGAACAAATAATAGTACACAGATGTTATAATACCCCTTCAGAAATGATAAGTATGAAGAATTTAGGGGGAGGGGAATGGGAAAACTTATATGAACAATGTAGAACCTAGAAAACAATATATCTAATAAGAACAATAAATGCACCAAAAGATATCTGAACTCAAAATTAAATGCAAGAATCAGTATTGATTCCAGAAAACAGATGATGAAATATTTTCCTCTTTTTCCTAGAAAAAACTGCATATGATAAATGTGGCATAAACATATAAATAAGGAAGGTTGCCTTTTTTTTCTTAATTGCAAGGAGCATTTTGCAGAGGTAAGGCATGAAAGATACAAATGGAAACTACTATAATATCAGAAACAAAAATAGAAGGAAGGAGAAGAAAAAAGGAAGAAAGGGAGGGAGGAAGGAAAATTGACTAGCTTTTACTCTCTTTCTCAAAATGGAGGCTCCAGGAAGAATTCACCAAGTGGCTAAGGGCAGGGGTCGTTTTGTACAGATATTCCATGGTGAATAGGCCACAGGGTATAAAGACAATTTCCAGGATGAGTCAATAGTAAGAGGAACATTATTCCGAAGTCCTGAAGAAATAAGGAACAGGCTGGGAGGGGGTATTAATAAATGCTTATTAAATTGACTTATGAAAAGAGTAATAAATTTGTCTTTTCTTGCTATATAGAACTAGCAAGAAGGGATAAAATCTTTTATGCTTCTGGGCTTTTGGGACTTTTAATTTGGAGTTAGTCATACTTGAGTACAAATACTTGAATTTTACAAAATTTAAGGAAAAAAAATTGACAGAATACATCTAATAAAAACACTTTTTTTTTTTTTTTGGTATAGCATTGATGTTTAAATATCTTTTTTCAAATCATTGACAGGCTTTATACAATATAACAGAAGCTCATAATACATTTAATTACTAAAAAGTAATAATGCAAAATTGACATTCTTGCTACAGACTCTTGAGAGGGAATGTAATTAGTAACATTTGTGAACCTGATATTTGGCTAAACATTTAGATATAGATTGCTTGAACAAAGATCTTTAGTAAAATTATAAGGCAAATATATATATTAGAATAATAATTTTAGGATTGGACATAATCTTAGAGACAGGTTAACTAGACTGGATTATTCATGAAAACTGGATTATTAATTTTACAAAGGAGAAAACTGAGTTGTAGAACTTTCAAATGACTTTTTTAGTTCATATAGCTACTTAGTGGAAAAAGATAGACTAGGAGAACCCAAGTTTCCTTTGTGTAGAGCACAAAGTAGCCATTTAAGAAACTTTTTTGAATTGAATTAACTCCCAGTAGAGTTCTTTCCAACACATCCCTACATTTATCTGCATCATTATGATTTTACCTTGTAAAACTAAACTCTTGTATTTATTTATTTATTTTTTGTATTGATAATAATATGTTGTATCCTGCTGGAAGCCAAAAAAGTATTCATTCTTGCCATCCTTTGGCTCCACGCCTTCTCTGTCTCCTTCAGAATTTTATGAAGGGTCTAGCGGATTTGTCTGAATATTGTTTGAAGCAGTTGTACTCCTGTGAAATAAGCAGCTGTATCCTGCATTAACCTGGCCTCTGTACTTAAACAGCTGGCACGTTAGGTTCTGTCTTTTGTTAACCTTGATTGGTCAAACATTTTGACAAGCTTCAACAGGCTTAGTGAATTTCAGATTCTTCAGCTGCTGCACATCTCCTAAGGGCAAGGTTGCCTCCTGTCTTTTGAAAATCCTTCCTCAGCTAGTGTCCCAACGAATGTGTGATTTCAGCAGAATGAGACTTTTTCAATTATATGCATTTCTTCTGTATTTATAGGGAGGGGTTAAAGTTGAGTTAACACTCTTTTCTGTGGCTAGTGAGATTTTCTGCTGAGAGCTCCAGAATGAAGAGAAACGTTTGCATCTATGGGAGACAGAGGAGAAGCTAAACATTTTTATCTTTAGCAAGTGGGTGGACTGTATTTCACGAAATAAGTTGCAGATGGGAGTGGTTCCAAACATCAAACTTTGCTTCTCATAGATAATGTAGGTTAGGAATGTGAGTTAAAGGTGGATTCTAGAAGGAAAAGAATTTCTGATTGACTTCTTTTAAATTTCTTTGAAAAAGCTTAATTTAATTTCCATGACAGATTCAACAAGATTTCTCAAATGTTTATCATAATTTTTTTTAAACTTAGTCATTATGTATTTATGATTATGACTATTCACTCTGTTCTTAACTTTGTTTTCTTAATATATACTTGATATTGTGTTATAAAAAGTTGAGATTTGTTTCATTCAGAGATCACAAGGTAGAGTATTTTAAAATATTCAATGTGACTTCAAAGTAGTTCTGGCCTTTAAACATTATCTGTTTATATTGCTTTGTTTGAGTGATTACATGCTATTTGATTATAAAGTGAAGTCCATGCATACACTATCTTCAACTAAAATGTAATCCAAATGAAAATAATATTTCAGATATGCTCAATAATATTGTCTTTCTTGTCAAGTGTGAAAAAAAATCTATCTTTCACAGAGATATTGTCAAGATGGTTCAGCAACAAAAGTACAATTAGAATAAATTCTTTGGAAGGTGAAATTGTTGAGTTATGCTTGTCATTGTTATTGTTGTAATAAAAAAAAATCTTCCCTAAAATAAAAATCTGATATTTAAAACAATGAATTAAAATTCAGATGATTAAAAATATTATAATTAAATACAGTTGAGAGTAACAGCATGACTTAGTAGATAGAGACCTATCCATGAAGGTAGAACTGACAATCAAAGTTCAAGTCTTGCTTTTGACACATACTAACAGTGTGAAGCAAGAGTGAAGCCTATAATCTTGCTAAACTATAAATAATAGACATTGTTTCTGTATAATATATAGTAAGATTATAAATTGTAGAGTTACTGATCAGGAGCATATCTGAGTTTCCATACTGGGAGTTCCTCATACAGATACAATCATAGATTTGTAATACATATACACCCCCTCCCACCCAACCATGCATACATAAATGCGTGTGTGGAAATAGATGGATAGATACAGATATATTAATTAATTAATTAATTAATTTTTGTGGGCAGTCCTGAAGTCAGGAATTCAAATCCATCCTAAGTCACTTGCTAGCTGTGTGACCCTTATAAAGTCATTTAACCCTGTTTGCCTTTTATTACCTAAACAAAATTATATGTATCATGTGATTACTATGATTTCCTTAAAAAACATTCCTTAGTAATGTCTTCTTAATCTTTCCCTCTGTATATAGCCATAGGTATAGATCTATATATCACTTTAGAAGACATACTAAAATATAATATCTACAGCACTCTTATATGAAAATATTATAAAGAATAAGCACCAATGGTCTTCGAGATGGTCATAAAATTGCTGTGTAGTTGATCTTTAACCCTTCCTTCTCCCTCATTCTCTTATGTCCAAATAGTTGCCAAGTGTCATTGATTCTAATTCCACATCTCTTGCATCTGTTCTTTTCTCCCTACTAATACAACATGTACCTTTGATTACCTTTGAATACCTTTCCTAGACTACTATAACCAATTTCTAGAGTATCTTCCTGCATCTTAGTCTCTCTACCTTCCAATCTATTCTTCACACAACTGTCATTTATATTCCTAAATCACCAATCTGACATTGTAACTTGCCCCTACAAAACATCTTCCCCAACTGTTCTCTAATTATTTCTGGCACAAAATGAAAAAATTCTTAGAGTAGCAATTCAATCCTTCCACAAATTGGGTCCTGTTTACCTTTCTCGTAATTTTTCATGTAACTTCTCAAACATCCTTGCCTACAATATTTCATTTTTGTGTTTGTACAAGTTTTAGTCTCACATCTACCATTTCCCATCTCCCAACATGTCTGGAATGCACTGATTTTTTATTTTCACCTTGCAGAACATCGAGCTTTCTTTAATGCACAGCACAGGAGCTAAATTCTACAAGAAGTCATGTCTTTTCTCTTTTAAAAAATAACATTTTATCTTTTCCCAATTACATGTTAAAATAAATTTAAGTATTCAATTTTCCAAGATTTTGAGTTCCAAATTTTTCTTCCTCTCTTCTCTTCTCCCTTTCCCTGTTTCCAAAATGAAAGGCTATTTGATACAGGTTAGGCATGTATTATAAAAAAATAAAGCAAGTGAAAAAAACTATATTTTGATCTGCATTTGAAGTCTATAAGTTCTTTATCTGGTTGTGAATAACATTTTATTTCTTTAGTCCTTTGTAGATGTCTTGGTTTATTGTGTTGCTGAGAAGAGCTGAGTCATTAATAATTGATCGTCACACAATATTTTTGATACTATTACAATGTTTTCTAGGTCCTATTCATTTCATTCTGCATCAGTTTACACAAGTCTTTCTAGTTTTTTTTCTGAAAACCCCATGCTCCTGACTTTTTATGATATAGTAGTATTCCATTACATTCATATGTCATATCACAGCTTGTTCAGCCATTCCCTAATTGACAATCATTCCTTTAATTTTCAATATTTTGCCAACACAGAAAGGGCCACAACAAATATTTTGTATATGTAGGTCCTTTCTCCTTTTTAATGATCTCTTTGGAAACCAGATGTAATAATGGTATTTCTGGAACACATGGTTTGCACAGTTTGATTGCCCTTTGGAAATAGTTCCAAATTGCTCTCCAGAATGATTAGATCAATATACAATTTCATCAACAGTCTGTGTCTGTGAATGTATCTGCATCTGTGTCTGCTCTTTCTCTCTCTTTCTCTCTCTCTCTCTCTCACTATTTGTGTGTTTGTTAATTGACAAACCAATCTGACAGGTGTGAAATGATGCCTCAGAGTTGTTTTAATTTGCATTTCTCTAATCAAAAGCTATAGATAGCTTTGATTTCTTCATCTGTAAACTGTTTAAATCCTTTGAATATTTGTCATTTGGGAAATGGCTTATATTTTTATAAATTTGACTCAGTTTTCCATATATTTGAGAAATGAAGTCTTTATCATAGATACTTGCTATAAAAATTGTTTCCTAGCTTTCCAATTTCCTTCAAATCTTGGTTGCATTGGTTTTGTTTGTATAAAATTTTTTAAATTTAACATGATCAAAATTATTTATTTCACATTTTATAATATATAATATAAGAAAAAAGTGAAAATAATATCTCTTGATTCACATTCAATCTTCACAGTTCTCTCTGGATGGATGGTACTTTCCATTACAGGTTTATGGAATTTGTTTAAATGAGCCAAGCCCATTACAGTCGACCATCAGACAATCTTGTTGTAATTGTGTATTATGTACTTTTATACTTCACTTAGCATCAGTTCATGTAAGTCTTTCCAGGCTTTTTCTAAAATTAGCATGCTCATCATTTATAGAGAACAATAACATTCTGTTATATTCATGTAATATAATTTGTTCAGCCATTCCCCAGCTGATGGACATCCACTGAATTTCTACTTACTTACCACTACAAAAAGAATTGCTATAAACCTTTTTGCACATGTGCGTCCTTTCCCCTTTTTTATGATCTTTTTGGAATATAGAGCTAGTAGGGACATTGCTGAATCACATATACATAGTTAGATAGCCCTTTGGGTATAGTTTCGAATTGACTGCATCATTTTGCAATTCCACCAACATTGTATCAGTGTTCCAGTTTTACACACCCCCTTCCAACATTCATCATTAAATTTTCCTGTCATCTTATCTAATCTGAGAGATGTGAAGGGGTGCCTCAGAGTCATCTTAATTTGAATTTCTCTAATCATAGCGATTCTTATCTCTTTTAATAAGATTTATTTTTGCTTTGAATGAGGTCAGGATTGCTACTCCTACTTTGCTTTCTTTTCCTTTTTTCTTTTTCTTTTCTTTCTTTTCCTTTTTTTTTTTTCTTCAGTTGAAGCATGATAGATTTTATTCCAGGCCTTTAACTTTACTCTATATGTGTCTCTCTGCTTCAAGTGTATTTTTTGTAAACAACATATTTTAGGATTCTGGTTTTTAATCCTTTCTGCTATACATTTTTACGGGAGTTTTCATCCCATTACATTCATAGTTATTATTACTAGCTGTGTAGTTTCCCCCTTCCTATTTTTCTTCCTGTTTATCCTCCCTCTCTTTTCACTCTTTTCCTTCTTGACAGTATTTTTCTTCCATCTATCACTTTCCATCATCTGCTCTGTCTTCTGTCAGTTCCCTTCCCTCATCTATTCTCTCCACCAACTTAATTTCTTCTGTTCCTACTTTCCTTTCTGGTGAGATATATTCAACTGATTGTGTATATTATTCCCACTTTTATATTTATGCAAGTAAGGTTCAAGTGATGTCCATTGCCCTCCCTCATATTTTCCCCTCCACTGTAATAGATCTTTCACATCTATTCATATAAAATATTTTACCTTATTTTACCCCCTTCTTTCTTCTGCAATCAGTATACTCTTCTTTCTCATCCCTTAATCATTTTTATGTCATTTCCTTAAATTCAAATTATAGCCAGACCCTTTATCCAAGGATATTCCTTATAAGGAATAGTGACATAATTTTTAAATATTATAACTTTCATTATCTCATGAAGAGATGTAAATAAGTGAACTCTTTTGAATCTTGTATGTTTTCTTTTCTCTTTTTCTCTTTTTAGGCTTCTCTTTGGTCTTAATATTGAAGATCATTTTTTTTGTTTAATTCTGGTCTTCACTGTATTAAAGCTTGAATTAATTTTTTTTTCTTTTTAGTGTATTATGCTTAATTTTTTTCTGGGTAATTGATACTTGATTAGAGCCCTGGCTTTTTTGTGTTCTGGAATATCTGATTCCATGTCTTCTGATCCTTTAATGTTGCAGATGACAAACCCTGTGTAATATTGATAGTAGTTCCCTGATATTTGATATATTTCTTTCTGACCACTTGTGTTATTTTTCCTTTGAGCTGACTGGTCTGAAATTTGACTATAATGTTCTTTGTAGTTTTCTTTTGGGTTGGCTTTCCCTCAGGTGTTTGGTGGATTCTTTCAATGCCTATTTTGCTCTCTGGTTTCAAGATATCAGGACAGTTTTCTTTGTTCATTTCTTGAAAGATGATATTCAGGTCTTCCTTTTGATTTTGCTTTTCAGGTACTCTAAGGATCCTGATGTTGTCTTTCTTGGATCTATGTTTCAGGTTAGTTGTTTGCCCCATGAGGTATTTTTACTTTTTCTTTTTGATTTAATTCTTGATGTCTCAGAGAGTCATTACTTTTCACTTACAAAATTCTAATTTTTAAAGAGTTCTTTTCTGTTTTGTTACAGGAGCTACCTGCCAGTGCTGCTGGAGATCTAACTCAGACCTGTAGAATGGATCTCTTCATGTGAGAGGATGATGATAATGATGATAAAAGGAGACTGAGAAGCAGTTTCATTCTCTGATCTCTCCACTGAGATGCAGCTGCATTGTCTGACCTCCCTTCTTTTCTCTCTGCTTTCCATTCCACAAGGAACATCTATGAAGGCTGCTCTGTAACTCCTTCAAGTGGTATGATTCACAGTGGTGACAGCTCTCAGAGAATTGACCTGAACCTTCACTTAAGCATGGTTCTTAACAATTCCCCATATTTTGTTTTATGGAAACACAATTATTTTTCCCTTATAGCATGGCATGGTCAGTAACTTTATGCATTAGCTGTTATCTAAATCCACATGCTAAGTTATCTGAGTCTTCATGCTAGGGAGTACAAATAGCACTATAGCAAGTGTTGAAGCCTGTGAGATGTCATGGAGGCAAACTTTCAAACGGAGAAGAGGACTATAGTCAGAACAAGCATTTTTCATAAGTCTCTCATCAGTATCCTAGCTCGGCCCTTTGATGTGTTGGCCCATCTAATTACCCTGACTAAAAAAGTCTTCTCCCTTTCCTTCCCCACAGGTTATTGAAGGAACTCTGGGAGGATCCTACTCACAAACAGCTCTCAAGTGCTGCTGCTTCTTTATTTCTTGTATTTCTTGTGTCCCACATTGGGCTCTAAATGTTGTGATATGGGAGCCACCTACCAGTGGCTGCTGGAGGTCTAACTCATTCCTGTGGAATGGATCTCTTCATGTGAGAGAATGATGATGATACAAAGAGCTGAGAAATAGTTGCTGTTCTCTGATTTCTCCTCTGAGAGGCAGTTGTATTGTCTGACCTCCCTCCTCTTCCCTCTGCCTCCAATTTAGTTCATTCCCAATCCACAAGGAACACCTGTGAAAGCTGCTTTGTAACTCCTTCAAGTGTTCTGATTCATAGCTGTGGATACTCTAGAAGAATTGACCTGCCCCTTCACTTAGGCATGGTCCTTAACAGTTTTTCAGAAACAGTTAGTTTCTGTATTTCCTTTTCATTTTGACCAATGCTTTGTAAGCAGTTTTCTTTTTCTAAGCTATTGGTTTTTTTTCCATAATTCTCATTTCTTTCCTCATTTTTCTTCTGTCTCTTTTATGTTTTTAGGCTCCTTTTTGAGCTCTTCCATGAGTTCTTTCTGAGCTTGAGAATGCTTCCCAATTTTTTTTGGGGGGGGGGTTGCCCATAAGTGTTTTTACATTATTATCCTCTTCCTAGTTGTGTCTTGGTCTTCCTTGACACCACACTAATGTTCTCTGGTTAGATTCTTTTGTTGTTGTTGTTGCCCTTTGTTCTCGTTTTTTTTTTTTTTTTCTTTTGTCTTTTTCCTTTCTTTTAAATTTTAGTTCTGCTCCCTGTATGAAAGAAACACTGTCTTAGGCTTCTTGTGCTAGTCTTGGCTATGTTGCCCTAAAGCTCATGGTAGACCTTTGTGACTAGTGCTTCACAAGGGGTTGGTGTGGATGGTGGCTTTTGCTTTCAGAGTGGTGGGAAATTGATAGCTTACCTGTTGCTGATCTGGGGTTCTAGTTCTGATGTCTGGCTTGTTTTGAGGCTGATGGGGTATTTTTACATATCTCTGGTGTTACATTGAACCCTATGGCAGTTTGGCTTGTGGAGTATACCAGATCCCCTGGCTATGCTAAGGCACTAGAAAGTCCTGGTGCTGGCCTTTGCCTGCTCCACTATACTATATTATATTTTGGGCTCAGGATCTGCTGGTTTGTTGGGGGTGGGGTGGGGTAGGTGGGTTGCTGTTGACTTGCTGCTTCACTTCCTGACCTGGACTATCTCCCTTATTGCCCAAGTAACACTGATCTTTCTTGTCAATTTTCCATGTTTCTTGCCTAAAAAAATGTTTTATCATTTTTTTTTTTGCTGGTTCTGCTATTCCAGGATTTTTTTAGAGTACTATTTCATGGTTTGGAGGTAAATATGAAAGAGTTAAAGAGACTTACGGCTTAGTCTGCTTTTTGGTTCCCAGAAATTCTTAATCTACGTGAAGCCATTTCTGATCTTCCTCCCTTTCTCTTTATTTCTTCTTACAATTCAGAAATTTTCACTCTTGCAATTACTTTATATATCCTTTTCTTAAAAAAAATGCTCTTTATGGTATATTAAAAAAAAGTAAGCTGTAGTAGTTATACTATTTCCAGTAGTTAGAATGATATCTTATTTATAATAGGTGCTTAACAAATATTTATGGAATGACACTGCACAATACTAGAAAAAGTAGCTTTATTTTCTAGGGCTGAATAAAGCAATTTACATATCCTTTAAATATTTATGAAACCTTTTTGGAGATTCTCAATCACTGACCTCAAAATCACTCCTCCATCCTCTCTCTTGCCATCCCAGTTAAATAAGAAGCAGGTAGGAAGTTTTCCATAAATGGATGGTACATGACTAAAATTAAAATGACAAATTATCCAAAAAGATCAATGAATGAAAAAGCCTAAAGTTTGAAATTTAAGTTCCTTATCTCTTTTTAATCCTCAGATACCCTATATCGAATAGCCAGATCATTTTATTATTGCAAATACCATGGCTGTAATCTTTTATTGCTTGCAGTCTAGGCCTACAGCATTAAGTTAGTATAAAATTACATATAGTTTAATATATCTGTACAACACCTTTAAACAAGCTTCTCTAGGCAGGAAGGTTATCTGTCTTATAAATCTATTATTCCATTGTACATCTTGATAGCCTGGCATTGCTCCTAGCCATGTTTAAGCATTAAATAGTGCATTATTATTTCACATAAATCAACCAGAGATGTGTGAATTCATAAATTTTGCATTTGCACAGACAGTATTTTAAACGTTTTATGGCTTCGTGGGAACTTGGAACAGAAGCCTGTACACAAATCAGGACCTGAGAAATTTCAATAAAATTTAATATCACAATTACTTCTTTTCAAAGTCATTGCATGCATATTTTAGAACTATTTTAACTGAGTCTAAAAATAAAAGTAAAACTTACAGTGTGACCTTTTTATTACTTTTTGCCAAAATTTTGTCATCTATTAGTGTTCTAAATGTGAACTTTTTAACAATTTATTATTACTCAGTTGACTAAAGCAATATGGACAATGGACCATTTTGAGTTGGAAGAAAATAGCACATTAACAGAGAAATCTTAATTACTAGACTTATACTTGGTTGGTTTTATTTTCACTAGACAACATTCAACTGGTAGATTTGAATTAGGATTAATATAAAATTTATGTAGTTTTGCTGTTCCAAAAGAAAGAAAAGAGTAAAAACATTGCATGAGTGACTTAGACCCTAAGTTATAGGACAAGTATCATAGTTTAAAAGTTCCTGTTGTATGTACCAAAGAAGATAGATTTATTTTTATTTTTTTTAATTTCAAATGGTTTTGTTGTTGTTATTGTTGTTGTCCTTGGAGTTAAATATTTCCTACTTCTTACCCCAAATTCCTTCCCCAAGAAATGCTCCTTTCTAGGACTATGTGCAATAAGAACCAGAAAATTTTAGCCTGCAAAATTTGGTATAAAGGATCTGCATATGAGAGGATTTTTGGTTGTAGTCTGATAGGTAAAAATTATATTCCTGTTGAAATAGCAGTTCTTAAAGTATTTAACTCCCTGACAATGCTGAGCTAATTTGAAAATGGCATATTTATCACTTACAAAGAGGTGATGTAAAAAGACAAATTGCTGTGAAAATAGAACTTGTTTTCCATCATAGTCTAATTCTTCTTAGAAAGCTGTAAGGGCAGAGGAGAGAAAAATTGTCTCAGTGGCTTTATTGGAATGATTTTAATTTGTTGGAGGGGCATTTTTTCTTTCATCAACAAGTCCATAGATTTATAGCTACGAAAGAATTTAGAGAACCCTTTCATTTTACCAATAAGGAAAGAACTGTAACATGACTTACTTAAGGCCACTTTCCTGAGCCTGGGATTTTAACTCTTTTTTTTTTTTTTTTTTTTTTTGGAAGTCCAAATGCAATGCTTTTTAGATCACCTCAAAGAGGTGATAGTGATGATGG
This sequence comes from Antechinus flavipes, assembly GCF_016432865.1. Taxonomy (NCBI): domain Eukaryota; kingdom Metazoa; phylum Chordata; class Mammalia; order Dasyuromorphia; family Dasyuridae; genus Antechinus; species Antechinus flavipes. Next base: position 557,349,445 of record NC_067398.1, on the reverse strand, counting down.
GGGTTGGATAAATCATAAATGATGAATAAAACATCCTAGATAGCATCTTGTTTAGGTGTGAGTCAAAGACTATTAAAAAAGGAAAGCAGTTTTTATCTTCCTTTCTAAACTTTTAGACACTTTCGTATATATCTTTATTCTTTCATCTCTGCTCAGATGGACTAGCAAGTTCAAATCTAAGGTTAACAGTGCCAGAAGATCATTACCTAGAATTTCATCTCTTTAAAATGATCAGAAAGAGACAGACAAAGTGAGTCTTTAGAAGCCTACAGCTACTAAGAGTAATGACAAACATTACCCTAGCAGGCGCTGACTTGGAATACTAACAGAAGCAGAGCTAGTTATCATCAATAAAAACTAATGGATGCTTCTCTCACTACTGATGAATGTTGAAAATGACGTTGCTTTAAATAAAAAATTGCTTCCCTTATTATGATGCTTTACTATTTAGCATTCATTGGTTTGGGGTCCATTCAGCTTCTAATGGCTGTTCCAGTCCTCGCTTCTTTGTAAGTTCCATCTTATTGCCTGCTTCTATAGTATCAAAGATAAAAGAAAAAAAAATGATTCATTATAGAAATTACATTTTTCTCAGTTAAGCCAGAAGGCATTGTCTTTGCTTTAGCTCTTGTATAATTAAGACTTGGTCTTTTGTATATTTGTCATTGTATATATGCTATATCCATATATATATATATATTCACATACATATATGAGTGTATGTATGAGTATACATGCATATACATATATGAGTATATGTATGAGTATATATACATATATATATATATATAGATAGATAGATATAGATATAGATATGTATTCCACACAAGTGGTCTATATTATTCTTCCATAAATCCCTTTTTTTTTTTTTTTTTTTTTTTTGTTGTTGTTGTTGTTGTTGAGGCAATTGGGGTTAAGTGGCTTGCCCAGGGTCACACAGCTAGGAAGTGCTAAGTGTCTGAGATCAGATTTGAACTCAGATCCTCCTGACTTCAGGGCTGGTGCTCTATCCACTGTACCACCTAGCTGCTCCCATAAATCCCTCTTTTTAAAAGATCATAGAGAAAAAAATGGGTAACTAAGAAGTAGTGATGTATAAAATAAATGCCTAAAATTTCTTTCAGGTTGCCAACTTCACCTAAGTGTGCACCTTTTTCATAAAGCTAACTCTTTTGATTTCAAGGGAAAGTAGAAGAAAGACATGAACAGTGAAGGTATTAATGTCTGAAAATTCATTTCTTCAAAATTTTCAGGCTGTATATGTCATGGATTTCATGCATGGGACATTTATTTCTATTTGAAATCAAAATATGATCTGTTCTTCTCTTTTGAGTGCCTTAAACTTATAAGCAATCACTTAACCAAATTCTGATTAGTTAAAAATAAACTGGCAACATAATATCGATGAGTTCTATATTTATGAAATATTTGTTGTAGATTTTTACTGGAATTTGGGCCATTATAAATTGTAAGTGTGGTCAAAACTGGTGGAATATTTCGCCAAACTGTTGACATTTTTCACAAGCTTGAATCAAGAAAACAAATGTTAGATTAAATAACCATTTTGTGCCAGCCACTGAGCTGGGTGCTGGGGATATAAATACAAGAATGAAACTATCCCTTTTTACAAGTAGCTTATATTCTAATGAGGGAAGACAAATATTCATGTAGTCTGGCATTACCCATGACAAAGTGTCTTGTTTTCAGTTTATAAATTTGAGTGCAACTTTAGCACTAAGTTGAGTACTAATAATACTTTTCAGGCAATTCAGACTTTGTTCTTCTTTCTTGCATAATATTTCTAGGACTAAATGAAAAGGCATAATTTAATAGCACAATTTTTACAACAATATTTAGATCACAGCAGAATACTTTCTTCTTTAGCTAATGTCAAAAGTGGATTAAAGTGTTGTTTATATATAAAAAATTAGTTTGAAACTGAACTGATCTTATCTCTCTTACATACTGAAACTAGTACTTGGCTAAACAGCATGTACCTTAATAGGCAGGAGCATTGTAAGAAAATAATTTCTCTTCTTTTGGCAAACAAAGCAATGATTAAAGATATGTGTGATTTGCTAATGTCATGTGTTGGAACCTTGTATTAACAGACCCACTCCTTTCCCAAATGGCTGTGAGATAATACATAAATTTAATTAACAGGAGAAAGAACTACAATTTAGGATCCAAGCATTGCTGAAAGGGGAAATATATTCCAATGTGGTTCTGTAGTTTTCTATTTTCTAATTCAACATATTCAGAACTTTTCAATTGCCTATCCTTCAGTATTATCTGTTAAGCCATTTCTTTCTCTCAGTTCTTCCGTCCTCTCTGATGTCCACCCACTCCAGCTCTTTGAAAAGTGTCTTGTTAATAGAAGACAATATTTATTTAATTGACTTCAGTCTTAGCATAGTATAGTTGAAAGGGTACCACATTTGAGTCAGAGGATTTATATTCAAATTCTGTTTACCTCTGACTACCCATGTGGTCTTGAGCAAGTCACATAAATTCTTTGGGCCTCAATTTCCACATGTGTAAAAACAAGAGAGTTGGATGAGTTGAGGTTCCTTCTTAATCGGAATTTCTAGGGATTAAGGACTCACATATTCATATAGTACATAAAAATGTGCTCATAAAGCACTTTGAAGTTTAATGTGTATTATTAACATTTCCTTAACATTCTAAGCCTTGACAATCAACAAAATCAATCAAGCCCAAATTTGTTAGTGTTTGCTGATTTCTGAGTATAAATCCTCACCCTGAATATTAAGCAACCATCTTACGTAAACCATTAAGAGCACACCCCATGCTTCCTTCCCTATTATATTATTTATTTGTTTAATTTATTCTCTTTATATTTATTCTGTATGTATACATGCATATGTGCTTATACATATATATGTTCTGATTACTTATTAATATAAATAAGCTCCTGAAAAGTCAAGATTATCTCATTCTTTCTAATTATATCTGTTAATACTCAGCAAAATGCCTGACATATAGTAGAGATCCCCTTTTCTCATAACTTGCTGATTAATGACCTTTATCATGTCTTTCCACATGCCATTTTGTCCCAGGGAAGTGCTTTGCCTTTTCTTTGCCATTCACCACCTCTTTGAAGATAAAGATTAGAAGTTTTCTTTTTTCCATGTAGTTTTCCTGAATTGCTTTTACTGTATGTACTCATTAGTACTATGCTTATTTTTAGTGTAATATATTGTTTGTGCTACATTAAACTCCTATTGTACTGTTGCATAGTGAGTGACATAGAGATAAGGCTGGGCTTCATAGGGTCATTGTAGCAGAGTGAAGATTTGGGTAAATTCTGCCAAACTGAAGAGGAGTCAAGAATGGGTTTGGTGATAGATTAGATGATTGCCATTTGAGACCTAGCCTAGATAGGCAAGATTGGAGAGACTCATTAATAAGATGGTTACTAACTTTTTGTCTATAGTGACTTTTGAAGATAGTCCTCTAATTTACAGAGATACTGTCATCTGCATTGCTGAAAGAAGTACCCACATTGCCCAACTAATAGACACTGGAAATATTGATATACACATTTTTGGTAGTTTTTGTAAAATAGTTTCAAGTGCTTACATGCTATCTCTCTACCATCTTGCTTCACAGGATCTTCCTACCCTGCTCTATACCTTTCGTTTTTTTTTTTTTTTTTTTTTTTTTTTTTTGGGGGGGGGCTAATTCTCATTGCCATTCATAATGTACTTTTTATCATCTTTTTGTGTATCTCTAATCTCTCCCACTCCTTGAAGGCAGTAATTATATCATTCATTATTTTATTTTCCACCCCACCCTCAAAGCAGGTACTGTGTTTTATACATATCACTTAACTGGAATTCAATAAATGTATGCTTTATGAGTGAATGTATCTATCAAATTGATTTACCTAACTTCCACTTTTAGCGGTTATTTTAGTGCTGAAATGGAAAAAGTAAGGATATATTTTTGTGAATGAATTTTTCCTAAATGCTATTATGGATAGAGTTAAATCTTAGCAATTTAGCTTCTTTGGAAAGGACCATTGTCAAGCAGAATTTCTAAATGGGTGGAGAAATTTGAATGTTCCCTCTCTCCCTAGTCCCTTCCTTCCTTCCTTCCTTCCTTCCTTCCTTTCTTCCTTCCTTCCTTCCTTCCTCCTTCCTGCCTGCTTTCTTGCCTCTCCCTCCCTCCCTCTCTCCCTTCCCTTGCATATATGTACAGTCATAGATATAAAATTTATAAATATCTGAGGCAGAACTCACATCTTCCTCACTCTGAATCTAATATACAAACCTCTTCCTAATGAGCATATAATTACCACATTTACTAGAATAGAGTTTATAGAGATCATCCCCTCAAAAAAGATTGAGAGGAAATAATTATACCAAAAGAACTAATCAAAGGGCATTGGTAGCATTTTCACAAAGGATAGGAAGGAAACTTATTCTTGTACTACATAGGAAACTCTCTGATGAATGAGTTCCCTGTAGCAATATAGATGCATACCTTCTTTTCAAAACTATCTAGGACCCTAGAAATTCTTTTAAGAAGTTAGGTGGTTTGAGAGGCAGAGCCAAGATGTCAGACTAAAGATAAGGACTTGCCTGATATCTTCCCCCTACCAAATACTTTTAAATAGCAACTCTAAACAAATTCTAGAGCAGCAGAGCCCACAAAAGGATGGGCTCTTTTCCAGCCCAAGATGCCTTAGAAGGTTGGCAGGAAAAGTTTGTTTTACCAGGATAAGAATGGAATATATTTCAATGCAAGTCATGCCAACACTGACTGGGCCCCAGCAAACTAGAAGCAAGCATTGGGATGATTGACTAAGTGGTGGCATTGGTGGTTTCCAGACCTCTCAGCCCACAGATACCAAGACAACATAGAAAGTTAGCAGGAAAGATCTATTGTACCTGATTGAGAATGGAGCATGGTTCAGTATAGACCATATTAAAACAGCCCTAGGAAACCAGCAGTAGACCTAGGAAACCACAAAATCAGCCATGGCAGGCACAACTTCTGGAACTTTCAGCCCAAAGATGAAAAGGGGATCAAACAACAAGTCAAAAGATAAACCAATTATTTTGAAATCATAATAAAGCCATAATAAAAACAAAATCAAAAGAATGAAAAATAGAAGACATTGTAAAATATCTCATTGAATAAACAACTGATCCAGAACATAAATCTAGAAGAGGTAGTGGGCCAACTGAAAGCCATGATCAAAAAAAGAGTCTAGATATAATTTTTCAAGAAATTATCAAGGAAAACTATCAAGATATTTTAGAACCAAAGGGCAAAATTTTGGAAATGGAAAGAATCAACCAATCACCTTTTGAAATAGACCCCAAATCAAAATTGCCAAAAATACTATAGCCAAATTCCAGAGCTCCCAGGTCTTGCAGAAAATAATGCAAGAAATCAGAAAGAAATAATTCAAATATTGTGGAACCACATTCAGAATAACAGAATTAGCTTCCACACAAAAGGATCAGAGAGCTTGGAATATGATATTCCAGAGGGTAAAGGAGCTAGGATTACAACCAAAAATCACATACTTAGCAAAACTGTATCATCCTTCAGGGGAAAATGGGTATTTGATGAAATAGAGGACTTTCTTGATGAAAAGATTAAAATTAAATAGAGAATTTGACTTTCAAATGCAAGACTCAAGAGTAGTATAAAAAGGTAAAGAAGAAAGGTAAATTATAAAGGACTTAATAAAGTTAAACCATTTGCATTCCACATGGGATGATGATACTTGTAACTCATAAGAACTTTCTTATTCATATGGCAGTTATAAGGGGGATATATATATATATATATATATATATATATATATATATATATATATAGAGAGAGAGAGAGAGAGAGAGAGAGAGAGAGAGAGAGAGAGAGACAAAGGGCACAGGTGTATGTTGAATATGAAGGAATAATATCACCAAAAAATAAATTAGGGGATGAGGGAGGAATGTACTGGAAGAAAGAGAAAGGAAGAGGTAGAATGTGGTAACATCTCACATAAAAGAAGTAAGAAAAAGTTTTACAGTGGAGGAGAAGAGGGACGAGATAAGAGAAAGTCAGGAACCCTTCCTCTTATCAGAATTGGCTCAGAGAAAGTATAATATATACATCATCAATTGTATATAAATCTTTCCAAATAGGAAAGGAGGGGGGTAGACATAAAGAGAAGGGTGATTAATAAAGGGGAAGGAATACTGGGGGTGATAGTAGTCAGAAGCAAACAACTTTAGGAGGGTCAGGATAACAGGAGAGACAGACAATAGATCAAATGAGGGGCAATAGGATGAAGGGAAATACAATTAGCAATAGTGACTATGAAAACATTTTGAAACATGAAACACAAGACCTTTCTTCTTTCAGATAGCTTGTAGAGTCAGGGGTCTAAATTTGGGAGGACTAAGGGTATCTGCTCTGATCAGAACCAGTCTCTGGGTCTCTGCACATCTCTGCAACATGTGGCCTTGGAAGAGAAAGAAGCACCACATTCAGTGTATAAAGAAGCTGTTGGGCAGAGACATTGCTAGCTGCTGGCACATGCAAGAGGGCAGAGCTTTTGGTTTGGGGTCCCAGCTTAGGGGAGTGAGCTAAAGTGAAGTTAGAAGTACCACTTCTCCAAACCCAGGATTAGAGGTATTTATGCTAAGAGTTCTTATTTAAAAAAAAAAATAACAGCAAAGAAGAAAGAACCCAATCATAGTAATAGGGAGAGGGACATTGAAGTTATAAAAAAGCCCCTTCTTCTGCAAAAATTAACGTTAAATAGCTATCTGCCCAGAAAGAACTTATAGTAGAACTCAGAAAAGGCTTTAAAAATCAAATGAAAGAGATTGAAAAAAAAAATAAAAAAAAAATAGGAACCATCCAAGTTAAACAATATTGTGAAAAAAACATTAATCCAAGAGAAAAGGAGATACAGAGTCTTAAAGAAGATAATAAGTCTTTGAAAATTAGAATTGGGTAAGGAGAAGCTAGTGAAGCTATAAGAGACTACTAGAGAACAAAACAAAATATAACATGAAAAATAAGAAGAAAATGTGAAAATAAGAAAAAAATGACAGATCTGAAGAATTCAGCAAGAAGAGAAAACATAAAAGATAATCATCCTACCTGAAAGCTGTGACCAAAAAAAGAACTTTGATATAATAATGCAAGAAATAATTCAAGAAAATAATAGTCTTGAACATGGGAAAGTAGAAATAAAAAAGTTCTTTCATCACCATCTCAAAAAGATCCTATGAGGAAAACATAAGAATATTATTGCTAAATTTCAAAATCCCCAGATCAAATAGAAAATTCTACAAGAAAAACAAACAAAAACAATTATGATGTAACTACAATAAGAATTGTTATAATACAAGACCATAGGTCCCAGGATAATGTATATCAACAATCAAAAAACTAGGCTTGTGGCAAAAACTATCCTATATAGAAAAAGTAAGTGTAATATTGAATGAAAAAATGGATATTCGATGAACTTGTAGATTTTCAAGATTTTGTCTCAAACAAACCTGAACTCATTTGAAAATTTAACATCTAAGAGACAATATCAAAGGCTAATTTTAAAGGACTCAAAAAGGGCAAGTTGTTTATGCTTTTATTTTTATTTATTTTTTGTTTGTGCTTTTCTCTGCACAGAAATGTAAATTATTTATTTAAGATTGACATCATAAATTGCTAATTCAAAAAAAAAAAGATTTGGGCAAAGCTGAGTAGGATCTGACTGTCTAAGAAACTGTGTAGAAAAAGCAAAACTATTTAAGTAAAGCAAAATTGACTAGTAAAAAGGGAATAATTATTATTTTAGTACTTATATGAATGAGGTACAGAGGAAGAACTGACATGGAGACATTAGAAGGGAAAAAGGGCTGCTTATTCAGAAAAACTCCTCATATTGGAAATGGGTTAATTAGGGGATAGTACACACATAGACATACACACACATACACACACGTATATATATATATATAATATATATATATATATATATATATAATATATATATATATATATATATATATATATATATAGGAGGGGTGGTATATCCTTCAAGATATACCATCCTCCAAAATCTATAAAATAATAGACTAGAGAATAGGATAAAGTGGATTACACAAGAATGTATAAATTCACAGTAGTGGCACAAGTTGTATAGATTAATGGGAAAGCATAAAGAAGGAGGAAAAAGATGTGAGGAGAATTCATGGGTGAGGTTAAGGCAGTAGAATTAGGCAGGTTAAGGAGTAGAATTAAAGTAGAAGAGTTAGCAGGATAGGATCATGAATAGAATTTATTAGAAAAAAATAGGGCTTGTAATCATTGATATCAGACAAAGTCAAACTTAAAGATTCAATTAAGAGGATAATTTACATTATATTTCAGCTCATATTAATACTGTTTTAGATGCACATCTACATATGTGTAAATGCATATGTTTATGTATGCATATATTTGTATATCTATGTATGTGTGTATGTGTGTGTGTGTGTGTGTGTGTGTGTGTGTGTATGTGTATGTGTATATCTGTACTTAACTGTAGCCTGCTTGGAGGAGGTGGGGAGAGCCAATGAAAGGTGGGGGGGAAGAATTAAGTAAAAAGAATATAGAAGAGAACAAAAGAATAATCTACTAAGAAGCAAAAAAGAGATGGACAATCATGAAAGTAATCTTTTCTATTGTTCTCTATGCTTTCTTAAAAGGGAAATTTATTTTTACATATTGAATCCTTCCTGATGTTCTGCTGTGCCTATGACAATATTTTGATTTATTTTCCATTTCTGTATTTCTTTTTCTATTTTTTCTTATTTTACATTTAGTTTTAAATTTAAAAAAAAATGGAGGTAGTGAGACATAAAGATTAAGTAATTCTTCCAGGGTTTACGTGACAGAGGTGGGAATTATAAACTCAGGTTTTTCTGATTCTAAGTGCAATACCCCTATTCACTACCTCACTAGGATTTTCTTGAGCTTAAGATTTTTGTTTTCTCAGACTCCTCAGAAAAATCTTTTCTAAATTCAAATTTATCAGTTTAACTTCTTTAGTGTTGCTTTAGGAAAGCTAGATGGGACAAGGGATAGAAGATTGGGCTTGAAATCAGGAAAACAACTTCCTGAGTTCAAATCTGATCCCATTCACTTAATATGTGACTCCAAGTTACTTAATCCTGTTTGCCTCAGTTTTTACTTGTAAAAGGAGCTGGAAAAGTAAATGATAAACTACCCCAGTGTCTTTGCCAAGAAAACCCAAATTGGGTCAGGAGGAGCCAGCCATGACTAAACAATTTATGTCATGTAATATATGGTCCTATTAACTGTGTTTTCTTTGCTCTGAATTACTGTATGAAAGCCTACCCTCATATCTTTGAATTACTTATAGTCATTGTTTCTTATGGTTCAATGATAACATTTAATTTCAATGATATGAGTATTTGTTCAGCCATTTTTTCAGTTTAATATAAGTTGTTTTCCTACGACAAAAGTACTGCTATGAAGATTTTTTTTTCATTAAAAAGACTTTTGTCCTTGAATTGTTTGGTATATATGCTTAGAGAAGCCATGTTCATTGAAGAGAGAAGTGATCTGGAAATTCCTAAAGCTTGATTTAGGAACTAAACTATTACTTACTGCCTGCATGACCCTAATGGGTAAATCACTCAACTTCTTTAGGCCTCAGTGGAACTGATGGCTCAAAGGCTCTGTGATCAATCAATCAAAATCAATTTTCTAGAGTGGTTGGAGAAATTAATAGCTCTACTAATAATATGGTATGTATGACTCCTTTCTCTCAAATCTTAGTGATTTGAAGCATTTTTTTCCATATGATTATTGATTATTTACTCATTTTCTTTGGACAACTTAATATTCTTTGATAATATCATTTAATTTCCAGGTGAAATCACTTTGATGAATGTTTCATGCTTCATAGTAATTCAATTGATTTCTTAATATAGGTAATCTGTTAATTCAACAAATAATTCCCTACTCTGTTGATGGCACTGACTCATTTTTGGAGAGAGAGAGAAAGAAAAAAATGACATGGCCCAGATTTGAAAATGGAACTTTTGTTTCTAAGTAGGTGCAATAGAAAATGCATAGGAATAACTCTAATACTAGGAAACTTATGAAATGGAAATGTAAAATTGAAACAATTTCCCCATTTCTTAAAAAAATTAGCTTTCAGGTCAAAACCTTTCTTAACATTTTGATTTACTGACATGTTTGCTTAACTTCTTTGCTAGTATAATTCAAGTCAAACAGAGAATTACTTCATCAAACCAACATGAAATCAGAATCATGCCATTAGGTTACTTTCTGCTTATTTCTGATAAAAAATGGTTTTGAAGAACTCCATTGCTTGCTTTCATTTTCTCTTTCTTATAAAAGTTTTTGTATTTTAAAAAACATCTCCCTATAGGCTAATTGCATATATTGTAATAGACCTGGATCTTTTTTCTCCCTTTCTTTAAATTACAACTCATTTATTTAAAGGAATACTTGTCAAAAGAAAGCTTTAAGTAGTGAGTTTAAAAAGCAGTCTTAAATAATTGAAATGACTGTGATAAAATTGCCTTAGTTTAAACAGACTAGTTTTATCAGTCTGTTTAATGAATTGTGCTTTTATAGGGTGAGATAAATCTAATGTGAATTCAAGTGATTCCACAAGAAATGCTGTTCTTGGCTAGATCTCTTCAGAGCTATAGAAGTCAAGAGTGGGAAGTCATACTTATTCTGTTATGTTTCATTTAGTTAGAATTCATCTGGATTGTGAAATAGCTCTCACTATCTGCTAGGTATCTGTCAATGAGCTTCACTTGTATACTGGACAATTCAGATGATTTCTAGGATAAGTATCCTATTATCCCTCTTGAAGTAGAAATAATTTTAGTCCCTTAGTTAGGAAGGCAAACATTTATCAAACTTGCAAATTTTATGTAGAGATGCATTAACCCATCAACACTGGTTCAAGTTATTCTGATATTTAAACAGCAGGAAATTTTTTTTTTTGATGGCTATATGTAAACTTGGCAGGTTTGTTTTCCTTTTTAGAACGTTTTTCAATATACCAGAAAAACAAACAACCCCCTCCCCCTGCCAAAAAAAAAAAAAAACCAAACCAAAACAAAACAAACTAGTATTTAGTCATAATTGGATAATGATGCTAAAGATAACTTTTTTGTTTTATTAAAGCTTTTTTATTTACAAAACATGCATGGGTAATTTTTCTTTTTTAATAGCTTTTTATTTACAAGTTATATGTATGGGTAATTTTACAGCATTGGCAATTGTCAAACCTTTTGTTCCAATTTTTCCCCTCCTTGTCCCCACCCCCTCCCCTAGATGGCAGGATGATCAGTAGATGTTAAATATATTATTAAATTAGATACACAATAAGTATACATGACCAAACCGTTATTTTGCTGTACAAAAAGAATCAGACTTTGAAATATTGTACAATTAGCCTGTGAAGGAAATCCAAAATGCAGGCAGGCAAAAATATAGGGATTGGAAATTCAATGTAATGGTTCTTAGTCATCTCCCAGAGTTCTTCCGTTGGGTGTAGCTGGTTCAGTTTATTACTGCTCTATTGGAACTGATTTGGTTCATCTCATTGCTGAGGATGGCCATGTCCATCAGAATTGATCATCATAGAGTATTGTTGTGGAAGTATATAATGATCTCCTGACCCTGCTTGTTTCACTCAGCATCAGTTCATATAAGTCCCTCCAGGCTTTTTTGAAATCATCCTGCTGGTCATTTCTTACAGAACAATAATATTCCATAACATTCATATACCACAATTGATTCAGCCATTCTCCAATTGATGGGCATCTACTCCGTTTCTAGTTTCTGGTCACTACAAACAGGGCTGCCACAAATATTCATGCACATACAGGTCCCTTTCCCTTCTTTATGATCTCTTTGAGACATAAGCCCAGTAGTAACACTGCTGGATCAAAGGGTATGCACAGTTTGATAACTTTTTGAGCATAGTTCCAAATTGCTTTCCAGAATAGCTGGATGAGTTCACAATTCCACCAACAATGTATCAGTGTCCCTGTTTTCCCACATCCCTTCCAACAATCCACATTATCTTTCCCTATCATTCTAGCCAGTCTGACAGGTGTGTAGTGGTATCTCAGAGTTGTCTTATTTTGCATTTCTCTGATTAATAATGACTTGGAGCATATTTTCATATAGCTAGAAATAGTTTCAATTTCTTCGTCTGACAATTGTCTGTTTTTATCCTTTGACCATTTATCAATTGGAGAAGGGCTTGATTTCTTATAAATTAGAATCAATTCTCTATATATTTTGGAAATGAGTCCTTTATCAGAACTTTTGACTGTAAAAATATTTTCCTAGTTTATTGCTTCGCATGGGAAAATTTTCAACATTGATCCTTACAAAACTTTGTTTCAAATTTTTCCCTCCTTCCCCCATCCCCTCCCCTAGATGGCAGGTAGTCCAAAACATGTTAAATATGTTAAAATATATGTTAAATCCAATATATGTATACATATTTATATAGTTTCTTGCTGCACAAGAAAAAATAGGATCAAGAAGAAAAAAAAAACTGAGAAAGAAAACAAAATGCAAGCAAAGGATCACTTTTTAAAAAAGAATTTACCTGGTACTTTTTGTAGCTGTTATTTAAAAAATGTCGACTGATTTTCATTAGATGCGTACTATGTGCCAGTGACTGTTCTAATATCTAGACAGCTATCTGAAACCATACTTGGATATTGTACACTATTAAAGTATCTTTTATATGCTTAAAGACAGAAATTTAAGATTAAGGAAATCATTTGCTCTCCATCATAATTGACAATCTCTGACTTGTGGACCTTTAGACAAATTGTTCTCCATTTTTGCCAGAAATCTTCTCATCACTCTCCATTCTTAGAATCCTTTGCTTCCTCAGGGACTTGCCTTTGTTTCATCTCTCTGATCCCTTTATTTGTTAGTCTTTCTTCTTCTGCAAATTGTCTTTCTTGTATTTATTTACTTCTCTGTACATATATTGTATGCCTCAGTAAAAGGATGCTCCTTGAGGGAAGATATTGTGTTTCATTTTTGTCTTTGTATTTCTAGTGGCTAGAATAATATCTTATACATAGTGGGTACTTTAAAAATGCTTGTTAGATTTAATGGAATTAAAGACAACACCTAAGTATGAATATAAGTTCCTGTTCTATGAAAAAAGTCAAAGAATCATATGCCTGAATAACATTATGCTCTGAAATTGATATTGTATTAGAAACCAAGGGATAGGTAAGTAACTCAAGAGATAGAATACCTGGCCCTGGGGTCAGAAATACTTGAGTTAAAATTCAGCCTCAGGCATTTACTAGCTGTGTGACCCAGGGCAAATCACTGTTTTCTTTAATTTCTTCATCTGTAAAATGAGCTGGAGAAGGAAATAGCAAACCACTTCAGTATCTTTGCCAAGAAAACTCCCAAATGGGATAACAGAAAATGTCAGATATTACTGAAACAACTGAACAAAAGTAGAAACCACACATTTTGTTGTCATAATGAAGGTTGGACAAAAAGAAAGTTTTATTTATTTTTTATCACTACTCACATAACCTTGCATCCATTCCATTATTTTGGAGTTATCTTTTTTTCTTATCTGACCCTTGAAATTCCTATTTACAGCATATGTTATCTACGAAGTATCTTCTTCACTTAGGGCAAAATTCCTCTCATCATCGACATTGGTGACTTCTTGCTTGTCCTTTATGTACTTTATTCTGAGGTGTGTTTAGTAAATGCTCTTATAGTACTTCATTCTATTCAAAAAGGAAATATTTAATAATAACAGTAAATCTTGCCTTAAATAAAGAGGTGCTGTGGTGAATTGATATAGTATTGATCTGTGGATTTCGAGTTCCTTTCTCTTCCTCTCCCTCTCCCACCCCTCCCAACACAGAAGAATTTTGGATGAATTCAGGTAAATTGATATCTTTATTGTTGGAATCACATAACAGAGTATATTGTGATAAAGCAGAAAAAGACACTGATAGTTATGGGATGCTAGATTTAGATTAGGAAGGGATTTTTTAGGGTCTTTGAGTCAATTTCTTTAACTGCAAAGATGAGCAAACTGAAGTCCAGAGTCCAAAATTACTTATTTAAGGTCACACAAGTAGTAAGTGGCAGAACAGAGATTTGAAACCAGGTCATCTGTTTGCAAATCCAACATTCTTCCCTTTGATCACAATCACCTATATTAATCAATTTGAGGTACAGCACAGCATAACGTAGCTATTGCAGGTATTTTTATCCTTGTTTTATAGATGGCCAAACCGAAAGCCAGAAAAGCTAAATACTTATCTATGGTTACTCAGCTTAGAAATATCAAAGGTAGGATTTGCATCCACTTCTTCCTGACTCTAGTTCCTGCACTTTATTCCCTATGCCAAATGTTTTCAAACTTTTTGATTTCAGGACTCCGATGTGCTCTTGAATAGTCTTTATTGATCTACTCCAGGATGCCCCAGGGAAAATTAAAGGTAGTTATAAGTTCAAATATGTGAAGGACTTTTATGAACTTGTGGCCTTAAAGCAGGAATCATTTGGTAATTTGAAGCATGAAGATAAAAATATGAATAAGCTGGGCCCTCCAACTTGAATTAAAAAAAATTAACATAACATAAATATTTTTGTGTAGGCATTACCTTCAAAATTGCATGTAGAATATACTTTTAAACATTTTATATGAACATAAACTAAACTAGATAGCTATTCCAAAATGACATTTCTAGGCAAGTAACACAGACAGTATCTGTTCTTTATGAGGGACACCCTATTTTAACATGGGCAACATCTTGATTTAAAAAAAAATACCATAAAGACTGTTTCTCTAATATGAAATGAAAAGTAGAAAATTAAGTGTTTCTTGTATATTCTCTATTTTAGTCCTTTGCTCATGTTATTTTATCTTTTTCCTTTCCAATTATGCAAATCATATCCATTATTCAAAGCTGAGTTCAGATGTCTTAGCCTCTGAGAAATCTTCATTTACAAATGACATCAGATTATCATGATCTTTCCCATTTGTGAAATCTAATAGTAATTTTTTTTAATACCACTTAAATGGCAAAGTTTTGTTGGTTATACTTTTAATGGCTTTCCTGCACCTCATCTGCAAATTCACAGATATTGATAAAACAGCCATGACCAGCCTTTCTCTCTCTCTCTCCCTCTCTCTCTCTCTCTCTCTCTCTCTCTCTCTCTCTCTCTCTCTCTCTCTTTCTCTCTATATGTATATATGTGTGTGTGTTTAAATACATGTGTAAGCACATATATATGCTTATTCATGTATTTAAACAGACAAATGCAGTATACATATATATATATGTAAACATAGGTACATGTGTATTTTATATGGATGTATATATATATATAGTTGTATCTATATATATTTATAAAACATCTACATATATTTATAAAAATATCTTTATCTATCTATTCCTATTTAATTTTATTTAGCTATATGCTTTCCAATTTAATATAATCTCCTGGAAAATAAGAACTACTTTTGTTTTTGTTTTTTAGTTTTGTATTTCTAGTGCCCAGCATAGTGTTTTTATGTGACTATGTCAGAATGAAGGGAGAGTTGGTTTCCTTTGACATTGGTTGGTTTTGGTGGTAGGATATGAAGCATAGTATGGGACATTCAAAAAGAAATGAACAATAATTGTTCTGATCTATTCCCAACAGAGTTCTGTAAGCTGCTGGGTTTAGGATGACATCTGAAGAAGGTACAAGGGCAGAGAGAGGAGAATAGAAATTAAATAAATAGAAATTAAAACAATAAATATAGGAAAGAGTTAAACATTTAAGTAAATTAATGGAATTAAAAAGGATTTTTTATTACCTTCCTTCCTCTTATTCTATCACTATGAACTTTTCCCCCATGTAATAGAATATATCTTTCTAAGAATGGAAAATGATTTTTAAAAGGATAAGCCTAAAAAAATTAATTTAAACTTAGCCATATTAGAGTAGCATTAAGGCATTCCCCAGCACATTTTATTGGTCCATTAATATATGCCTCAAGTGGTTGAATGCACCTGAGGCATGTACTGTATTAATGAACCAATAAAACATGCCCTGGAGTGTCTTAATGATATATTACTAACCATTTCTATTACATACATAAATGCACTATTTGCTGGTTGTCTTGCATACTTTTAAAGAAAATCTCCAATTAACCAACAACATTGCACCAAGAACTCTTACCCATAATCACAAAGGGCAACAAAGGATTCAGTAATGAATTTATTGGGCAAGTTGCTGTAAGGAAATTAATCTCTAAAGCTTTTCATTATAGTGCTTTCAGGGTACTCAATGTTTTGGATTAAGGTTAGATATTTTAAATGACAGAATTCATACTATCCTGTTTCTCTATTTAAAATGTATAATTTCAGCTCATAGTTATGAACAGAAAAAGAGATAACAGTCTATTAAGTGGGTCTAAACACTTATTGTTCCAGTAAATATTCAAAGATTACTTCAGAGCACTTTTAAGCAAAAGTTCTTTATGGTAACATAGAACACCAGATACTCAATCCTAAGAATAAAAGGTGTTTTATTTGGGAAGAAAAGGAAGCTATTATAGTGGGCAAGAGAAAGAAATTAACTTTAATATGTGCCAAGGTCTGTGTTAAGTGCTTTTAAAGAAATATTTAATTTGATCTTCACAACAAACCTGCGAGGTAATAATCAACTAATAATCTATTTTAGAATTGAGGAAACTGAGATAAAGAGAAGTCAAGAGATTTGCCCAAAGACATACTTATCTAAGCCAGATTTGAACTGAGCTCTTCTGGATGAGCATTCAATTCACTCTGCCACCAGCTATAGATAGAAAATATATGATCTAGGTATCAGGGTGATTTGGGTTCAAATTCTGACTCAGACACATATAAGCAGTGTGAGCTTGGCCAAGTCACTTAAATTCTCAGTGTTCTAGGCAACTCTCAAAACTTATAAATTACAAAGGAGGTTCCTATATGCAAAGTTTAGGAAATTCTTAGTTAGCAGCTTCCTACAACTATGAAATAAATATCTAATGCAAAATATATACATATGGGTATATATCACACACATAGTATTTGATTTCTAAATTTAAGATAACACAAAACACATGTATTTTATTATGTTAGGTATTAAAATCAATGTGATATTTGTTTTATATGCATATATAACATAAATGCTATGCATATCCAGATATATTTACATATATTTATGCATAAATACATATGGCTATGTGTGTAAAACCTATGGAAAGGATTCTTAACCTTTTTTTGTATCATGGAATTCCTTGGCACTCTGGCAAAGACTATGGAGCTTTTTTTCAGAATCATAATCTTAAATGCATAAAATAAAATACATAAGATCATAAGAGTAATCAATTATATTGAAATATAATTATGAAAATATTGGAAAGAACACAAGTTCATGAAACTCAAGTTAAGGATCCTTGACCTAGAGGAAGACTCAGCATGTTACATATATCATCTGTGGAAGACTTATAGAAGAGTATGGGCAAGAAAACTTCAGGATGAGTAATCATGGTTGGTTTTTGATTAGATTCTTAATCTAGGATTTGAAGGGCTATTGTAACCTTGGGGCTTATGGGTAAGATTTTTTTTTAAGGACCATGTCTTAAACCCAAATCACTCTGGCTCTCATTAATTGGTCAAAAAGGTCCAAGACCAAGAGTCAACTTGGTCTTTGAAAACAGATTGCTCAAAATGAATATAAATAGCTATCGTTTCTGTTTTAGTCAGCAATTCTGAGGGTCTTCCTAAAACACTGATTTTTTTTTGATTAGGTAAAAGAGACCATTATTTGCCACATTTATTTCTTACCTAATCTTAATCACTGAATGGATATGGCCTCAGTCAAATTGAGATCTGTTAAAGACTTTAGCTTAAAAAGGCCAAAATCTCCCCCTTCATCAAGGGCTACCTCTAGTTGTCCTGGCCTATATTTTGCCACTGGACCCAGATGGTTTGGGAGGAAAAAATGAGGCTGATGACTCACAGCCCACCCTCATTTAAATCTAACTCACTTGTATGTAACCGCAAAACCTCCCTGATGTCACGTTCCTTTTTGAGACCAAAGGACAAATAACAACAACACACTAGCACCACAATAACAACTTAAGTGATCTAGTCAGACCTCCTCATTTTGCATCTGAAGAAATGAAGAAAGAGAGAAGTGAAATGATTTGCGTAGGGTTTCAAGATCAGGAAGCAGCAAAACCACAATTTGAACACAGGTCCTTTGAATTTAAATCCAACATTCTTTCTAGTGTACCATATTGCTGGACTGAATATTTGTACAAATGAGATAACATCCATTGAAATATTGTAATAATATATGGGAAGTCATGAAAGTATCTTATCTTCAATCACTTACAATTTCTGGAGCAACTATGGCACATTATCATATTTTGAATCATGTCCAACAGCCCAATTTCCTGACCAAAAGATTCACAGATATAAAGGAGGTAAAGATGGAGTTCAAATCAAAATAAATTTTCTTAAAATGAAATCCTTGAAGTGTTCTTATTTGCTGATCAAGGAGAGTGCTAATTTCTCTTTTCATACCACACAGCATCTAGGGCCATCTCCAGTTATCCTGGTCTATATCTTGCTAGTGGATCCAGATGGCTCTGGAGGAGAAAGAGAGGCTGATGACTTTACACAGCCCTGCTTTACTTAAATCCAATTCATGTCATGGTCTTCTTTGAGAATGAAGGACAAAACTACTTGCCTTGAAATAGATACCAAGTAATCCCAAGTGAAACTTGGTTATCATATGGCCCTAGATCTAGGGAGGGAAGGCTCTCAGATGCCATGTAGTCCAACCCTTTCATTTAAAATTAAGAAAACTTAAATCCAAAGAAGCTAAGTGTGTGTGTGTGTGTGTGTGTGTGTGTGTGTGTGTGTGTGTGTTGAATTTTCATCTTTTTTTTTTTATTTCCAGTGCCCAGTGCCTGGAACAAAGTAAATGTTTAGTAGAGGCTTCTGGATTAAAAGACTTGCTGAAGGTCACACAGAAAATAGGGATCAGAGATAGGGTTGGAACCCACGTTCTTTGATTCTACTAGACTATGTACTATCTTAATCTCTAAAGAATTAAAAAAAAAACACATCAGAACCTGAAAGAACCTCAGAAGTCACTGAATTTAATCCATATTAGAAAGAGGATCTCTATATATCTGACATGGTTATTTAGCCTTTGTTTAAAGATGCCATGTGAGATGAAATTCACTACCTATCAACACAGGTCATTTTCTTTTTAGTAGCTCTAATTGTTAGGAATTTCTGAAATCAAGCCTTTGCCACTTTTATGCATAGCTTCTGGGATAGTGAAGTGGAACAGTAGATAGAAGTGAGCATAGATTTGGAAAGACGAGTTTAAAACTAATTTCAAATACCTATTAGTTGTGACTCTGGGAAAGTTATTTAACCCTTAATTGCTTCAGTTTCTCATCTTTGAAAGGGACACACTAGAAAAGGATATGTAAACTACGCCAGTATCTTTGCCAAGAAAACTCCCTGAACAAAGCCCAAGGGGTCACATAGAGTCAGACCTAACTAAACAACAAAAGTGATAACTCCTATTTCTCTCCTTTGGACTCAAGCAGAAAGTATTTAATTTGTCTTCTGTATGACAGCTTTTTAAACATTTAAAGAAAGCTGTCATATCTCCCCAGTCTTCCCTCATTCAGGTTGTTTTCTCAATTCCTTAAACTATCCATCTGAAACTGTGGCAACCAGAGCTGAAGAAAAGACTTCAGATATTGGATTCTCTCAACTTCCTAGTGACTCTTTTTTATTTACCTTATTTTATTATTATTAGCATCCAAAACCAGACATAATACTAAAGATATGATATGACCTGAGTAGAATACAGTTGTACTGTTACTTCTGTCATTCTGAATAATAGATTTCTATTGATACAGCAAGAGATTATTCTTATTAAGCTTACATTCTACTAAAATCTTCCTATCTTTCACAAATAGAATGAAATATTTGGCAGTAATTGTAAGGGATAAAAATCTTTCACCAAGAACATAAAAGAAACCTGTTCATGTCAATGGAGAGATAGTTAAAAAACACAAACAGAAAATTTTGGGATAAATTAGAAATCTTTAATAAACACAAGAAGCTATCCAAATTCTCCAAATGATCATGAAAAAGTGAAAAATCAAGACAGCTTTGAGATTACATTATGACCAAATAATTGTAATGTTAGGGCACTATAAAAAGCTACAAATATGATTAAATATGTAAAGACTTTATTAAGTGATACAAAGGAAGATCAATCGACCCATTTGGCATACATATTAACATCATATGACATTATATGACAATATGACATAAAAACTTAAGACAAAACCAAGTATGGTGTCAAAGCTTCAGACTGATCCAGAAGGAGTCATTATATAAAAAATGCTTCCTATTTGTTTTGATCCTATTTGATTATCATGGAAGGCATAATTTTTTCATTATTTTATGTGGCTTTTTTTTTTTAGCATTATATGAGTATTTCTGTTGATAGTTCTTAAATTTATGCTTAAAACAAGAAAACAAAGAACACTGGGTTGAAAGTCAAGGAAATCTGGATTTAACTATTCCTTCTGTCACTAACTTCTAGAGTGATGTTAAGCAAACTGCTTTCTCTTCTGGACTTAAATTTCATCTTTGAAATTAGGGTGTTTTGCCAAAATCACCTTTAGGATGCTTTACACTTTTAACATTTTTTGATCCTGTGAATGACAACATATAGTCCTTTTCATCTACTATTTTATTTCTGAATAAAGCACATGGTTCTACAACTATATTCTGGTCATAAATCAGATTGCCATGTCTCAGTGAAAGTGCGGAGGTAAATTGTACCTTTTTGTATCTATTTTTTTAGTCCATTTTGTTATCTGCATTTTGAGTATTTGTACATACCTATCTGATTAAGGAATCTTGTTTCTGCCCTTTTTCTTGGATATTGTCACCTGTGAATTATTATTTCTCTTGACTATATTCTTCCAATTATCTACATGATATTCCCTATGATAACTGACTTGGCAACTGTATGCAATGATGTGCTGGTAAATGTTTAACAACTGCATGATCTCCCCACTTATTCTTGCCAAATATATGTACAACACCTTATAAATTTAACCTTCATAATTAACATTTTATCCATCCCAGGATATAGATGATCAACAAAAATCAAGCCCTGAATTGAACAAGCTACTATTACCTTGGGGGTGGTGATGGTAGTACAAAGTTGGCTTAGTAAGGATTTTTACAAACAAAAAAATAAGAGAAATAAGTCAAATCTTTAGCTAGCAAATTTTGACATTATAAGCAGTTATAGTTCAAAGTATATTTCAATAGTTTCAAAAGAAACTATTATCTTAATATGCAAGAAAAAGGGATTACAATAAATTAAGTTTAGTACAAATATTTCTTGCACTAAAAATGGAAATCTCTCTACTGAGGGTATTGCTTGTGACTTCAATTTACAATGAGAAATAAATGAATCAAATTGCAATCAAAGGCTTTTCCATCACTTAGATGTATTTCTATGGGTTTAATTTCATGTATGTTAATCTCAAATCTTAAAATATGCATAGTAGTCACATTAGACAATGTTCAATAATTTAAAAAAAATGTCATTTAAGACAACTCTTCTCATCAATTACCTAAAGTGAGTAGCAGTCTGGTTTTATGATTATTTGAATATTATCTATCATTTCCCACATACACATTTCTATCATGTTTTCATTTTAGTTGTTTTTATATAGATAGGATTATCACAGTATCCCTCAAAAGAGAGTCACCAAATACTAACACATTTTTCATTTTCTTTTGAAGAGTTCTGAGTTCAAATTTGTTCTCAGAAATTTACAAGCTACATGTACCTGGATAAGTCATTTCTCTTTTCCTCACAGTTGAATTTCCTCAACTGTGCTATGAGAATTATAGTAGCTTTTAATTTCCTGGGTGGGTATGAGGATCAAATGAGATGGTTTTTGAAATGTTTTTCCCATTGTGCTGACACATAGTAAGAAGAGCTTAACTAATGCTTTTTTCTTTCCTCTTCACAGGAGCTTGTGCTTTGTACTCTGAGGAGAGATTTGTCTTTATTTAATTGGGTATATGTGGGACTGAAATTCATGTTCTTGTTTTTTTAAACAGTGAAGGGAAGGTTTTTTGAAGTTGATATGGGAGAGAGAGGAGACAAGGCAAGGTGATTTTGGGGTCTAATGGCAATTGTTTTTACAGTACTTTCCATGAAGCTTTCTTATTGCTTTGCTGGGATGAGTTTAATCATTTGGTAAGATTTGTTTCTAAACTTATTATTCCCCCCCTCCCCTTTTTGTTTTATTTTACTTTACATGTACAATAATTGTAAACATATTCCCACATTAGTCATGTTGTGAAAGCAGAATCAAAACAAAAGGGAAATAATCATGAGAAAGAAAATAACAACAAAAGAGTGAAAACCCTATGCTTTAATTTGCATTCAGATTCCATAGTTTTTTTTCCTTTTTCTGTAAATAGCATTTTCCATCATGAATAATTTGGAATTTCTTTAGATCATCATATTGCTGAGAAGAGTTAAGTCTGTTATATTTGATCATTGCACAGTGTTGCTTTCACTATGTATAATGTTCCCCTGGTTCTTCTCACTTCACTCAGTATCAGTTCATGTAAGTCTTTCATATTTTTCTGAAATCTTTCTACTCTCAATTCTTGGAGAACAGCTGTATTTTATTACATTAATTTACCACAACTTAATAAGCCATTCCCCAATTGATAGGTATCACCAGAATTTCCAATTCTTTGCCACAACAAAAAGAGCTGCTTCAAGTATTTTTGTACATGCTGATCTTTCCCCCTTTTAATGATCCAGACCTAGTAGTGGTATTGCTGTATCAAAGAGTATGTACAGTTATATATCCCTTTGGGCATTGTTCCAAATTGCTTTGTAGGATGTTTGGATCAATTCACAACTTCACCAACAATGCATTAGTCTTCCAATCTTCCCACATCTTCTGCAACACTAGTCATTTTTCTTTCCTGCCAGATTAGTCAATCTGATGTGTGAGGTGGTATCACAGAATTATATAATTTACATTTCTCTAAAAAAAGTGATTTAGAGCACATTTTTCATAAACCTATAGAAAATTTCAATGTCTTCATCTGAAAACTGCCTGTTTATATCCCCTGGCCATTTATTGATTGGAATTGTATTCTATAAATTTTAATATTTGAGAAATGAGGCCTTTATCAGAAACACTAACTTTAAAAGTTGTTTTCTCAGATTTCTGCTTCCCTTCTATCCCCGCTGGATTGGTTTTATTTGTATAAAACCTGAACAATAAAATTTGTAATCAATTTGTATTCAAAATTATCCACTATATTTTGTAATTATTCCATCTCCATCTCTGGTTTGGTCACACATTCTTTCCTGCTCTATAGATCTTACAGGCAAATTATTCTCTGCACTTCTAATTTGTTTATGATATCATCATTTATGTTTTAATCATGTACCTATGTTGACTTTATTCTGGTATATGGTGTGAATGCTGCTTTATGCCCAGTTTCTGCCATTCTATTTTCTAGTTTTTTCTAGGAGATTTTGTCAAATAGTGAGTTCTTATGCCAGAAACTGGAGTCTTTGGATTTATGAAACTGTAGATTAGTATAGACATAAATCACTGTATTTTGTGTTCTTAACTTATTCTACTTATCCACTACTCTATTTCTTAGTGACTACTAAGTAGTTTTGATGATTATTCCTTTGTAATGTGACTTTGCTATCTTCCTTTGCAATTTTTCCCAATAACTTCTTTGGCATTCTTGACTTTTATTTCTTCCAGCTAAACTCTGTCATTTTTTCTAGTGCTATAAAATATATTTTGGCATTTTGATATGCTACTGAGTAAGTAATATAATTTAAGCTGAATTGTCATTTTTATTATTTTAGCTTGTATTACCCATGAGTAATTGATATTTTTCCAGTTGTTTAGATCAGACTTTATTTGTATGAAAAATGTTTTCTAATTGTGTTCATATAGTTCCTGGGTGTGACTTTGCTGGTAGACTCCCAAATATTAACTATTTATATAATTATTTAAAATGGAATTTCTCTATCTCTTGCCACTGGATTTTTTGATAATATGTATAAATACTGAAGATTTATATGGATTTACTTTATATCCTATAATTCAGCTAATATTGTTAACTATTTCAAATATTTTTATTTGATTCTCTAATATTTTCTAAGTATACCATCATATCATCTACAAAGAGTGATAATGTTGTCTCCTCATTGCCTATTCTAATTTCCAATTAATTTTTTCTTAGTGCAAAAGCTAAAACTATTAGGAGAATATTGAACAATAGTGGTGATTATGAACATCCTCATTTCACACTTGATCTTGTTGAGAACTGTAATGTTCTGGTTATCATTCTGGAGGTCTTGGGACTAGCCTTCATTTCAGCAGAGTAATACCATGAGAATAGCCAGAGATAAAGTCCAAATTCTTTATTATCTCCTTAATAGTCTGTCTCCTTCACCTGGGGTCCAGCTAGCTTTCTGGAGACCTTCAGATGGTCATTAATCTCAGTGGAGAAATGAAGGAGGAAAGGCCAGCCACTAGGAGATGGAATGTCTTTCTCCCAGTCCTTGTTGGCTCTTATATACTCTGTTACAAGTACATCATCATAGGTGTCAATCTTGTAGAACTATATTAAGTACTAAGAACATGTAAAACTAGATAACCTTGTCTTATCAATTCTACTGAGTTGACACCTTGTTGTAGGACTAAATCAATCATATTGAGACTTCAGTATATTTCTCTAAAGTTTCTGTCCCTTACAGAGAATGGTTCTAAGTTATCCCCATTATATATATAATGCTTGGTGATAGTTTTCGATAGATGCTACTTATCATTTTAAGAAAAATTTCATTTATTCCTATACTCTGTTTTTTTAAAACAAGATTGGGTGCTATAATTTGTCAAAAAGCTTTCTCTGCATTTATTGAGATAATCATATGATATCTATTATTTTTGTTATTGATATGATCAATTATGCTGATAGTTTTCCTGAAATTGAAGCAACCTTGCATTCCTAGTATACATCCTATTCAGTTATAGTTCATTATGTTGGTGATAAGTTGCTGTAATCTTTTCACCAATTTATTTATTTTTGCTTCAACATAAATTAGGGAAATTTCTCTTTAATTGTCTTTCTTTGTTTTGACTCTTCCTGGTTTAGATATCAGCACCACATTTTTCACAACGGAATTTGGATGGAGTCCTTCTTTGCCTATTATTTCAAACATTTTATATAGTATTAGAATTAATTCTTTTTTAAAGTTTAACAGAATTTACTTGTGAATCTATCTGGCTATAGAGATTTTTTTGGGTAGAGAGTTCATTGATGGCTTGTTCATTTTCTTTTTTGAAAATGGATCTCTTTAAGAATTTTATTTCCATTTCTATTAAACTGAAAATTTTCATTTAAGTAAACCTTTATCCATTTCAATTAGATTGTCAGATTTATTGGCATACAGAGGAGACAAAATTGCTTCTAAATACTGTATTAAATTCTTCTTTGTTTGGTGGTGAATTTATTCATTTAATTTTTAATACTGATAATTTGGTTTTCTTTTACTTTTTATTTTATCTAATTTGATAAAATTTGATTCTACTTAATTTAGCAGAAGTTTATTCATTTTATTGTTTGACCTCATAAAACCAGATCTAATTTTATTTATTAGTACAATAGTTTTCTTACTTTTATTTTTATTTATTTTTTTGTTTTTAAGAATTTTAAATTTGATATTCAATAGAGGATTTTACATTTATTCTATTTGAACTTTTTAGTTGCATAGTAAATTCATTGATCACTTTTTTCTGTTTTATTCATGTAAACATTATACATGTTTATTCATGTATTCATTATACATTTATACATGTAATTCATGATTGTATACCATAAGTTTTAGTATGTTGTGTTATTATTGATATTATCTTTGAAGAAATTCTTGATTATTTCTATAACTTAGTGTTTGATACACTCATTCTTTGAAATGATGTTATTTAGTTTTCAATTAATTTTAGTCATCTTTCCATGACTCTTTATTATACAGAATTTTTATTGCTTCATGATCTGTAAAGGATTCATTTAATATTTCTTCCTTTTTGCATTTGATTGGGTGGTTTTTATGCCATAATTAATATATGGTAAATTTTTGTGTGGGTGCCATCTACTGCTGAAAAAAAAAGATATATTCCTTTCTATCCTCATTCAATTTTCTCTAGGGGTCTACCATATCTAACTTTGTGGATATCCATTCCTGTCCTTCACCATGTTCTTGTTTATTTTATGGTTAGATTTATCTAGTTCTGAGAAGAGGAGTTTCACTAATATGATTTTACTGTTTCTTTCTGTAGCTCACTAAACTTCTCCAAAAAATTAGATACTATGCCAATTAGACAATGTATGTTTAGGCCTCTTATTTAATTGTCTATATTACTTTTTTTTTTTTTTAGCAAAATGTAGTTTACTTCCTTATCTTTTAAAATTAGATCTATTTTTGCCTTTGCTTTGTCTGAGACCTAGATTGCTAACCCTATTATTTTTTATTTTAGCTGAAGCAATAGCTTCTTCACCAGCCTTTTACTTTTACTCTGATATATCTTTCTGCTTCAAATGTGTTTTTGGTAAACAACATATCATAGGATTCTGGCTTTTAATTTAGTCTTCTATCTGATTCTGTTTTATGAGAGAGTTCATCCCATTCACATTTACAGTTAAGATAGTTCTATCATACTGTTTTCCCCAAGTTATACTTTTCTCTCTCCTTTCACCCTTTCCCTCCACACATTTTTTTTTCCTTACCACCACCTCCCTTACTCTGTCCTCCTATCTGTCACCCTGCTTCATTTTTCATTTCTCTTTCCTTCTCCCATATGGTAAATTAAATTTCTATACCCAATTGGATGGGTATATTATTCCTCTTTGAGGATCCAATGAGAGTAAGGTTCAAACAATGATCACCCCCTCCTTATTTTCTGTCTACTCTAATAGGTATTTCATACCTCTTCTTGTGATGCAATTTACCCCATTCTGCCTTTCCTTTTGTTTTTCTCCCAGTACAATCCTTTTTTCACCCCTCAGTTTTTTATATCATCACATCAGAGTCAACTGATACCCGTAAACTTTATCTATGTATACTATACTCTTTCCAATTGCCCTAATAGAGATACAGTTCTCAAAAGTTATAAACATTGTCTTCCTATGTATGGATGTAGACAATTATTCTCATTGAATAACATGTTTTTTTCCCTTTCCTTTTACTTATTTATGTTTCTCTTGTGGTTCATATTTGAAAATTAAATTTTTTGTCCATCTCTGGTCTTTTTTTTTCCAGGAAAGTTTGAAAGTTCCTTATTTTTAATTTATTTTTATTTTTTATTATTATTATAGCTTTTTATTTACAAAACATATGCATGAGTAATTTTTCTTTTTTTTTATTATAATAACTTTTTATTGACAGAACCCATGTCAGGGTAATTTTTTTTTACAACATTATCCCTTGTACTCGCTTCATTCCAATTTTTCCCCTCCCTCCCTCCACCCCCCGCCTTAGATGGCAAGCAGTCCTATATATATTAAATATGTTGCAGTATATCCTAGATACAATATATGTTTGCAGAACTGAACAGTTCTCTTGTTGCACAGGGAGAATTGGATTCAGAAGGTAAAAGTAACCCGGGAAGAAAAACAAAAATGCAAATAGTTTACATTCATTTCCCAGTGTTCTTTCTTTGAATGTAGCTGCTTCTATCCATCATTTATCAATTGAAACTGAGTTAGGTCTCTTTGTCAAAGAAATCCACTTCCATCAGAATACATCCTCATACAGTATCGTTGTTGAACTGTATAATGATCTCCTGGTTCTGCTCATTTCACTTAGCATCAGTTCATGTAAGTCTCTCCAAGCCTCTTTATATTCATCTTGCTGATCATTTCTTACAGAACAGTAATATTCCATAACATTCATATACCACAATTTGCCCAGCCATTCTTCAATTGATGGGCATCCATTCAATTTCCAGTTTCTAGGCACTACAAACAGGGCTGCCACAAACATTTTGGCACATACAGGTCCCTTTCCCTTCTTTAGTATTTCTTTAGGATATAAGCCCAGAAGTAACACTGCTGGATCAAAGGGTATGCACAGTTGGATAAATTTTTGGGCATAATTCCAGATTGCTCTCCAGAATGGTTGGATTTGTTCACAACTCCACCAACAATGCATCAGTGTCCCAGTTTTCCCGCATCCCCTCCAACATTCATCATTATTTTTTCCTGTCATCTTAGCCAATCTGACAGATGTGTAGTGGTATCTCAGAGTTGTCTTAATTTGCATTTCTCTGATCAATAGTGATTTGGAACACTCTTTCATATGAGTGGTAATAGTTTCAATTTCATCATCTGAAAATTGTCTGTTCATATCCTTTGACCATTTATCAATTGGAGAATGGCTTGATTTCTTATAAATTTGAATCAATTCTCTATATATTTTGGAAATGAGGCCTTTATTAGAACCTTTAACTGTGAAGATGTTTTCCCAGTTTGTTGCTTCCCTTCTTATCTTGTTTGCATTAGTTTTGTTTGTACAAAGGCTTTTTAATTTGATATAATCAAAAGTTTCTATTTTGTGATCAGTAATGGTCTCTAGTTCATCTTTGGTCACAAATTTCTTTCTCCTCCACAAGTCTGAGAGATAAACTATCTCGTGTTCCTCTAATTTATTTATAATCTCGTTCTTTATGCCTAAATCATGGACCCATTTTGATCTTATCTTGGTATATGGTGTTAAGTGTGGGTCCATGCCTAATTTCTGCCATACTAATTTCCAGTTATCCCAGCAGTTTTTATCAAATAATGAATTCTTATCCCAAAAGTTATGATCTTTGGGTTTGTCAAACACTAGATTGATATAGTTGATTATTCTGTCTTGTGAATCTAACCTATTCCACTGATCAACTTATCTATTTCTTAGCCAATACCAAATGGTTTTGGTGACTGCTGCTTTATAATATAGTTTTAGATCAGGTACAGCTAGGCCACCTTCATCTGATTTTTTTTTTTTATTAATTCCCTTGAGATTCTTGACTTTTTATTGTTCCATATGAATTTTGTTGTTATTTTTTCTAGATCATTGAAATATTTTCTTGGAAGTCTGATTGGTATAGCACTAAATAAATAGATTAGTTTAGGGAGTATTGTCATCTTTATTATATTTGCTCGGCCTATCCAAGAGCACTTAATATTTTTCCAATTATTTAAGTCTGACTTTATTTGTGTGGAAACTTTTTTGTAATTTTGCTCAAATAATTCCTGACTTTCCTTGGGTAGATAGATTCCCAAATATTTTATGCTATCAACAATTATTTTGAATGGAATTTGTCTTTGTATCTCTTGCTCTTGGATTTTGTTGGTGGTGTATAAAAATGCTGAGGATTTATGGGGATTTATTTTGTATCCTGCTACTTTGCTAAAATTATGAATTATTTCTAATAGCTTTTTAGTAGAATCTCTGGGGTTCTCTAGGTACACCATCATATCATCTGCAAAGAGTGATAGTTTGGTTTCCTCATTGCCTACTCTAATTCCTTTAATCTCTTTCTCGACTCTTATTGCAGAGGCTAGTGTTTCTAATACAATATTGAATAATAATGGTGATAGTGGGCAACCTTGCTTTACTCCAGATCTTACTGGGAAAGGTTCCAGTTTTTCCCCGTTGTATACAACGCACACTGAGGTTTAAATATATGCTTCTGACTATCTTAAGGAAAAGTCCATTTATTCCTATACTCTCAAGTGTTTTTATTCGGAATGGATGTTGGATTTTATTAAATGCTTTTTCTGCATCTATTGAGATGGTTTTTGTTTGGTTGGTTATTGATATAGTCGATTATGCTAATAGTTTTCCTAATATTGAACCAGCCCTGCATTCCTGGTATAAATCCTACTTGGTCATATTGTATTATCCTGGGGATGATTTTCCTGTAATCTTTTTGCTAATATTTTATTTAAGATTTTAGCATCAATATTCATTAGGGAGATTGGTCTATAATTTTCTTTCTCTGTTTTCAGCCTATCTGGTTTAGATATCAGTATCATGTCTGTGTCATAAAAGGAGTTTGGTAGGACTCCTTCAATCTCTATTTTTTCAAATAGTGTTTATAGCATTGGAGTTAATTGTTCTTTAAATGTTTGGTAGAATTCCCATGTAAATCCATCTGGTCCTGGGGCTTTTTCTTAGGAAGTTGGTCAATAGCTTGTTCTATTTCTTTTTTTGAGATGGGACTGTTTAGGATATTTACTTCTTCCTCTGTTAGTTTGGGCAAGCTATATTTTTGAAGGTATTCTTCCATTTCATTTAAGTTATTGAATTTATTGGCATAAAGTTGGGCAAAGTAACTCCTAATTAGTGCTCTAATTTCCTCTTCGTTAGTGGCGAGTTCTCCCTTTTCATTTTTAAGACTAACAATTTGATTTTCCTCTTTCCTTTTTTTAATCAGATTTACTAAGGGTTTGTCTTTTTTTGTTTTTTTTCATAGAACCAACTGTTAATTTTATTAATTCAATAGTTTTTTTACTTTCAATTTTATTGATCTTTTATTTTTAGAATTTCAAGTTTAGTATTTGACTGGGAGTTTTTAATTTGTTCCTTTTCTAGCATTTTTAGTTGCAAGCCCAATTCATTGATCTTCTCTTTCTCTATTTTATGCAAGTAGGCCTCTAGAAATATGAAATTTCCCCTTATTATCGCTTTGGCTACATCCCATACATTTTGGTATGATGCCTCATTATTGTCATTTTCTTGGGTGAAGTTATTAATTTTATTTAGTCTATGATTTGCTGTTTCACCCAATCATTCTTTAGTATGAGATTATTTAGTTTCCAATTATTTTTTGGTCTACTTTCCCCTGGTTTTTTGTTGAATGTAATTTTCATTGCATCGTGGTCTATAAAGGATGCATTTACTATTTCTGCCTTCTGCATTTGAGTTTGAGGTTTTTATGTCCTAATATATGGTCAATTTTTGTATAGGTTCCATGAACTGCTGAAAAGAAAGTGTATTCCTTTCTGTCTCCATTTTGTTTTCTCCAGAGATCTATCATATCTAACTTTTCTAGTATTCTATTTACCTCTTTGACTTCTTTCTTATTTATTTTGTGGTCTGATTTGTCTAATTCTGAGAGTGCAAGGTTGAGATCTCCCACTATTATAGGTTTGCTGTGTATTTCTTCTTGCATCTCTTTTAATTTCTCTTTTAAAAATTTAGATGCTACACCACTTGGTGCATATATGCTTAATATTGATATTCCTTCATTATCTATGCTACCCTTTAGCAAGGCAGTGCCCTTCCTTATCTCTTTTAATTAGATCAATTTTTGCTTTTGCTTGATCTGAGATCAGGATGGCTAACCCTGTTTTTTTGACTTCACCTGAAGCATAGTAGATTTTGCTCCAATCTTTTACTTTTACTCTGCACGTATCTCCCTGCTTCAGATGTGTTTCCTGTAAACAACATATTGTAGGATTCTGGCTTTTAATCCATTCTGCTGCCTGCCCTCAGCCTGCGCCCAATCTAAAACCGTCTCCGCCCTCGAGTAAAAACAGACCTTTCCTAGCAAATTTCAAGGATGTCTTCTCTTGGTAACTATTTGTGGGTATTTTTTTTCAGTCAAGCATTAATTCAGAGGCTTGTAATGAAATGGATTCTGAGAGAAAACACAGAGCTTACACAGCTGTGTGCCTCCTCTCCGCCATCTTAGCTGGAAGTCCTCCTTATAGTTTTCATTTGGGGATCTCTTTCAGAAGATAATTCGTTGATGATTTCAATGACAATTTTGCCCTGTGATTCTAGGATATCAGGGAAGTTTTCCTTGATAATCCTTAAGATGCTGTTCAGTTCTTTCTTTCTTTCTTTCTTTCTTTCTTTTCTTTTTTTTTCTTTTCTTTTTTTTTTGTTGTTGTTGTTTTTTCTGGCTTTCAGATAGTACAATATTTCTTAAGTTATCTTTACTGGATCTTTTTTCCAAGTCAGTTATTTTTTCAATGAAGTATTTTACATTTTATTTTATTTTTTCATTCTTTTGATTTTGTTTCACTGATTCATGATGCCTCATAGTCATTAGCTTCCACTCAACCAATTCTGATTTTTAAGTAATTATTTTATTCAGTGAGCTTTTTAACCTCCTTTTATAGTTGGTCAATTCTATTGTTTAAGGAGGTTTTTTTTTCAGTGTTCCTCCCCCCCAATTTGGTCAATTCTTTTTTTTCAAGTGTTATTTTCTTTAGTCAATTTTTGTACTTCCAAGTTGTTGACTTTTTTCCCCATATTTTTCTACATAACTTTCATTTCTTTTCCAAATTTTTCCTTTGTCTTTTTATGTCTTTTTTGAGCTCTTTCAAAGGATTTTTGGACTTGACACCAATTCATATTTCCCTTTGAGGTTTTGCATGAAGACATTTTGACATTTTGTCCTCTTCTGCGTTTGTGTTTTGATGTTTCATGTCACTATGGTAGCTTACTAGCTTTCTATGATCAGAGATCTTTTTTGCTCATTTTTAAAAGCTGACCTCTGCTCCTGGGGAGATACAGTTCCAAGCTTTTTGTGCTAGGGGCCGGGGTCTTGTCATTGACTTTCCATGCCTTTGCTGCAGATGTGTATGGCTTGTCCACTGTACTGGAGTGCTCTAGTTTAATTGCACCTGTTTTACTGGGGTTCTAGGGATGGCAGTTTCCCTTCTGCCCTGGACCTGGATTTCCCAGTAGCCTGTTGAGCCAGGACTGAGGGGCTGATCTGTATTGTGGCTAAATCCCAGTAGCCTGCTGAGCCAGGATTGAGGGCTGATTTGTATTGTGGCTAAGAATTTCTTTCTGGCTTTCTGGACCACTTTCTATGTGCACTCCACTATTTTTATCCAAGTAAGACCACCTTTCCCCAAAGTTCTTCTAAGTTATTTTAAGCTGGAAAAAAATTTGTGGGTTCTGTAACTCCAGAATTCATTTAGAGGTTTGATTTAATGTTTCTGAGGGAAACTGGGGAGAGCTCTGGAAACTTTCTGGCTTCTCTTGGCTATCTTGGTTCCAACTCTCCCTAAGATTCATTGTTGCAGAAAAAGGGCATGAGAAGTATCTCAAAAGAGAGAATATTGCTGACCTCTGACACCTATGATTGTGAGCTGGATTCAAGAGGCAAGAGTGAGTAGAAGGGTGGTAGGTATACCAGACCTCAGAGCAATCTTTTGGTAAGGGCAATTATGTAAATTTTGTATGTGTGTGTCAAGAATATACCAATTTAATTCACTATTATTGATTTATCTTATTACCCTATTTTTATGAACAATCTTAAACAGAGTATTTCATGTAGCAAGCTTCTTTTTGTTTGTGAGAGAATATACTAAGGTGGACAATCATATTGAAAGTCTGAATGTCTGATAATGCAAAACAATACCTTAAAAATAGAAGATTTGAGGCATCTTGGAGTTGTAGAAGATCTGTGTCACATATTACAATAGTGACAAAGGTTTATTGATTCTTTAACTTGCCATCCTTATGTACTATACTTCTATTTTTTAACCTTTGCATATGTCAGGAGTTCCATTTCCCCCAAAATCTGTGAGACTTGGCTGATCATATTTGAGACAGTTCCATGTATTCCCTCCCCATAACCAATCTTTTCTTTACAGTGTCAGCATTATGCTTCTGAATGACAAACTATTGGCTAGTCTTGCAGTATGACATATGAAATTTAAACCCCTGATAATTTTTTCCAGCATTTTTGAATCCTTATGCTATGATGTCTTCTTATCTTTCTATTGAAAGTGTGAAGACTAAAGTTTCTAATTAAGTACTAAGGAGTTTTGACTCTGGAAGGATCATTATTCAGGATCAGATTTCCTCCTGTTCTCCTTCCAACAGTAGGAATTCCTTGAGGCACCATCCTTTCCAGGTTTTTTGCAACACACAGATATTTTCAGCAACAGAAAGTTGTATCCTAAGAGAACCTGATCTTGAAATACTCATAAGATCTCACTCATTCTTGGAAACTTTCCTTGTCTTTAGGTCACAGGTTCAAGTTCCAAATTAGCATAGAAAAGGAATGTATTTCTTGCAAATATTTTTGAGATGTTGCTTTTAGGTTTAATTTCCTCTTTAAAGAGCCTGTAAAAATACTAGGGATTTCATTAATTTGTAGATTTATTCTGAGCCAATTTAAAAAAACTGGATTATATCTCACAGGCCAAGAGATTAGTTGCTAAAGGGTCTCATTTGCCCCTATTTGACTTTTGTTCATGTTTTGCATTTGTCATGCAAGCTTTATAGCCAAATCTGTATAATTCCTACTGGCTTCACTTATGCAATGGTAAGTAAGGGCCATCTGAGCAATGACTGCTTATCCGACCATTAGGGCTAATGGAATGCAGGGAAGTTGGCAAAAGTGAAACCCCTTTTATTCAGCAAATCCTGGATGAAGCCCATTAAACTAATTTTAAACCAATAATTAAAAAAAACACATGTGCAATCTATAATGGAAAGGCCTCTCTTTCCTTAAGGAGGTGCTAAAGTTCTTTTAAAGGCCATTAGGTGAGTATTATTTTAAGGCAAAGTGAGCTTTTTGTGGAGGATAGCTAATACATCATGCAAAAAAAAAATACAAATGACTACAATATGCCATTTCAAAGCTGATTAAATTATTCATCTGTTGGCTGTCTTTCAAGGTGAACAGATGCAGCAGCCAGGTCAGAGGCTTAACTACAGAAATGTTGATTCCATTTCAATGGACACTAGCACTATTTAAGAACTAGAGCAGTTATATATGGAATAAAATAGAAATACCTGGATAATTAAAGTATTAAAAAGGTTAATTATAATAATGGATGTATGCATTTTTGTAAGCTTTGCTTGTTTTAGGCAGGTTCAACAATTTTCTTCCTTTAAAATGTACAGCTAAAATTTTGTTGATTGGGGGTCTCTTTGCCAATCACATATTTCTGAGAGTACTTTGTAATAAACCATTTTATATACAAAAATCTGGAGTTAATGAGGCAGTACTCTTTTCCAGTTTAGGAAATTGATGTACAAAGAGGTTAAAAACTTGCTTAAGGTCACAGACTTAGTGAATGGTGAAATGAGGCCTCAAATTTAACTCCCTGATTACTAATTTGATGTTCTTTCTACCATATCTCTATGGGATTTGAGTGACTGAGTGCATGAGGGGCAGGTTGAGCCTTTAGCTAGATTGGAAGGGAGGTTGGTAAGTATTAAAAGTTAGGCAGTTTTAGGTAGTGAAAAGGCCCAAAGGAAAATCAGGTTGACAGTCAGACAAGGAAACTAGGCTATGAGATTGGAGAGGAGAGTTAAAGACCCAGTTGAATTATAAAGTTATCTCTCTTCTTTCACATTCCCAAATTTTTCTTCGGAAAAAAGAAACCTAAAGATGAGTTCAGTTGTCCTCATTTGATTTAATACAAATCAGACAAAAACTGATCTTTTTGCTTTTCACCATGGTTTTATGTATTGCTGTGTGTAGGAGGGAGGAAGAGAAGGATTAAAAATAATATCTTAAAATTAATGTTTGTTTGAATTGTTGCATTTGTTTGAATTTGTTAAAATTTGCAAAGCAGTTGGCATATATTATTTCATAGTATAGCAGTTACTTCTTTTAAAGAAAAAAGGAGCCAAAGTTCTCAGAAGTTAGGCATTTTGTGCATAATCATGTAGCTGCTAAATGTCATGAGTCATTTCTAATTCCAAGGATAAAATTCCCATCGTTCCATGCTGCTTTAAACAACCTTAGAGAGACACCAAATTAATCACCAAGGGCAAGGGTCTCCTGGACAATTTCTTGAGAAAATATTTACAGAAGTTTTGTAGTGCTGAGGACACTTCACCTGCTCTCACTTTCTCTACTCAACAGGTGAGCAGATGTTTTCATGCATGGCCCCAAATTTATCTTTAGGTGTCATGGGCATCTATGATGGGTATTTCTTTTGCCTAAGGAGTTAGGATAGAAAAGTGGCTTCTGCCTTCTTAAGACTTGAAGTAATTGAATAGAGGAATAAAGGGGGTAGACTCTTGATTCAGCCTCTCTACTAGGGTAGTGATCTTTGATAAGATAATCTCTTTGGGGGAATAGTTTCCTCAACTGTGAAATGTAGGATTTGGATGGACTAGATGACCTCTAATGGTCAATTCAAACTTTAAATATACATTTCTATGATAATCCATGAGAATATTCTCCCAACTTCTACTCTCATTGACTGACAAGGTATCCAGAGGATAGGTAATTTCAACTGCTCTCAGAAGTCCAGTGATAGATTTAAGAATTTCTAACATTTCTAGTACCTTCACTTGTGAGCCCCCACTAGTGTGCTTTCCATTAATAAAGTTTAATTTTTAATGCACAAACAACATAAAACATTTATACCTTGAATTAGCTGATTGATTCAATCCAGCTATATAAAGATTTCTGTATTGACATTAATTGGAAAGAACAACTTGATTAAAATAATAACTAATCAATGCACTGAGAAAGTAAGTTGAAAATATTAGTAAGGAAAATTAAACATGAAGAATAAGGTAGGCCCAGAAATCTGTTTAAATAGTGATATCCACTTGGAAAACACATACTTATCTTGTTTGCTGTGGCATTATGAAATATACATGTTAGATTCATAGAAGATGTTTCCTATAAAAAAAACCCCAATTTTAAATGATTATAAAAAGAAAGTTAGGATTAGGAATTAAAGCCTAGCTAGAAAGCAATCCATCAAAAAAGCATTAGATAGATAACTTGAGATTCTGAGTTAAGAAATATGAATTGTTCTCTTTTTTAATAAATCAGATTGGAGCAGGTATATCTGTATTGACCTACATCTAGCTGCTCTGATGTCTTTAGTTATCTACAGTAGAAGAGCCATAAAGAACAAAAAAGCTATACCCAGGAGAAGCACAAGGATAATTATCAACAGAAAATGGTATCTTGGAGTCAGCAGGGTTAGTGGGTTTCAGTTCTGACTGAAGCTCAGGAGTAACTTAGAAGTGATAGTCACAAAATTGGAATGAAGCTCAGAGACCATCTAGCTCACCCTGTCCCTGAACTGAGAGTCCTCTGCAGCATCCCCTACAAATGATTATATAGATTTCATTTAAGGATCTCCTGGGATGGAAAACTCACTACTTTTTACCATTGTGCATTTTTCCTTATGTCAAATCTGATTGCTCCTCTATAACTTCTATTTTTTTGTCCTAATTCTGTCTTCTGGGACTAAGAAGAATACTTTTAATCTCTCTTTCATATGCTTGAAGATAAATATCACATTACATTAAATAAAAGCTTCCATTTCTTCATTATCTTTTTCACCATCCTTTTGTAAGGTCCTTTGTAAGTTCGCATTTGAGTCTACTATAAATATTTTCTGAGAATTCTCAATTATTTCCTAATCACCAGATCAAATATCTGTCCCTTCCTTTTTATATAGCTTCCTTGATTGTGCTGTAAATTTTGACACTGTATTCCACCCCTACCTGTTTGATATTCTAGCCTTCCTTGGCTTCTGGTCCTTTAATGTCAGTTTTCTCCCAAGGGTCTGCCAATGACTTTTCCTTCTCTAGTCCCTTATTCTATTCTCTCAACAATCATAGTTCCTATTGTGGACTCAACTACTACTTCTTTGCAGATAAATCACCAATTTACATTTCCAGTACTGATCTGTTTTCTAACATCTAAACTGATAGGAAATTTGGAAAAGAGAAAGTACTGTAGTTGGGTTCCAAAAATAAGCCACATTTATATATCATTTGTATGTTTGTATACATATCTGTCTCTATTGATAGAATAGGAAAGTAGAGATTGTTTCTTTTTGTCTTTAATTTTTTAAGGCATAATAAAGTGCCAAGCATATAGTAGTTGCTTTGTAAATGCTTGTTGATTGATTGTCTATGTATTGCTGTTCAGTAATATTGTTTAATTTATATCTGAGTCTTTTTGACCCCACTTGGGATTTTATTAGCAAAGATATTGGAATGATTTTCTATTCTCTTCTCCAGTTCATTTTGCAGATGAGAAAACTGAGGCAAGTAGGGTTAAATGACTTGCTCAGGATCATATAGTTAGCAAATATCTGAGACCAGATTTGTACTCAAATCTTCCTGACTCCATATCTTGTATTCTTTCTACTGTGCCACTTAACTAACTGGATTGTCTAGTATTAGATTATAAAGTTCTTTATTGGGTTCAGGGATTCCTTAGTACTTTGATTTTTCCCTTTTATTTGCTCTAGGGAAGTTCTATCCCTAAACTCCATTTGGTGAATCTATAATCAATTTATTCCAATGGAGCAGAAGCTTTCTACCTTGTTTTAAAATCTTCCATTTATTGAGGGAAACCTTCTATTCTGGTCAGTAGTGCATCAAACCAAATCATATATATCACATTATAACTTTGGTCAATTATGTAAAAAAATGGAAATTGAGTTGGTCTCAAATTCCTAAATTAACTAAAACATCAATTTTATAATTCAGGGAGGATTATTATTTGTCCTATATCTCTTTAGCCAGACTGTTTTTAATTATTAAATTAATAATTTAATTATTTTTACTGAGCATCATTTCTGTGTTAGATGTCACATAGAGAAGACAAAGTGAAGTTTATCAGTAATCTTGTGGTTGGAGAAGTATCTTTGTTTCTTTACTTAACTTT
This sequence comes from Antechinus flavipes, assembly GCF_016432865.1. Lineage (NCBI taxonomy): Eukaryota > Metazoa > Chordata > Mammalia > Dasyuromorphia > Dasyuridae > Antechinus > Antechinus flavipes. Next base: position 557,310,585 of record NC_067398.1, on the reverse strand, counting down.
TTGAAGGTTATAATACAAGATAATATTAGTCATTGAGAAAAAGGATTTTGCTTGACCTTAGAAGGTAATAGATGGAGTTTTCAGGCTGAGTGTAAGGAAAGATTTTCAAATAATAAGAAACAAATGGGCTGAATCAGAAGATAATGGACTTATTAGAGATCTTAAGGTAAAGGGAAAAAAGAACAAGCATTTAATAAGCACCTACTATGTGCCAAGTATTTTACATATATTATCTCATTTGATCAGGCAGAAGCTGCATGATCATTTGTCTGAGATGTTACAAAAGATATTCAAAGTCAGATAAAGTTTTGACTAGATTATCTTTGAGACATCTTACAAATCAGAAACTCAGTCTGTCAATAAGCATTTATTAAGTTACTACTATGTAGTACTGTTCTAAGTGCTAGGAATGTACATACTAAACAAGATAGTCCTTACCCTCAAAGAGTTTACAATCTACTAAGGGAAGACAACACAAAAAAAGGAACCTGAAAAGTATGTTGGTTGGAGGCAAGGGATGGAAGGAGTAAAAGAAGCATTGAAGAAAAGTCAGGGATGTTCCAGAGTAGTAAGCTAGATAAGAAATGAGATATTCTGAGTTCACCTCTCTCTTTAAATGAAATGTTTGAGTACATGACTCTACCCTCCAATTAGAGGGACATTGAATGGTGATGAGGTGATGTACTAAGGGTGATATAATCTTGAAGGACTGTTTTTCTATGAAATGCCAATTTAGAGATCTGTATTCATTATCACCAAAACCTTAAATTTAGAAATAGACATCTATGAAAACTATGAATTTAAATAAAAATCATGGAAATTGGACTTTTTGAAAACTAAACCAAATCAAACTTTAATCTAAAGTGAAAAAGAACCTAGAAAATTTTTTTTTGCATTATTTGCTAGAGCTAGTATTTTTTTCAAGGAATTTAGAAATCAGTTCATTTTTTTAAAACCAGGTGGAAGTTTCTTACTTATAAATATTATATTCTGTAATTATAAAATCTTTCTTAGGGAGTAGATGATTCTGAATAAGTGCTCTGAGGAAAGTTTTATTATATAACTAATGTTGGTGGTGTGATAGAATACAGATTTTATAACTTCATCAAAGGTTGTGTGGTGTGATTAGAGTTCCAAGTTTGAAGTCAGGAATGTCTCCCTTCCCACCTTTGACACTTGATAGCTATAAGCAACTTAACCTCTTTTAGACTTAATTCCCTATTCTGTAAAATGAAGAGTTTAATTTAAAGGAACTCTAAGGTCCTTTCTAGCTCTCAAGCTTTGATATCATGAATTTCTCCAGGATTAGAAAATAAATTAGTAAAATATGTTGACATAAGCTATGGATTACAAATGAATATGGCTTCTATTTCTATCTTATCTTCTCTTATAAGAATACAAAATGTTTTCCTCTTGTTATCTAATTTCATTGTTAGAGGAAATGAGGCTGAAAGTTTCAGATCACCTAGTTTAGCACCGTGGCTGGCATATAATAGGCTTTTAATAGATGTTTATTGATTGATTGATTGACTAGTCATGGGCAACCTTTCTTTAGAATTCGTATATTCTCTTTCAGTCTGTTATTTTATTCAGTATTCCAAAAGCTGACAATGCATCTGTTGAGGGTAGTGCCCACACAAGTCAAAGTATAAACCTGTGCCTCTCCTACAGATTCAGTAGTAATATGTAAAAGAAAGTTTTGTGAAAGGGAATAAGCAAGGTACATATGGGCAGCCATTCCTTCATCACTTTAGTATTGAAGGAAAAGAGTAACTAGGAGATTCAGTGGATTAAGTTCTCGTTCTGGAAAAAAAAAACCAACAACCTGAATTCAAGTATGGTCTCAGTCATTTACTAGTTGTGTGACCATGGGAAAATCACATAACCCCGTTTGCCTCAGTTTTCTCATCTGTAAAATGAAGTGGAGATGGAAATGGCAAACCATTCCAATATCTTTTCCAAGAAAATCCCATATGGTTCCATGAAAAGTTGGACATGACTGAAAAATGACTGAATAATTGATGTAGAAAATTATTAAAGTGTTGAATTCTAAGGGGGACTTAAATAGTTTATTATTGGCTGTTGGAGCCCAGCATGCATGCTCTCTTCTCTAGCACCTTTAGAGTTATATGCCACTTATCTTTTCCTAGATTTCTCCTTTCCCATAATACAAATTTCAGTTAAGGCTAGAATATAGTTGATTAGAATAGTGCTTCCAGAATTTAGTTTGCAAATAATTTTCAAACATCTTGCATGATTTTAACAATTGCAGTTATGGTACATACCAGAACTATTTTTTGTTATTTTAAATGAAGAATGTTAACCAAATCCATACCTTGGGCTTAACAAGTTTTTAGAAGAATTTCTGAATGTGATTAAGATCATAATTTATTCTCACCATCAAAAAGCTTTTTATTAAGTGCATGGTATTGTATTGGGGCCTGTATAAAGTAACTTAAACAAAAATTATCCCTGCCCTCTAGTAGTTGACAATCTGAAACAGACAAGAATTACAAGAACAATATATACATGCATAATCAGCTCTCACTTATTCACATGTGGATTATCCATGTCATGGGATATGTTTACCATATTCAGCAAGATTTCCTTTGTTTTTCTCCTATAGACCACTTTGAAGCCATGTTCCTTCATTAGTAGTTTGTGTGCTCAGGGAATGAAAACTGTGTGATTAGCCTAAGAAAAACACAATTCACAAGATAAATGCATTATAGTAAATGCCATTGCTTCCCTCCATTAGAATAGATTATTGATCAAATTTGTTAATAAGTATTTAATTGCTATTACTTATATACCAATTATTATAGACCAGGGACTGTGCTAAGTATTGGGTATACAAAGAAAAGAAAAACAACAACAACAATAATACTTTCCCTCAAGGAGCTTATATTCTAATGAGAGGCAACATCCAAAAAATTATAAATATATGATTTACAGTATAAATGAGAGTTGACTAAAAGGATCCACAATCAATTTATTATAATACAAAAATTATACATGTTTTTAGAATATATCAGCAGTGGCATCAATGTGTCAACTAATTTTTGGAATTTGCAGTTACGTCTCTGTCTTCATTGATAAGCTATACATAGAAGATTGAGAGATGATTGAATGTGTTCTCCACCTCAATGTGTATTTTAGTTTATCAGTTCATAGAAGCAGGAGTTGTTAATGAACAATAACAAATATAATATTCCAAATAAACATAGTTTAGTGTTAGCCAATGGAGAATGTCATTCTATTTCTACTTAGAAAAAATAATAAACTTTAGGAGCTTTTTTGGGGAATATTGGAAGTCAGAACTTATTGTAGACATAGGGAAGAATGCCTAAATCCCATTTTGATAAGTAGATGATTTGTCCCTTATAAAAGTGTTTGTTGTAGGTTGAGATTAGGACAGTGACGGGGAAGTAGTGTTGGTGGAAAGATATAGCAAGTGAAGAAAATTTTGCAGTCTTTGGCTTGTAAGGGATATGATTTTGCCTGATTTCTATTCCCTCACTCCCACATTCCTTACCTCCAGAAATGCTTCTTTCTTTCTTTCTTTCTTTCTTTCTTTCTTTCTTTCTTTCTTTCTTTCTTTCTTTCTTTCTTTCTTTCTTTCTTTCTTTCTTCTTCCTTCCTTCCTTCCTTTTTTCTTTTTTGCTGAGACAATTTGGGTTAAATGACTTGTTCAGAGTCATACAGCCAAGAAGTGTTAAGTGTCTGAGGCCAGATTTGAACGCAGGTCCTCTTGACTTCAAGGCTGGTGCTCTATGCATTACACCAACTAGCTGCCCCAGTGCCTATTGATTTCATGGAAAAATCCTTAAATTCTGACAACTTGTTACCCACTCTTAGAATTTATTTCTTCCTCAATTCTATCTCTCTGTTTCTTTTTTTTTTTAAATGCCATATCTTGAATTTTTTATATCACCTTTATTTTCCAGTGTATACACTATCAATATACCAGAAAACTATTCCTCATAAAGAAATTTTTTTTAAAAGTGGGGAGAAAAGCAGTTCAGAAAATGAATCAGTCACTTCAGTCATGTCCAACAGTATTTATAATATCCTCCACCAATAGGTGAATACCTCTGCAATTTGTTAAGGAAGTTTATTCTTATTCATTTCTGAAAACAAATTTGCAAAATAATATTAAATAAGTGACTAAAATGTTCATACTTCTTTAAGCTAGAGATTCTGCTGCTAGGCATGTATGCTAAGGAATGCTGAAGTGAAGGAAAGATCCCCACTAATACATTTATGGACTTTTTATAATAGCAGAGAATCAAGAACAAAGAAGATATACCTCAATTGGGGAATGGCTAAAAAATTTGTGGTACAGGAATGTGACAAAATGTGGGTGGATGAATGTGATGCACCATATGAAATTATAGCTATGAGGAATAAAATGATAGGAATTGATTCAAAGTGAGGTATATAGAACCAGAAAACAATCACAATGACTTTTTTTTAAAACAGTTTTTCCCATAATGATATAAATGGTAAGAATGGAAATAAGAGCAACTTGAAATTGAATTATCAAAGTTATAATAATCAGATCGAACCTCTTAGTATTTTTAATTTTCCCCTGAGAAAAATTACTTTTTCTATGAAGCCTTCTCTAACATTCAGCTTCCCCCCAAACCCCTCCCTAAGTTGTTTATGCTCTTCTCCTCCCAAAAATACAGAATCATATTTTCAGAATAAAGAAGTGATCAGAAATAGTTATCCTATCCAATCTATACCTGAAAAGGAATCTCTACTAAAATATACCAGACAAGTGGTCATCTAAGTTATTCTCAAAGATCCCCAATGAAGGGAAACCCATTACATATTCAGTCAATCTGTTTCACTTTTGGATAGCTCTAGTTTTTGTGTTTTTTTCCCTTACAAAGTCTAAATTTGCCTCTTTGTAAATTCTACTCATTATTCCTAGCTCTTCCCTTAAGTAGAACTCTTGTACAAATAGAACAAGTATAATCCATCTAGGGGACAGCCCTTCATATGATAAAGTTAGAGTTCATGTGCCCCAAGAGTCTGCCCTTCACCAGGCTAAGCATCACTGATCTAGCCAATTCTTTTCCAGTATAAGCTCAAGGCTCTTCACAATTATGACTTTTGTTATCTAGATCTTTTCCAGTTCTTTCTAAAATATGGTGCCCAGAAATTAATACAAATTATTCTACAGTATTTTTGACAAGGACAAGGGATGGCAATATTACCATTCTTGTATTCCTGAAGGCTATGTATCTCAAGGCACTCTAAAATCACATTAATTTTTTGAGCCTGTGGTCTTTTATAATCCTCAAATCTTGCCATCTATGCCTTTATCTAAGTCACTAATAAAAATGTTAAACATCCAAGACATAGAGGCTGGGGGGTAATTAGGGACTATTTGTTATGTAAATATTTGTATAATAGTATTGAATTAGCCATTTCTATCCTATTTGTCAATTCTACATTTGGAACTAAAGGTCTGGGATGCCCTGGTCTGATTTTAAGGGAAGTACATCAGGGTTCCTTAAATCTTTTTCTATTTGCAACAATTTTCCCCTGAGAAATTTTATATAATCCTGGGTATATACAGGTAGATAAAATAGGTATACAAATCAAATATTTACTATTAATAATTATAATTTTGTGTCCCTCACATTTTTATGACATCCCAAATATGGCATCAAACAATGATTTAAGGAACTGCGTAACAGTTAACTACAATATTTTCCCTCTCCTAGTTCCAAATGCTTAAATACTTGCTATCTGGGAACTCGTTGGAGAATCAAGGAGGTTTAGTCTCTTGGGTTCAAAAATGGCCTTCCTAACTTACTCAAGAGAGTTTTCTACTTTGCTTAATTCCTTCATCCTATGTCTTACTCCAACATGGAGATAAAAGGCTTGGGTTATAAATGTAATTTGGAATGATGATTATAAGTGACTAAAAAGTGATTCTATCTCCCCGATAAAGAATTAATAAATATTAGTATAGAATGACTTTACATACATTTATAGATTTGTGTCTAATGATAACCATATCTGGGGTAGAGGGAGGGAATAAAAGGAAAAAAATTACATATAATTTTAGTATATATTTAAAAAGAATAACGAGTTGTATGTAATAGATTTGCAGTTTCATGTGCAATCATCTTTCTTATACTATGTTAGGGAAATGCTCTTTTATTTTATAACTTAAAAATAAAATAAATAAAAAATATTGTCCATGCATATCCTTTAATCCCCTCTTGTTTGATTGATTCTTACTGCCTCACCAAGTCATTAGCTACCATTTGTTCTAGTTTTTTTTTTTTTTTTTTTTTTTTTTTTTTTTTTTTTTTTTTTTTTTTTTTGCTGAGGCAGTTGGGGTCAAGTGACTTTCCCAGAGTTACCCAGCTAGGAAGTGTTAAGTGTCTGAGGCCATATTTGAACTCAGGTCCTTCTGACTTCAGGGATAGTGCTCTATACATTGCACCACTTAGCTGTCCCCCGTTCTAGTTTTTAATGTGTGACTTTCTCCAGTTATCTTTTGTGTCTCTTTTTTCCACTTGGTTTATTCTACTTTTTAAAGAGTCATTTTCTTCAGATGATTTTTTCCTTCCTTTTTCAAACTTCCTTTTCTCATGCATACCTCTCATTTCTTTTCTCATTTACCTTTTGAAGTTTTTAATGAGCATTTCCAAGAAGAGTCTTTGGGCTTGAGATCAATTTATCTCACTCTGAAATTTCTTCTGTGGACATTCTGCCTTCCTCTAAGTTGATGTTTTGGTCTGCCCTGTCACCTCTCTAGCTTTCTATGGTAAAGGTTCTTTTTTGGTTTTTGCTCGTTTTCTTTTCTTTTCTTTTGGTATTTCCTCTTTTTTACCTTGAAGGTAGAACTCTGATTCTGGGGTAAAGGTGGTAGTGTCTCAAGTTTCCTGTGCTTTGAGCATGGGGAACCTTGTGTTTGCAGCAGGAATAGCTTTGCCTGCTCTGTTCAGAAAACAGCCTGGTTTCCCAGAGTTTGCCTTCTGAGCTGGGACTGGAGGCTGTCCCACTTGTCTGCTCCTCTACTGAGGTAGGACTGAGGGTTTCAGTTGCTGATTTGCTTGTGAATAAGACCCTCCTACCTGCTTTCCCAGAGTCTGTCTGAGCTGGGCTTAACATTTTTTTCACCCCAGTGAAACTGACCTTTTTTGAAGTTTTTAGTCTATCTTGATCTGGCTAATGGTTTCATTCCATTAGATTCTGTTCAGAGGCTTGGTTTCGTGTGGTTTTTGAGGGAAACTGGGAGAACTCGAGCAGCTTCCTGACTTTACTCTGTCATCTTGGCTCCACCATCTAAGTTCCCTTTTAAATCTGAATGATTTACATAGCCCAAGTGTTTCCATTCAAGAGAATGAACTCTTACACATGATTAAAAATTCTATCAATCATATTTATTTGGTTTAAAAAGCAATACTCCTTTTTCTCAAGGCTAGTGAGAAGTTATCTTAACTATTTATATCTTAAAGTAGTGGTTCTCAAAGTATGGTCCAGAGAATCCTATGGGTCTCTGAAACCCTTTTTGATAATATGGTAAAAATCTATAAATTTAACTCATATAAACAAGAACTCTTGGACAAGTCATCAATAATTTTAATAGTATAAAGATATTGAGAACAAAAGTTTGAGAACCACTATCTTATAGAGTATTATTAAACACCCAGCAATTTGAAAGAGAGAAATATTTCTATCTTGTTGAATGGAAATGAATGAGACTTCTGCCACCATTTAGTTCACTCTATCATTGTGAAAAATCCTATGGCAACAGTTACCCAAGAAGAGTATGTCTATCTCCAAAAGAGAGTCAGGAGACTGAAAGCCTATACTTCTTCAGGAAGCTCATTCCATTTTGGATAGTTTTAATTTTGGGAAGTTCTTTCTTAATCAAACCTAAAATGGTCCCTTTAAAATTCATGTCTCTTGTGAGTAAAGAATTCTGAAAGAAAAAATAAGGTAAAACTTTCAGGGTGAGGCTTAACTGGGGCTGAAACATCCTAGTTAATAGAATTCTCCAATTGGAAAATGACTGAATAAAATGATTTTCACATATCCAAGTACAAAAAAGTGGGCAACATTTTGCCTTGGAAGAAAAAAAAAAGGTAAGTTTTATCTTGGCATCAAGTCTTTATTCTTTTTGGTAGATTTTAATAATATGTGAGTCCCAAGTAATAACCAGGCATCTGGTTCTTTTACTGTTCTATCCTTTGTAAAAAGGAGAATTGGGCTCATTGCAATTCAAAGGAAACCTTCTATAACCCTTCGTGATTCCAGTTTTTTCCTTCTTAATTATTTCCTAATTATCCTGAATTTAACGTGCTTTGTATTTATTTATTTGCATGTTGTCTGCCCAATTAGATTGTGAGCTCTTTGAGAGAAATATTGTCTTTTTTTCCTTTTTCCCTGGCACATATTGCCCATTTAATAAATATTGACTGTTTGATTGAAAGAATGTGTGCCTCTGATAAGATAAATATATAGAGAAAATCATTCAATTCCAACTTCTTTTCCTCTAAAGAACTTTGGCAGGCAACTGGGCAAAGGATTGTGGAAGATGCAATTGGGGACAAGGATGTAAATATGACTACTATATTAGTATGCAAAATAGTTCACAATATAATTTGCTAAATAGTATTGAGACTGGGACACTGGGACATTGTTGGTGGAACTGTGAATGAACCCAACCATTCTGGAGAGCAATTTGGAACTATGCTCAAAAAGTTATCAAACTGTGCATACCCTTTGACCCAGCAGTGTTACTACTGGGCTTATAGCTCTAAGAGATCTTAAAGCGGGGAAAGGGACTCACACATGCAAAAATGTTTGTGGCAGCCATTTTTGTAGTGGCTAGAAACTGGAAACTGAATGGATGTCCATCAATTGGAGAATGGCTGAATAAATTGTGGTATATGAATGTTATGAAATATTATTGTTCTATAAGAAATGACCAAAAATATGATTTCAGAGAGGTCTGGAGAGACTTACATGAATTGATGCTAAGGGAAATAAGCAGAACTAGGAGATCTAGTTGGCAACTACTAGACTATACAGTCTAGTATAGTAGACTGTACTACTAAAGATAGTATAGTGGCAACAAGAAGACTATACCATAATCAATTCTGATGGACATGGCTCTCTTTAACAATGAGATGATTCAAACCAGTTCCAATTGTTCAGTGATGAAGAGAGCCATCCATCTACATCCAGAGAGAGGACTATGGGAAATGAATGTGGACCATAACATAACATTTTTCACTCTTTCTGTTATTGTTTGTTTGCATTTTTTGTTTTCCTTCTCAGTTTTTTTTCTTTCTTTCTTTCTTTCTAGATCCAATTTTTCTTGTGCAGCAAAATAACTGTATATATATGTATACATATATTGGATTTAACATATATTTTAATATATTTAACATGTATTGGACTACCTGCCATCTCAGGGGTGGGGGGAAGGAGGAGAAAATTTGGAACAGAAGATTTTGCAAGGATTAGTGTTGAAAAATTCCCCATGCATATGTTTTGTAAATAAAAAATTATGATAATAAATGAATAAATAATGAATAACATTGAGGACCCCAGTATTATAGAACTTTCATAATACTTGGGGAGGGTTTGCTTACATTTAGAATATTTGAAACTAAATCACAAATCAACAAAATTAAAGGGCTGTATACAATTAATTAGATGTACTTCCTAACAACTAATTTTTGAGAAAGTTATGATGGAGTTGTAAAAACAGAGAAGAAGAGCCAGTGGAAATTTTGGATCACTAGAACAGAAGAAGGGAGAAAAAAGGCAGATTTGAGTGACATGCCAAGCCAGTTTGGGGAACTTTAAGTAGCTTAAGTATAATATGGGAACATTCATCTCCTGAAGATGAGGGAGTGGACAAAGAAATGTCAGCTGCTTGAAGAAGAACAAGGGCAAGACAGGAAGGGAGGTGGGATAACACTAAAGGCAAACTTCATCCATGTAGATATTTTGTCAAAGATTTCCTGTCTTTTAAAAGGCAGGATTCTCTCACCTTCATTCTACTTCAGTTTGGTGTAGAGAGGTGAGAATATATGGTCAAGGATAATTTGCTAAAGTAGCTTTCTAGGTATAGTTAACTACAAAAACTTATGATGTTTCTCTGAGAGGTTACTGGGGCTAATAAACAGAAAGGGTGTACCAAGCTATTTATGCCTTCAGCAAGTGCAAATAAAAACTGCTTAGTGGGCCTATTCTTTTGCACATTGAAAAATTTAGTAAATTAAAAACACATTTTCAAGAATTGATGTAGTAATATCCTGGAGTACAAATTCCTGTATGAACCAATCACACTTGGCTTACTAGGGAAATTGTGAGCTGAGGGAAGTGCCAATTGTTTTAATTGTTTTTGTAATATTTTATATCACAAGTTCTGAGAAGAAATCTATTTTACTATTATATAGGCTTCTATCTTTAACATAAATATTTTGCCATGAAAGTTGATTCAAAAAAATCTTTTATGGCTTTAAAAGATGTAAAATATTTTTTTTTTGAGATGCTATTCTCCCTGCCTCTCTAAGAAAACCTTAGATGAAATTCCTAATTTTATAGTAAAAAATTTTTCAAAAGTTCCTATTGTTTCTGGAAAGAATTAGAAATACTCACTCTGATATATGGAGAGCATTACAAAAATTAATTCCCATTTATTTTTCCAGACTAATTTTTTTTCTTCTTCTTTATGCATTCAACCACTTTCTAGACAACCTGGTCTACCAACTGTGTAACTTTTTTTAAACTATGTTTTTTTTTTTTTTTTTTCAGATTGTTATCAGTTTGGACTTGACATTTCAAATTCTGATATTTTGTAGAGCTGTTTCTTTGTACCAGGAATATGCTAACCCTGTTGGTGCTGCCTCTCCTCCTCCTCCCTCCCCAATCTCTGACTCTTAGAAGTCCTTACTTTCCATACTTTGACAATTTGCTATCTCCAAAGAAAGACTTTTAAGATCACTCCTAGCCATCCCTCCCCCATTAGTTCTCTCTCCCTCCTGAAATCACTTTGGATTTTCTTTTCTTTATACAAGAGCTATTCTTTCAATGGTGTGGAAACTTCTTTGAGGACTAGAACTAACTAGTAGAAATAATTCATCCCTTAGTAGTCTTTTAACAAATACTTATTGAAACAAAATGAATCGAATGCCTTGTTTTTGATTTTGGTTTCCTGTTGGAATCCTTACTAACTGCTAACTAATTAGAGTTGATCTAATCTTACAAGAAGATGTTTTGGGCAGAACCTGAAACAAGGTACTAAGTAGAACTAATTAATACAAGGCTTGTGTTCACACCTTTACTCATTGGAATTCAATGAGTTCACACCTCCCTTGAAGCTCTTTGGGCCAGAGAGCACTATGGGAGAAAACCCACAATCCCTCTCTTGAAGGAGCATAAATAGAGCTTCAATGGGCCAGTCAAAGAAGTTCTTCAGAGTGAAGAAACTACAAGTCGAGATTTCACCGGAATGACATGAAGAGTGGAGCTGGCTGGAGGCTGAAGAAAGCAGAGGCAGAGGCTGAAGGACCAGACCTTTGGATTTGGCGACATTCGGAGAGAGCTCTTGGAACCAAGCAGAGAGATAGGCCTCTAAGCTAACTGGGCTATATTGGAGATAATAAAAGATCTGAACTTTTATCACCTGGCTGCATTTTGAGAAGAAGAAGATCACCACAGTTTCCCAAAGAAAGTCAGAGGAAGAAAAGCTCTTTCCTTTCTTACGAAAATAGAGATACTTCAAAAAAAGTCAGCATTTGACAAGTTATCATTTGAGGACTAGCCAAGCTGACTTTGACACACTTGTTGCCAGAATATTGGCCACCAGGTGGTGAAATATTTTGGGGAACATAACAATTCATTAAAATATTTCCTAAGGCTGAAAGAGATTTTGATCTGCAAAGAAGTGCCCCTATCACAAATATTGAAGTAAATAAAGAAAACAGAACCTTAGGGATTAAGGAAATGCTATTTAGAACTATTTTGTGCCTAGGGCTTAAATACCAACCATGAAAGAGAAATTTAATAATCCTTTTGTCTTCTTTTTGAGCATAATATAATAATTCATACATGATAATCCAAGGAAGTTCCTATGTAAATTTCTTGACATTTTTCTAGGGACTCTATAAAAAAACTAAGCACACTTCTCAGTTTAAACTTACTGCACATAAAAATATCCCACCAAAAGAAAAATCTGTAATATTTCTATACATTTTGAGGGTCAAAAAAGTAAATATATTCTGAAAGGTACAGTTGGACCAACAACTAAACTCAATTCCTCGCTACTTAGTTTAGGGGATAAATTTTGTTACATTTCATCAAGCTTAACTCTGCTTACAGATAAGTATTTAAATTCTAAAATCCTGTTTTAGAAATACTAACAGCATGGATGAATTATATATTCATAATCACTCTTCTTTCTGCTTCCTTTTATATAGTATTTTCTTTCATTAGAATGTAAGCTTCTTGAGAAAAGAAACTATCTTTATTTCTGCTTCTATTTGCATTCCCACTATTAGCAAAATTCCAGTAGATTGTAAATGATAACAAGAATAATAACAACAGTAATGATGAAGACATATAGCACTTACACTCTTATAAGCACTGTGCTAAATGCTATAAGACTGTTGTTATATTTATTCTTGATTACAATCCTGGGAGGTAGGTGCTATTATTATTTTCATTTTACAGATAAGAAAACTGAGGCAAACAGAGATTAAGTGACTTGCTCAGGGGCACATTTGAAGCCAGATTGAAATCCAGTTCTTCCCATGCTACCTAAATTAACCTATTTAATCAGTGCCATACCAATCAAACTGACAAAAAAATTGATTTACAGAGCTAGAAAAAAATCACAAAATTCATCTGGAAGAACAAAAGGTCAAGAATTTCAAGAGAATTAATGAAACAAAATGCAAATGAAGGTGGCTTAGTTGTACCAGACCTAAAACTATATTATTAAAGCATTGGTCATCAAAACCATTTGGTACTGGCAAAGAAATAGAGCAGTGGATCAGTGGAATAGGTTAGATTCATAAGACATAAGTCAATGACTATCGTAATCTAGTGTTTGACAAACCCAAAGACTTCAAACTTTGGGATAAGAACTCACTATTTGACAAAAACTGCTGGGAAAATTGGTAATTAGTATGGCAAGCATTGATCCACACCTTACACTAAAATAAGATCAAAATGGGTTCATGACTTAGACATAAAGAGATACTATAAACAAATTAAAAGAACAAAGGGTAGTTTACCTCTCAGATCTGTGGAGAAGGAAGGAATTTGTGACCAAAGAAGATCTTGAGTACATTATTGAATGCAAAATGAATAATTTTGATTATATTAAGTTAAAAAAGTTTTGTACAAACAAAACCAATGCAGACAAATTTAGAAGGGAAGCAACAAACTGGGAAAACATTTTTACTTTCAAAGTTTCTGATAAAGGCCTCATTTCTAAAATATATAGAGAATTGACTCAAATTAATAAGAAATACAAGCCATTCTCCAATTGATAAATGGTCAAAGTATATAAATGGGCAATTTTCAGATGAAGAAATTAGAACCATTTCTAGTCATACAAAAAGGTATTCTAAATAATTTTTGATCAGAAAAATTCAAATTAAGACAACTCTAAGGTACCATTACACACCTATCAAATTGGCTAAAATGACAGGAAAGGATAATAACAAATGTTGGAAGGGATGTGGGTAAATTGGGACACAAACACAATGTTGATGGAGTTGTGAACTGGTTCAACCATTCTGGAGAGCAATTTGGAACTGGTTCAAAGGGCTCTCAAACTGTGTATACCCTATGGATCGAGTAGTGTTTCCACTGAGCTTGTATCCTAAAGAGATCATAAAGAAGGGAAAAGGACCCACATATGCAAAAATATTTGTGATAGCCTTTTTTAATGGAAAGAAACTGGAAACTGAGTGGATGCCTCACTGTGAATGTTATGTAATATTATTGTTGTATGAGAAATGATCAGCAGGATGATTTCAGAGAGTCTTGGAGAGACTTAAAGGAATTGATGGTAAGAGAAATGAGCAAAACCAGGAGATCATTATACACAGAAACAACAAGATTATATGATGATCAATTCTGATGACCATGGCTCTCATCAACAATGAGGTGATTCAGACTACTTTCTAAGGTCTTGTGATGAAGAAAGCCATCTGCACCCATAGAGAGGACAGTGGAAACTGAATGTGGACCACAACAGAGTATTTTTACTCCTTCTGTTGTTTGCTTGAATTTTGTTTTATTTCTCATTTTTTTTTCCTTTTTGATCTGATTTTTCTTATACAGCATGATATTTGTGGAATTATGTGTAGAGAAATTGCACATGTTTAACATATATTGGCTTACTTGCCAGCTGCGGGAGGAGGTAAGGGGAATGGAGGGAAAAAATTAGAACACATGGTTTTGTAAGGTGAGTGTCAAAAATTATCCATGTATATATTTTGAAAATAAAAAGCTTTAATTAAAAAATAATAAAAGAATAAAAATAAATAAATGAATAAATCTAGTTCCTTTTGTCTCTAGGTTCAGTACTCTGTCCTCTTTAGCACCCAGCTGCCCCCACATTTATCAAATGCTTAATAAATGCTTGTTAACTTGAGAAATTTAACTGCTCTGAAGCTATACGTTCTTGTCAATGTCAGATGAAAATCCTTAAGAATTGCTTTGTTTTCTAAGAAAATATCAGAATTTGAACAGCCTTTTATTTGTTGACTTACTTGTTGACTGAAGAAAGAGAAAATTGTGTCTCTGTATTTTTCTTCTAAAAATGATAGCTAATGCTTAAATTTGTAATCATATTATTATAATGATGCATTATAAATGTTATAAACATTTCTCTTTCATTCAATTAATTTCCAGATATTTCTTGAGCAGGTATTATTATATGTACACAATTATTATAAGCACACAATACATAGATACTTAGATCTATGTATACACATACATGCACACACACCAGTATATTTTATATATATATATATGTGTGTGTATATATACATACACACACACACACACACACACACACACACATATATATATATATATATTACTTCTGACCACTAAGGGGGAGGAAAGGGTTATCAAAACATGTACTTCAAGTTTGTTGCTCTAAAGGATTACCACAGGATCTCTGACTTTTAAGGAAATATTAGGACCATTTACTCCTGAAGATGAATCCTCTTTACTACATATCTAGTCTTTGTCTGAAAACTTCCAGTGTGAGGGAACCTATTACTGCTCCAGGATCCAGGTAGCCCATTCCAAGTTGAATAGTTCTATACTAATAATTGGGGGAAAATTAAGAAATATGGTGCTTAAGTTGTCTTCTAAAGGAAGTGATGGATTATATGAGGCAGAAGTGAGGAAAGCATATATTTCAACCATGAGAATTGCAAAGAAAAAGGAATGCTAAGTAGAAAAGCATGTATAGGAAACCGAGAGAAGGACAGCTTGATGTGCTGTAAAATATGAGATGGAAAGCAAGTTCAAATGAATATAGAAATATGGGTTGTGGTCAGGTGGTTAAGGCCTTTGTTGTTGTTTGTCCTTAAGAGTATCTTTAAGAAGACAAACATATTCTTTAAGAGTACCAATGACATCACAAGGATGTTTTGAATAGAGCAGAATTGTTGGAAGCCTCCTCCTGTATTTTAAAAGCCAACAGATGAGTTCATCGTTTAACTTAAAGGCAAGAGAGAATTACTTACTGTCTTTTATTGAACAGGGAAGTGAAGTGCTCAGATATGAGCTTAGCGATAATTTGGTAGTTTTGTGTGGGATGTTAGAATGAGGAAAGATGAAGCAAGTAAACTAGGAATCTATTTTGATTATTTAAGTATGAGATGATGAGGGGCTGGATAGGATACAAGATAATGCCAGTTAGACTAGATAGAAGGGATCAGATGTGAGAAATCTTTTAGAGGTAGAAATGGTGAGATTTAGCAAATAACTAGATGTGACAGCTGAAAATAATACCTAAATTGTAAAACAGGGAGATTAGAATAATGCTAGTGTCATTGAGAGAAATATGGAAATTTAGAACAGGAGTAGGAGGTGTATATGTGAAGAAAGATCACAGATACTCTTTTGCACAGGAAGAATATGAGGTATTTCTGGAATATTTAGTTTGAAATGTCCAATAAAAAAACAGGTGATGAAGGAATGAAGCTCCAGGGAAATAATGGTGCTTGATATATGGATCTGTGTGTCACTTACATCAACTTGGAAGTTGATCAAATCATTAAGAAAGAGTATAGAAAGTAAAAAAGAGAGAATTTGGGATGCAACCTTGGGCCTTCAGTAAGGGCTGTATGAAAAGGATGATGAATCAGTAAAGGGAACTGAAGAATGAGTAGATTAGGAGAAACAAGGAGAGTATGAAAACCCAGAGAGAAGAGAATATCCAGGAAGGGAGATCATTAATGTTTAACATGTATAAGACTGCCTGCCCTCTAAGGGAGGGGGTGGAGGGAGGGAAGGGAAAAGTCAGAACAGAAGTGAGTGCCAGGGATAATGTAAAAAAAATTACATATGTTCTGTCAATAAAAAGTTATTTAAAAAATATATGCACCAGAGACATAAAAAAGACCCTCAAATGTTAAACTCATTTCTAATTTTGCAGTAAATGGTTTAGATAAAAGTTGAATTATAAAGGTTTGAAGAATAAGAGGGGAGAAAGTGAAAAAATGTATGTAGACCACTTTTTCTTTAAAAATTTGGCTGAGCATTCTCCAATTGATAAATGGTCAAAGGATATGAACATTTTTCAGATGATGAAATTGAAACTCATATGAAAGTGTTCCAAATCACTATTGATCAGAGAAATGCAAATTAAGGCAACTCTGAGATACCATTACAAACCTGTCAGATTGTTTAAGATGACAGGAAAAAATAATGATGAATGTTGGAGGGGATGTGGGAAAACTGGGACACTGACACATTGTTGGTGGAGTTGTGAACGAATCCAACCATTCTGGAGAGCAATCTGGAATTATACCCTAAAAGTTATCAGTCTGTGTATACCCTTTGATCCAACAGTGTTACTATAGAGCTTATATACCAAAGAGATACTAAAGAAGGGAAAGGGACCTCTATATGCCAAAATGTTTGCGGCAGCCCTTTTTGTGATAGCTAGAAACTGGAAAATGAATGGATGTCCACCAATTGGAGAATAGTTGGGTAAAATGTGGTATATGAATGTTAAGGAATATTATTGTTCTGTAAGAAATGCCCAGAAGGATGAATAGAAAGAAGTTTGGAGAGACTTTCATGAACTGATGCTAAGTGAAATGAGCAGAACCAGAAGATCATTATACACTTCAACAATACTGTATGAGGATGGGATGTATTCTGATGGAAGTGGATATCTTCAACAAAGAGAAGATATAATTCAGTTCCAATTGATCAATGATGGACAGAATCAGCTATACCCAGAGAAGGAACACTGGAAAATGAGTGTGAATTATTTGCATTTTTGTTTTTCTTCTCAGATTATCTTTACCTTCTGAATCCAATTCTTCCTGCGCAACAAGAGACCTGTTTGGTTCTGCACACATATATTGTATCTAGGATATACTACAACATATTTAACATGTGTAAGACTGCCTGCCATCTAGAGAAAGGGGTGAAGGGAGGGAAGGGAAAAGTCGGAACAGAAATGAATGCAAGGGATAATGATAGGACGGTGGGCTGTAGTGAAGAGATTTTTTGTTTGTTTGTTTTAGGATAGAGGACAGCATATATATGTAAAAAGCAGAGAAGGAACCAATCAATTGGAAGAGATAGAAGATATAACAAAGATATAACTGAAGCAATAATCTGGTGGAAAAGGCAGGCAGACAAGAATCAACAATCCAGCAAAATTAAGCATTATCTTTCAGGGGAAAAATGGACATTCAATTAAAGATGTGAATTTCATTTATTTCTGATGGAAAGACCAGAGTTGAACAGAAAAACTGATCTTCAAATACAGAATTCAAGAAAAGTATAGAAGGTAAAAAAGAAGGGGGGACCCTTTCTTTTAAAAGTTAAAAAGTTCACATCCCTATATCAGGAGTCCTCAAACTTTTAAATTAGGGGGCCAGTTCACTGTCCCTCAGACTGTTGGGTCAGACTATATTAAAACAAAAACTTTGTTTTGTGGGTCTTTAAAGAAACTTCATAGCCTTGGGTGAGGGGGATAAATGTCCTCAGCTGTTGCTTCTGGCCCACGGGCCATAGTTTGAGGACCCTGGGTTTGATTTTATTGTGGAGATATAAAAAAGTAATTAGAGATGGAAAGGGGATTGTATTGGAAGAAGAGAAAAAGGGAGTTAAAATGTGTTAAATTACATCTCATGAAGAGGCAAAAAAGACCCATTAAAATTGAGGGAAAGAAGGGAGAAGGATGAACATTGTGTGAGCATGACTTTTATTGGATTTGGCTCAAAAAAGACTATCAGGTGTATTTAGCTCATAGAGAAACTTTATTCACTCTATAGGGAAGTAAGGGAGAAAAGGAGAAAGGAAAAGGGGAGGCTAACAGAAGAGACAACAGAAGTAGAAGAGGAAAGGCATAAATAGAGGGGGAGGGATGTAAAAGGGAAGGGCTGTTTTAGGAAAGTGGTAAGAAGAAAAACACTGGGGAGGAGGGAAAAGGGAAAAGGAAAGAGAAAAGTATAACTTGGGGGAAAAATACGATGGTGGGAAATGCTTTTGTGATTTTAATGGTGAAGGCGGATGGGATGAATTCTCACATAACACAGAATAACAGAGTGGATTAAAAGCCAGAATCCTACAATATGTTGTTTACAACAAACACATTTAAAATAGAGTGATAGATAAAAGGTAAAAGTAAAGGTAAAAGACTGGAGTAGAATCTATTATGCTTCAACCGAAGTAAAAAAAGCTGCCTTAGCAATTCTGATCTCAGATCAAGCAAAAGCAAAGATCGACCTAATTAAAAGACATAAGGAAGGAAACTACATTTTACCAAAGAGTACCAGAGATAATGAAATATAATATCAATATTAAACACATGTAAACCAAGTGGTGCACACACATAGCATCCACTATGCTAGAGAAGTTAAGAGAGCTGTGCCAAGAAACTAACAGGAAAATTAAACTAATGAGGGATCTCAGCTTTGCTCTATCAGAACTAGATAAATCAAACCACAAAATAAATAAGAAAAAAGTTAAGGAGGTAAATAAAATTTTAGAAAAGTTAGCTATGATAGACCTTTGGAGAAACTTGAATAGAAACAGAAAAGAATATGCTTTTTTCTTGGCAGCACATGGAATATACACAAAAATTGTCTATTAGAGCATTAAAAACCTTAAAATCAAATGCAGAAAGATTGAAATAGTATATGTATCTTTTTCAGATCATGATGAAATAAAAATTATATGTAATAAAAGGCCCAGGGTAAAACAGACCAAAAATTAATTGGAAACTAAATAATCTAATCTTGAAGAATGAGTGAAATTACAAATAATAGACACAATTGATAATTTCATTCAAGAGAATGACAATAATAAGATGAAAAACCAAAATTTATGGGTCACAATCAAAGCAGTTCTCAAGGGAAATTTTTTATCTCTTAATGCTTATTTGCATAATATGGAAAAAGAGAAGATCAAATAATTTGTCCTGCAACTAAAAAAGCTAGGAAAAAAACCAAATTAAACCCCTCCAATCAAATGCCAAACTTGAAATTCTAAAAATAATAAAAAAAAACTATTCACCTAATAAAACTAAGTTTGTTTTATAAAAAAAAAAAAACAATAAAATAGACAAATCTCTAATTTGTTTAGAAAAAGGAAAGAAAAAAACAAAAGTATTAAAAATGAAAAATGAGAACTTTCCACTAATGAAGAGAAAATTAGAGCAATAATTAGGTGTTATTTTGCCCAACTGTATGCCAATAAATCTGATTAAGTGAAATGGATGAATGCTTAAAAAAATATAGATTGCCTAGATTAACAGGAAATAAAATTATTTAAATAGTCCCATTTTATTAAAAATAAATCGAACAAGGAATTAATCAACTTCCTAAGAAAACATCCTCAGAGCCAAAGGATTTACATATGAATTATATCAAACATTTAAAGAACAATTACTTCCAATATTATACAAACTATTGGAAAAATAAGGAAAGTAGGAGTCTGACCAAATTCCTTTTATGACATAGATATGGTGCTGATACCTAAACCAGGTAAAGTCAAAACAGAGAAAGAAAATCATAGATCAATTTTCCCAATTAATATTGATGCAAAAATCTTAAATAAAATATTAGCAAAGAGATTACAGCAAGTTATCCCCAGGATAATACAATGTGACCAAGTAGGATTTCTACCAGGAATACAGTGTTAGTTCAGTATTAGGAAAACTATTGTTACTGTATATCAATAACCAAACTAACAAAAATCATATGATTATCTCACTAGATGCAGAAAAAGCATTTAACAAAACCCAACACCCATTCCTATTGAAAACACTAGAGAGTATAGGAATAAGTGGAGATTTCCTTAAAATTATCAGTAGCATCTATTTAAAACCAACAGCAAGTATCATATGAAATGGGGATAAACTAGAACCATTCCCAATAAGATCAGAGATGAAACAAAGTTGCCCACTATCACCATTACTATTTAATATTGTATTAGAAATGTTAGCATTAGCAATAAGAAAAGAAAAAGAAATTAGAGTAGGTAATGAGGAAATAAAATTTATCACTCTTTGTAGATGATATAAATGTATACTTAGAAAAACCTAGAGAATCAACTAAAAAACTAGTATAAGCAATTCAAAACTGTAACAAAGTTGTAAGATACAAAATAAATCCACATAAATCATCAGAATTTTTATATGTTACTGACAAAGTCCAGCAGCAAAGGATACTAAGAGAAATTCCATTTAGTATAACTGTAGATAATATAAAATATTTGGCAGTCTACCTGTCAAGGCAAAGTCATGAACTACATGAACACAATTAGAAAACACTTCCCACAAAAATACAGTAAGATTTAATTACTTGGAAATATATCATGTGCTCATGGGTAGGCTGAGCTAATATAATAAAAATGACAATACTACTTAAAAAACAATCTGCTTTTTCAGTGCCATATCAATCAAACTCTCAAAAAATTATTTTACAGACCTAGGAAAAATAATAACAAAGTTCATCTGAAAGAACAAAATGTAAAGAATTTCAAGGAAAAAATGCAAATGACAATGGCCTAGCTGTTTCAGACCTGAAGCTGTATTATAAAGTAGTGATCATTAAAACCATTTGATACAGGCTTAGAAATACAATAGTCAATCAGTGGAATAGCTTAAGTTCACAAGACACAATAGTCCATGACTATAGTAATTTAGTGTTTCATAAATCCAAAGATTTCAGCTTCTGAGATGAGAACTCACAATTTGACAAAAATTTTTGAGAAAATTGGAAATGAATATGGCAGAAACTAAGCAATGACCCACAGCTAACACCATATACCAAGGTAAGGTTGAAATGAATTAATGATTTAGACAAAAAAGTGATATAAGTAAATTAGAACAAGAGTTAGTCTAACTTTCAGATCTGTGGAGGAAGAAGGAATTTGTGGCCAAAGAAAAACTAGAGTACATTAGGAAATACAAAATAGATAATTTTGCTTATATTTAGTTACAAAAAGGTTTTGTAAAAACAAAACCAATGCAGATGACATTAAAAGGGAAGCAATAAACTGAGAAAAAAAATCACATCTGATAAAGGCCTCATTTCTAAAATACATAGAGAATTGACTCAAATATATAAGAATTCAAATTATTCTCCAATTGAAAAATGGTCAAAGATATGAACAGACAATTTTCAGGAAAAGAACTTAAAAAGCCATTTATAGTCATATGAAAAATGCTCTAAATCATTATTGATCGGAGAAAGGCAAATTAAGATAACTCTGAGGTATCACTACACAGTCTCAGATTGGCTAAGATGGCATAAAAGGATAATAATAAATGTTGGAGGAGATGTGGGAAAACTGGGACACTAATACATTGTTGGTGGAGTTCTGGAGAGCAATTTGGAACTATGCCCGTTGATCCAGCCCATTAATCTCTACTCGTCCTGTATCCCAAAGAGATAAAGAGATTCCAAAAGGAAAAAGACCTATATGTGCAAATGTGTTTGTAGCAGCCCTTTTTAAGTAGCAAGAAACTGGAAACTGAGTGGCTGCCCATCAGTTGGAGAATGGATGAATAAGTTATATCATATGAATGTTATGAATTTTATTGTTCTATAAGAAACAGTCAGCAGCGCTGATACATTGTTGGTGAAATTATGAACACATCCAGCCATTCTGGAGAGCGATTTGGAACTATGCTCAAAAAAGTTATCAAACTGTGCATGCCCTTTGATCCAGCAGTGTTACTACTGGGCTTCTGTTCCAAAGAGATTTTAAAGAAGGGAAAGGGACCTGTATGTGCAAGAATGTTTGTGGCAGCCTTCTTTGTAGTGGCCAGAAACTGGAAACAGAGTGGATGCCCATCAACTGGAGAATGGCTGAATAAATTGTGGCATATGAACATTATGGAATATTATTGTTCTGTAAGAAATGACCAGCAGGATAATTTCAGAAAGGCCTGGAAAGATTTAAAAATGAACTGATGCTGAGTGAAATGAGCAGGACCAGGAGATCATTATATACTTCAACAACAGTATTATATGATGATCAGTTCTGATGGGTGTGACCATCATCCTCAGCAATGAGATGAACCAAATCAGTTCCAATAGAGCAGTAATGAATTGAACCAGTTACACCCAGCGAAAGAACTTTGGGAGATGATTATGAACCACTACATAGAATTCCCAATCCCTCTATTTTTGTCCTCCTGCATTTTTTATTTCCTTCACAGGTTAATTGTACACTTTTTCAAAGTCTGATTCTTTTTGTACAGCAAAATAATTGTTATGGACATGTATACATATATTGTATTTAACTTACATTTTAACATGTTTAACATGTATTGGTCAACCTACCATCTGGGGGAGGGGGTGCGGGGAAGGAAGGGAAAAATTGGAACAAAGGGTTTGAATTGTCAATGCTGAAAAATTACTCATGCATATATCTTGTAAATAAAAAGCTATTTTAAAAAAAAGAAACAGTCAGCAGGATGATTTCAGAGAGGGCTGGACTGACTTACATGAACTGATGCTAAATGAAGTGAATAAAACCAGAAGAACATTGAACATAGCAATAACAATTTTATATGATGATCCATTCTGATGGGCATGGCTCTTTTCAACAATGAGATAATTGAGGCCAATTCCAATGACCTTGTGATGAAGAGAGCCATCTGTACCCAAAAAAAGGACTGTGGGGATTGAGTGTGGATCACAACATAGTATTTTTTACCTTTTTATTGTTGTTTGCTTGTATTTTGTTTTCTCTTATTTTTTCTCTTTTTGGTTGATTTTTCTTGTGCAGTGTAATAATTGTGGAAATATGTATAGAAGAATTACATGTGTTTAACACATTGGATTACTTGTCATCTAAGGGATGGAGTGAAGAGAAAGGAAGGAAAATAATTTGGAACACAAGATTTTGTAAAGGTGAATGTTGAAAATTATCTATGCACATGTCTGAAAATAAAAAGCTTTATTTGGAAATTATCAGGGACAGAGCCACAATGGCTGAGAAAACATATCTTTTTCTAAGCTTTTCTCATGCCCCTCAGACTAACTAGCAAGTCCAGCCTCTGAATTAGTTCTGGACCAACAGAACCCACAAATATTGGGAGTGTAATAAATTACCAGCAGAAGATAATTTCAAAGGTCTCCAGAAAAGGTCTGTTTCAATTAGGGATGAAGGGATGTGGGCCAAGTACAAGCAGGCCGAGCACAGACTCAGAGTTCAGGCAGCCCATAGTCCTTTGGGAATGAATTTACCACAGTGTTGGCTGCTCTGTCCTGGTTGCAAGCCAGTAGATCAGTACTACAAAAGAGAGTAGTGTGCTTTTAGGGCAAAAGAGAGATTATCCAAATTTCCCCTACAAGTTGTAAGCAACTCCACTGGGTAAAGTCAGTTCTGACTGACTTTAGGTGCTGGGTGGGCATGGTCAAGTCCTGTGAAATTCTGTCATTTAGAGGTTCACTATTTACCTTTTGTGTTTGTGTTGGATGTTTTATATATATATAGGAAATAAATTACTTAAATAGTCCCATTTTAGAAAAAAGAAATAGAACAAGCTATTATTCAACTCCCTAAGAAACAAATCTCTAGGGCCAGATGCATTTACATGTGAATTCTCCCACACATTTAATGAATAATTAGCTCCAATATTATACAAACTATTTGAAAAAATAGGGAAAGAAGGACTCCTACCAAATTCCTTTTATGATATAGACATGGTACTGATAGCTAAATGAGAAAGAAAATTATAAATCAATTTCCCTAATGAATATAGATGCAAAAATCTTAAACAATATATGAGCAATGAGATTACAAAAAATCATCCCAAGGATAATATAATATGATCAAGTAGGATTTATTCTAGTAATGTAGGGCTGGTTCTATATTTAGAAAACTATTAGCATAATTGACTATATCAATAATCAAACTAACAAAAACCATATGATTATCTCAAAAGATGCAGAAAAATATTTGATAAAACTCAACACCTATTTCTATGAAAAACTCTAGAGAATATAGGAATAAATGGACTTTTCTTTAAGATAACCAGTAGCATCTATTTAAAACTATAAGCAAGCATCATATAACCTGGAACCATTTCCAATAAGATCAGGGGTGAAACAATGTTGCCCACTATCACCATTACTACTCAGTATTATATTAGAAATGTTAGCTTTGACAATAAGAGAAAAAAAGATTAAAGAAATTAGAGTAGATAATGAGGAAACCAAATTATAATTTGCAGATGATATGATGGTATACTTAGAGAACCCTAGAGAATCAACTAACAAAAACTATTAGAAACAATCCACATCTTTAGCAAAGTTTCAGGATATAAATTAAATCCACATAAGTCATCAGCACCTCACCAAAGAAAGTCTAACAACAAGAGATACAAAGTATCAATAGTATAAAATATTTGGGAATCTATCTACCAAAGGAAAGTCAGGAATTATATGAACACAACTACAAAACACTTTTCCACACAAATAAAGTCAGATCTAAACAACTAGAAAAATACCAAGTTCTCTTAAATAGATCAAGCAAACATAATAAACATGACAATAGTACCTAAATTAAATAGTACCAGATCTAAAACTATTGTAAAGCAGCGATCATCAAAATCATTTGGTGCTGGCTAAGAAAGAAAGTAGACTATCAGTCCAATAGGTTAAGTTCACAGGACAAAATAGTCAATGACTATAGTAATTTTGTGTTTGACAAACCCAATGACCCCAGCTTTTGGGATAATAATTAACTATGTGACAAAAAGTACTGGAACAATTAGAAACTAGTATGGCAAAAACTAGATAATGACCCATACATAACACTGTATACCAAGATAAAATTGAAATGTGTCCATGATCTAGACAAAAAGAATGATATCATAAACAAATCAGAAGAACATAGGATAGTTTATCTCCCAGATCTGTGGATGAGGAAGTAATTTGTGATCAAAATAAAATTGGATATCATTATAGATCACAAAATAGATAATATTATTATCAAACAAACAAAACTGATATAGGCAAGATTTGAAAGGAAGCAATAGACTGGAAAACAATTTTATATTCAAAGCCTTCTGATAAAGGCTTCATTTCTAAAACATATAGAGAAGTGACCCAAATTTGTAAGAATTCAAGCCATTCTCCAATTGATAAATGATCAAAGGATATGAGTAATTTTCAGATGCAGAAATTAAAAGCATTTGTAATCATATGAGAAGGTGATCTAAATCATTATTGATCAGAGAAATGCAAATTATGACAACTCTGAGATACCACTGCACACTTCTCAGATTGGCTAAGATGACAGGAAACGATGACAAATGTTGGAGATGTGCCACAAATACAGTGTTGGTAGAATTGTGAATGGATCCAACCATTCTGCTGTAATGGGCTTGAGTTGATGCACTGAGGTCCCAAGCACATAAGGCTAAATAGTAATTGGACCATACTCTATTAATATATGTGCTTGGAGAAAGAATGGCCCCCGCCCACTCTTTGTGCAAGTCCTGATGTGTTGTATAGGAAATGACGATTTTGGTGGGTGGAGGCAAGAGGGCGGAGAGGGAAGGGGAAAGCAAGACTGCTGGCTGGTGTCTTGTCACAGCTTTGCATTGCTATTGCAACCGCCCTTCACCTCCGATCCCCCTCTCTGTCTGGCTTCCTGTCGCAGCTCCCCATATTGCTATCACAATCCTTCTTCACCTCCGATTCACCTCTACTGAGAATAAAGATTGAAGATTTTCCCCTTAACCTGAATTCCTGACTCCGGCTGATTTTAAATATGAAGTCATCACATTCTGGAGAACAATTTGGAACTATGCCCAAAGAATTGTCAAACTGTGCATACCCTTTGATCCAGAAATATTTCTACTGGGCTTATATCCCAAAGATATCTTAAAGGAGGGAGAGGGACCCATGTGCAAAAAAGTTTGTGGCAGCTCTTTGTGTAGTGGCTAGAAACTGAAAACTGAGTGGATGCTCATCAATTGGAGAATGGTTGAATAATTATGGTATATGAATGCTATGGAATGTTATGATTATATAAAACATGATAAGCAAGATGATTTCAGAAAGGCCTGGAGAGACGTGCATGAACTGATGCTAAGTGAAATAATCAAAACCAGGAGAGCATTATACATGGCAACAACATTATACGATGATCAATTCTGATGGACACGGCTCTCTTCCATGATGAGATGATTCAGACCAGTTCCAATGGTCTTGTGATCAAAAGAGCCATCTATACCCAGAGAGAACTGAATGTGGTTCACAACAAAGCATTCTCCCTGTTTTTGATGTTGTTGACTGACTTTTTTTTTTTTCATTTTCTTCTGGTTTTATTTGATTTTTCTTGTATAGCAAGATAATAAATGCATATAATATGTATGTATATATTGGATTTAACATATATTTCTACCATGTTTAACATATATTGAACTATTTGCCATCTATGCGATGGAGATGGGAGAAAGAAAGAATACAAGATTTTGTAAGGGCTAATGTTGCAGAATTATCCATGCATATGTTTTGAAAAATAAAAAAGCCTTAATTAAAAACAGCTTTAATAAAAACAGACAGGCAGAGATGGGATCAAGGACATATTAGAAGAGTTTAGAAAAGAGAAAGGCTATTGCATTATTAAACACTTTAAGAAAGGATGACCATGAGTTTTGAAATGAAGAGAAGGAAAGCAGAATCTCTTGGCAAATGACCTTCCATTTCCTAATAAAATTAGAGATAGGTTCCTCAGCTGAGAGAGTAGGCAGAAGGAAAATAGAGATTTTGGGAGGTTTGGGAAGAAATAAGAATGTTGGCCCAAATAAAAGGAATCCATTAGGGAAGAATTAATGGGATGTCTTGCCATAATGAGAATCCAGTTGGCCATAGTGACTTGATTTACCTATTACCCCTTTTGCTTTAACCATAGCTATTTCATTTGTTCCTAAGTATGTTCCAAGGCATTCCTTATGAATGAAATGAAACAAATACAAATACAGAAAATATGGTTTAATAAAATAACAAAGCAAAAGTTATGAAGTTGTAAGAAAAAATTAAAATCAGCTGCAATTCCAGATTTCATCAAAATAAGCAATTTACCTTTAAAAAAAATTAAGAACAAATCTTTTTTCTGTGGAAAATGAGAAGATTCTATCATATTTCTCTATTTCAAATGCTGATGTTTATGAATTTCTTCATTTCCATCCAATTCTTTCACATTTTTTTCTATACAATCCTAAGAAACATATATTTAATGAAAATGATGACTAATGGTTCTTACAAAAGCTTAAAGAACACTGATTTTAGTCTTGGAAAATTCCAGGCTATGATGCAGATATTTTTTGTGTCAACCAGCAAAAGCTTCTTAGGACATTTACTAATCAGGAGCTCACAATATAACTGAATCTATAACATCTGCACATTAATATTAGTTTACAACAGGCAGATGAAGGTGATCCGTGCCAAGTTTGTGGAACAGACAATAAGTACTTATTTTATTTCAAAGGTATTCTTAAATAATTTTAAATATGGGGATATATTAGTGACCAATTTAAGTAATTACCCTTAAATGGGTTGGAGAAGTATTTACAATATATTATAATTATATAGTTAGAACTAGTGTTAATTTGGTCGTTGATACTTTGCTAGTTTTTGAACCTGTGAATTCATTGATGTAGGCATTCACTTTCCTAGGATCTATCAAAAGTTATCTATGCTTTTTTTTTTTTTTATCCTATATAATTTCCCCTCTACAATCTCCATGGAAAATTGGAGAAAAGTATAGGAGCCTTTCCTTTAGGGCTGTTAATATTATTTTGGATGACTTGACTTGAGCCACAGATGTTATCTATTACTTTTACTACATGATCAACCTCATTCCTTTTGTAATTATATATAGAATTTATTATTTCATTCCCATCATTTTTATATATTTATCTGTGAAACTGAAAATTGATATATTGATTGAGAATTATGTATAATCAGTATGTCCAGTTAAAATAAATATTTGTGAGTTAAATTAACACTTGATTGTATAAGCTATTTTAGTAAAATTTGTTAGAGTTTTACTTCTCTATTCCTTCTCCTTGCTAAATGGCAAGCTCATTTATTTTCTGGTTATATATTTCTCTAAAAGTATTTTATACCTTAAAATAATGATTTTCTTTTTAATATATATTTTTATTAACAAACAAATATTTCAATAAATAACATGCTTATATAAGGAAATGTAAACTCTGCAGTATGCTTCTTAAGAAAAGGGCAGCTAGGTGGTGCAGTGAATAGAGCACCAGCCCTGAAGTCAGGAGAACCTGAATTCAAATCTGACCATCTGACCTCAGACACTTAACACTTCTTAGCCATGTGACCCTGAGCAGTAATTTAACTCCAAGTGCCTCAGGATAAAAAAAAGAGGTTTTATATATATATATATATATATATATATATATATATATATATATATACATACATATATATATATACACATACACACATGTATATAGTATACATTTACATGTATGTATGTGTGTGTATATATATATATATATATATATATATATATATAACTATGAAATAATAATAGTATTTACGTAACACTTTCAGGTTTGCAAAGTGCTTTACAAATATTATCTGATTTTATTTTCACAGAAGTCATAGGAGGTAAGTACTATCCCCATTGTTACAGGAACAACATAAGTAACTAAAGTAGAGATAAAATGATGTGGCCGGGGTTACATAGATAATAAATTACTGAGATGAGATTTGAACTCTAGGTCTTTCTAGACCTTTAATTTTCTATTCTATCTAGCTAAAATTAATATAATAATAATATATAACATGTATTTTTCATTATGATAAATATATACATATTATATCATATTGGAGGTGATATACTATATGACAAAGAATACATAATGTATATTATATACATTATATTCATAGATAATGTACATATTATGTTATATATATGGGATTTCTTTTTGTTTTGAAATTTTTGTTATCTTTTTGCATTTGAAAATATTTTATTGATGCTTTAAAAAATACATTTGATCACTATCCAGTTTTCTCTCATAACAAATATGTACAGTCCAGAAAAAAATAAAAGCAGTTCAACAGCTTTTTTTTCAACTCAATTCTTCACTGAATGTATTCTGTAGTACCATTTCCATGGTTTTTTTTCTTGCCCATAATAAATTTCTTTGTCGTCATTTTGGTTACATATATCTTTAATTTTTTAATAACTGTAGTATTCCAAGCTTCACAGCTATATGTATCTCTCGATGAAAGGTTGTATTACCAAAAAATAAGACTGTTCAGAGAGATTCTTAAGACCATTTAAACCAATATACAATTTCCCAAATGCAATCTGGTCTTCCTCATCTTTGGTTCCAGGCATGGTTTATTATTAATCTGCAATGTTTTTCTAAGATAATTAATGATGGTTCAGTTCTTTGAGCTGACTATCCAAGTCTGAATCATAATCCTTACTGTAGGCCTTTATTTACTTTGCTGAAATGATGGGTTGAATTTTTTTGGATGACTATGAATATTCTTTAAGAAATCAGTGTTTTGGGCTTGATGCAAGTGTTATAATGTCTACAAAAAGCATCTAAAAACAGTCTTAAAGCTTTTAAATGAATCTCATCAATAAATAATGTTTGAAGATATATATATTTATATATCATGAACATGCAATACTATATTAATTTGTCATGTAAATTTCAAAATGTTTATAAAAGCATAAATTAAAGATAAAATGAACTATTTTGTAATTATCTTTATTTTAACAATAGCATGAAACATTTTGCTGCCACTAAAATACATATTTACAGAAGAACAATATAAAAGAATATGCTTCATTATTTTGAAAAAAAATCCTTGAGAGAAAAGTGGATCTGTAAATTGTAAGTATTAGTGATTACTTAGTTAATTTGTCCAATGTTTCTGGCAAAGCAGGTTATTTTTAGCCTATTTTATGGGAAAATGGGCAATAAAGCAATGATATAAAAGATAATTGTGGGCAGTGAACATAACTTTTTGGCAGTAATAATTTTGTGTGTGTGTAGATAATTGACAACTTAAACACAACAAACAATAGTGATTTATCTCTAATTTCTAGTCAAAAGAAAATTTCAATCTAAATACATTTGTGTGTTTTTCACATGGTTTTGTGTACTGGATGGTGTCATGTTCTAATTGTTCCTTTATTTTAAATGTCTTTTTCTTATGACTATGAAGAATATTTCCATATTCCAATAAACCAGTTTAGTTAAAATATAGAGCAAAAATGACATATATTAATATATACTGGAGCCAATTTGTGAAGGTCTTTAAATACCAAACAGAATTTGATATTTGATCCTAGAAAAAAATAGGTAGCCCCTGGGATTTATTGAATAGGGGGTTGACATGATTAGATCTGTGCTTTAAGAAAACTGACTTGGTAGCTGGTTGAACTGGAAAGGACCAGACTTGAGGCAAGGAGATTTATTTGGAAAATATTATGGTAATCTAAGTAAGGTGGAGTATATATGGGCATGAAAAGTAGTAACTGTGTAATTGAAGAGAAAGGGAAAGAAGTAAAGGATGGTATGGACCTAAAATGACCAATTTTGTTGTTTGGATATGTGGGATGAGTGAAAGCTGAGTTAAGGATAACATTGTGGTTGTAAACTTCGGTGATTAAAAGGATGTTGGTACCCTTCATAGAAAGAAATCAAGGAAGGATTAGCTCAAGTGAAAAGAACAATGTCTTTTCATCCAATATGCATCACATTATTCTGTTCAAATTAAAAAAGAATGAAGAAGGATTCTTACACACTTGCCACTGATTCAGAATGGAGGGACTTCTGGAACCATGAGATGATCTGAGGGCAAGATGTATGTGTACTTTGGGGTTGAGAAAAGTAGTAACTGTGTAAGTGAAGAGAAAGGGAAAGAAGTAAAGGATGGTATGGACATCTAGGTGGTTCTCTATGTTACTTATACTTTATGCTATTGTTAGATTGTAATTATCCTCAAGAAATGATATCTCAAAGGGGGAAGTTGGGAAATTAAAAAACTGATGGAGGGTGTTCACTGGGAGAATGTTAGATGATAATGTGTGAAAGGTAGATCTAGTTGTACTGGAGAAAAACCTTACACTTGGCTGTTGCTTAAAGGATGGGATGTGATCCATCTTCCCACTTTCTAATTGGTGACCACTTCCTGATACTATGTATGCAATGGTTTTTTTAAGGCATGGATTCACATACTTTGGAGACAATAATCTCCAATTTTATGGGTAATTCCTTTTACATTTCAACTGGCATCCTCTCTAAAGGTGATAGCCACTTTTGAAATAAAATTGTGAACATTTTACCTCTCCTCTACCCTTGCCCAAAGCATACCTTTTTACTTAATATCTTATTTGTTATTTAAAATCAGAAAAATGTAGAATAAATTTACTTCTATTGTACTTTTCAAAGAATCTTTTAAAATAAATGACTTCTAACATGTAGGTTAGGAGACACATTGTTGAAGGGGAGTTTCAAGTCTTCTTTTTGCTCTATTGAATAGTTAGATCAGGAAGGGACCTTAGAGATCATTGAGTCCAATTTCTTCATTTTATGCAGAAGAAAACTGAATTCATTCAAAGAAGTTAAGAAACTTACCCCCATTTTCACAGCAAGTTAACGACATGATGAGGAAATAATTCTTCTGATTCCATTCACTTCAATCTACTTCTACTGAATCACCAAAGATGGACTTAGCACCTATTATATAAGTGAGCTCCATGGAAGATGCGATAAAATGCAATGTAGTTTGTGTGTATGCAATTAATGTTAATGGTTCACAGTAGTAGTAGTAGTAGTCAGACATTTTTTAATAGTTTTTGCAAAGCTTTTCCCTTAAGATAATTCTGTGAAATGTATAGTACTGTTAACGTCTTTCTGAAGATGAGGAAACATATAGAAAAAATGGGTGACTTGCCTAAAGTCATGCAGCAAGTAAGATAATATAGAATACATATAATTAAGACTACAAACTGGTGCATAATCATCATGTAAGAGAATTACAAAGAAAGTATTATGCCAAATCAGATAGGAGAAAGATATTTTATTGGGCTTATGAGGATAGACTTATTAGAAGCTTCTTGAACAAAGGCAAAAAATATACTAGGCCCATTTAATGATGTTAGCAAAGGGAATGGTATGACCAAATGCATTAAGACTGGGAAATTATAATGGTTGGCAAATATTTTCATTCAAATATGAAAAAATTGAAGGGGTTCAGTTTGGATGAAGTGTTTGGGACACTGAAAGCGTATAACATGAGAAACAGTTTGAAAGGTATCATTGTATCTCATGAAGGGCCTTGAATTTCAAAGACATTGTGTTTTAACTTTATTTGAGAGGGAACAGATAGCTATCAAGAAGAAGAGTTTCATGAACAGATGTCTGTATAAAGATGATTAATATGAAAGTGGTTCAAAAGATCCACTGAAATGAGGAGAAAATGGGAAAAAAAAGGAGGTCATTGCAATAGACCAGATGAGTGGTAACGAATGCAGTCACTATCATTATAAGACTAGGAAGGAGGGGGTGGATGGAAAATACTATAATTCTTATGTTATTTTTTTGTATATTGCATTGTCATTAGGATAATCTAATCTAAGCCATACATTGAAAGAGAAATCTCTTTTGGTACATCCCTGACCTATGATCGTTAGTATTCCTTTTGCTTGAAGATTTCAGGATATAGGGAACTCTGAAGGCAGTTCATTCTATTTCCATCTAGCTTTACTTTGCAAAGAAGCTTTTTTCCCCCTTTATTGAGTCAAACTCTGTTTCCCTGTATTTTTTTTTTTTTTCTATTCTCTTTAGTTCTGCCCTCATGGACCAAGTAAAGGAAGTACAATCCTTCAAAATGAAAATTCAACATATGTTTGAAGATACCTATCAAGTCTTTTCTAAGTCTGTTGTTATCAAAGTTAAGTACCCCTAACTTTTTCAAGGGATCTTGTTTAACATAGTTTTTCATGATTTGATAAGTGACTCTGCTCTAGTGATAGCTTGTCCTTGTTTTAGCTTCTCTATTTATTTCTGGGAAGAAATTATTTGCTTACAATCGTGTCATTCAAAGTGAATTAATAGAGTGCAAATAGTTTTTGGAAACTTGGAAGACATTTCCTTGTATAATTTGATGAAAGTTATTAAATATAGACTCCTAGAGTGATCAAGCTAGAGGGATGTTAGAAATAGTCTAGTTCAACCATTTTATTTTACAGATGAGGAAATAAAGTGATGAACACTAGGTTTTACCTTGCTGGAGGCAGTAGGGGAATAGGAACTAGAACCCAAGGGTTTTACCTCCTACTCCAATGGATTTTTTCACTGATCTCAGGCAATTTTATCATTTTTGGGGGGCCTATATTTCTTCATCTGGAAAATGGGGTTAATAATACTCATAGCACATGTCTTAAGGCATGGTTGAAGATCAAATGAGATAATATATAGGAGTAAAATGCTTTGTAAATTGTAAAACACCATTTAAATAGGAGCTATTATTATTGTTATTATTATAACCATTAGTAACTCAGTTGAAAAGTATAACCTGTTATTAAAAGAATGAAGTTATTAAAAGTATAGTACATTTCCTTTGGGATTTAAGCATCATCTTCTTCACAGCCTTGCCATGAAGTTACAGTTTACTGCTCTAGCTTCTGCTGTCATAAAGCTGTGACCGCCTTGGAGGATGGGTGTGCGGGCAACTATGAAGTTTACATAACACCTTGTATTGAGCTCCTGGTGTGTGCTAAATAAAGGCTTAATGATGATGCCTTTGCTCTTTTTATACAAGTGAAATGAATGCAAGTTTCCAGGGCTCCATTTAATAAATTGCCTCCTCGAGGGCACTAAATTCTGCTCCTCTGGAAAAGCTCATTCACCTCACATGGGTGAGCAATTTGCTTCTTCCAGAGCTCTGTTGTTTACTCCCCATCCATAAACACAGAATAAGGCCTGGTTTGGGTTATTACTGTCGTCATAAGCTCAGACAGACTTCTCAGCAGGACTGAAAATGAGATGTGGGTAGGTTGTTGATGGGGGTGGGGGGAGTTGTCTCTAGCACAGCATGGTCAGAAAGTATTGAGGGAAAATGGACCAAATAAATGATGATAGTTAAATGAGTTTAATGATAGAAGTGTCTGTCTCCTTGAATAGCTTCCTATTTGAGAAAAGATTTTTGAAATTGGTGGATTATTGTTGCCCTGTAATTGATATTCCAAAGGTATCTGCAGGTGGTTCAAAAACATAATGGCCCATTTCATGGAGATAAGGCTAAGGGCAAATATTGTCAAACATCAGTAAGACTGAAAATTTTGTTTGGCTTGAAACATATGTATTAGTGATAAAGTACTAAGGTTTACAAGGTACTTTACAAATATTATCCAATTTGATTCTCACAATCACCCTGGAAACTTAATGCCATTATTATCTCCTTTTTATAGATGAGGAAACTGAGACATAGAGGGATTAATGACTTGCCCAGAATCACATATCTGGAGTTAAATTCAGGTATTGGTGACTTTTGGTTCAATATTCAATCCGCTGTACAACTAGCTGCTTCTAGACAGTATGCTGAACTGCCACAATGGAAATTCCTTCAACTAATACAGATCAAAGCCAGTTTAAAAAAAAAAAAACTTTCTTGCCTAAGAAAATTGTCTGGAAAACCGAGAGTTAAAATGATTTGCCCATGGTCATCAAAGTCAGTAAGTAAGCAAAGCTGTAGGAGTATATTAGCACCTGAGACTGGTACATAATAAGAATAAATTATAAATAAATCATTAATTAAGATTGTACTTGCCCATAAGAAACCCACAATTTAATGTAGGAGGCAATGAGCAAGCAACCAAGTATACTGGATAAATAGGAAATAAATAAGACAGGGAGGCATTAAAATTAAGAGGGTCCTACAGAAGATGGATTTTTAGTTATGACTTGAGGGAAACAGATGAGGAGGGAGGGCATTCTATGCATAAAGGAGAAGTGGTAAGAAGCAGTAAGAATGCTCAGAATTGGTTTATGGAGTGTCTGAATGGAGGAATATCAAGGAAGCTAGGTAATAGAGCACATATTAGAAATGCTATGTATATCAAGGTATAAGGATTGGGAAGGTGAAAGGAGGGCTAGGTTATGAAGAGTTATAAATATCAGACAAAGGACTTTGTATTTGATTTTGGAAGTGATAGGGAGCCACTGAAATTTGTTGAGTATAGAATTGATATAGACTAACAAATAAGGTGAAAATTTTATGCTTTGATATACACTCACTCTCCATAGTTCTATCTCTGGATGTGGATGGAATTTTCTATCCAAAGTCTACTGGAACTGTGTTGGATCATCATATTGCTGAGAAGAGCCAAGTGCATCATATTTGATCATAACATAATCTTGCTATTATTATGTACAGTGTTCTCTTGGTTCTGCTCCCTTCACTCAGCCATCAATTTATATAAATCTTTCCAGGCTTTTCTGAAATCAGTCTGTTGATCATTTCTTATGGAACAATAATATTCCATCACATTCATATACCATGACTTATTCAGTCATTCTCCAATTCAATTTCCAGTTCCTTGCTACTACTAAGAGAATAATATTTTTGCACATGTGGGTCCTTTTTCCTCTTTTATGATCTTTTTGGGATACAGACTTAGTAGTGGCACTGCTGGATCAAAGGAGATACACCATTTTATAGACCTTTGGGCATAGTTCCAAATTGCTCTACAGAATGGTTGGATAATTTCACAACTCCACCAAGAATGCGTTAGTGTCCCAGTTGGGTGTAGAAACTTAAGAAAAGAATGAGAGGAGAGGAGCTAGAGGCACCTATTGTATAGAACCTTGTCAAAGAGAAAAGAAAGAAAGTTATCAGATAATGGTTTGTGAAGATGCATGGATCAAGTGAGAGTTTTTTGAGGATAGGAAAGACACAAGAATGTTTGTAAGTTATAGGAAAACATTCAGTATATAGGGAGAGATTGAAGATAAGTGGGTGTGTTGAGATGATAGAGGAGGAAATTTGATAGAATAGGGTAGAATGAGATATGTAAAGAGATTTGCTTTGGCAAAGAGAAAACAGCCTTATCTTATGAAAACTCTTTAGAGAGGGAGATGAGAGTGGTAGAAGCTATCTAAATGGTATAAGATAAGAGAAAGAGAGAAGGAACTCAGTGAATGGGCTCATTTTTTCCCTCAGTAAAATATAAGGTAAAGTTGTTAGTTGAGAAGGTTAATAAGGGGAAGTCATGATATTTGAGGAGGAATGAAAATGGTTTAGAAAAGCCAATTTAGTGAGTGGGATATTGAGTTAATTAGGGAGTATAAAGGAATTGATTACTAGCAGTGAGAGCCCAATACATAAATTTAGAGTGGATCTCTCAGCATGGTTGCATAATTTTCTCCATTTTAGTTCAGTAATATGTGCATAGTAGGCAGTTGATAGGAATAATCCAAGACAGCTTTGACAGGGAACAACCATTGATATGAAATGGGATAAGGGACTTAAAAGGACAGTGTAGAGTTAAACTGATCTACCAAGACTTGAAGATAGGGAAAGGAAGAGAGAGTTGACTAGTACAGGAGCAATAGAGAGAATGGAAGAAAACTGATAGGTCTAGGAATTTGGAGGTCATGTATAAAAGAAAAGTATGATGGGATAAGGGAATGCAGAGGAAGATAGGGCAAACAAGATTATGGTTGGATAAGCGGGTATGGGAATTCTTAAACATGTCGATCAAGAGTAAAATCGTCTCTATATGTGGCTGACGTCAGGGAGAGGTCACCTTGGAAGTAAGTTGAGAAATTGAGTTTTGAGATAATCAATATGTATGTCAAGGTCCTTGTGAGCCAGGTAACTGAACTCATTGAGGAAGAAAGGAGGTCTCTAGAAAAAAGCTACCAAAATTTTGATTTAGTGGAAGGTATATATTGTGTGAATCTCCAAGGAGAAGAGGTTTCTGAGTAATGTCACAGCGCAGAACCTTGAAATGGCAAAGGGGAACAAGAAGGTTTCCAAGTTTCTTCTCCCAACCAAGTGAGTTAAAGGGAGTAAGTGAAGCATTGCTAGAAGTCATTTCAGAATGACTATGTCATTATGAGGAAACTAGATCTGAAAGCCAGAAGATAAGAGAATTAGGAAAGAAAAAGATTTAAGAGAAAATCAACTTTGTTGCCTGTGGAATAGGACCAATGGGTACAGTGAAAGGGGTGGGCTACTTTGGAGTGGAACATGGGGAATAGATAGAGATGAGTGTGAATAAGGAATCAGGAATTTGAAGATGGGGAATAGGGTATGAATGGTGATTCGATGGAGTTTAGAATCAATGGGATGAGAAAAGTATGAGCAGGGAGAGTTTGCCATAAAGGAAAATTTTAGAAATTATTAATGTCAATTATGACTTCAGAGGGGAATTCTTTCAGAATCTGCAGCACTTCAGGCAAAAAACCCAAGAAGATAGAGAGAAGAAGTCATCATTCTCACCTCCTAAAGCAGGAGATTAGGCTGGAACTTGATTGAATTGTCACCTTTCTCCTTACTCAATAGGAGGCTGCTATAATAGAATGGCATTTATGCTCTTTCATAGGAGACTGAGTAACAGTAAGAAGACATAGAGACTGAAATGGAGAGAGTAGAATGTTTTTTTCTTCTCAACATAACATTAAGAGTC
This sequence comes from Antechinus flavipes, assembly GCF_016432865.1. Taxonomy (NCBI): domain Eukaryota; kingdom Metazoa; phylum Chordata; class Mammalia; order Dasyuromorphia; family Dasyuridae; genus Antechinus; species Antechinus flavipes. The sequence continues at coordinate 557,272,158 of NC_067398.1, read as the reverse complement.
TGGAATAGCTTTTTTCTTTTAAGGGAGTGTGGACACCTGGTAGGAGGCTTTTGGAGATCAGGCAAAAGATGGCGGTGCCTTCCTTTCTTCTTTCCTCAGTAGGGTATATATGCAGGCATGAAAGCAAGACACTCATAAAGAACATAACTATAGTATTTCCAGAGTCAAACAAAGCAAGCCTAGATTTTATCTACATTAATGATAATTCAGTATATGCTTTGTGAGGAGACCTAGTGATTCTCTGCAATTTCAGCATCAAAAGATTATAGATCTCTCTATATATAGCTATAGGTTGCTTTAATAGCCTACTGTGAGCTGTTATGCATGAATGTTTCCAATTCTTCTTAAAACAAGATTCTATAAATTGTGATTCAATAAATTTTACCTCTTAAAATTGCCACCTTTAATCTTTAAAAAATGCTATCAAGTGCATCAGGATTTGAAATTCAGGCCATTTATGTGCTTCATGATTTTAGGGATTTCAATTATATGGTCTTTTGGACTACAATCTAATTTTTTAAAAAAATGTGTTCACTTATTTATATGATCATTTTATTTGCTTTTCTATTGACCTTTTCCAAATTCTAAGTAAAAAAAAAATTAACACTGAATCAATTTTTATAAACTATAGTTTTATAAAAGACTATATGTTTCCAATTTTGCTTCTGATGGTGCCTCACGTGGATTTTTTCCATTTTTTCGCTGGTATAATATTTTGGGTGATGGGAACTTGGAAAGAATGACTCACTAGAAACTCTGTACTAAAATTAAAGTGGCAGGTACCTTGAATAATAGGTTGTAGACTTGTAGCCAAATTATATTCTTTTCAGAGAAGTTCTTATTTTAAGTAAACAGTTAAAAGAATATGAACATTTATTAATTACAATGCTTATATCATCTTCCATGGGTGAAAAGGTATGTGCAAATAGCAAAGAAACAGGAAAATATAAGTTTCATAAAAATGTTTTAAAGAGAATGGAATCTTCTAATTTTTCAAATGATTTGAACTTGAGACTTATTTTTATTTTTTATCTTTTGTCTTTCTGTCAATTTCTATCATCTGCCTTAGGAATGTATGAGAGACAATATGGTACAGTAACTTGGGAATTAGGAAGATTTCAATTAAAGTCCTACCTGTTATATTTACTAATTCTGTAATCACAGACAAATCACTTTATTTCTCAGTACCCTACTCAACTAGCTGTAAGTTAGAGTTGATTTGCCAAGCTGCATCAGTGGAGGGATTTTTTACATTTGAAGTTGCCTCAATAGAGGGAAAAAAATACAGATTCAGAACACTTGCTCCACCACAGAAAGCAGATAAGTTTTATTGTTGAATTGTTTCTGACTCTTCATGACTCTATAAATGGTGGATTATTAAATGCCAGTGTTGGCAATGGGATTTTTTTTTTCTTTTTTGGCAAAGATATTGCATTGGTTTGCTATTTTCTGATCCAGTGGATTAAGAATAACAGAATTTTTACTTAGCACTGGTTTCTCTGAGAAGGTGAATATTTTGTGGGGAGAGGTTGCAAAGGATGGGAAAAAATTGGGAGTTGAAACTAAAAATAATTGGAGAAAGTAAGGTAACATCTCATTTATCTTAATGAATATATGATCAAAGCTAGGTTTATTTTATCCTATTAAATGGGCAAAAATCCTTCAAAAGAAAAAAAAACAAACCCCCCCCAGAACAACTTGAGAATAGCATTGCTATATCTCTGTCAAAGATCTTTGAAAGAGTGTGGTGAATGGGAGACATACCACAAAACTTGGAAAAGATAAATTTTTTCCTTTTCTTTCTTTTTTCCCTCTTCCTTCCCTCTTTTTTTCTTTCCTGCTTCCTTCCTTTCTTCTTCCCTTTATAGAAACCTTGGGATGAATGTCATAAAATAAAATTGAATAGGAAGATAAATAGATAGAAAGATAGATAGATGTGTAGATACATAAGTAGGCGATATAAGGGTGTGTTGAAGCCAGTTCCAACTTGCTTGAGAGAACCAACTGTTAATTTTTCAATATGAGCATTTACACCTTGAAATAGACACTGTAAATTAAGACTTAATTTATTGTTTTGTTTAATGTCTAGACTTAAGAAAGTGATGGAAAAATGTTAATAATGCAGATTAATAGCTCTTCTGTCTGCCATACCCTTCTAAAGGTCTTGGGGGTATTTTTGGAGTCTAAAAGGATTAATTAGGTTGTTTCAGTAATAGTTTGTTAGTTCTTGATGTTTTCTTCTCTTTTTAAAACAATAATTATTTTTAATGTCATTTTATGTTGCACAAAATTTTAGTGACTCCTCCCCTATTTCCTTTCAGAGAATCATCCTATACAACAAAGAATATTTTTTTTTAAAAAAAGAAGAGTATCAAAACCAATCAATACATTTAAAAATTAAAATATTTTATGCAATATGACAACTGTGAATTTTTAGGTCTCTTCTTTGAATTCCTTGGTTTGGTGTTACTTTTGTTTTCAATTAAATTTTGCTTTATTTTTTGTCATAACCTATGCTGTTTAATTTGTGGCTTTGAATAATCCTTGAAGCATTACAATACCCTACACCAAAATCTCTATAATATTACTGACATTTCAAACCATGACCTTCAAAAACTAAAACTTTTTGCATTTGACATAATCCAACACCCATTCTTATTAAAAAACACTAGAGAGCATAGGGATAAACCTAGTTTTCTTAAGTAGCATCTATTTAAAATCATCAGCAAGCAACATATTTGATGGGGATAAACTAAAACCATTCCCAATAAGGCCAAGGGTGAAACAAGGTTTTGCTCTATCACCATAACTATTCAATATTGCATTAGAAATGTTAGCTTTAGGACTTCCGGTTAAGATGGCGGAGAGGAGGCTCACAGTTGCATAAGCTCCGCGCTTTCTCTCACTATCCACTTCATTACAAGCCTCTGAATCAATGCTTGACTGAAAAAAACCCACAAATAGTTACCAAGAGAAGCCATCCTTGAGATCCGCCAAGAAAGGTCTGTCTTTACTGGAGGGCTGGGGCGGTTTTAGATCGGCGCAGGCTGAGGGCAGCGGCAGTGAGAGCACAGGAGCAGAGCTGAGAGGGGGTGGGGAGTGATCGTAGCCGTCTCTGCGGGGAGAGCTTCGCTACAGGTTTGGAACCTGCAGCAAGTCAACAGCCCAGCAGAGAAGCTAAAAACACCGGGGCTGAAGAACACAACCGCAAACAGCTGGAGTCTCTCAGGACCTGGCCGCCCCCCCTTCCCCCCCTCAGTGACTCAGCACGCTTTGGGATCTCAGAGCGCAGGCGCAGCACAGTCCTGCTAGTGCCTCACTGCTGCCCCCTGCAGTCTGTAGAGGAAGCTCGATAACACACCCAGCCCCCCCCCAAAGAAAGACTCCAGTTTTTTCTGTTTTTCTTTGGTAGTTTGTCTCTGATTAATAGACAGAATGAGCAAGAAGCTGAAGAGGACTTTAACCCTTGACAGCTTCTACACAGATAGAGAGCAGACTCTAAATCCTGAGGAGACTAAAAACAGGCAGTCCCCAGGTGATTCCCCAAAGGAGGAGATCGTCTGTTCCTCAGCACAGATGAACCTCATAGAAGTGATTAAAAAGGCTCTCACAAGGGAGCTAGAAGAAAAATGGGGAAAGCAGAGTGAGGCTTGGCAAAAGGAGAAGGAAGCTTGGGAAAGGAGAGGGAGGCTTGGCAAAAGAGCCTGGAGAAGTCAGTTAAAGAGAGAGTGGATAAAGAAGTAAAATCCTTGAAAAATAGGATTAGTGAACTGGAAACAGAAAACAGCTCTCTAAAAAACAAAATTGGCGAAATGGAAAAAAATTCCACAGAACAAAAGAACTCAATTGGACAATTAGAGAAAGATTTTAAAAAAGTGAGTGAAGAGAATACTTCACTGAAAATCAGAATTGAACAAGTGGAATTGAATGACTCGAGGAGACAAGAAGAATCAGTCAAGCAAATCCAAAAAAATCAAACAATGGAGAAAAATGTGAAATACCTTCTGGGAAGACAACAGACCTGGAAAACAGATCCAGGAGAGACAATCTGAGAATCATTGGACTCCCAGAAAAACATGATGAAAAAAAGAGCCTGGACACTGTCTTCCAGGAAATTATCAAAGAGAACTGCCCAGAAGTCATAGGAACAGAGGAAAAAATAAACATTGAAAGGATTCATCGATCACCCACTGAAAGGGATCCTAAAATCAAAACACCAAGGAATATAGTGGCCAAATGCCAGAACCCTCAGATGAAAGAAAAAATATTGCAAGCGGCTAGAAAAACCCAATTCAAGTATCAAGGAGCCACAATAAGGATCACCCAGGATCTGGCAGCATCCACATTAAAAGATCGAAGGGCCTGGAATATGATATTCCGAAAGGCTAAGGAACTTGGTATGCAACCAAAAATAACTTACCCAGCGAGAATGAGCATCTTTTTCCAGGGAAGAAGATGGACATTCAACGAAGTAAGCGAATTTCATCTATTTCTGATGAAAAAACCAGAACTTAACAAAAAGTTTGATCTACAAATATAGAACTCAAGAGAAATCTAAAAAGGTAAAGATTAATCTTGGGAACTATATTTTGACTATATAGATGTATAAAGAATACATGTATACCTTGTTCTAGAAATTGATGTGGAAAGGACATTGTACCAGAAAAAGGGTAAAGTGGGGGTAGTACATCTCATGAAGAGGCATAGGAAACCTATTATATCTGAGAGAAAGAATGGAGGGGGATGAATATAGTGGGTATCTTACTGCCTTCAGAATTGGCTTTAAGTGAAAAATCTTAAGACATATTCAATCTATGGTGAAACTTCTCCCATCTCATTGAAAAGTGAGAAGGGAAAAGTGGAAAGGGAAGGAATAAGCTAAGCGGAAGGGAATACGGGAACTGGGAGGGAAAGGGGTAAGATAGGGGGAGGAACTCTAAGGCGGGGGGAGGAACACTAAAAAGGGAGGGCTGTGAGAAGCAAGGGGTGCTCACAAGCTTAATACTTGGAAGGGGGGGAAAGGGGAAAGAAGGGAGGAAAGCATAAACCGGGGTTAACAAGATGGCAAGTAATACAGAATTGGTCATTCTAACCATAAATGTGAACAGGTTAAACTCCCCCATAAAGAGGAAGCGGTTAGCAGAATGGATTAAAAGCCAGAATCCTACAATATGTTGTTTACAGGAAACACACCTGAAGCGGGGAGATACATGCAGGTTAAAGGTAAAAGGTTGGAGCAAAATCTACTATGCTTCAGGTGAAGTCAAAAAAGCAGGGGTAGCCATCCTGATCTCAGATCAAGCTAAAGCAAAAATTGACCTAATTAAAAGAGATAAGGAAGGACACTATATCTTGCTACAGGGTAGCATGGATAATGAAGCACTATCTATATTAAACATATATGCACCAAGTGGGGTAGCATCTAAATTCTTAAAAGAGAAACTAAGAGAGCTGCAAGAAGAAATAGACAGTAAAACTATAATAGTGGGAGATCTTAACCTTGCACTCTCAGAATTAGATAAATCAAACCAGAAAATAAATAAGAAAGAAGTCAAAGAGGTAAACAGAATACTAGAAAAGCTAGATATGATAGATCTCTGGAGAAAATGTAATGGAGACAGAAAGGAATACACTTTCTTTTCAGCAGTTCATGGAACCTATACAAAAATTGACCATATATTAGGACATAAAAACCTCAAACTCAAATGTAGTAAGGCAGAAATAGTAAATGCATCCTTTTCAGACCACGATGCAATGAAAATTACATTCAACAAAAAAGCAGGGGGAAGTAGACCAAAAAATAATTGGAAACTAAATAATCTCATACTAAAGAATGATTGGGTAAAACAGCAAATCATAGACATAATTAATAACTTCACCCAAGAAAACGATAATAATGAGACATCATACCAAAATGTATGGGATGCAGCCAAAGCGGTAATAAGGGGAAATTTCATATCTCTAGAGGCCTATTTGTATAAAATAGAGAAAGAGAAGGTCAATGAATTGGGTTTGCAATTAAAAATGCTAGAAAAGGAACAAATTAAAAACCCCCAGTCAAACACTAAACTTGAAATTCTAAAAGTAAAAGGTGAGATCAATAAAATTGAAAGTAAAAAAACTATTGAATTGATTAATAAAACTAAGAGTTGGTTCTATGAAAAAACCAACAAAATAGACAAACCCTTAGTAAATCTGATTAAAAAAAGGAAAGAGGAAAATCAAATTGTTAGTCTTAAAAATGAAAAGGGAGAACTCACCACTAACGAAGAGGAAATTAGAGCAATAATTAGGAGTTACTTTGCCCAACTTTATGCCAATAAATTCGACAACTTAAATGAAATAGAAAAATACCTCCAAAAATACAGCTGGCCCAAACTAACAGAGGAAGAAGTAAATATCCTAAACAGTCCCATCTCAGAAAAAGAAATAGAACAAACTATCAATCAACTCCCTAAGAAAAAATCCCCAGGACCAGATGGATTTACATGTGAATTCTACCAAACATTTAAAGAACAATTAACTCCAATGTTATATAAACTATTTGAAAAAATAGGGATTGAAGGAGTCCTACCAAACTCCTTTTATGACACAGATATGGTACTGATACCTAAACCAGGTAGGCTGAAAACAGAGAAAGAAAATTATAGACCAATCTCCCTAATGAATATTGATGCTAAAATCTTAAATAAAATATTAGCAAAAAGATTACAGAAAATTGTCACCAGGATAATACACTATGACCAAGTAGGATTTATACCAGGAATGCAGGGCTGGTTCAATATTAGGAAAACTATTAGCATAATTGACTATATCAATAACCAAACAAACAAAAACCACATGATCATCTCAATAGATGCAGAAAAAGCATTTGATAAAATCCAACATCCATTCCTAATAAAAACACTTGAGAGCATAGGAATAAATGGACTTTTCCTTAAAATAGTCAGGAGCAAATATTTAAAACCATCAGTAAGCATCATATGCAATGGGGAAAAACTGGAACCTTTCCCAGTAAGATCTGGAGTGAAGCAAGGTTGCCCACTATCACCATTATTATTTAATATCGTATTAGAAACACTAGCCTCGGCAATAAGAGTCGAGAAAGATATAAAAGGAATTAGAGTAGGCAATGAGGAAACCAAACTATCACTCTTTGCAGATGATATGATGGTATACCTAGAGAACCCCAGAGATTCTACCAAAAAGCTATTGGAAATAATTCATAATTTTAGCAAAGTAGCTGGCTACAAAATAAATCCCCATAAATCCTCAGCATTTTTATACATCACCAACAAAACCGAACAGCAAGAGATACAAAGAGAAATTCCATTCAGAATAACTGTTGATACCATAAAATATTTGGGAATCTATCTACCAAAGGAAAGTCAGGAATTATATGAGCAAAATTATAAAAAAGTCTCCACACAAATAAAGTCAGACTTAAATAATTGGAAAAATATTAAGTGCTCTTGGATTGGCCGAGCGAACATAATAAAGATGACAATACTCCCTAAACTAATCTATTTATTTAGTGCTATACCAATCAGACTTCCAAGAAAATATTTTATTGAGCTAGAAAAAATAACAACAAAATTCATATGGAACAATAAAAAGTCGAGAATCTCAAGGGAATTAATGAAAAAAAAATCAAATGAAGGTGGCCTAGCTGTACCTGATCTAAAATTATATTATAAAGCAGCAGTCACCAAAACCATTTGGTATTGGCTAAGAAATAGATTAGTGGATCAGTGGAAAAGGCTAGGCTCACAAGACAGAATAGTCAATTATAGCAATCTAGTGTTTGACAAACCCAAAGCCCCTAACTTCTGGGAAAAGAATTCATTATTTGATAAAAACTGCTGGGATAATTGGAAATTAGTATGGCAGAAATTAGGCATGGACCCACACTTAACACCATATACCAAGATAAGATCAAAATGGGTCTATGACCTAGGCATAAAGAACGAGATTATAAATAAATTAGAGGAACATAGAATAGTTTATCTCTCAGACTTGTGGAGGAGAAAGAAATTTGTGACCAAAGATGAACTAGAGACCATTACTGATCACAGAATAGAAAATTTCGATTACATCAAATTAAAAAGCCTTTGTACAAATAAAACTAATGCAAACAAGATTAGAAGGGAAGCAACAAACTGGGAAAACATTTTCACAGTTAAAGGTTCTGATAAAGGCCTCATTTCCAAAATATATAGAGAACTGACTCAAATTTATAAGAAATCAAGCCATTCTCCAATTGATAAATGGTCAAAGGATATGAACAGACAATTTTCAGAGGATGAGATTGAAACTATTACCACTCATATGAAAGAGTGTTCCAAATCATTATTGATCAGAGAAATGCAAATTAAGACAACTCTGAGATACCACTACACACCTGTCAGATTGGCTAAGATGACAGGAAAAAATAATGATGAATGTTGGAGGGGATGCGGGAAAACTGGGACACTAATGCATTGTTGGTGGAGTTGTGAACGAATCCAACCATTCTGGAGAGCAATCTGGAATTATGCCCAAAAAATTATCAAAATGTGCATATCCTTTGATCCAGCAGTGTTTCTATTGGGCTTATATCCCAAAGAAATACTAAAGAAGGGAAAGGGACCTGTATGTGCCAAAATGTTTGTAGCAACCCTGTTTGTAGTGGCTAGAAACTGGAAAATGAATGGATGCCCATCAATTGGAGAATGGCTGGGTAAATTGTGGTATATGAATGTTATGGAATATTATTGTTCTGTAAGAAATGACCAGCAGGATGAATACAGAGAGGCTTGGAGAGACTTACATGAACTGATGCTAAGTGAAATGAGCAGAACCAGGAGATCATTATACACTTCGACAACGATATTGTATGAGGACATATTTTGATGGAAGTGGATTTCTTTGACAAAGAGACCTGAGTTTCAATTGATAAATGACGGACAAAAGCAGCTACACCCAAAGAAAGAACACTGGGAAACGAATGTGAACTATCTGCATTTTTGTTTTTCTTCCCGGATTATTTATACCTTCTGAATCCAATTCTCCCTACGCAACAAGAGAACTGTTCGGTTCTGCAAACATATATTGTATCTAGGATATACTGCAACATATCCAACATATAAAGGACTGCTTGCCATCTAGGGGAGGGGGTGGAGGGAGGGAGGGGAAAAAAAAATCGGAACAGAAATGAGTGTCAATATAATGTAATTATTAAATAAAAAATTTAAAAAAAAAAGGAGAAAAAAATTAGAACTCAAAATAAAAAAATGAATGATAAAAAAAAAAAAAAGAAATGTTAGCTTTAGCAATAAGAGGAAAAAACGTAAAGGAATTAGAGTAGGTAATCAGAAAACAAAATTATCACATGACATAATGATATATTTAGAGGATGCTAGAGAATTAATAATAATAAAAAAAACTACTAGAAACAATTCAAAACTTTAACAAAATTTCAGGATACAAAATAAAATCCCATAAACCATCAGCATGTCTATATGTTACCAACAAAGTCCAACAGCAAGTGATACAAAGAGAAATTTCATTTAAAATAACTGTAGGTAATATAAAATATTTGGGAGTCTACCTGTCAAGATAAAGTCAGGAACTATATGAACATAATTATAAAACACTTTCCATACAAATAAAGTCAGATCTAAACAATTGGAAAAATGTCAAGCACTTATGGGTAGGCCAAACTAATATAATAAAATGACAATTCTACTTAAGTTAATCTACTTATTCAGTGCCATATCAATCAAGCTACCAAAAAATTACTTTACAGAGTTAGAAAAAATAACAAGGTTCATCTAGAGAATGTCAAGATAATTAATGAAAAATGATGTTGGCTTAATTGTACCAGACCTAAAACTGTATTGTCAAGCAGAGTTCATCAAAACCAAACTGACTAAGAAATAGAGTAGTCAATCAGTGAAATAGGTTAGGTTCACAAGACATAATAGTCAATGACTATAGTAATTTAACTCAAATGCCCTAGTTTCTGGAATAGGTACTCACTATTAACAAAAATTGCTGGAAAAATTGGAAAATAGTATGGCAGAAATTAGGAATTGACCAATACTTAATATGTTATACCAGAATAAGATCAAAATGGGTTCACAATTTAAACATAAAGAGTGATACTATAAGCAAATTAGAAAAACAAAGAATAGTTTACCTCTGAAATCTGTAGAGAAGGAAGAAATTTGTGATCAAAAAACTAGAGTACATTATGAAATGCAAAAGGTATACTTTTGATTATATTAAGTTAAAAAGTATTTGTACAAACAAAATAAATGCAAAAAAGATTAGAAGGGAATCAGAAAACTGGGAAAAAATTTTACATTTAAGTGTTTTGGATAAAGGCCTTCTTTCTTTTTTTTTTTTTCTTTTCATATTTTTTTTAATAACTTTTTATTGATAGAACGCATGCCAGGGTAATTTTTACAGCATTATCCCTTGCATTCACTTCTGTTCCAATTTTTCCCCTCCCTCCCTCCACCCCTTCCCCCAGATGGCAAGCAGTCCTTTACATGTTGAATGGGTTACAGTATATACTAGATACAATATATGTGTGCAGAACCGAACAGTTTTCTTGTTGCACAGGGAGAGTTGAATTCAGAGGGTATAAATAACCCGGGAAGAAAAACAAAAATGGAAGCAGTTTATATTCATCTCCCAGTGTTCTTTCTCTGTGTGTAGCTGTTTCTGTCCATCTTTGATCAATTAAGGCTCTCTTTATCGAAGAGATCCACTTCCATCAGAATACATCCTCAAACAGTATCGTTGTTGTGGTATATAATGATCTCCTGGTTCTGCTCATTTCACTCAGCATCAGTTCATGTAAGTCTCGCCAGTCCTCTCTGTAATCATCCTGCTGGTCATTCCTTACAGAACAATAATATTCCATAACATTCATATACCACAATTTACTCAACCATTCTCCAATTGATAAAGGGTCATCCTTTCATTTTCCAGCTTCTAGCCACAACAAACAGGGCTGCCACAAACATTTTGGCACATACAGGTCCCTTTCCTTTCTTTAGTATCTCTTTGGGGTATAAGCCCAGTAGAAACACTGCTGGATCAAAGGATATGCACAGTTGATAACTTTTTGAGCATAGTTCCAAATTGCTCTCCAGAATGGCTGGATGCATTCACAATTCCACCAACAATGTATCAGTGTCCCTGTTTTCCCACATCCCCTTCAACATTCCCCATTATCTTTCCCTGTCACTCTAGCCAATCTGACAGGTGTGTAGTGGTATCTCAGAGTTGTCTTAATTTGCATTTCTCTGATTAATAATGATTTGGAGCATATTTTCATATGTCTATAAATAGTTTCAATTTCTTCGTCTGAGAATTGTCTGTTCATATCCTTTGACCATTTATCAATTGGAGAATGGTTTGATTTCTTATAGATTAGAGTCAATTCTCTATATATTTTGGAAATGAGGCCTTTATCAGAACCTTTGATTGTAAAAATGTTTTCCCAGTTTATTGTTTCCCTTCTAATCTTGTTTGCATTTGCTTTGTTTGTACAAAAACTTTTCAATTTGATATAATCAAAATTTTTTATGTTGTGGTCAATAGTGATCTCTAGTTCTTCTTTGGTCATAAATGTCTCCCTCTTCCACAGGTTTGCAAGGTAAACTATCCTATGCTCTTCCAATTTATTTATCATCTCATTCTTTATGCCTAGGTCACGAACCCATTTTGAACTTATCTTGGTGTACGGTGGTAAGTGTGGGTCAATGCCTAATTTCTGCCATAGTGATTTCCAATTTTCCCAGCAATTTTTGTCAAATAATGCATTCTTATCCCAGAAACTGTTGTCTTTGGGTTTGTCAAACACTATATTATTAAAGTTATTGGCTGTTTTGTCTTTTGAACCTAACCTATTCCATTGATCAACTAGTCTATTTCTTAGCCAATACCAGATGGTTTTAGTAACTGCTGCTTTATAATATAATTTTAGATCTGGTACAGCTAGGCCACCTTCATTTGATTTTTTTTTTCATTAATTCCCTTGAAATTCTTGACCTTTTGTTTTTCCATATGAACTTTATTGTTATTTTTTCTAATTCATCAAAGTAGTTTTTTGGGAGTCTGATTGGTATAGCGCTAAATAAATAGATTAATTTAGGTAGTATTGTCATCTTTATTATATTTGCTCGCCCAATCCAAGAGCATTTAATATTTTTCCAGTTGGTTAGATCAGACTTAATTTATGTGGAAAGTGTTTTGTAGTTTTGCTCATAAAGTTTCTGATTTTCCCTTGGCAGATAGATTCCTAAATATTTTATACAATCAGTAGTTACTTTAAATGGAATTTCTTTTTGTAACTCTAACTGTTGGGATTTGTTAGTGATATATAAGAATGCTGATGACTTATGTGGGTCTATTTTATATCCTGCAACTTTGCTGAAGGTGTAGATTGTTTCAAATAACTTTTTAGCAGAGTCTCTGGGGTTCTCTAAGTATACCATCATATCATCCCAAAGAGTGATAATTTGGTTTCCTCATTGCCTATTCTTATTCCTTTAATCTCTTTCTCAACTCTTATTGCCAAAGCTAGCATTTCTAATACAATATTAAATAGTAACGGTGATAGTGGGCAACCTTGTTTTACTCCTGATCTTATTGGGAATGGTTGCAGTTTGTCCCCGTTACATATGATGCTTACTGCTGGTTTTAAATAGATGCTACTGATTTTTTTAAGGAAAAGTCCATTTATTCCTATACTCTCAAGAGTTTTTAATAGGAATGGATGTTGGATTTTATCAAATGCTTTTTCTGCATCTATTGAGATGATCATATGGTTTTTGTTAATTTGATTATTAATATGGCCAATTATATTGATAGTTTTCCTAATATTGAAGCAGCCCTGCATTCCTGGTATAAATCCTACTTGATCATGATGTATTATCCTGGGGATGATTTTCTGTAGTCTTTTTGCTAATAAATTATTTAAGATTTTAGCATCAATATTCATTAGGGAGATTGGTCTATAATTTTCTTTCTCTGTTTTCAACCTACCTGGTTTAGGTATCAGTACCATGTCTGTGTCATAAAAGGAGTTTGGTAGGACTCCTTCATTCCCTAATTTTTCAAATAGTTTATAAAGATTTGGGGCTAATTGTTCTTTGAATGTTTGGTAGAATTCACATGTAAATCCATCTGGTCCCGGGGATTTTTTTTTAGGGAGTTGGTTAATAGCTTGTTCTATTTCTTTTTCTGAAATGGGACTATTTAAGCAATTTACTTCCTCCTCTGATAATCTGGGAAGCCTATATTTTTGGAGGTAGTCATCCATTTCACTTAGGTTATCAAATTTATTGGCATAAAGTTGGGCAAAGTAACCCCTTATTATTTCTTTAATTTCCTCTTCATCAGTGGTAAGTTCTTTTTTTTCATTTTTAAGACTGCCAATTTGATTTCCCTCTCTCCTTTTTCTAATCAGATTTACCAAAGGTTTATCAATTTTATTGGTTTTTTCATAAAACCAACTCTTAGTTTTATTTATTAGTTCAATAGTTTTTTTACTTTCTATATTATTAATTTCTCCTTTTAATTTTAGAATTTCGAGTTTAGTAATTGATTGGGGGTTTTTAATTTGGTCTTTTTCTAACTTTTTAAGTTCCAGGCCCAATTCATTGATCTTCTCTTTTTCTATGTTGTTCAAGTAAGCCTCTAAGGATATAAAATTTCCCCTTATTACTGCTTTGGCTGCATCCCATAAATTTTGATATGATGTCTCATTGTTGTCATTATCTTGAGTGAAATTATTAATTGTGTCTATAATTTGCTGTTCCACCCAATCATTCTTTAAGATGAGATTATTTAGTTTCCAATTACTTTTTGGTCTATTTACACCTAACTTTTTGTTGAATGTAGTTTTTATTGCATTGTGATCTGAAAAGAAGGCATTTACTATTTCTGCCTTCCTGCATTTAATTTTGAGGTCTTTATGTCCTAATATATGGTCAATTTTTGTGTAGGTTCCATGAACTGCTGAGAAGAAAGTATACTCCTTTCTGTCACCATTCAGTTTTCTCCAGAGATCTATCATACCTAATTTTTCTAATATTCTATTTACCTCTTTAATTTCTTTCTTATTTGTTTTGTGATTTGATTTATCTAAATCTGAGAGTGAAAGATTGAGATCTCCCACTATTATAGTATTGCTGTCTATTTCTTCTCACAACTCTCTTAGCTTCTCTTTAAGGAAGTTAGATGCTATACCACTTGGTGCATATATGTTTAATACTGATATTGCTTCATTGTCTATAGTACCCTTAAGCAAGATATAGTTTCCTTCCTTATCTCTTTTAATTAGATCAATCTTTGCTTTTGCTTGATCTGAGATAAGGATGGCTATCCCTGCTTTTTTGACTTCACCTGAAGCATAATAGATTCTGCTCCAACCTTTTACCTTTAGTCTGTATGTATCTCCCTGTTTTAAATGTGTTTCCTGTAAACAACAGATTGTAGGGTTCTGACTTTTGATCCAGTCTGCGATCTGCCTCCTCTTTATGGGAGAGTTCATCCCATTCACATTTGTGGTTAAAATAACCAATTCTGCATTTCCTGCCATCCTAATATCCCCAGTTTATACTTTTCTTTTTCTTGCCCTCCTTCCCTTCTTCCCTATTGGTCCCACTAACGTCGCGCAGCTCTCCCTCTTTAGTATCCCTCCCTTCTCCCTTTGAATCCCTTCCCCTTTCTTATACCCTTCCCTTATTACTCTTTTTCATTCTCCCTTTTCCTCTCCCACTTTTTAATGAAGTGAGAGAAGAATCTCTGTAAAACAAATGTCAATTGTTTCCTCTTTGAGCCAACTCTGATGAGAGTAGGATTCACACAATGTTCCTCCCCCTCTCTAAGTTCCCTCATATATGATAGGTTTCCTTTGCCTCATTGTCGTATGTAGTTTCCCTCTTTTTATCTCCCTTCTTCCCTTTTTCTGACGCTATCCCCTTTTCACTTCTACTTCCCTTTTTTATGTTATATCGGTAAGATCAAATTATACATATGGTTTTTATGTATATTCACAACAGAAATACAGTTCTCAAGAGTTCCTTTTACCTTTTTCTACTTCTCTTGATTCCTGTTGTTGAAGATCAAATTTTTTGTTTAAGTCTGGTTTTTTCCTTAGAAACAGATGGAATTCCTCTATTTCATTAAATGTCCATCTTCTTCCGTGGAAAAAAATACTCAGCTTAGCTGGATAGTTTATTCTTGGCTGCATTCCAAGTTCTTTTGCCTTTCGGAATATCTGATTCCAGGCCCTTCGATCCTTTAATGTTGAGACAGCCAGATCTTGCGTGACCCTTATTGTTGCATCTCGGTATTTGAACCATTTTTTCCTGGCTGCTTGTAAATTTTTTTCTTTAGTCTGGAAATTCTGAAGTTTGGCCACAATATTCCTTGGAGTCTTTATTTTAGGGTCTTTTTCAGAAGATGTTCGATGAATTCTTTCAACGCCTATTTTCCCTTCTGGTTCTATTACTTCTGGGCAGTTCTCTTTGATGATTTCTTGTAAAATAGTATCTAGGCTCATCATAATTTTCTGGTAGTCCGATGATCCTCAGATTATCTCTCCTAGATCTATTTTCCAGGTCTGTTGTTTTTCCAAGTAAATATTTGACATTTTTTTCCAATCTTTCATTTTTTTGGTTTTGCTTGACTGATTCTTGATGTCTCAATGAATCAGTCATTTCTATTTGTTCAGTTCTAATTTTTAGTGAGTTATTTTCTTCGTTAGCTTTTTTTTACTTCTTTTTGTATATGTCCAATTGAGTTGTTTTGCTCTATGGAATTTTTTTCCATTTCACTATTTTTTTTTTTTTTTTTAGTGAGTCATTTTCTTTTTCCAATTCACAAACTCTGTTTTTTACCTTTTCCAATTCACATTCAAATTTTTCTTTTAGTGAGTTATGTGTCTTTCCCCATTTCTCTTCTAGCTCTCTTTTAAGGTTTTTAATAGTCTCTTCTAGGAGAGCCTTTTGTATTGGAGACCAACAATCGTCTGGAGACTGTCTGCTATTAGTCTCTTCAGGGTTGAAAAGCTGTTCTCTTTCTGTGTAGAAACTATCAATCGTTCTTTTGATTTTTTTTACTCATTTTGTTAAAGCCTGTAAGGTCTGCCTTCAGAGCCAGGAGGCTCTGCAGAGCTCCCTCTTCCTCTGCAGAGCAGTGAAAGGTATATGGACGGGTAGCTGTCCTGTCGACCGGCTACAAAAAGCAGCGAGGTACTGGAGTGCTCTGGGAAAGAGTTCCCCACCAGAAAGTAACTCAGGCCTGCAGGGCCGGGGCTGGGAAAGTGCCTTTCAAAGAACCTCAGCAGTGTGAGATAATGACTGCCCTGGGGCTAGACACTTAGCAGTGAGAGTTTCACTACCCCAAGCCAAACCCTGCCCTGGGGCTATGGGTATTAGCAGCTGTGCAGTGAATGGATTTGCAGGGACTGGAAGTGTCTGCCAGGGAAGCGCAGTCAGCTGGGGGAATTCTATTGCCCCAGGCCGACCCCCCACTCTGCCAATTAGAGGCTGCCCAGGCTGTGCCCCCTTGCCGTGCAGATTAGTAACTGCCCCCGCAAAAGTCCCGAACTGCCAGATGTGGCCACAGGGCTGCGGTAAAGTCTGCCTGAGTCACTTCCGGGTTTGAGGGGTTACAGCCAGATCTCGTTATGTTCTGGTGTTTTTTAGAGGACCCTCTGTTTTAGGCTTTAACTTCTCTGCCAGTTTACTGCTTTGTAATCAAGGCAGAGCAGTTAGCCTATAGCAGAGTGGTTCCTATAACTTCTCTAGCCACAGAGATCACCCCCGCCCCTGGTCTGCTCAGGACGCTAGTCTCTCGCTGCCTGTGCTAGTTTGTTCCTGGCCCCTCAGGACAAACCTTTCCTGGCGAGCTTCCGGATCGACTGGTAAGTTGTAGTGCTTCTTATCTTCATGAATTTAAGCAATGAAGAGTTATTTTTGAGGCTGGATTAAATAGTTGGTTATGAGGGTAATGAGAGGAGTTTAGAGAGTCGCGTGTGCCTGCTCCGCCATCTTGGCTCCGCCCCCAAGGCCTTATTTCTAAAAATATAGAGAGCTGACTTGACTTTATAAGAACACAAGCCATCATCCAATTGATCAATGGTCAAAGGATATGAATAGATACTTTTCAGATGAAGAAATTAAAACCATTTCTAATCATATAAAAATGCTCTAAATCATTATTGGTCAGATAAATGCTAATTAAGACAACTTTGAGACACCTCTCAGATTGGCTAAGATGATAGGAAAAAATAATGATAAATGTTAGCAAACATGTGAGAAAACTGGGACACTAATATATTGTTGGTGGAGTTGTGGAACTGATCTACCTGTTCTGGAGAGCAATTTGGAACTATGCCTATTGATCCAGCTCATTAATAATAGATAGTTTTTCATTGAATAATTGGTAAAGAGAAACCTTGGAAGGAGACATGAGAGCCATCAATGATTTGAAAGGCTGATGTGTGCTAACGTACATTTTACAGATGAAATTAAAGCTAAGAGCTACCATTTATATTTATGTTCAATTGTTTTAGTCAAGTATAGTTCTTTATGAGTCCATTTAGAGTTTTCTTGCAGAGATCCTCGAGGAGTTCGCAATTCTTTCTCCAATTCATTTTAAAGATGAGGAAACTGAGACAGTTAGGTGATTTGCCTTGGGTCCCACAGCTAGTCTGAAGTCAGATTTGTACTCAGGTCTTGCTGACTTCAGGCCTGGTACTCTATGCATTCTACCATCTAGTTGCCTTTCCTTATTTATATAGCACTTGCTTCTCCTTAAGCAATGTCTCCTTTTTTTCATGAGCCTCAAAGTCCTTACAATTAACCATTCTTAATTCTCTGACAGTCCATCTACTCAGCAAATTCTCCTGAGTTTAATCACTTTCTATTGGTTTACCACAATAAAAAGAACTAGGGAATTCCATTGCCACTGTCTCATTTTCCTTTCAGGTAAAACTTACCATAAAATCCATATTTCTAGAACTGCTTCAAGAAATCATGACTTCCCACATCTTGGAGTTCTTCAAGTAAGTGACTACATACAGAACATATTATATTGAGGGTTCCTTTTGAATAATGAATACATGGTTGTTGAGATTTATTCTAATTCTCAAGTTCTGTGACTCTGTTACTAGAGCATTTTTGTGATGATAGATCACTATTCAGGTAATTTGGCATAACACATGGGTAGTATGAAGTCACTTGAAGAGGTATGTACATCTCTTGGGCTATGTTGTGTTTTTAGTATATTGCTCCACTGTATCGTTATAACTCTAAATGTTTCCCCAAAATTTATTTAGTATAAAGATATAGGGAAAACATTAAGCTAGATTATCTTGTAGGAAATGTAATTCTGTGATACAGAAGATTCAGTGAATAGTTTTATTTAAGCAAATTTCTATTATTTTAAGCAAAAACATTTCAATACATGGCAATGGCATTTTAGCATTTGCTTCAGAAAATGTTGTATTTAGCTTTAGCTTAGAGAAAATGTAGTGTAATGGAAAGAGTACTGATCTAATGATCTGAAGAACTAAGTTTGAATTGTACCTTGGACACTTAGTATGTGTTTCTTTATAGGTAAGTCTTTTTCAGCTTCTGAGTCTCAAGTTCCTCCTTTGTGTAATGATAACAAATAGTTAATGTTAGTAGAAAGAGTGATTGAGTTGAAGTGAGAGGATACCCAAATTTGAATCCTTCCTCCTATGCTTGATTTGTGTCTACTTAATCTCTCTAATTTTCTGTTTCCTCATCTACAATACTGGGGTAAAATTACCCCAGAATCTGTTATGAGTATCAGATAAGATAATATCCTTATATACTTTTGTGCTCTCCAATTCACCATGTTTTAAAAATGGAAAGTGATTAAACCAAGTGCTTGTAAATTTTGAAGCTATATAAATATCATTTATTGTTTTTATTGATGATAATAATGATTATTTCTCAGGGTTGATGAGAAAGAGTATTTATAAAACCTCAAGTCATTATATAAATATGATATTTATATATTATACATGTATTTACATATGTGTGTGTCTGTGTATATACACAGACACACACAGCCACACCCACAGCCACCCATACTCATATATGTATTTGTACAAAATCAGCACCTCAAAGATAAATATATTATCAGAGATTTGAGGGATTTGTAAATATAAATATTACTTGAATACTTTTCTCCCCAGCAATAATGTGGCAGTAATAAAGTACATAGTTCTTGAGCATCCACTATTTTATAGTTTTGAGAGTCCACTATATACAACTAAAAACTGACTTGATCTATATCGATACTTATATATACCTAGAGCATTAGGATTGCCTCAACTCTGTTGGAATTTCTACTTCATGGTAAAGTTCTTGATATTTCTGAGGTAAGATATTTACATCATTACTGTACATAATAAGTATACCAACAAATAACTAGATGATCCAATGTCAATAATTCTGAGCTTATGCCCCACACATGATCCAAAGGTTTTGGTGCAGTTTTAAGCTACCTTGAAAGTGTACTAAAAGTTCTGGAACAACCTACATATGTTCCTTATCCATATCTTATGAGAATAAAAAAAGCCCCTGTAGATCATAACTTTTGCTGTCTCTACTTAATTATCTGGTCTTGTCCTCCACTTCTTATCAGCTGTATCTACTGTGTTTTTAAAATAAGAAAATCAGTCAAAGATTTTAGAATATTTTTTCTACACATAGGAAAATTGTATAAAGATCTTAAACTTTCTTGAAGCATTTATCTCTTTTGGGTAGTTTGGTGTAGAGAGCTATCTATGTAGCCCTGGGTTAAAGTTCTGCCTCTAACTCACCCTAACTATTTAATCCTGAGCAAGTCACTTAACCTCCTAGTGTCCTAGACAACTCTCTAGGACAATAAATTTCAGAGCAGGTACAGTGGGTATCCTTATCTGAGATTTCTGTATACTAATGAAATCATAGATCCCTATTCCTAATCAACTAACCAAGACAGGACACAGAAAAATTAAGAGAAAAATCCAGAGAATGTTTTACATGTTTTATTACTATATTTGGTGCTTTGCAGTATACATAATTTTGAGTTATCAACATATTTAGTAAATATTTACTAAATAAAAATAAACATATCCTTTAAGAAAAGGAGTAAATATATTTTTGACAAGTTTTGACCTTATGCATGTTGAATTTCAAAGCTAAACCTGAAGCCCTTGGTGTTCAAATTATTTTATTCTTGGCAAAAAGTAACTTCCTGCTTTAAAAGAAACGTCCTAAAAGGTCTTATAAGGGAGGCTCAGTATGTTTCTTGGCAATCTAACAACTCTTACAAAACATTTTGATGTGTTTAGTACAGAGGAATTGGGAACATATGGATTAAATTTTCCTTAAAATGCACATGGGTTTAAAAATTAAGGGGTAACGTTCTTGGCAAAATAGGTATTGCCAAACCAAAAATGTTTAAAAAATTGTTCAAGATGTTCAGCAGGGCCAAAAGGCCCCAGGGTTCCATAGTCCTAATAATAGAATCAATCAGAAAAAACAGTATGAAGTCACTAAACACATTTTAAGGGTCTCTTGAAATAACCAACAAAAATAAATCTCAATGTAGTAACAATCACAAGCAATTAGAATATAATAACTTTTATTCTCATACTGAATAAACCCCCAAGCTGGTAGTTAAAACTGTGCTAGGAGTTCTGGAAAGTTGGCAGTGATTATTGGTTGGCTGAAATAATTGATTACATCTATAAAGATGGCGAAGCAACTGGAAGGGATTGCACAGATAAAAGTACTGTGTAAAAATAGTTTAAAATTTTTCTTCTGGTTTCTATTGGAGCAGATATTTGTAAAATTGTTTAAGGCTCACATGTTTCAGGATAGAGAGATACATAGAAGATATCTTATCACAAAGTGACTTATTAGCCTAGTGTTGAACATCACTTACCTGGTCATTGAGTGCCTATGAAAAAGGTTTTTTGTCCTACTGAAAAACTCAGGAGCAATAAATAGCTTGTGGGCACTGACTCCAAGATAATATATAGGTAAAGGCTCAGATTTAAAAGTAGGCTTGGTGGTGGGGTTTTTAAGAGAGCTCCAAAGTTTTCTCTAAAAACTCCACTTCCCTTACCCAGCAGAGCTATAGTGCTTTGTGAGGCACAAGGGAAAATAACAAATGTGGGAGGGGTAGTGGAAAAAGGTACATTGATAATTTGTTTATGGAGCTCTTAATTTGTCCGATCACTATAGAGTCAGTTTAGAACTATACCTCCCAAATTACTAAATTGCACCTATTACTAGGCTTATATCCTCCAAAGAGCAAAGAAACATGGAAAAGAACATACATACACACACACACATATACATACATATATATATGTGTGTATATACACACATATATATCATATATAAATATAATTGCACTAATTTTATAGTGTCAAAAACAAAACAAACAAGAGCTGGAAACTAAGGTGGTACACATCAATTGGGGAATGGTTTAATAATTTGTGGTGTGTGAATTTAATAGTATGCTATTGTGCTGAAAAAAATTATGAAAGTGGCAGACTCAGACAAATGTAGGAAGAATTAGAACCTAGGATTAGAGGTGCTTATACCAACAGTTCTAATTTAAAAAAATCAACAGGCAAAGAAAAAAGAACCCAACCATAGAAACTTACTATGGGAATACAGAAGACTGGGGTTCATTTTTAGAGGAGAAAAGTGAAATAAAAGAAGCAACTTCTACCCCTAAAGAGTAATGTTAAATAGCTATGTGCCTAGAAAGAGCTTACAGAAAAACTCAAAAAGACTTCAGAAGCAAATTAGAGAGATTGAGGAAAGACTAAAAAAAAATTAAGGGCCATATAAGAAAAAACAAGGAGATCTTGAAAAAAAAATTAAACAACTAGAAAAGGAGATACAGAATCTTAAAGAAGAAAATAATTCTTAGAAAATTTGAAATGGGTACAGGGAAACCACTGAAGATATGAGATCAAGAAATAACAAAACATACATAAGGAATGAAAAATAGAACACTATATAAAATAAAAGAATAACAGATCTTCTAAACAATTGGAAGAATAAATGCTCATGGATAGGTCAAATTATAATAAAAATGATATTTCTACCTAAATCAATCTACTTATTCAGTGCCAAAGCAATCAACCTCTCAAGAAATGACTTTATATAGGTAGAAAAATGATACCAAAATTCATCTGGAAGAAAAAAAAAGATAAATAATTTTTTTCTTTTTCTTTTTATTATAGCTTTTTATTTACCAAACATATGCATGGGTAATTTTTCAACATTGACCCTTGCAAAACCTTTTGTTTTAACTTTTCCCCTCCTTCTCCCCATCCCCTCCTCTAATTGGCAGGTAGTCCAATACATGTTAAATATGGTAAAGTATATGTTAAATCCAATACATGTATACATATTTATATAGTTATCTTGCTGCACAAGAAAATCAGATCTAGAAAGAAAGAAAAAAAAAAAACCTAAGAAGGAAAACCAAAATGCAAACAAACAATAACAGAAAACCTGGAAATGCTATGTTGTGGTCCACACTCATTTCCTATAGTTCTCTCTCTGGGTAAAAACAGCTCTCTTCATTACTAAACAATAGGAACTGGTTTGCATCATCTTATTGTTGAAGAGAGTCACATCCATCAGAATTGATTATCATATAGACTTGTTATATGTATAACATGTATACTGTTATGTATAATGATCTCCTGTTTCTGCTCATTTCCCTTAGCATCAATTCATGTAAATTTCTCCAGGTCTCTGAAATCATCCTGGTGGTCTGTTCTTACAGAACAATAACATTCCATAATATTCATATCCCACAATTTATTCAGCCATTCTCAATTGATGGGCATCCATTCAATTTCTAGTTTCTAGCCAATACACAAAGGGCTGCCACAAACATGTTTGCACATGTGGGTCCCTTTCCATTCAAAAAGGTAAAGAATTTCAAGAAAATTAAGGGGATAATGCAAATGAAGATGGCCTAGCTGTACCAGACCTAAAATTATATTATAAAGCAGTGATCATCAAAACTATTTGGTATTAGTTAAGAAACAAGAGTAGTGGATCAGTGGAATAGGTTAGGTTCTCAAGATACAGTAGTCAATGACTATAGTAATCTAGTATTTGATAAAACCACAGACTCCAGTTTCTGGGATAAGAACACACTATTTGACAAAAATTGCTGGAAAAATTGGAAACTAGTATGGCAGAAACTGACCAGAAACCCTATATCAAAATAAGATCAAAATGGGTTCATGATTTAACTATAAAGTGTGATACTATAAGCAAACTAGGAACAATTTACTTCTCAAATCTGTGGAATTTATGGCCAAAGAAAATATAGAGAACATTATGACATTCAAAATAGATGATTTTGATTATATTAAGTTAAAAAAATTCTGTATAAGCAAAACCAATTAAGACAAGATTAAAAAGGAAACAGAAAACAGAAGAATTTTTTTTTCATCTAAGCATTTTGATAAAGACCTCATTTCTAAAATATGTAGAGAATTGCCTCAAGTTAATAAGAATACAAGTAATTTTCCAATTGATACTCAAAGGATATGAAGACACTCATATGAAAAAATGAAAGCCATATCTAATCATATGAAAAAATGTTCTAAATCACTATTGATTAGAGAAATGCAAATTAAGACAACTCTGAAGTATCATATCACACCTCTCAAATTGGCTAAAATGACAGGAAAAGATAATTGTAAATATCGAATGGGATTATGAAATGTGGCATACTAATAAATTGTTGGTGAAGTTGTGAATTGATCCTACCATTATGGAGAGCAATTTGGGATTATCCTCAAAGGGCCATCAAACTGTGCATATACCCTTTGATCCAGCATTGTCTCTACCATGTCAATATCCCAAAGAAATCATAAAAAGGGAAAAATACCCCATATACAAAAATGTTTGTAGCAGCCCATTTTGTAGTGGTAAGGAACTGGCAACTGAGTAGATGCCCATCAGTTGGGGAATGGTGGAATCAATTATGGTATATGAATATAATGGAAAGTAAGAATCAGCAGAATAATTTCAGAAAGACCCAAAGAGACATGAACTGATGCTAAGTGAAGTGAGTAGAGCCAAGAAAACATCGTACATGGGAACAGCAAGATTGCTCTTTTCAACAATGAGGTGATACAGGTCAATTTCAGTAGAATTGTGATGAAGAGAGCCATCTACATCCAGAGAGAGAACTATGGAAACTGAATATGGATACTGCATAGAATTTTCACCTTTGTTGTGTTGTTTTTAATTCTTGTTTTTTTTTTTTTTTTTTGCCCTCATTGGTTCCCATTTTATCTTGTGCAGCATGATAAATGTGGAAATATGTTTAGAAGAACTGCATATGTTTAATTTGTATTGGACTTAGTGATGTCTAGGGGAGGGAGGGAAAGAGAAGGATTTGGAACACAAGGTTTGCTTGTATTTTGAAAAATAAAAAGTGTAAAGGGCTGAAACTATGAAAAGGTATAGTTGAATCAGACAATTGAGAACTTAAGGCTAATTACCTTTTTGATATGAGACAATGACTTTATTAACATATCTTTTGGATAAATGGCTCTTCTCACTGTTTGGTGCTTACTCGATGTTTGATGTTAAGATAACCATAGGCAAGGATTAGAAGGTGGGGTGAGAGAGGCCAGAGACACTTAGGAGCAGGAGCAGAGAAGTTGGTGATTTTGGACTCGGGAATCCAAGATACATCATCAGCAAGCTTCTTTTTGTCTGTCTCCTTCATTTCTCCCCGTAAAGATCAAGAACTTTTATTTATTCTGACGCTGGTTGATCCTGAGGCCTCCAGGGAGCTAGCCTAAACTTAACAAAAAAGCTATTATTAAAAAGAAGGGAAAAAGAATAACATACCTTAAGAATAGATCAAGAAGAGAAAATGTAAGAATAATTGGACTACCTTAAAACTGTGACCAAAAAAAGAACCTTGACATAATAACTGAAGACATAATCAAAGAAAATTGTCCTGGAGTGATAGAATATGAGAGGAAAATAGAAATAGAAAACAATCCACCAATCACCATCTCAAAGTGATGTTACATGGAAAACACATAGTAATATTATTACCAAATTTTGAAACCTCCCGATCAAAGAGAAAATTCTACAAGAAATAAACAAAGATTCAAATGTTCTGGAGCTATAATTAGAATTGTACAGGGTTTATCATCAATTACAATAAAAGGCCACAGGCTTTGGAATTGTATGTTTATATATACATATATGTACGTGTATATATATATTTATTAACAATCAAAAGAATGGCCACAATATCATACTAAGCAAAACTACTATAATATTGAACAAGAAAAGTGAATATTCAATGAACCTATAGGTTTTCAAAACTTCATCTCAACCAAACCAAAACTCAATAGAAAATTTATTGTCTAAGAGCCAACATCAAAGACTAATTTCAAGGAACTCAACAAGGCCAAATTATTTTTACATAGAAAGGTATATCATGTGTTCAAAATTGATAATTGGGTAACAGAAGAAGGACTGGGGCAGAGTGTAGCATATTACTCTAAAAAAACAAAGTTGTGTAAAGGAAAGGTAAAAATAGTAATTATGGTATATAAATGAAGTATAAAGAAAGAATCTACAGTGAGGCCTTAGAAGTAGGAGAAGGGCTAGAAGTTCTGAAAACTTACCTATATTGAGAATAAATAGGGAATAATACATATACATATATATGTGTGTGTGTGTATACACACACATATATACATATAGCATACACATATACATACATATATATTTGATTTATATGGAAAGATGATAGAAAACTAACAATGATTGAGGATAAGTATGACTGAGTAAGGAATTTTATTCCCAATATAGTCAGAGTCCACATTCTGTGTATACTAAAAACCTACATTTCCAAAATTCTCTATCTTTATACTTCAACATGAATTTTCTGCTTTAGGCTGGAAATTTTTGTCTAATCATACCTTATGCATATTTGTAACTTTATTCATCTCAATTCTTTTACATGGAACACTGTTACATCCATTTATCCAATAACTCTCTATCCTGACTTCAGGTCATAATGAGGTTTTCCCTGACCACTCTAGTCCTTAATAATCTCTCTCTATAATAATCTAGAAATAGAGATTTCTACAATCATTCTTAAATGCCCCAGTCAAACAGAATCTATTGCCTTAGATTGTTAATTACATTTTTATGTATATAAAGCTCAGCTTCTGGCTAAATTGTCAAATACCAAAGGGAAGAAATGATGTCTTATACCCATTTTGTGTTTCACTTGGTGACTTGCACAGTACTTATCTATAGTAAGAGCTCAGGAAATATTTGTTTATAACTAACTATGAATAATAAGAATCTCATTTTGAAAGGGAAATTTGTTGAATAAAAAATCTTGAAAGATGTCTAACTAGCCAGGAGATAATCTTCAAGAGAATGATGCACTTAATGGGTATTAAAAAAATGTGTTTATTATGAAAAGGAAAAAAAAAAGATTCTTGTCCTCAGTATATATCTCACCCTCATATAATTCTCTGGCCATATGTATGTTGAAGAAAGAAATGGTTTGGGATCATAGGAAATTTATTGACTCCAGTCCCTGAAAGATTTAAAAGAGAGAGTCTTTGATTCACAGATTTCTTTTTACCTGAAAACTTCATGATCATCCTGGGCTTTCTTTAAAGTTTCTCTCAAACACCAAAATTATTCCAAACTGATGGAAATTTCCCACATTAATTACTATGTAAAACTGAGCTACTAATAATATTTTGTGTCTAAACCAAATGATACAATATTGTCTAATTGAAATTTGGTCCTGGTTTATTCTAGTAGTACAATTATCCCTTCCCCAATTCCTTTCTCCATAGCAGTTTTGCTACAATGTGGGCTGGCATAAGAAAGTAAATGGGAAATTTGGGGAGTATTTCAGAGGCTGAAGATAATATATAGGGCAGATGAAAGGGGCAAATAGATTTTCGTACCAACAGATGGTACAGAAAAAGTTTAGAAACTCAGAAATGCAGGATTTTACAAAAGGTTATTCTAATAGATTCTGGGATCATATGAGGAAAAAAAAAGCTTGGTCTTTACATGATTTCCTAAGGAAAAAAGAAAATAAAAGGTCTTACTCCTCTGGATTTTAGGTCGATTTTAAAAGATAGTGAGGGCACTATCCTCCTAACCTCCATGATATGGAAGGGATAAGTGTACTATTTGTGGCTAAATGAGTTCCAGGGATAAAGAAAAAATAAGTAAAATAGATAAAACCATAAGTAAAAATAATAAATTGCACAATTGGAACATGAATCCAGGCCATCTAACTTCAAATAAGCTTATGTGTGGATCTAACCTTACCAAAATGTGTAGACTTTTAAAGATTCCAATGTTTATAATTAACATGGCAAATGGTGGGCATATTGCATGAGGTTGTGCTTGTAGCTGAAGCTAATGTTTAATTCTCTGGTTCATAGAATCATAAGAAAATCTCAGAATGGGAAGGTACTTTGGAGGCTGACTAACCCAACCTATATTAACAGCAGGAATATCATTGGCACCATGCCAGTAGTAACTTTCAATTGGAGATTAATCTTTTGGCATTATTATGGCCAAGTGAGACTAGCTATGTAGCTTGACTCTGTTTCAGCACATCACTTTGGAGATAGCCAAAGGGTTCCTTCCTTCCTTCATACACAGCTTTAATCTTGGCTAAGTTTCTTTATTTCTTGAAGTCTTAGCTTCTTTATCATTCCTATATGAGGGTACAAAATCTGATGGAATACACATTAAGATACAAACTACCCTCTTTCATTCTTACTATCTCTTACAGGTCTAAATCCTATGAGTTACTTGATGAAAGTCTTTTGAAAAGAACTCTCTTTGAAACCTCAAATTGTGTTCAGTACTATCTTGTTTGAAGAGATGATATCTTTGACTTGCCAGAGGGGCAGACTATTTGCTTTTCCTCTCTACAATTCCCAGGGGTATTGTGACTTTTCCATTTTCTTCTCAATTCAGTATTATAATACCTTTAAGTCAAAATGTAAAACTATGCTACTAGACATTATCATTTTAGAATTATAAAACCTTTCCATTTTAGGAAATAAATATTTTTAGTGCAATCTCAAAAAGATGCAACCATTGATAGATGTTGAAATAAATGTGTAGACAGAGACTCTGGTTAATTTAAAAATACTTTATATGTGTATAAAATGCCTTCCTCTTAGGAAATCCTTATAGCCTAAATATGCTTAAAGCAAAGTAAAAACTTATTGCTGCTACTTTTTTGTAGTTTGTTGCATCTTTTTATATAAAATGTCTTATTTTAACTTATTCTCAGAAAGGATTATAATAATAAATTATAGTGTTGTGTGTATTTAAAGTGGTCATAAGGAAGATAAAAGGTTTGATGATTTGTTATTTGGTACAAGAATTTGGCAATGCAATCTTTTAAAATGTAATTAAAAAATAAAATATTGTGTATAATGCCCTATATAACTTGTGTTTTATCCATTGAGTCAAGGTGAGAAACATTGATCTCCAGTCCTTGAAAATTATCTAAAAGCCTAATGTAATGAATTGGAGAAAGTCTGGTTTTTAAAAAGTAGTTGTTGAAAGATCAATGAATGTTTATCTTATTATTATAAGTATTTGACTATATTAAGGGATTATATTAAGGTAGGCATAGTAAAGAGATCTGGAGTCAGGAAGATCTAGTCTGCTTCCAATGCATATTGCCAGAGTTCTGTACAGAGAAAATCTATAAGAATTTTTTGGTACAGAGTATGGTATAGAATAAAATAAATACTTGAATGAACAATTCATCATCAGAGTGGTGAGTGTGGAACAGATCTATGACTTCATTGGTATAGGGAATTATACAGTCAGTAGTTAGAACCAATAAAGATCAGAGTAATATAAACATTGTCTACTAGTACCCTACCTATAGGGTGAGTTTTTCTTTTATTGGACTACAGAATGCCTTAAGGGAAGGAAGATATTATGGGGATAGAGAGGAATGAGTGATGTGTTGGGGTCAAATCAAGGGCTAGCAATGATGGGAAGGTGAATGCTATGGTCTCAGAAAGAGAAGTACCTACAGGAAAGTGGATGAGGAGGAGGTGTAAAGGTTGAAACAGAGTGGAAAAGGAAAGAAATTCTTTTTTTTTTTTTTTTGGAGATTGGAGAAGGTTCTACTGGTGAATGATGTGTGAGTGAATAAATATTGGTTGTTAAGGGAGATGAGACAGTTATAGGAATTATGAATGAGAAAACTCATTGAGTTTTCTCATTCATAGGGTCCTCAAGATCAAAGGAGGAAAAGGGGACATATTGGAGAGATAGCTGAAATGTGAAATTGAGAGACCTTGGGGAAAATGTGGATGGGATAGGGAATGATGCATTATAAGGAATTTGGGCTATTATCAAATTATAAGTTTGATGAATTGGGAGAATAGTGTTGCCCTTTACAATAATAGTGAAGGTTGGAGGGGGAATATAATGAATTCCATTTTTAAAATATTGCATTTAAATTGTATACTGGGCATGCAGTTTGAGATTTCTGAAGATGTAGATTTGAGATCAGCAGAGAACTTGGAGAAGAAAAAGTAGATTTGAGAATCATTAGCAAAAATATAGTAATTAAATTTATGGAAGCTGATGGTATTGAAGTATAGAATCCTGATGGATATGTCTGGTTAGAAAGAGTAATCTCTATGAGGAATCAGGGAAGGATACAGAGAAGGAACAACCCCAGAGATAGAAGGAAATGAGGAGAGAGTGGTATCCTGAAAAGCTAGAGAGAAGAAAGTATAGAAGAAAGTAGAGAGTGACTAACAATGTCAAAGCCTGCAGGGAGATCAAGGAAAATAAAAATTGAGCAAAGACCAATGGTTTAATAACTAAGAGATCATTAGCAGCTTTGAAGAGAATAGTTTTGGTGGAATAATAAGGTCAGAACTCAGATTGTAAAAGATTAAGAAGCGAGTGAGAGGAGAGAAAATGGAGGCACCTTTTAAATACCTTTTTATAAGGCATTTAGTTAAAAAAGGCAGAACATAGGATAATGATTTATAGAGATGGAAGAATCAAATGATATTTTAGTTTCAGGATAGGAGTGCCATAGACATGTTTGTAGATTGTAAAGAAGGAACCGATAAACAGCAAGAGATGGAAAATAAGTGAAAGAGTAGAATGATAGAGAAGAAAATCTTTTGGATCTTGGAATAGGATCACCTGAAGAAGTAGAGGAGTTAACCTTGATAAGGATCAAAATTATTTCATTTTATGAGACAGAGGTGAAAAGGGAGATCGTATCAGAAGGCATCTGAGAAATAGGAGAGGGGCAGGAGGTGGAGGAAAGGAGTTCATGGTAAATGGCTTCAATTTTTTTTCTATAAAATATGAGGTAAGGTTCTCAGCAAGGAGGGTTGAGGGAGTCATGGAAGATTTGAGGAGGGATGAAAAGGTTTGGAAGAGTCTCTTAGAAGTGGGATAGTGAGTTAATAGAAGAGGTACAATGGGATTACCTAGCAGGAGTGAGGGCCTAATAAAAATTGTGTAACAATTTTGTAGTGATTCCAGTCAGAATGGTCAAATAATTTTCTTCACTTTTATTCAACATGTATGTATAGGACTATGATAAAGGAGCTCTTAGGGATTTAAAAGAAGAGGACAGTATAAGGATGAATTGATTCACCAGGGGGTCAATACAGGGAAAAAGAGAAGATAGTTACTACCAGAAAGATGTCCTGGAAGAGAATTGATCAATCAAAGTATTCAAGGTCACAGTGGGAATAACGAATTGAGTTTTATTTTAAAAAAAATTAAAGAGAGAAAGGAGAAAAACTAATAGATCATAGATAAAATGATTTTAGAATTCTTGAACATTTGTGATTGATGGCAAGTTCAAGAGTATGACCATTTTTGGGGATAGTTAAGATAGAGTGAAAGAATAGCTCATGGAAGATTCTATTTACCTTTGTATTTAAGCTAAATTCTTTAGCATAGTATAGTAGACAGAATATTAATCAGAACAACTGGATGTTAATCTGGCTCAAATATTTACTGTGTGATAATAGATAAGTATTTTCTCATCTACAAAGTGAGGTGGCTTGACTATATGTTCTCCAAGACCTCTTGCATTCACACAAAAAGAATTTAAGGGGACATACACAGAAACCATCCTGTGTCCTCATTACCTCCAAGGTTAAAAACATTTTTCCTGGTATTGATGTTGTCTCCTCAATAAAGTATGAATTATTTTTTCTTGCATTAGATGACATTTATGCAGATAATAATACATCTAGGAAAAGAAGAGAATTGGTCAAATGAGAAAAATATCTTTTTATCAGATTTTCCCTGTTAAGGGCTTGATATTCAAGACTATATATATAATATTTAAATAATATTTATCTGTGTATGTGTATATATAGTGATTTATATATACATAACATGCACCCATCTATCTATTTATTTGTTTCTGTCCATCCATCCATCTAGCTATCTAATATATATTTCTTCATTCACCAATACATAAATGGCCAAAAGATGTGAATAAATAATTCTCAAAAGAACTGTTATATTCACAATACATAAAAAAGTTCCAAATCACTAATAACAACAGTAATGCAAATCAAAACAACCCAGAGGTTTCATCTCACAATTTGAAAACTGGCAAATACAACAAAAATGATAATAGTCAATGTTGTAGCCATTGCAGAAAGATAACACATTGCTTGTGGAGATATGAAATGGCACCATTTTGGAAAGCAATTTTAAATTCTGTAATTAAAGTGACTAAAACGGTCATATCCTCCATCACAGACACTTCATCACTGAACTTATAAGAAAAAAGTCTCCTCTGTTCCAAAACATTTATAACTGCACTTTTTGTGATAGCTAAAGATGAGAAACAAAATAGATATCTATTAACGGGGTGATTGATAAACAAATTGTGTTACATAAATGTGGTGACATATTGCTGTGCTGTAAGAAATGATGTATGATGAATACATGGAAGCATGGAAAAATCTATATGAACATAGTGAAGTAAGCATAATCTAGACAACAACATATACAGTGGCTACAACAATTTAAATAAAGTGACTACATAGCAAAAAGTCAAAAACATATAACAAAATTATGAAGTTCTAATGAGAGTAAAGTAAAGAGACATGGAAAGATAACATAAACCTGCTCTTTTGTCTACTTGGAGGATTCCTATTTTATTCATTGCACATTATTTTCAGATGTTTTAGATGTTTTTAGAAATGTATAGATCAATTGTACTGACTTCCCCCCTGTTCTTTTTTCTCTCCAAAAATATTATTTGTCATATAGGATTGTTCCCATATGGGATTGGAGGAGGGATACATGTGATATTTTCATGATGTAAGAAATGGAAAATAATAATGAAAAAATTTAAAAAGAACTATATAAATGCTAAATGTTAAAAAAAAATCCTCATTCTTTTAATAAATTACCTTCCCTGAAATAGCATGCACAATGATCCCTTGCTTTCAACATCCTCTTGTCTCTAACAGAGCCATTTCTATTTCCTTATGATGCATTTTAGAGATAAAGATGTTAGAGCCAATTGTAGTGTTTTCACTCCCTTTGGTGAGTAAGGTTGATTATTGCAGAAATGCTTATATGTCTGTACCATTTTTCAATAATTTTTTTTCAGTCAGTTTCACATATAAATGCTTTTTTAGATAACATGGCAGAGTGGATCTTTGATAGATCTTTGTAGGTTTGTTTTTGCTTTTAGTGTTTTTTTGGGGTGTTTTATAAAGATAAACTTTGTTACCTTATATGCCACTTAGAAGTGTTTCACAAAAAGGTATCCATTATGAATCTTGGCTATTATGTCTTTTTACTTGGCAAGATAATTTCTTTTCTGACTAAGGAAAGCATTTACTTTTTCTTCTTATTATTTTTTATTCTTATCAAGAGCTTTCTATTAGTTATTTTTTATTTCTTTTTGGGGAGGGGGGTGGTAGTGGGTGATGACAAGGTGATTGGAGTTAAATAACTTGTCCACAGTCACACACTAGTAAGTGTTGTGTCTGAGGCCGATTTGAACTAAGTTCCTCCTCATTATAAGACTGGTACTCTAACCACAATTGGTTAAATTTTTGCAAAAAATAAGTGGTGATAATTAAGGACAATATCTTTGCCTTTTTTCTTTATATTTTCCAGTTTGGAGATATCTATGACTCTTTGACTAAAAGCCATTGAAGCTATTATCTTGTCAAACATGTCATATCAGTCTTCTCATCTGATCTTCATTTTGATATTTCCTTTAACTATTAGATATTTTGATTGCATACAGACAACTGATTCTGGGAGCAAGTCACAGTGATAATAACTAGCCATATAATAAGATAGAGCAGATTTCATTTTTTATGATCTTAGAATCATAGATATAGAATTTTCAGAAGGGACACCAAAATCCATATAGTTCAACTTACTCATTTTTACAGATGAAGAAATTGATGTGCAGACAAGTTATTTGATTCACCAATCATCATACAGCTAATATGTTTTAGAGTCAGGATTTGAATAAAGGAGCCAGGATTTCTTTACTGCAAATAGCAATTACAGAAGATTAAGAGTCTTCTAATTTTCCTCTAGAGCAGTGTTCATGATAATTTACTATATATTTAATAGTTTTAAAATGTTTTAAGATTTGTAAAACCTGCTACATAAACATACCTACATATACATATAAATATGTATATATATATATATATATAATTTGATTTTCAAGATAATCCTGTAATTTAGGTGTTATTATTATACCCATATTAGACATGAGGTAACTGACAGAAGTTAAGTTACTATCAAGTGTCAGCTAGACATAACTGTTCTTTAACCTGTGGATGGTCAGAGTTTAAGAGAGTAGAATTAGGAATCAAATAGACATTTAATTTCAAAGTGAGGGAAATGACTGGCAAATTAGGAGGGGAGATTAGACCCATTCTGAGGTCCTGCCTCTAGCATGTGAGAGATATCAATATTTCTCCCAACAACTATATAGTGAATTATAGCCATGACAACGAAGAGTAACAGCAACAATGAGACATGTTATTATTATTTTTTTTTCATAGCATAGCTTTATGACCAGAATATGGATACTTGTCTGAGCTTGTCTGAACTCAGAGCACATCTGATGATGGTCAAAGCAATAATACTGTGATTTTGCCAGAGGATGAGATCATTCAGAAGATAAGCACAAAGGATTATTGTTACTTCAAGCTCAGGACATAGTTTGCTTACTGGGTCTTAGCTCTGGAAAACAGGGTATCTCCTAATATCTTGATATTTTCACCTTTTGGTCAAAGTGAGAGAATCTGAAAATTTCAAACTAGAACAAGTTTCTTGATGTTTCTCTAACAGTTAATATTTCATTTTTCTTTGACTTATGAATTAAAATTACCCATATTTGGGGGCTTTAGACAGAGCAATATCTGATAGTTGAGTCATCATTAAAATGTGGAAACTATATCTTGAAAGCAACCTATAGACTTTCATAATAGTCAAGAATCTAAAATGAAAATTTACTATGTTTATTATTATTATTGTCTTTTTTTTCCCCTGAGGCAATTGGGATTAAATAACTTACCTAGGGTCCCACAGCTAGGAAATGTTGAGTGTCTGAGGACAGATTTGAACTTAGATCCTTCTGACTTAAGGGCCAGTGCTCTATCACAGTAGATAGAGCTCTGTGCCATCTAGCTGATCCTATTATTGTCAAGTCACATATCAAAATATACCTTATTAAACATTTTGCAGTTTTCAAAAATCTATTTTGTCACATTTTTTTGAAAGTCCAATTCATGTGCAACAGCATCTAGATTAAGAAGTTTTCTGTTCAATAGCATTTCTGTTACAATGATCTCTCAAATTTCACAATATAAGAAAATTTAGAGATATAACAACATAAGCAATATCATGTATTTAAAACCTGAAACAAAACTTCTGATGGTATCAATTGTATTTTCAAATTATCCCATTTTAAAATGATTAATCTTATTACTTTTGCCATTTTAATCCCACATTAGACTTATTAGGTATGGAATAACTACATTCAATTAAAGAAATAATGTAGTACTCAATATATGCCAGTTACTGTGTTAAGCACTTTAAATTATTACATCATCTTGATCCTTAAAACAATCTTGGGAGGTAGATGCCATTATTTTTTTCTTTTCAGATAAGAAACTGGGGCAGACAGATAAGATAACTTGCTTAAGATAATATAGGTAATATATTTCTGTAACTGGAATGTAACTTAGATTTCCCTGAATTTTCCAGCATTTTTAATACTTGCATTTTGGAATCTGATCTGAAATGAGAAGGATTAACTGAGAATGGAAGAGGGCCTCTTTCCTGGAGTAAATCTTTCATTTATACAATCTTTTTTCTTTTTATGGTCAGAAATGTCAAGAAAGAGTCTAAAATAGTTTGATACAACGTGGAAACCTTTTTTTCCTGTTTTTCTTTCTTTCTTCATTCTGGGATTTCTTTCAATCTTAAGTGCCTACCTTCAGTAAGCCTTTAGAACAATGAGACTATTAATGTCACCATTTACTTTTAAAACTTTTAGAATTTAATTCTTGCTTTTCCTTAAAACATTCTACATAGTAATATCCCAAATTTTACTAAGATATTTCAGAAGAGAGTAAGTTCCTGGAATCACCCTCAATCCTGGGAGTTCTCCCCTGCAATATTAAAAATGATAAATATTCAAAACTCTGAAATCTGCTAAAAATGCTTTTAGCAGTTCTATAAATTGATTATGTGGTTTTTTAAAAAAAAATTTCTTAAACTTCCTCAGAAAGCCTGAAGTGGGAGTTAGTCCTACTTACTTAAACAATTGCTTTAAGTATGAAAGTTTATCAGTTATTCCCAGTGTTTTAAACTCTTTGTCTGTAGAACTTTAAAGTTTTTCTGGCTAGCTGTATTTTAAATCTTTCAAATTCACAGAATCTACAAAGAACAGAAACATGACATAGATATTTTACACTTTATAAGAATACAAATACAAGCAAAATGACAAAACAGATATGAACAGACATGAATAGTTTTAACAAAGCATGCAATTACAATTCTATTTTTAACTGGTTCAGCAGAGGCACAGTTATTAAGATGTGTAGTTAAAGGCAATTTAAAGTTTAAAAAGAGGCCAATAAACATATGTGTAATTTAAGAAAAGATATCTTTAGCAGGGTGACCTAAGAAGAATTGGGTAACAAGATAGGCCCTTTTCCTCAAAAAAAAAAAAATAAAAATAAAAGGGTGAGCTCAACCATGGTGGAAGCTTGGGCATTACAGCAGTAAAAAGGGCAGAGGACTCATGAGAAGAGAAGGGCTAGACTCCAAAGAAAAAATCTCTGGTAGTACCTATTCCATTTCCACTGGTGCCAGAGAGTCCAATGGTCCAGTTCCATGTTCAAGCAAAATTCTGATACCAATTAATGGGAACTGGACCAAACCAATGTCTAACCTATGGATGGCCAGAGACAAACAGAGCAGACTTGGAGCAGTAGAGTTAGGAATCAAACATAAGTTTAATTTCAAAATGAGAGAAATGGCTCATAATTGGAGAAAGAAATTAGATACATGTCCACCTTATGGATAGATCTGAAACAGTACTTATATCAATGGCTACATAGTCAGCTGAATCCCTGATAATGAGGGGTAATAGCAACAATGAAACAAGTTTGACTTATCGCAGGGCTTCATGATCAGAACATAGGTACTTGTCCAAGCTTGATCCCTTGCTTGTCCAAGCTCAGAGAACATCTGTTGCTGGCCAAAGCAATACAATAATTTTGTAAATTTGCCAAAGGGAGAGTTCTTCCAGAAGGTAGGCACAAACAATTATTCTTGTGTCAAATTCAGGGCATAGTTTGTTCTGGACCTTAGAGCTTTGTCTCTGAATACTTTGACATAATTATATGAGAGGAATTTGAACTCAGGTTTTCCTGTTTCCAAGTCCAACACTTTGGCCACTATATCATGTCCACTGTCTTCTGACTTTTTCCTGCAACAAAGTATTTGTCACAGCTATATGTGAGATTTCTGATTAGTGACAAGGCATTTTTTTTTCCATTTTTTTATGACTGACCCATACTTTTCAATATTTTTTTAAAATATTTTTTCACCCACTCTCCATGGCTACTATCACAGAATGAATGAAATTGATATTAAGGTATTCACTGGTTTAGCAATTTCATCTAAGAACCTATTTACATCACAATATTATTTTAAAAAGAAAATGCCCTTCCATGTATATTAAGGTTGTGAGGCATGTGATTGCCTAAGCTGCACTTATTGGTTTTTTTTTTTTTGGTTTGTTTGTTTTTGTTTTTTGTCATACTGTTTTTGAACACTGCAAAATGAGATGACCAAGGATACCATAGAATTATATTTCTCTTTGCCTTTGGAAGCATGAGGATGTCATCATCCAATTTCTTTGTTTAATTTTCCAAAGAGAACATTTGATTCATGTTTTGCTTGAAATTAATTTTGGTTAATTTGTGGTTCCATTTATTATGAGGTTATCAATTTTGATATGGTTTCTTCTAAAATCATGTCAATTTGTTGTTTTTTATATGAAGTCATATTCAGAGTATTTAAAATTGAGTTAATATATATTGACAATAGTACAATTTTTAACACTCTCTTTTTGATAACTCTGCTGCCATCATTTCAGAAGTACAAAAGGCTTTATGGAACTGAGGACCATTAAATTTTTTCTTTGATCCATAGATTGCTATAAAAAAGAATGATTACCTAGTGACAAACCTACTAACAATGAGCTTCTCTATATTTAGACCAGCTTGTAAACAGTAGACTTAGTCTACATCCAGCAACACATTTCAAAGAATTTCCTACATGGCTGAAAGTATAGTGAAACTAGGTGATAACAGTGGATAGAATACTGGAGCTGGAGCTAGAAAGATTTGAGTTCAAATTTTGTCTCCAACATAAACTGATTGTAGGACCTTGGGGAAAAATTCTTAACTTCTATCTGTCACAAGGTTCCTTATCTGTAAAATTGAAATAATAGTAATACAATAGTAGCTAAGATTGTTGTGAGGATCAAATAGCTATCATTTGGCAAAAGTTTTGTAAATCTTAAAGTGTTATATAAGTGCTAAGTATTATTATTATCATTACTACTATAACATGTCTGTTTGCATAATCTTCAAGGACTAGAGCTCATACCTCACGCCATGATTAAATACAGAAGGGATTGTGTGTGAGTGTGTGTGTGTGTGTTTGTGTGTGTGTGTGTGCATGAGGGTAGGGTGAATACCATTACTTTTCTGACCTTAATATACATGGAAGGGCATTTTTTTTTTAAATAATATTGTGATGTAAAAAATAAAAATACCACCTGATATCCCATAATAGAATTGTTGGACATATAATTGAGTATAGTGTTTCATGTAGAAAATGAAATGATATATGGTTTTTGGTCATTTCTTGGGCAGAAGGACATACCAATATATTAAGGATGAATTTTTTTTGAATTGTGAACATTTTTCTACAGATTTGGAAAAATTTTTGATAATAATTCAAGTTCAAATTGTTGTCACCTTACCAATCAATATAGATTATATAAAGAAGTGCAAATAGCAAAATATCACTGAAGTTTTTTTTTAAAAATTGTGTCTACCAGATGCTAGAGACACAATGACATCGATAGAATTATATACCTGAAACTTTTAATCCTATTTCCCATAACAAATAAAACCTCAAAAAAATAAGAAATTCAACATCATTACAGACAGAACTGTTGTTTACAATCACCTAGATATAGCATTGATCCATAAACAATGAAAAACAATTATATATATGTGTGTGTGTGTGTGTCTGTGTGTGTGTGTCTGTGTGTGTTTGTCTGCCCCCAAACTTATTCTTTAATCTCATCTCCATGAAATGAAACCTATCAGCATATAGCTATGTAGCAAAATTCAAACCAGAGATTAACAAGATAATACATATCAACTTTTGCATACTATTTGTTACTGGAATTATTTAAAATAAATTTACAATAAATAAAAAAGATAGCCATATCTCAAAATAAAGAATGACTTTTACTCCATTTAAATGTCTATTACATGTCATGTTAGGGAATAACTACACTGATATGGTTCTGAACAGATTGCCAGGAGCTCTCTGATCCTGGGAGAAAGACATGGATTTATTTCATTTTTCTCTCAAGTGTACAGACTCAAGTTCTTCTTTCATAAGTGTTTGCATATTGGCTTATCATACAGTACTTCCTCAGGTTCTAGAAACCCTTGCTGGCAGGATCATCTATTATTTAAAGCACCAAGCAAGTAGCTTTTTCAATCCCAAGTTATTTCCCCAAACATCTGAGACAAATTACTTTAGAGGCTACATGTCTGTAGACCTTTTGGGTTTTGAATTAAAGCATGTTTCACCTTTGACAGGACTAGACTGTAAATGACTAGACAAGAATACTTGAGGGTGTTTCTCACTCATCCAAATATCTCAAAGTTGGTAGATTAA
Source organism: Antechinus flavipes (assembly GCF_016432865.1). Lineage (NCBI taxonomy): Eukaryota > Metazoa > Chordata > Mammalia > Dasyuromorphia > Dasyuridae > Antechinus > Antechinus flavipes. The sequence goes on along the minus strand of NC_067398.1, from coordinate 557,232,547 downwards.
AAAATAAACAAACTTGTTGCTCATTTTCATTTGTGCATGTCACCGATTCATTAATCATGAATTTCCAAATTATATATTTTGTAAATAGATGGTTTGAATGTAACAAATTGCATGACTATAATCTTTGAACATAACAATTTGATCATAATTTTGAAAGTCTTTTTCTTTCCTGAAAGCAAAATCTTAGTTTAAGAGTCTGAAGCAGGCTGATTAGGGAATTTGAGAAAGCTGTTTAGTTTTAAAAATTAGTGTTTTAAGTTTCCTTTGTAAATCAGTTGGAAACTTCCATTTTATGAGGATGACAATGAAAATTTGAAATTCTTGCTGTAGTGGATATCTGAACACAAACAATGAAACTACCTAAACTCTTACGTTTTCAAGGTCAGAGCAGAAGAAGGATCTTAGAGTTCATCTAATCCCACCCATATATCTTAGATGAGGAAATTAAGGCTTCAAAGATTGAATAGATTTACCTAAGAGCTTTTAACTAAAGATCACCTAGTTATAGAATAGGCACTAGAACTGGAGTCTTCTGTCTAGTCTAGTGTGCTTTAAACTCCTCTTTACTGTCTCTGCAAGACAAAATGAACAACTCTGACACCAAATACAAAATTGAAACAAACAAAAACCTCTTATTTTTAGTAACTACTGTGATTCCATGAAGACTAACAAATCTTTGTGGAGAAACAGATGCCTATATTAAATATTATCACATGTTGTTCAATGTAAAATCATGAAAAAGCATTTTATTTAAGTATTTATATCATATTTAGTAACAAATACGTCTATAGTCACTAGCATCTCAAGCAAATTAAATTGAATGTTTACAAAATCAACAAATATGTATACATACATGCATATATATACAAATACAATGGAACAGCTAGGTGGCACAGTGAATATATGATTTAGTGTATATATATGCATAATTATGCATATTATGTAAAATTCACAATATGAATTCAGGAAATGTAGTAATGTAGTAATTCAATTATTCACTTGAGGTTGTGTGTACATTTTGTCTTTCATTGATCAGATTTGGCCATCAGAATTTGAGTTGAGATGGCAGCACTTTAATTTGTTTTGACTTTTAGAAACATGAGGTATAGAATCTTATATGGACCAGTTTAAGAATTGACAGACTTTTGTTGTAGTTTTGCTACTAAATAGTTGTGTAACTTGGATCTTAGTCACAATTTCTTTGGTCCTCAAATATCCTCATTTATATTATCTAAGAATTGAATTATAAGATATTCAAGGTTCTTTTTGGCTTTAAATGTCTATTATAGATGTTCAATGGGAATTCTGAAAACTCTCCTCTTTCCCCTTACTTCATTTTCCTTTAGAAATAACTATAACTGCCAGAAGGTAGCAAGAATACTTATAATTACTAATTTTCAAGCTGGAAGAAATGATTTAGTCTAATCTTTCCCTCATTTTATATGTGAGGAAACTGAAAACCATTATCAAAACACCTGGAAAAGGTAGTGCTAGATCCACCTCCCACTTTTGTGGTCTCGAACAACTTAATACCTAACATAGTTACACGAGTCCTCCTGCTCTTAGGTAAAGCAATATAGGGCTGGAATTTTAATGGGCACTTATGTTGTCTACAAATTGAAGGACAAATAAAAGGAACAATACAAATGAATTATCCTATAGTTTAGGCAGAGATTGTGATTTCATTTCTCTTTCTGGTAAGTAGAAATACAATTTAAGTGTGACGTTAGGACCTCTGTTTATAAGGTGCCTTAACATCAATTTAACAAGAGATTAACAGGTGCTGAATTTTGTCATATGTATATAAAATCAGCAGCAAGATGGTTTGTAGAATCCTATTCATTACAAAGTGGGAAGCTTGAAAATGTAGAAAACCATCCATGGTCTGCTGATTGAATCAGCATTCCCTTTTTCTTTGATATGTTGGGACAATGATAAAAACTTCTTAAGTGTATATTTACATTTTCCCCTATTGAGTGATTTATTGAGAGAATGAAAAACAACAGCGATCTGAACTAATGAATCTTCCTCTGATATTTTTGATCAATTTTATCCAAGAATAGAATCTTTTGTGGCTGCTGAACCAATACTAGGGTCTGCGGAAAAGAGTGAATTTATGCAAGTTCCCTGAATCTTCAAATCTAGAATGAAAAAGATGCAAGCAGCCTTGAGATTGTATAGCCAAATTTCATTCTTTTATAGATGGGAAAAGTATAGTTTTAAGAAAAGATAGCATTGTCCCAAAATAGAGTAGGAATTAGTGTGAGAATCATTGTTAAAATCCACATCTCTTGGCTCTCATTCCAGTCTGATTGTTTCTTCATTGTACCACAGTTAGCTAGAACAGTAATCTATAACATTTAATATACTCACTTTTTCTTCTCTTGTACTATCTTCTTCTCTCTAGCTGTGGCAAAATGGTATAGGCATTAAATAGAGAGCTTTGAATCAGAAAACCTTGAATTCCAATCCCATCTAAGATACAGCAGCACTGAGATCTTTAGCAAGTTTATGTTAACCTGTTTCCTCATTTGCAAAAAGGAAGGTTGAAATAGCATCAATCCCCTGGCATTTTTAACAGAATTAAACAATGTAAAATCATGAAAAAGCATTTTATTTAAGTATTTATATCATATTTAGTAACAAATAAGTCTATAGTCATAACATATATATATATATATATATATAATTAGCATTTCAACTTTTAAAGTATGTGAGTTATTATTATTATTTCCCTTTTAATGGTGAGGGTCCCAGTGTTATATATTGGACTAAACTTCCTGATATCACACATCATGAGTGTAAGTCTCAGTGGGATAAGAAGGGAAGAATGTTTGCCAAACAGTGGTATGAGTTTAAGCTCTGGGGTTTTTAGAAGGAAAAATATCAGAGCACTGTTTCCTCCTCATTGTCATGAGGGAGTTGGCTTAGAAGAAAGAAATCCTTTCCTATATAAGATATATTATAGACAGTAAGCTTGAAATAAATCAAAATTATAACACAGCAGCTGAAAAAAAGCTAATCTTATTTTTACCTACATTAAAGGAGGCACAGGAGCCAGTACTATGAGGAAAGAGTTTGGGAGTTACATTTTAGGAAGCATATTGATTTAACTGAAGAATACTCAGGAACGCAACTTTAGTGGTAAAGATTCTTGTGAACAGGCCATAGATAGATAGATAGATAGATAGATAGATAGATAGATATAATCATATTATAGATCCTTTGTTAAGCACTTGGAATATAAATATAAGGAAAAAAAATCTGTACTTGAGTACTTCACATTGTAATGGAGGAAGAAGATACACTAAAAGGAACTAAAAGATGGGCTGGGGAGGAGGGAAGAAGTACTGAAACTGGGACAATGGGGAGAAGTCCTGAGAGTCAGGAGTACAGGTGGGAAAGGAGTAAAAGAGTTAGCAGAGTTATCTTGGGCACTTCCTCAAATTGAAGTTCCAGGAAGAAATTCAACAATCAAAGAAGTAGATGGCAAAAGTAGAAGAATCTTCCAGGATGAGAAGGCCACAAGGCAAGAGTTTCTATCAAATTCGCAGGGCTCCTCAAACTACGGCCCACGGGCCAGATGTGGCAGCTGAGGACGATTATCCCCGTCAGGCAGGGCTATGAAGTTTCTTTACTTAAAGGCCCACAAAACAAAGTTTTTGTTTTTACTATAGTCTGGCCTTCCAACAGTTTGAGGGACAGTGAACTGGCCCCCTATTTAAAAAGTTTGAGGACCCCTGTGACAGCATCAAGGATAGAACCAGGAGAAGAGTAAAGGAAGGAGAATGTTTTAGTATGGAAAAGAAAAAACCTAGGGAAATGATAACTTTCTTTAGTGTTTGAATGATCAACTATCCATAGTTAAGAAGGACTTAATCTGCTTGTCTCCAGAGGGTAGAATCAAAAATCAAGATATAAGTGAGAAAAAGATAAATTTAGATATTGTGAAACTAGCTGAATTATTCAACAGAATGGACTGCCTTCCCCTCCCTTGAAGTAAACAGGCAATTTTTTCAAGTTTTAGAGGGGTTCCTTTACAGGTGTGTGTTGGACTAGATGACCTCTGAGATTCTGTAAAGTTGTTTGTTTTACTTTTTATACCTGTATATACCCTCCTGTGGCCATGTAAGCAAATTCTCTCTGTTCTAATTTCTCCTTTCTCTTTCTCTAATTCTTACCATCCCAACTGTGGGACTTAAAGAATATCTGTTTCTTTGGAGACTTTATATGCTGATGTCGAGGCCTTGCAATTGAAATGACTTCTAAACAGGAAAAAAAAAATATAATAGTGGGAATGGCCACAAAATGTAATTAATTTTTCTGACTATTAATGCAGGAGGAAAATGCCTAATAGGTTGCAGATTTCTTCCTATTTGGATAGCGTGACCGTGACCAATTAAAACGGAACCCTTTGCTGAAGTTTCATTTCCTTAGTTCCTCTCCATCACGATGAGGCATGGATATAGGGCTAGGTCTGGGTGGTGTGTCGTGTATGCAAGGGGAAATTCTGCACAAAATGGTTGGAGTCCCATCGATTTGGAAAGAACAAAAAAAATTTTTTTTGAAGAAGGCAGCAAGACTCCACTAGCCCTGGTAACCGTTAAATAATTGTGGCCATCTGCCAATGTACTTCAGTATGTCTTTGAAGCTTTCTCTTACTTAACACAGTATAGTAATTAAAGTGTACAATTTCATCTTCACTTAAAAATCCTCTCCCCTCCTGAAAAAGAAAAGAAGAAAAAAATTCAACAGCAGTATAACATTTTGATTTTACATTTACTTGTCCAGGGACATTGGGGATTTAATTCACTCTCTTTTTAGACAGTGGGCTAATTAATGTGGGCTTTGTCAAGGAAAGAACTGTATATTAATTAAGGAATAGCAGGACAGATGCCTGGTGATGTCTTATTTATTTTGTTTCCTATTATTCTTAAAATAACAGCAGCAACAACAGAACAATCTTCTTTAGCTAGAAGAACATTCAGAGGTTGTATGCCACTGATTAGATTATTCTAAATCACTTCCTTCAATGTCAATTAACAAAGGAATAACATACATTATGGAAAATCAAGTAAACAGCTGAATTTCCCTTTTCTACTGGGACAAATGGATTTTTCACCTCAGCATAAATGAAGGAAATACAAATACTTGTGGAAATACAAAAATTACTTTTAAGGAAAAAAATTACTCCTTTGGCAAAAGTGTAATATTAAAACTATATCAAGAAAACTCCTTATAATTAAGTTTTCATCATATTTTCATTGCATACATTTATTTTATTTTTAAAAAATACTCTCAATATTATATTAATAAAGACTATTAAAGAAGACACTTCTTTTCTCTCTTTTACACTTATTTTCAGAGGACAATTAGGCCATCTTTTAAAATCAAAACCTGCTTTTTTTGTTCCTACTATTCTTGATTTAAAATTTCTTGAATGATTCAGTAACTATGGAGAGGCAGTTTGCTCTGGTAGATAGAGAGCTTACCTTGGAATCCAGAAATCAAATGCTGACACTGAAATATTCTTACTAGATGATGCTCATTCTAAACAGGGGTATGAGGAGTTTTCGAAGATCAAAAGTTATGGAGGGGTTGCTGACCTGCAACAGAAGAGGGAGTTTTCTTAAGAGGCATTTCTTCTACCAATGAATTTATAGGTCTGAACTAAAACAAAACAACAAAGCAATAGTTTGTTAGACAAAATTTAGCTGGGACTCTATTTATGGAAAAATAGTAAACTGATTTTTAGTTATAAGTAGTTTTCTGCCTTATACATTCTTTAATGTTAATCTGACTTTCCATAATATCTGTGTCCAACTCTTTGTGACCCCATTTGGGATTTTCTTAGCTGATATACTTGAGTGGATTGTCATTCCTTCTTCAGCCCATTTTGCAGAAGAATAAACTGAGGCAAACAGGATTAAGTGACTAAGGGTCATATAGATAATAAAAATCTAAAGCTGGATTTGAATTCAGGAAAATGGGTCTTCCTGACTTCAAGGCCAGTACTCTATTCACTATGCCACCTAGCTTTTCTCTTCAGAAAAGGTCTTCAAAACAAAATTGTTATTATCTTCCTGAGTTAAGTTAAAGTGTGAGTCAGATAATAAGATTAAAGTAAGAACAGCTCTGATTTTGCTTTTTATCAGTCTGAAGGGAAAATCACCCCCTTTTGGCTCTCCTGCATATTCAAATTTGATAAGCAGTGTAGTGACCTTATTCAAATAAGTGAAATGTAAAATGGCATTGAGAGGATGAGGAAGAAAGAAAAAGGAAATATGAGAGGGACATTCCAGTGTCTGGAGCCTATTTAACCCAGTTTTTTAGTTTAGTGCCTAAGGGTTCAACATTCTCAAAGATGTGGGCACAGGTATAAAACACTAGTTGCAAAACAAGATGCAACAAATTTATTTTGATGATTATAAGCATTAGATTTTCCACAGCCAGATGGAAGGGCACTGTTTAGCAGGCTTTATGTGCTGACATTCTGCTAGCATGCCTCATTTAGGACAGTTGGCTTGGAAATCACCCTATGTTTATAGTCATAGCCATTAATATTAAATTGTCCTGACTTCTCATCACCTAATAAGAGGATTCCAAATTTCCATGAGGGATTAAAAATAATGATGATGGTAATTATCTATAAGACCTTTCCAGCTCTATGTATCTATGACTCTATGACTGCAATGATGTAATAGTGGAAGTAAGGTTATAATACTGCAGTGACTTTATATTTAGGTATGAGAGACTAAGGTCTTTTGTTGGCATGCTCCTTTACTTAATGCACTCAGAAAACAAGAATCTTGGACTACTGAAATCCAAGTCTAATAGCATAGAACTATCCTTGTTAAGGCAGCAAGATGGTACAGTGGATATAATGCTAAGCCTGGAGTAAACAATACCTGAATTCAAATCTAGCCCTAGAAACTTACTGTGATCCTGAGCAAGGAATAGTTTAACCTTGTTTGCCTCAGTTTCTTTATCTGAAAAATAACTTAGAGAAGGTAATCATTCCTGTATCTTTGACAAGAAAATCTCAATTAGGGTCACAGAGAATCAGAAGTATCTCAATGATTGAGCATTATCCTTGAAAAATATTTAGAACAACAGGCAAGTTAACATAGTGTGTGTGTGTGTGTGTGTGTGTGTGTGTGTGTGTGTGTGTGTGTATGTGTGTACCTGCTTGAAATGCATTTCTCTACATGGATAACAATGACTGAACACACTGAACTTAGAATTCCTGGGTTCAGTTTTCTAGTTCCATCACTAACAGACAATGAATTGGATTTTCCTAACTTTCAGCTTCCTTATATTTAAGAAGAAAATCGGATTCTTAACTTTATATGTTATTATCATGAAAGGACTCTGTCTTCTATAAATATAAAGTGATATTATTATAAAACAACTGCCACTGATAAAATTTGATTATAAGTTGTACTATAGCAAAAAAAGTGAACATAAGAGGAGTTATAGTCAAATCCTCACTCTATTATTAGTAATGTATTTTATATGATGTAGACCAATCAACTAACATCTGTTGGCTTGATTACCACATCTCTGAAATTAAAGTTAGGACCTGGTTATCTCTGGCACTATTGAGGTCTTTTTTACCTCTAAAATTGATGGACTTTTGTTTGGCATCAAGCTAACATTATTAATAAGAAAATCAAGAGCTCGAATGGAGACTAATCCTTTATTTGTAAATGAGAAAACAGGGGCCTTGAGCGGTAAAGAAAATTGCTTGATGTCACACAGTAAAGAGAAAAACTTAAATTCAAACATATTTTCTGACTCTTAATCTTGTGCTTTCTGTATTATGCCATTAAAATTACTGAAACACCAATTCAAAATATTGGCTAAGAAGTTTTTTCCTTCATGAAAATAAAAATTTTCATAACCAAATGAATAATTGTAGAATAATTCTTGTCCAGCTGAACACCATTGATTCACTGGTCCCATTTCTTTGATTTCTGAATATATAGTGGTCAGTTTGGATCAGAATTGTGTATATTGGCCACTGGTAGTGTATTGAACTGTAGTGTATTTTTGATTACAAAAGACTGCTGTTGGGGGAAGGTCTACATATTTTCCTTTACATTATTGTTTTCTGCCAATCATTTCCAGTCTTCAGCCAATCAGATGCCAATCAGAGGAGGGAGACATGTGAAAACAGAAGGTTTCTTTGTTTTTAACATGAGTGACTCCTCCATAATAAATTAATATGTTCAGCTTCTCTTAATTATGACAAATTGCTAATTTTGGCATTTATTTCATCTCATTCTTCCATCTTTATATTAATTTTGAAGTTTTATGTAGGCAGCCTAAACCTGACAATTGTTACATACTATCAAGTCTAATATGTGTGTATGCATGCATATATATGCATTTTTAACCTCAAAAGTAAAGAGCAAAACTCCCAAGTAATTTTTCATTTTTTTTTTTTTGTCCTGAAATTGTTGAGGTCAGAGATTCTGTCAGTTTTAGACTAATGAAGAAATTGTTAGCTGCTCCTCTTACCAAAGCCTGGTCTTTTTAGGGTAAATTGGTTTAGAAATTAAGATATTACCTTTAGGCTGCTAGTGAGTTTGAGTTTGTTCTAGACCTTGTTGATTAAGCATAAAGAGTTATTAAAAAGACAGCCATTTAAATTTTTTTGGTTTGTTATTGTGCCCATATAAATGTTTGAAGGCACAGTCAATTAATCAAAATTTATCAAGTTCCTATTGAATAGAAAAGAGATTAGGAAGCAATCTTAATTTAAACCTAGTTTTGCAGTTCTGAAACTTGAATTAGAGCCCTTCCTAACCTGGTTTAATATGGTTTGAGTATCTGACAACAGGAAAAAAGAAGTAAGGTAACATTAAAATGTTCTTATTCAGCAGGATAAATGTTATTTTCTTCATCAACTGAAGCTGCCTTATACACCTCTGGGCAACTTCTAAGTATTCTAAGCAATTTCTAAAGACTCCTTCATTGAATGAATCCAGATGTGGCACAATAAATGTGTAGATCATGTGCAAGTATCACATGACACTTTTCTGGAATCTGTTAGAGAGGGATGACCTTATCATTTACATAATGTATATTTGAAAAGATAATTTAAATAGTACATATATATATATATACACACACACACACATACACACACACACATATATATACACATTATATTTCAGATGAGTTTAGTAGGTATGTTATAAATAAATTTTTTATTTTTAAAAATGTGAACTCACTTAAGAACTGAAACTATTACATTTTTGCTTCTGCGTTTTACAAACCAGATTTATTTGGAGGGTTAGTTGGAAGCATTTTAAAAGTCTTGGGAACTACATTTTATGCAAGGGATTATTAGGATAGTATGATAACTTTTCAAAGTTCTTTTTCATTATTGCATATTTCCTCTTATTTTTAATGGACATTACGATGACGTTTGTACCATTCTATAATGTATAAAAGAGCAAAATAAAAAAGTAGTGCAACGTAACCTCCTGATACAACACTCTGGGAGATGATGTAATAGTGCTTTAAATTAGGTCATTTTTAGAAATATTGTTGCCAAGGAAGCTTTAAATAGAACCCTAAGTAGCAAATATTAATGTTTATCTTACAATCGTATAGGAAAAAAAACCATGAATATAACTTACCTACTTTATTGTAATGGGTCATTACTGTAGAACTATCAAAGTTACTGTTTTCTTTTTGATTTTCCCATCTTAAAAGATTTATCACTGTGAGGTTTGACCATGTAGCAACCTATGAAAATGGCTAATAGAACAAGATTAGCTATTTCTCTGATAATATTCAATGTTAATTTACTCTACTCATGAGGGTCTAGGAACCCTCAACATTTTGAAAGGACAGAGCTACAAAATATCAGGTCAAACTATACATAGTTTATGAATTTATTTTTAGTTGTATCATTTATTTTGCTAAACAATTGCTTCTCCCACTGATTTTTTGAACCCTTAGAGGGCCATCCCTTGGGATTCAGTCTCGAAGTTATAATTTTCATCTATTACAATCTATTATTCTTGCTTAATAGCCTCCACATGATAAATTGTCTTCTGGAATCTTACATATGATCCAAATTTAGGGGATATGTTATTAAGTTTGAAGTTTTATCATCAGTTCAAAATTTTGTGGTATTTAAAAATCAAAGTTTCATTAAAAAAATAGAAGCAAATAACAATAATTACAATGAATCTTCAGCAGCAGAGAAGCAGCATGGATAGAATAGTTAAGGAGTCTGCTTTAGAAGTCAGGTAGATTTGGGTGGCTATCTGAGTTCCCTGTCAGTTTTTGAATGGGGAAGAATGTTTGGGCTATCTGGGTTCCCTGCCAGTTTTTGAATGGGGAAGAATAAGATGGCTGAATAAGTTTTTTGATGGGGAAATGCCTACCTAACCAATAAAGCCAGGAGAGCTGGTGGGGACAGTCTGGCAGTTGACAAATTTGTTTGACCCAGGATTGGATTGATCCTCTAACCAAATCACTGTGTGTGATGTAACTAGTCCAGATAAACAAAGAAGCAATTTGATGATTGCTGTTGTGATGTCCCAAAGTGGATTACTCTCTAAAAGGAGGAAAAGGCTTCCAGATCTAGTAGTCATGTGGTACCCCTGTGCTTCCAATTTTTGCTTCACATATAGATGACTATCTTTATTCTTTAATTTTGAGAGTACTCTCCAAAGGTCCTCATGTGTGGGTACAAGGTAACAGTGTACCTCCCTTTTTGAAGATATTGTTTTGCAACTATTCTTGTTTTGTGTTCTTGGTAAATACCCTTCTGTAAAAGCTAATCAATATCAATCAGCTGCTAGATATTGGGGAGAAAATTAGGTGGGAGATCTATGAATAAGGATGTTAGAAATCCCAGCCCCTCAGGATTACCCAATGGTAGAACCCACAGGGAGAATTAATCAATCATCCTCCAGCAAATAGCTTTTCCTGTGAGAGCAAGAAGTGTGGAAGTAGCAGAAATGAGTTATTCCTTTATTCGAAGCATTGCTTTTATCTTTGCTACTTTGTGAACATTTTGTACCTTCTGCTCAGAAGTTTTCAACAGATATCTATTACCTACAGAGTACTGTTCAGACTCCATTGCCTACCATTCAAGATGCTTCACAATCTGGTGCCATCCTCACTTTTCAGCTTTATCTACTATCGTTTTTGCTCTACAATCTCTATCTTCCAAACAAATTGAACTGCTCAGTGTCCTGTGAGAATGCCTTGCATTTTTCTGTCTGTAAACTTATTCATGCTGTTTCTAAGTAAAAAAAAAAAAAAAAAAAAAAAAAAAAAGTCTTTTCTCTCTTACTTTCCTTTAGAAATTCCTAATTGTTCATTAAAGTTCAAATTAAATGTTATTTCCTCTGGGAAGTCTTTTTTGCCTTTCTCCAGGAACTATCTATCCCAGATTAATAATGAATCTTTTTCCCTGAGAAAAGAGACAACTAGATGTTGCAGTTAGTAGAGTGTTGACTTGAACTGAGTTCAAATCTATCCATAAACATTTTCTGACTGGGTAGTGATGGAGCACATACTGAATCTCTCTTTGCCTTCAATTTCTCGGTTATGAAACACAGTGGTAATAGCTATTATTATTGTTATTGTGAAAATTAAATGAGATAATATTTATAAATATTATTTTTTTTAGAGCACATAGTTCAATACCTGATACTTAGTAGGTTCTATATACTTTTCTCTTCTTTTCTCCTTGACACTTATATTATAACATTGTTTGCATCTCTTTTATGCATATATTAAATTTTCCCTCAGTGCCTAGTATAGTAGCTACTTAATATGTTTTTGCTAAGTTGAAGTGAATTTTTAACGAATTTGCAAAAATTATTTCTAAATCAAACTTATCACTCCCTAATAAAACAAAATCAAATAAAGAGGGAAAAATTCAATACATCACAATCTCCAATCAACAATCATTTCACTCCTAAATCTTTAGGAACATCTTGTTGCCTGTATGAAAAAAGGTAGGATCCTTATCAGGAGAGTTAGGCCCTCTAGAACCTGACATCTAACTATATATCTACCTTTATTTTGTGCAAATACACACACACACATACACACACACACACACACACCCCTCACCTTTCCCCCAACCTTTACACTATGTGTTTATACAAACTGGATTATATATCTGCCATGCCTGTGGTTAATCCTATCTTCTGCTATTTCTATGTATTCCTGTAGGTGTTCCCTAATTCCTAGAAAGTACAAGCAGTACAATGTCTCTTCTTTTCAGGCTCAGGGTTCAGATGAGCTATGAACTCCTTCAAGAAGCCTTTCCTAATTCCATTTTATAAAGTGATTTATCCTTACTCTTGCTTAGATCTCTTCTTTGGTATTATTAAGTTTCACCTTATATCATACTTCTTTGTCCATTAATCTTATTTGTTTCTTCCACTTGAGAACAAGGATTGTGCTTGGAGTTCCAAGCATAGAAAATCATTGAGTGAATGTGAAAATGAGTTGAATTATATTTGTTCTTGGTTAATTTTAATTTTTAAGCTACTCCAATTTTCCATAAAAATTTGTTTAACAAAAAACTTAGAGAATTAATTAGATGTTGAAATACAGGGTGATTTTTTTTTTCCTGTCTGAGATATCCTTACCCAATTTCACTATTTTACCTCTTTCATTGGCTAGCATTTGGTTACATTTTCATTTATACTTGTTATTGATTTTGGCATTCTCTTGCCCTTTCCTTAGGTCAATTCTGCTGAGAAGGTACTATTCTCTGTCTTGCCTTTTATTTTACTGATACATTTACAAGTGGAATATGTTGGGATCCCCTGAAAGCTAATTTGCAAATTGCTAGTTTCTAAGTTCTATATTTTTTCTATAAAGTATTAAAATTCCAGATAAAATGGATGATTCTTCCATAAAATGTACCTATTTTTATTTTTTAAGACAGATTTTCTAGGGGTTTCAGGTTCTGGTAATATAAATAGATTATATATTAAGTATTTTGAGAGATATAATCAACAATTTTATTCAACAATACTATGAATATACCATGAAACAGGTAGGCATAGGTTTGCCAAATGGATGTGCTAGTGTTAAAGAGAATTCTGTATACATAGTAAAAATAGAAGAAGGATCTCCTGCAGATAGAAAGGTTTAAAATGTGCTCCTATTTATAGATGACATTATATTGAACCCACTGACTTGTAGAATATTATGGAATCTTCTTAGTGTATCTATTTATATTGAAAATAAATTTGCTCAGAAATCTACATAGGAGAAGTCAAGTGGACAAACATTGTGAAGTTCTCAGATTATTGTATATAGGTAGATGGGAGGTCAATGATTTAGTTCATAAGTCATTATATTATAGTTGGAAGTGTATATTAACAATGAGGTAGGCTCAGAAAAGATGATAAAAGGGAGGTGGAAAACCAATGTGCTCCATTTGATGGATTGTGCGTTGTTTTTAGTGATCACAAGTTACCATCACAAAAGCCAATGGTAATGCTTTATGAGTTCAAATCACAGCGCAGCAGAATTTCAGAAGAACTAAATGGCCAGAATCTCCAGAGAACAATGGAGAATTTCATAGTAATGGTTACTATGTTAGCTAAACCTTGATGCATAAAAGATACAATGTAGAACATGAATGAGTGGGAAAGATATGGTTTTGATCTTATATTTAGAGAAAGAGATAATAAATGTATAGTCTTATTCAATACTTTAAATATTATATTCACTGTTGTGCTATGTAAAAAGATCAAGAAGAAGGTATTCAAAATTTGGGGGTGTACTACCTAGAGAATGTAGGCTAAAATTATACTGGATGCCAAGATGTTAATTTGCTCTAGAAAGTAACTATAGTGATGAGATCATGGATCCAATGAATTGGATTTATTTTCAAGAATCTGAGTTTTAATAACAAACACATCTTCCACTGGTAGAATTCATAGCTGTTTTGGCTTCATGAATTGTGGTAAAAAAAAAAAATCATAAGTTGTCCTTCTCATCATGAATCTCAACTCACTTCTTTACACATTTTAAACACTATTTAAATGTTAGTTCTCCTCTATATTTTTCTCCTCCTCCTTGTCTTACTCTTTCTACTCCTACTATCAGGGTAGTCCAGAATCAGGTTTATTTTAAATGCAAACAATTTTCTAGCTATCCCTTTTCCTTTTGTTTATATATGGCTGATTTGTATAGTACTGCACTTGAGAATTTTATAGTTTTCTCACTTATATTTTATCTCATGAAGTTGAGCCCATTATTTTAGGATGTCATGATCTTTTTGGTTCCTTACTTTGCTATCAAATATATTTGTTATCTTTTCCTGTTTTGCTTCAGTCACAAATTTGATGAACATGCCATCTTTGGGTACTTCTTAACTGAGCTATCAAATTAAAATATGTTCAATATCTAGTAATTTTTGGTTTATCTTTTGATTTCTTATGTATGCCCTTTACTTTACCTTTGTCTAGCCCACACCTCTTATTCTTGTCCTCAAGGAAACCATGGAAGATTTTGTGAAATTATTTCCTTAATTAACTCAGCTTCTTTGAATCCTCATAATCCTTCTAAATAAAGTAAAAATTTCATAAAAGGAAAAGAAAGACTTATCCTCTTCTTGATCAACCTTGCTGACTCTTGGTGATTACTGCTCCCCTCTCAAGTGCTCAGGAACTATCATACTTAATAATATATTCTAGAATTTTGTTGTTTAGGAACTAGAATATGGGACAAAGAATATACTCTTCTGTTTAAAAAAAAATTTGGACATTTGGTCATTTTTAGCCCTTAAGCACTTCTCTCATTTTGAATAATCTTTCAAAGATCAGATACTGCATTCTGTCTAATGATGTAGTTCATTTAGGTTGGCCCTTTGAACTCATTGAGGGCAGATATATGCCCTTTCTATGCCTTTATACTGGGTTTTAGTTCCTTTTGACCCACTTTTGGCTTAGACTTCCAATTTTATAAATTATTTTCCTTTGTAGGGAAAACACTATAATATGTGAGTTAAGTAATCTTTCCTTCTTTCTATTGTCCATTATCATTCTTCCTTCAATTCCAACAGTGTCCATAGCCTTTTTTTGATCTACCTTTCTCCCTCACTATAAGTATCTTTTCAAAAGTTCTTTTGTTATTGTCGCTAGCATTCATAATAGCCTCAGCTCATTTAGATATTTAGTGTTCTTACATAATACTGTACCATTCTTTTGAACTCCTCTTGAGTTTTGAGTCCTTGCTTGTTTCCATTATTATATGCATTTTTCATTATAAAATCTAATTTTATTGGTGAATGAATTTATATATAAATAATTATTTTTCTCTTTATGTTGTTTTTTCTTCCTGCTCAGAACTTATTCTGTTTCTGTCATAAAACTTTTATTCTTGAGAGCATCCCATCCCAACATTCCTTTCAGAATTTTTGACCTCAGGTACCTTCCTGTTCTATCATTGAACTATCTTAAAATCTTTTCTTCCCAAATCCACAGTATGTGTCAGACTATGTCCTCTCTTTATTTCATTAATTCTATGATTAAGTGGTCACTTCCTCCTAACATTCTCAGAATTTTTGCTACAAAAACCCATTCCATCATTTCCTGTTTGGGGTAAGAATAAGATCCAGAAATCACCATTCTTTGTCATTTCCCTGACTTTTTTTTGAAGAATGACATTATTAAGAAAAGTAAAAATAAAAACAAACAAAAACAACTGTGTGTTTCTCTATTTTTAACAAGGCAAGAACTTCAACAGATATTCAGATAGATGATATTTACTTTATCATTAATATATCATATATCTCTGTCAGTTTTGTGACCTCATTCTAGACCTCATTATCTATTTCCTTCTACCAATCAGATGTTTTGAAATGTTTTCTCACCATAGGTTTACTTCTTTCTGGATTTATTGACTTTATATATGAAAATAGATTTTTTAGATTATCTCCCACCTCTTTTATCCTATCTGGTTAGTACTTTTTAATAACATTTTCAAGAGCAACATTTCAGTTATAAATAGCTTCTCAACAAGTGTTAGTTGACATTTGTAAGAACTCTATAATAATTTATGTTCTGAAAATTTACACATGGGCATTACTGTTATAAACTACATGTATGTTATTCTATCTATATCACAATTCTTCCTCTTCATAGAATGTGGCTTGCTAGATTTATGTTTTTAGGTTTCTCCCTCTCCCTCCATTTTCAATTTAAAATACTATTGATCAGGTTTTGAAATTTTCATGAAAGTATATGTTGACTTGCCCCTATTATTTTATCCATTCTGACCACAAGTCTATTATTCTTGTGTTTTTAAGCATGGCCTATAAATAAAAACTCTACTCTCATACATTATATTGTTAAGTAGTTCTTTACATTCCAGATCTTCATTTCCCTTCAGAATTCTCATGTTAAAAAGTCAGCAGTGCTGAAAGAATCACCTGTCTTGCTAAAGTCTTCAGTTCTTTGCCTAGTATTCAGTAGTAGTTGTCAGGCTTGACAAGAGCTGGGAATCTCTCCATTAAAGTCTGATACTCTTCCTGAGAAGACAGAATATCTCCCTATATAGTTCATATTAATTTGACATATGATAAACTCAGTACTATTTAGTAAGTGGTTATCAACCACTATGACTCATCTTTTTTTTCTTCTAAGCATTCTTGAATGATTTCTCATGGTACCAGTAGATTCTCATCATTACCTTTTATATGAGAAGATTCTTTCACTTGAAGTCTAACTTCACTCCTATTACAGAAGCATCTCATACTTATTACATATCTTTAAATGTTCTATGAACCTTTATGTGTGGCTTCTCTGTTAGTCAATCAAAAATAACTTTTAAGTATTTACTTTTTGCCAGATACTGTGCTAAGTGATCAGTAAAACCACAGTCTTTTGCAGTCACCAGGTGCATGAAATAGTTACTTGATCTAGGGGGTTCTTAACTTGGGACTGATAAACATAGTTTCTGAAATGTTTTGATAACTATATTTCAATGTAAATGGTTTTCTTTCTTATATTTTGTATTTTATTTTATGTCTGTATCATTCTAAAAAGGGATCCATAGGCATCACTAGATTGACAAAGGGTCCATGTCACATAAAAACTTGGTAGAGTGTAGGATTCCTTAAGAAGAAAAAGAAGAGAAATTTTCTTGCTGGTTATTCCTCTAGTCATCTGGCTATAGGAAAAATAGCTCATTGTGGGGTATGTTTTTTTTTTTTTTTCTGAGTTTTTCCTGGAGAAATTATGGATGTAAATCTAACAATACAACTATTAGACTATCCTTCCCTTTCTCCTTGTTTACTATTTGTGGTAAAGGAAAAAATGTGAATGATTTCCACTGACTGGCTGAATGTTAAATAACAACAATTACTATAGCTATCTTGTACTCTGAAATTGACTACACTGTCTTACTTAGCTGTTTAGTTATATAAAATGCATGGTCCTGCCTAGAAAATAAAAAGTTCTAAATAATTTCTCTATTTCTATATATTATAACTTCTCTTTTTTGCCTTCCTTTTTTCTTTTTTTCACTTAAAAATAAATAGTACTTTGGAACAAATTGATTTTGCTAGATAGTGCATTGATCATGCACCTTGCCTGGGGACAGAGTATAACTTCAGAAACAATAATAACTAAGACAATCATCTAATTTTAGTGGAATAAAACTGAAAATGTACACCCGGCAGAATCATCTCTGAGACTACTTTAGGTACATTTGTGCTTGTACTTCATCCTCAATGACACAGTAATCTACTAAAGTTCCTCTCTCGATTTTTCTCTTTGCAATCTGGAAGAACAGATTCACCAGTGATTGTGCTCATTTATAAAAGCATCCAAAACAAAATTGAACCCCAAGGCTGATAAACTATAAAGATGCTGATCAGATCTGAGCAGAATGGACGATGCTTTGGGGCTTGCTCAGCTAAAGATGGCTCTAGAAGACTGATGGCTTTATATACACAATTACAAACACCAGAGCTCTATTGAATGAATGGAAAATCATAAAATATGGTGCTTGCCCTTTATTAAGTAAAGAATGGCATTTGGTAAAATACTTCCTAAGATTTAGTAATTTTTTTCAGGGGTGGGGAGAGAGAGGTAATTGAATTCCCTACATCCTTCAATAGAAAACTTAATCAAAGAAGCTTTTTAGAAGGAACAATCCAATAGAATAAACAAGCTAAACCTTTTTAAAAAGGTGGCTAATTGATTTTTTAATAACTAAAATCAAATAAATATACCTTCTCAACTTTATATAAGGTTCATCTATAACAAACAGCTGTGTCATATTTAATAAGAGATTAGAAATACATTTATTGTCACCCATGTCTTTGTACAATTGGACTCCAAACCCTGTTTCAAGTGATTTTCTTTAGTTCCAATATGCTAGTAGATAAAATGAAATAACTTCAGCTAATGTTTAGGTTAGCTCAGATAGGACAAATCTACTTAGGAGACTCTCTCTAACCCTTGAAACCCAGGTGATAATTTTCTTATTCTTATTCTTATTTTTTCTCAATGGAGTTTCCTTTTTAAAGTTGGGATTGCTTTGATTTTGATATTTTGAGATTTCCTTCCATTGCCTGAACAGCAAACACAAAAATCAAAATTTGTTTTTTTTTTATTTTTTGATTAATAAAAAAAGTATTTGGAGCAGGAGCACCATCTTCTATCCTGATTCTTTAAAATCTCCAATGACCTTCATTGTCCTCTATTATTATGAATTTATTTTCCAGCTATCCCATATTTCTTATCTGTATGAATATTGTTTAGGTAAGTTCCTTGAATGCACAGATACTTTTGTTATTGTTATTATTTTGTTGTTGCCTAATTCAATGCTTTGCATATAATAATGCAATATATGCAATAATATAATATAATTATGTTTAATAAATGCTCACGGACCAAGTTAATGAAACAAATGTTTGTTGAATGAAATGGAAAGATAATATTATCTAAATACCATTTTGGAAGCTGGCCAAAGCTAAAATTTATCCAAAGAGGACTTAAAATATTAATGATATCCAGGATCATTGTCCTCAACTATGCACTATTTACCTTCTCTCTCCATTTTGTTGAGTCCCATCTATCCCTATCACATTCCATTCCTCAGACTAATCAAGGATATTAGTCTGACCCAAGCTGGCACAAGATTGTGTTTAATTTTTTTTCTCTTCCTTTATATCTAAGCAAATGTATGGGATACACACACACACACACACACACACACATTTTTAGTTTGGTCATATTTTATAGAAGAGGATTCATAGTGGGAACTCCATTTAGAAGTTTAGGTCAGCATTTCTTTTCACAGCACTGAGAGAGTAAGTGACTTTTCCATGGTGGTGTAGATATTTGTTAGAAGCAAGATTTGGCAAATCAAAGACTGTATTCTATACATTTTATTTTATTACCTTTTTATAGTAGATAGATAATAGTAAGTTTGCTAAGTACCTATTATGAACAAATGTTGCAATCATAATCAGAGCCATCCTTAGGCAAAAGGATACTTCAATTCCCACATACTCTTTCTTGTTGACACCAGTAAATTATTCTCTAGGAAGTCTTCATTTTTCCTAGAGTTCCAATTGTCAATACTAATTTAAATTACTATCTTCCTCCTCCTCCAAGAAATATTTAAATTTTAATTGGAATAAAAATGTCAGGTAGAGATGAAAGTATCAGGAGAACCACTGGGTGATGGAATAGAACTGAATAGTAAACAATATTGTTGTTATATAATGCTGGGTCTTCTCATATTGCTGAGAGTTGAGGAAATTTGACAATTGAAGTCCTATTCAAAAGTCCTTCAACAATGCTTTATCTTTATGCATATATAACCCCATATGTCAAATGGCAGAGCCAATAAGATAAAGGTAGTCTTCATGGATTATAGTGGAGTTAATTATGAAATTAATTCAGCAAAGTTCTAAAATGCTAATTGTGAGCATTTATATAGTTTTTTAAGGTTTGCAAAAATTATATGCCATTCTATTTGATCTTTGCCCTAATTCTTTAATGTAGGTATTATTATAATTCCTACTTTATAGAGGAGGAAACTAAGACTGAGAGAGGTTAAGTGACTTGCCACATACTTAATAAATGTCAAAGGGAGGAATTGAACTAAGGTCT
Source organism: Antechinus flavipes (assembly GCF_016432865.1). Classification (NCBI taxonomy): domain Eukaryota; kingdom Metazoa; phylum Chordata; class Mammalia; order Dasyuromorphia; family Dasyuridae; genus Antechinus; species Antechinus flavipes. Next base: position 557,212,415 of record NC_067398.1, on the reverse strand, counting down.
TTCTGCCTATTAATCCAATACTCTTTATCCATTGTACTATCTAGAACATTAAGATGATGAGAGTTTGCAAACTGCATTTGTAAAGGAAATATCCATTCCAAGGTCCCATGATTTTTTTGAAGTATCAAAGATTATTATCTATCTTTAATCTCTTCATTCATTAATTTTGGTTTTTAATCAACAAAAATGCATCCCTAATATTCTGTTCCTTTGACCATTACAAGTAGGAAAGAAAAAAGATCTACTAGAAACATATGTGATCAGTCAAATTCAATCAAAATAAATTTCCATACTGGCCATAAAAGATCCATTTTAAAAACCATTATCATGGCTTTTCCTCTTACTAAAGACAACTATTTCACATTTTTAGAATTTTTTGAAAGATGGGTAGACTGAGAGACTGCCAAAGATTTCTGACTGAGTATATTCATTTGAATCATCTAAGGTCAAAGAATCAAAGTTTGTGAGTATTGGAAGGAAGCTCAGAAGCCATTTATTTCCACCTTTGTTCAAAAGGAATTCCTTTGATAACATACCTGATAAATGCTCATCCAGCTACTGTTTGAACACCCTCAAGAATGAGAAACTGCCTCCAACCCTAACTTTTCAAAAAAAAGTCAATTCCACTTTTAGACGGCCCAAATTGTAAGGAATTTTTTCCCGATGTGAAACTTAAGTATCTCATTGCATCTTCTGCCCAATGCTTATGATTGCTTCTGCCCTTTGGATCTAAACAGAAGTCTGATCCCTCAACACATTAAATTTTTGAATCCTTTAACATAATCAACAAATTAATCATTTAATCAATAAATATTTATTAATTGTGTGCATGTGCCAGGTACTGGGCTAAGCACCAGATGTATAGAAAGAGGTAAAAGAGAGTCTTTGCTCAAAAAGCTTACAATTAAATGAGACAACACTCAAATATATACAAAGAGAGTTATATATACAGGACAAATAGGAAATAATTAACAAATGGAAGGCACTGTAATTAAGAGGAGTTGGTAAAATCTTCCCATAGAATATGGAATTTTAGGTAGAACTTAAAGGAAGCCAAGGAATTCAGTAGTATTGAATAGTAGGAGGCGGAACATTTCAGGCATGGATGTCAGTCAGAAAGAATTCCTGGAACCAAAAAATGCAGTGTCTTGTTAATATAGTAGCCAGGAGGTCAATGTCAATAGAATAGAGAGTACATATTGGGGATTAAAGTGTGAAGAGATTAAAAGGTATGCCAGAAAGAGATTATAGAAGGTTTAGAACGCCAAATAGAACATTTTTGTATTTTTTCTTGGAGACATTAGGAATCAACTTGCATTTATTGATTAGGGGGTTAGAGTGTGTGTTACATGACCAGTCTTGCAATTAAGGAAAAATTATTTTATTGGATGGATTGAGGATGAATTGGAATGAGAGGAGATTTGATGCAAACAAACTTCCTGCAAACTATCACAATTATCTTAGCATAGGGTTATTATATTCTCTAATGTAATGGTGATGTCAGAGGGGAGAATGGGATGTAAAGGAGAGATATTGCAAAAATGAAACAGGAATGACAACAGATATGGAAGATGAATTGCTGAGCAATCTAGGATAATCTCCCCAATTATGATCCTGAGGAGTTAGGAGGATGTTTTGCCCTCCATATTAATAGGGAGGATAGGGGTGGGGGAGACTTTTGGGGAAAATAATGGTTTTAATTTTAGACATATTGATTTTAAGATATCTGTTGATAAAATAGTTTGAAAAACAGTTGGAATGTAAGAGTAGAGATAAGCAGAGAGTTTTGGGCTAGATATAGTTATTAAAATAGCATAAGCATAGAGATAGTAATTAAATACATTGAAATCTGGTAAGCTCACCAATTGAATTAATTAAGGAGAAGATAAGGGAGCCCAGGACAAAACCTTAAGGGACATCCATGAGTATAGGACATAATTTGAAATAGGACCCAACAAAAGAGCCTGAGAAAAAAACAGTCAGATGAAAGGAGAGAATGTTTTGAAAATATCAGGAAAAGAGAGTATCAAGGAGAGGATGATCAACTACAGATCACTCTGCGGAAAGTCAAAGAAAATGAAGAATGACAGAAGGCCTTTTAATTTGGCAACTAAGAGATCATTAGTAATTTTGGATTAAGTAGTTTTAGTGGAATGACAAGACCAGAAACCTGAATATAAAAGGTGAAAGGGGAAAAGAGAGAGGCAGGAAGAAAGACAAAAGGGAGACAGTAAATGGAGGTGCCACTTATAGACATTTGTGAATTTAGTTACTAAGGGAAGAGGAGATATAGCAGGATAGCCAGCAGAAAAATTGAGGTTTTCTTCAGGATGGGTGAGACATGGGCATGTTTGTAGGTAGTAGGAAATGATCCAGTAGAAGGAGAAGATTGAAAATAATGGAGAGTGGGGGTGACAGAGAGGTTTATATCTATTAGAAGAAATGAGATTGATTGGACAAGTAGAGGTGTTAGCATTAGTAAGTTTTAAAGTCACTTTATCAATTTTAAGACAGAGGTAAAAGAGGAAAAAGTCTCAGAAGGTACCTGAATGAGAAGAGATAGGGAAGAAAAGAGATGAAGGAGTTCATGACAAATGGCCTTTGTAGTTGTTGTTATTGTTAAATATGAGGCAAGGTTCTCAGATGAAAGACAAGACTAAAATAAGCTATGGGAGGCTTAAGGAAGGATGAAAAGGTCTGGAAAAGCTGCTGTAGAGAGTAGTAGAGTGAATTAATTAGGGAGTGTACAATATTTCCTAGTAGCAGTGAGGACTCAGTTGAAGTTGACTAACATAAATCTGTAGATAACCCAATCAGAAGAATTGTTTTTTTTTTTTTTTTCCTCCTCTTTATTTAGCAGCAGATGTATAGGAGTGATGGCAACAAGTAGTAGAAGTACTCCAAGGATAAATCTTGGTTGGGCATAATTAGTGATATGATAAGAGGTTAGGGATTCAAGAAAGGAGAAGAGTATAAAATAAAATTGATTTACCAAAGAATCAAGATGATGAGATGAGGAGAGAGTGGCTAGAACTGGAGAGAAGTTTTGGAAGAGAATTTATGGATTAAGAGATTAGAAGATGCAGGGTGAACAAAGAGTAGAGTTTTCTAAGAGAAGGCAGGGGGCAAGGTGAAAAATCAAGAGAGTATTATTGGATGATGAGATTTCAGAATTCCTGAACACGAAGGTGGTATACTTATTGATGTCAAAATCAAGAGTATAGCCATCATTTTGTATGGCTGAGATGGATTGAAGGGGCACCTCATGGATAATAGGTAGTTGATGAATTGAATGTTTATTTATAGGAAAGTGATATATGTTGATGAAGTGTCTAGTATAAGGGTAGGATTGGAGAGGAGAAAAAAATTTGTGAGTCTGCTATCAAACTTATTGAGGAAGGAAGGAGAGTGACCTGTGTGTTTGTAGACTTTTGATTAAGTACCAATAATTATTCAACTGATCCTCATTAAACAAGGATTCAAGATCCTTAATCATTCTGACTTAAAACATTGTCTTCTATATCTTAGTTTCTTAATAAATATATTTTTATTGATTGATAGATTTATGAAAGATAAAAGAAATTTAAAAGATCCAAATCTCTGAAGCACCTTGTTCAAAAAATTTGTTCAGGATCAATCAGTGTGTTATTTGGAAAAGATTTCTTCCCAAGAAAGTAGGTCAACATTATTATATGATGTGAGAGAAATTTTCTTTTTTATTTGCAAAAATAGTTCTGTTTGTTAAACTGTTTTAGCTTGTTTCATTTATGTGCAAATTTAATTTCAATTTAAGTACCAGGATGAGTATGCCTGAGGCTTTTCCTGTGGCTTCTTCAAGTACTAGGAATTAACTTGATTAACAGGATTATTTAGACATTGTAGGGTGACAGATTTTCAAATTGGATTTTTTTTTGGAAAGTATATAATATGCATAAGTAAATAATGAATCAGAAAGTAAGCAACTGTCAATATAGTAAAACAGAAATTCTTAACTTTGGAGGCACTTAAAAATAATGGCATAATGGATAGTGTGCTGGGCTTGGAGTCTGGGAGATCTGAATTCAAATCCATTTTCAATCCCTCCTGGATGTGTGCTCTGTAGATGAGCTTTTTAAAAATTTTTTAAATTAAAAAAAAAATTATTATGACTTTTTATTGACAGAACCCATGCCTGGGTAATTTTTTTTTTTTTTAACAACATTATCCCTTGCACTCACTTCTGTTGCGATTTTTCCCCTCCCTCCCTTCACCCCCTCCCCCAGATGGCAAGCAGTCCTATACATGTTGAATATGTCACCGTATATCCCAGATACAATATATGTATGCAGAACCGAACAGTTCTCTTGTTGCACAGGAAGAATTGGATTCAGAAGGTAAAAAATAACCTGGGATGAAAAACAAAAATGCAAACAGTTTATGTTTATTTCTCAGTGTTCTTTCTTTGGGTGTAGCTGCTTCTGTCCATCCTTGATCAATTGAAACTGAGTTAGATTTCTTTGTTGAAGAAATCCACTTCCATCAGAATACATCCTCATACAGTATCGTTGTTGAAGTATATAATGATCTCCTGGTTATAGATGAACTTCTTAAATTGTGATTCCTTATCCTATATGTGGTCTTATGCCTGAATGTAAGAGATCATTAAATTATAATTTATAATCAATAAATGCTTGATTTTTATGCCTATTTTATAAGTCTATATACCCAGACATGTAAAAAAAAAAATTGAGGGGCTAAAAGGTGGTGTGAGTGGAAAAAGTTTAAGAAGCCCAGTCTATAGCATACTTCTGTTAATATATTTCTTCTTCTTTTATTGACACTTATCTCATTACTCTTCATGCTTTCAACCTCCAGTTGATAGATTTGTTTTACTGGAATATATTTTCCTGATATGCAATGCTATGCTACTTCTTTCTCTTTTTAACCTAATCTATTCTATCTGAAGCATTGCCATAATTTTATGGGTCATACCCTGCCAAGTCTCAGGTGAGATCAAATTTGCCTCTGTGCATTAAGATTTTTAGCTCACTTTTTAGCTTATTATTCAGACTCTATGAACTTGTGCATAGTCATCTTAAGTCATGAATATTATTTCTGTCCTTCTTAGATACTGTCTGCTGTCACTTACTGGATATATCTATTTCTATTCTTATTAATATATCATACTTCGCAGTCTCTGTGGTATCTGCCAGTGAATATATGTGGACAATTTTCTCTTCATTTTCATGCTAAAGTCACCTTCATCAGATCAGCAAGTTTTTGGAAGATAAGCTTTCCCTTTGACTTTATCAGATTCATTCTATCCTTGGTCAGAGTTTATTATTCATATGCTTTATGTTCTGTTCCAGAAATCCAAATTCCATTCTTGTCTTCTTTCCTAATATGTAATTCACTCTATCTACTTTCCCCTCATTTAAATTGACATTAGTTATGGAAACATCACCAATGTTCATAAGGTCATTAGTTTTTTGACCAGGACTTCATAATTTTTACTTTTACTCTAGATCTTTACATTTCAGTGACCTTTGTCCATAAACCAGAAAGAAATGTTATTATATTTGATGAATCTTATGTAATTGTCCCAGAAATATTCGAGAAATATGGGACAATATAAGGCAATTCAAGGCAATAAAGCAATAAACCTGATTTTTCCCTGTTAGGAGAGCATTTCCATCAAGGTAAAAGTAAAAACTTCTAGTGTTTGTCTCTTTTCACTGTGTCCAGTTCTAGGTATCCTCTTTCTTGCAAGAATATGTAAATCCAAATCATTATTCTATGAAACATGGGATGTTGCTTTTCTCCTTAGGGTATCTAGCTTTACTTTTTTTGGGGAAGATTCTTGAATAAAGTTTCAAACATCAGAAAGCAATTCTGTGGTAGTCTTTCTCTGTCTTTTTAGCTATTTCCTTCAATTTTTCAGTTTCTTTTCTCAGGTTGAGATTCCTCTCTAAGAATCCTCAGGAAAGATTCCTCTCAAAGAATATTTCTTCTTGGTTTTCTTTTAGAAGCATGTTTCATAAAGTAGCTAGATAGCATAATAAAGGAAAAGTACCAGACTTAGAGGCAAGAAATATGAATCTGATTGTTGCCTCAGATGTTTCCTAATAAAATAATCCCTTGTAAGTTTAAACTCTCCCAGCATTGGTTTATCATCTGGAAAATAAGAATAATAGCATCTACCTTACAGTATTGTTATGATAATCAAATGAGATAATATATGTAAGATGTTCTGTAAAAGTTTCATATTAATATTATCCATTGTTATGATAATTTCAAGGAATATTCTTGACAATCCAGAGAGTGAAGAAGTATTCCTCTAGCTCTTTTATTTACCCTTTTAGAATTAGTAAAAACTGACATTTTATGCACTGGTAGTTGTTATTTTATGATAAAAGGAATACAAACATGTGTTTCTTGCCTTTCACACTTGCTAAAATGGAAGTCTTTAGCTCTATGTTGGGGGGAGGAGAGGCGGGGAAGTCTTTGTCTTCCATACTTGCTTGTTATGGGCCAGAACCTGAAACAAGATGTTAACTCAATAGAATTGATAGAAACAATGTTTATGTTTACACCTTTGAGAGTTCACACATTAGCTCACACATTAGTTCACAAGTTTGGGAGAGTCACAAGTCAGTATTCAGTATGAGATTCATAAAGTTTATACCTCCCACAATCCCACTCTCTCAGAGGAGGAGTCAACCTTTGGGTTCACGCCTTTAAAAGATCATATATAAGAAGCTCTCAGTCTCAGCAAAGGTCAGTTGAAAATATTGAGAGCTATAAGTCAGTGAAGATTCAGTTGAAGAGATTGAAAGCCCTATTAAGGGGATTGAGAAGCCCGAGTCAGAGTTGAGCTAGAGGCAGAAGCTGGAAGAAGCAAAAGACTAGCAATGAGAGCTCTCAGAACCAAAGAAAGCTAACTGGGCTATTTTGGAAGAGACAATAAAAGACTGGATTTTAACTCCTGGCTGTATTTGAGGTGATCATTACTTGGAACTGAAACTAAGGCTACCTCCAGAAAACTTCTCCCGAGAAACCTGCTCCCAGAGAGAACCATCATATTCTAGAAAAAGAAGAAGAACATTACACTTGCTAAAATAGAAGATTTCAGTATTATGTTGCTTTTACTGTTAGTTGTGAGTAAGAGATGCCCCATGGTAGGAGGAAGGGGGGGGAAGTTGAAACAAAAGAATTTGCAACTGTCAATGCTGAAAAATTATCTATGCATATATCTTGTAAATAAAAAGCTATAATAATAATAATAATAATAATAATAATAATAATAATAATAATAATAATAAGTGATGCCCCATTGAACACTAGGCAACATAGCCTTCCTTGTTTTTTTCCTTCCTTTCTTCCTTGACATTTTTTTTTTTTTTTTTTTTTTTTGCTTTTGTTTTGATAGTTCTTGTTTTGGTTAGAAATCTTCCCCTCTCAGACTGATTCCTATTTATTTATGTATTTATTTATGATTAAGTTAAAAAAAGGGCCATCTTTGCCTCATTTCTTTGTTACCTAACCTTAATCACCAAATGGGTGGTTGCCTCATTCAACCTGAGTTCTGTTAAAGATCTTACTTTACAAAGGCCAAGTTCTCCTACTGACAATACTAGTTTGCATACATTACCTACTGGTAATCTCTACATGTCCTGATATATATTTTTCCATTAGAACCAGAAATTTCCTAAGGCTGGTGACTTTACACAGAAAGAATTCTCTTTGTGTTACCTTTAAAAAAGGTCAGGTAAAAAAAATACACCTTTTAGTCACATCTTATGTCTTTTTGATAATATGTAATTCTGTCAGAATATAAACTCCTTTTGGATAGACACTTTTATTTCCAGTCTAGGACAGTTCTGGGAACATAGAAGGCATTTAACAAATGTTTGTGGATTGATAGATCTCTTCTCTTCTGTCCTTGTTTATCGGTTATAAGATATTTTGTACTTGATTTGTGGTTTTTTTTCTTTTTTACTAGGTTTTCTGCAAATCCCCAGAAAAACTTTCAATTAGAAGTGCAAGATCTATCCAAGATGAAGGAGAGATATGGATTACATTAAATTATGATAAGGGACAGAAAGTAAAACATAAGCAAACCACCTAATGGCAAATAGGTGTTTTCTTCTATTTGATGTTAAATGATACAAATTAAGTATCAATACTTTTTAAACTTGCCTTTTTTAAAATAAAAGATCCCAGGGCTGAATGAGACTATCGTCTCCAAGAATCTAGCATCCAGTCAGCATCCAGCAGCCAATGTGAGTTCCCAATGACATATTTATATACAGTAGCTAAACAAAGGCAGGAGGTTGGAGTCCAAACTCTGGTGAGCTGGAATCTCCAGGCAGGAATCATAAATCCAGTTCTGACAGGTTGGGGGGTAGGAACATAAATTTTAACAAGCTGGGAGTTAAAGTGAGTCCCCCTTTCTGAGTTTACACATTGACAATTTATAACCTTAGAGCAAATAGCTCTGAGTTATACCAGTCTTAATGAACTGGAGCGGGGAGGGGGCAAGTAAGGAGATTGAGGCAGAACAATTAAAGAAACCGAGGCAGGATCAATTAGGGAAACTGAGGCAGAACAATTTAGGGAAACTGAGTCAGGACAGTAAAAGAGAACTGTGGTACAACAATATGATGCAGTCCTATAATCAACTAGGAAATCATGAGATTTCTGCTCTGGGAATCCTGCTTAAGTGAAAGATATAATAGAAGCTCTATAATAACCATTCACCATCCTTGCCAAAAAGGAGGAGAAAGAGATCTAAGGAACAAGGGATATTGAGGAAGTCTGACTTTCAGAGCTAATCTGATCTTGACCTGTGTCACTTTGGCAAGTCATTTGATATCTAATTCTTAATTTTTCTCAACAATAAAATGAAGAGGTTGGAGTAGTTGGGCTCCTAGTTGTGTCAGTTTTAAACTCAAAATCCTATAATAATTTGCATAGATAAGGCCTCATTGTAATTCTACATGTGTTTTCTAATTCAGTAGAAGGTATCACACATGTACACAATAAACAAAAATATAATTTAGATATTAAGTTCAAAGGAAAGCCTAAATAAGTGATGAGTAATTTAAGGAAGTATGGGATCACTCAGATAATCAGGGAAGCCCTGAGAGGCTCTAAGATGTTATGTTGTACTGGTATGAATAAGAAAAAATGATTCTTTTTAGCTGTGTAATCATGATCAGTCACAATTTTGCTAAATCTTGTTTCTTTTAACAGTAATATAGGATTATTTTCAGGATTATGAAGAAAGAATTTATTAAATCTTAATGTGAAAAAAATGAATGGATGGTCAAAGTTTACAAGGCTTACTTTGGGCCAGTACTATATTAAGTTCTGGGGATACAAATTTAAAAGGGAAAATAGGCCTTGTCCTCAGTATGCTTACATCCTAATAGGGTAAGGGGGGAGGGAGAAAGGGAGGGAAGGGAAAAGTGTGTGTGTGTGTGTGTGTGTGTGTGTGTGAGAGAGAGAGAGAGAGAGAGAGAGAGAGAGAGAGAGAGAGGGAGACAGAGACAGAGAAAGAGACAGAGACAGAGAGACACACACACAGCAGAGGGGGGAGAGAGATAGAGACAGAGACAGAGGCAGAGAGAGAGTGAAAGATAAAGAAGAAGGAGAAAGAGGAGAAAGCGAAAGAGGAGGAGGAAGAGGAAGAGGAGCTGAGGAGGATATTTTTCATTGGCAATTACAAATAACCCTGGGAGGCTGTGTTAACTATTATCTTCATTTTGCAATTGGAGAACTGAAATAGACAGAGGTTAAGTGATTTGCCCAAGATCACAAACTAGTACAAGTTTGAGATCATATTTGAACTCAGGTCTTCTTGACTTCAGCTATAGCTGAATAATGATAGGATTCAAAAAAAAAAATAAACACCTATAACATGCTTATACAGTGCAAAGAACTGTCCTAGACTTTGGAGAAGACACAAATATTTCATAGGGAATGATCTTCATACATCTGAAACATTTATTTAGGCAGTGCTGTGAAGGGTGGAATGAAGAAGAGGAAAGAAGCAGGGAAAAGGTTAGTAAGTTGCTGCATAGGCCAGAGGTAACAAGGGCCTTAGCTTTTGATGATAGCAGTAGAAGGTTATAGAAATGATAGAGGATGGGCTGGATTTTGCAGAAGAATTGTCAAGCTTTTATAACTGTTTAATATGAGTGAGGAGGGAGATGAAAGATCATATTTTAAGTTTTTGTGAATGGGAGCAAGTTGGTTTGCTCAACAGAAATGTATAAATTGGAAGGACAGGCAGGTTTGCAATAGAAGATTGTGTTAATTATGGACATACTGTATTCTAAGTATGGGCAAGTATATACAAGTAAAGATATCAGAGATAACAGATCAATCAACCTACAAAAGTTTTTTTATGTATCTACAATATTCCAGGCACTGTGCAAATCATTTACAATAATAAAAATATAGATAACATTATAAGGCTTACAAGGCATTTTGCATATGTTATCTCATTTGATCTTTACAAGTCACTCAACTCTGTTTACTTCAATTTTCTCATCTGCAAAATGACTTGGAGAGACTCTCAACTCTGTTTACTTCAGTTTCCTCATCTGCAAAATGACTTGGAGAAGGAAATGACAAAGCACTCCAGTATTTTTGCCAAGAAAAACCCAAATGTGCTCACAAAGTTGGACAGGACTGAAAAACAACAAAACAACAAAAAAACAGGACTGATCACTTTGCCTTAGTTCACATAAGTCTAGATTTTTCTTAAAGCATCTTGCTCCTCATTTCTTATGGCACAACAATATTCCATCACAATCATATATTACAACTTTGAATCTTTCTGACTTCAAGAACAGTTCTCTATCCAATATAGTACCTGTTTTCCAGGTAATCATTCATGTAGAGGTTATGATTGAAACAAGATGAATAGATGATATTGAAGGGTGGGGAATATATATGTAGGAAAAAGAGTGGGTGAGGGTGGAATTCTGGAAGGTATCCATACTCTGTGGAGATATCCACACTCCTTGCTTTTTCAGGGAAGAAAAGGAAGCAGCAAAAGATATTGAAAAAAAGTCTTCAAATAGAGACTGGGAGGAGGATGATATCTTTGACAACATTAAGAATATTTGGAAGAAGAAGGATTTAGGGGAAAAAGATAAGAAGCTCAGTTTTGGAGACATTGAGTTTTAAGATATCTATGAAATTTCCAGTCTGAGTTGTTTGAAAGGCAGTTGGAAATGTGAAAGTAAAGGGCAACAGTGATGTTAGGGCTAGATGAGTAGATTTGAAAATCACTAGCATAGAAATGATAACTAAATCCACAGGAGTTAATGAGATGACCAAAGGAAGTAGTATTGAGAGAGAAAAAAAGACTAACACACTTGTGGGACAGTAATGGGTGTGACCTGGATTAGTATTCACCAAAGAAGACAGGATTAGTGTGATAGGTAGGAGGAGAAAACTAGGAGAAAAACCTAGAGAGATAACAGTATTAAAAAGGAAAGAGTGATCCACATTATCAAAAGCTACATAAATGTTTATAAAAACAAGCATCAATCCATTAGATTTGAAATTCAAGAAATCATTTGTATTTTGGAGAGAGCAGTTTTAGTGGACTTTTTTTCTTTTGTTCTTTTCTAAGAGGAACAATGACTTCATGAGATGTTTTTGACTTCTGCATGGGTTGAATTTAAGTGAGACATAGTTGCACAAACTTGTCATTTTGACTCTTCCAAAGTGATCAGAGTGCAGTGACAAAGCATAAGTTAGGTTAACTGATGATAGCCCACTCTAGAGTGGATGACTTTGGAGTCTACAATGTCTGTTCAGTCTCTGAGCATTTCACAGATCCTGCTTCTGCCATTTCCATTGGCATCAGAATAAATGGTTCTTATCTGCCTGTTCCATTGGGGGAAAACTTCAAATGCTTGGAGTAGATATCCCCCTGACTTTACAACAGGTTTGAGGCTTCTCAGTTATGCCCAATCTGGTTTAGCCCACCTGCCAAGATGGTTTTTCCTGGTATGTGACCACTGTGCATGTTACAGCTTCTTGTAGTTATAGGTGAGTATAGGTGAGTAAAGTATCTACAACCTTTAGCTCTAGAAAAGCCCTGAAAAGAGTTCACACTAGACATGCCAGTCCTTCCTGAACATCCCATCATCATCACCACCATCATCATGTCAGGAAGTCATATTATAGGGATTAAAAAGAGTGAGGAAAGAGGGAGAGAAAATATCTATTGTAGATAGCCTTCTTAAAGAATATTAACATAAGATATTGAAGAATGATGGGATGCTAGCTCAAGTGAGATTTGAGTGAGGTATAAGGAGCCAGTAGATAAGGAGATATTGAAAATATGAGACAGTGCGAATGACTGAAGGGCCATCTGTTGGATAATGCACGAGGAAATGGGATTTATTATGCAGCTAGAGGGGCTTACCTTGTCAAGTTGTAGGATCACATCTTTATGTGAGACAGAAGTGCTGGAGGAAATAGTTGGCAGAGGACATCTGAATGACATGAGATGAAGAAGAGAGGAAAAACCAGAACTTTATATGAATGGTCTCTTTCCCCTCCCCTATAAACTATTAGATACAATTCATAGTTGTAGGGTTTAGGGAATGAAAGATTTGAGAAGGGATGAAAAGATTTAGAAAATTTTGTGTAAAAAGCTGAGTAGTAAATTGATAATGTGTCTGTATTTACATTGATACTAGCTATGTTTTATTTTATTGGTTGGCTTTCTTCTCCAAAGCTGCATTGCCATTAAATTTGTCTCCATAGTGCCCTACTCACTTTCCTTTTGACATATCTAGAACCTTGATGAAATTAATACTGCCATTGCCATTGCAAAGAATGTACCAATCTAGTTCTTTGTGGCTCCACTTATTGACTCAATAATGTCCAAATGTCTAAACCAAAACTCTCCTTGTGCACTACTCTCCTCTCATACTCTTCTATCAGAATGTAAGATCCTTGAGTTCAGGGATGTTATATCCCCACCTCTTCACCCAATACTATACCAACCAGTATCTAATTAATGTTTTTTGGATCTAATATCTAATATGTGTATCTAATAAATGTTTTTGTTTTCATCCATTCATTTGTTCATCTTCTTTCCACAATATTACCTCTTGTTAATATAGGAAGAAAATTGTTAAGTTAGTCAACAAGGATTTACTAGATGATTACTAAGTGACAAGCACTATGTTATATTCTGGGGATGAAATTTAGACTAAAAAAATTCAGGTCCTGCCCCATGAAATTCTAATCTAATGGCAGACATAAAATGTTAAAAACTTTACATATATAAGTTTACTGTTATTGGTGAGCTAACTGTTTCAATCATATCCAACTCTTTGTGACCCCATTTAAAAATTTTCTTGGCAAAAATAGTTCATTTTACAGATGAGGAAATTGAGACAAACAAGGACTTACTCTGGATCATCTAGTAAATATGACAGGCCTGAATTCAAGTTTTCCTGATTCCAGATCTGGAACTCTAGTGCTTTCAATAAGATATAGTATAAATGGAAAAATAATATCAGAGAGGAAATGAGGCAGGAAATGAAGTGGGAATCAGACAAGTAAAGTCCTCCTACTGCCTAAAATAAACTATCTCAAATCGTTTAGTAGTCAAAAGACAGTGAAATTTGTCTTGTGTCTCCTGATTCTTTCTGGAGTTAGAAGTTAGAGACTCTTGAGCAATACCAGCCCTACCACTGACTTGTGTATCTCCAGGCTAGTCTCTTGACCTTGTTTTCTTTATATTTCTTCATTTATATGAGACATAATAATAGTTACCTAGTCCAATTTTTTGTGTAATATAGATTAATTAATATTTGTACAACATTTTAAACTACATAAGACCTAATTTAAGAACCCTAAGTACTGGATGTTAATATTATTATTATTTCTCAGGGTGTTTTTATTGCTATTATCCAACAAAAAGTATATGCAACTGAGGGATATAATGATGCTCCAGTGTTTGCCATATAATTATGTTTTGGCAGCTAGAAGGGAAAAAACACTCCAAATTTTCCTAGCTTCCACAACTTTCTCCATTTGTATTATAGCAGAAATAACTATGTATACACATATATACCTATATACACATATTTTATTAGACAGGAAAAGAGGTCTTCATTTTCTTTTTGATAAATAAATAGATATAATTTAAAATATGGATTAAATTTAGTTTGATTCTGTGATTTTATGTCCAGGTAATTCTAGAACACTGACATTTTAAAAGCTAAATCTTGCTGGTATATATTTTTAAATTTGGCAGTTTTGGACAATAGATATCACACTGTCTTTTGAGTCAAGGGACCTAGGTTCAATGCTGGTTCATTATTTACTATCTATTTGACTTTAGGCATTTAATCATTTAAATGCCAATCATTTAATCTCTATGGGCCTTATTTTCTTCCTCTATATAATGAGAAGGTAAGACTAGATGGGTTGTTAAAATTCTCTTCTAAATCTATAATATTATGTTTCCCTTTTAGAAGAATTAATTTTAATTTAGTTGTAGAATTTCTTGATAGATGATTAGGGGAGGGAGAAAGAGAAGAGAACATTAATGCCTATCTAGTGCCAGGTACTGTGCTAAGTACTTTACAAATAATTTCTTGTTTGTGAAGAAGTTAGATTCCAGGATTAGGTTAGATCCTTATTAATATAGACATAAAAATTATGAGGTTAGTGGTACAAACAAAAATTGTGTATTTAATTTTTCAGGTACTTTCTCCAATTTTTGTTAATAGAAAAAAATCAGACACAATTTTTGTTGTCATTATTTAAAGCAAATTATGTTTACTGACATGCATATAGAGTAAATGAACAGATTTAATTTCAAATTCCAGATCAGAATCAGAAATTTTCATTAAATGTAGCCTTTCCGGTAGGCTCTTCAAGATTATCTCTTTTCTTTTTAGTCCAATGCTTTGGACAGAAAAGAAAGGAAAAATAATAATAAAAGATATGTTCTCATATCAATAATTAACAACATGTTAATATGTAAGAATGTTGCTATATAACAATGTGTACAATATGACTTCTATAACATTACATAAATAATATAATTGCTTATTATAAAATAAGTACTTATAAACAAAGGATAGAGCAGAAATCGGTAGAAGATAGAATAGTAGAAAGAAGTAAAGTGAGCTCCTGTCACCAAAATAAATAAATAAATAAAGCAACACAACTCCATATATTTTGAGAGACTGCATCAAACCAAATTTTGATGAGGAAACCTATGAGAAATTTACAGTGAAAAGAAAAGGTAAATAAAAAGCATTTTTTTTAAAAGAAAACTTTCATTTTTTCTTAATTACATATAAAATTAAGCTTTGATTTTTTAAAATAATTTTGAGTTTCAAATTCCCTGCCTCTCTCCTCTTGAGAAAGTTAAGACTTTGATATTTATTATACATGTGAAGTCATAAAAAACCACATTTCCATATTAGCCATGTTGAGAACATAGACCAAAAGAAAATTGCAGGGAGAACCCGAGAAAAATAAAGAACATTAACAATAGGCTTTGATTTGCATTCAGATTCTTTATCTCGAGGTGGATAGCAGTGAATATAGACTGATATGTCTAAGATTAGGAAGATACATCTTCCTGAATTCAAATCTGTCCCCATACATATTATTATTTGTGTGACACTGGGCATGTCACATAACTGATCATCTTTTAAGATGAATTGGAGAAATATATGGCAAGCCACTTTAGTATGTTTGCCACAGAAAATAAAAAAAAATGGGGTCATAATGAGTCAGGTATGATGAAAATGACTGAAGAGGAACAACAAAAGAATTTTATCATATCCTTCAGAATTTCTTGTATCATTGTATTGCTGAGATGAAGTGTTCATGGTTTATGGTACCATGTACAGTGACCCTTGGTTCTGTTCACTTTGCATCAGTTCATATAAGTCTTTCTCAGTTTCTCTGAAATCTTGCTGTTTATTATTTCTTTTTTTAAAATAACTTTTTATTGACAGAACCCATACCAGGGTAATTTTTTACAACATTATCCCTTGCACTCACTTCTGTTCCGATTTTTCCCCTCCCTCCCTCCACCCCTTCCCCCAGATGGCAAGCAGTCCTATACATGTTAAATAGATTACAGTATATCCTAGATACAATATATATGTGCAGAACCAAACAGTTCTCTTGTTGCACAGAGAGAATTGGATTCAGAAGGTATAAATAACCCGGGAAGAAAAACAAAAATGCAAGCAGTTTATATTAATTTCCCAGTGTGCTTTCTTTGGGTGTAGCTGCTTCTGTCCATCCTTGATCAATTGAAACTGAGTTAGATTTCTTTGTCAAAGAAATCCACTTCCATCAGAAAACATGTTTATTATTTCTTATTGCACAATGATATTCTAGCATAGACCACAGCTTGTTCAGCCATTTTTCAAGGGATGATTATCTTCTCAATTTCCAATTATTTTCTACCACAAAGAGTTGCTATAAATATTTTTTGCACATATAGGATCTTTCCCTTTTTCTTTCATCTCTTTGAAATACAAATCTAGTAGTAGCACTGCTTAGTCAAAGGGTTTACATGGTTTTATAGACCTTTGGACATAGTTCCAAATTGTTCTCCAAAATGGTTAGATCAGTTCCTAATTTACTAGTTGTGCATTAGCATCCCTATTTTCCCATATTCTCTCCAATATTTATCATTTTCCTTTTCTGTCATATTAGCCAAACTGATAGGTGTGAGGTGGTATCTCAGAGTTATTTTAATTTTCATTGCTCTAATTAATGGTGATTTATAGAATTTTTTTTTCATTTGACTATAGATAGCTCTGATTTCTTGATCTGAAAACTACCTGTTCATGTCTTTCAGTTATGTATCAACTTGGCCATGATTTACATTCTTATAAATATGACTAAGTTCTTTATATATTTAATAAATAATGCCTTTAGCAGAGAAACTTGAAAATACTTCTCTCTACTCTCCCTCCCTCCAGCTTTCATTTTTGTTGCATTGGTTGTGGTTGTACAAAACTATTTTTTAATTTAATGTAATTAAAATTTATCATTTTACGTCATATAATGCTTTTTATCTCTTGTTTGGTCTTCCTCACCTTATCTATAGATTTGGCTTAAAGTATATATTATGGTACCCTGATTTGCTTACAATGTCACCTTTTATTTCTAACTCATGTATAGATTTTGATCTTGTTTTTGCACACTGAATGAGATGTTGGTCTATTCCTAGTTTCTGTCAAACTGTTTTCTAATTGTGGGATGGAGGATTCCCTGAATATTTCCAATGTGCTAAACACTGTGCTAAATGTTTTATATGTAACTTACTGTGTTATTTTTTTTTCATCCCAAGTTAGAATAGGAAGGAAATAGACAAAGAGATAAATGGACAAGGATCAGGATTAGAGGAGGCCCCAGAGTTCTACTGGGGTGTTTTAACTAGAATAAATGCCAATTGGCATCTATATCTCTTACTAGTCATCTATGACTCATAGATACAGTATCTGGAAGATGGAAGTGGATGGTGTTGCAAGATAGAGAGTGGCAGTAGGACCTAGGCTGGGTACTAAGAAAGTAGCAAATTCAGAAGCAAGTATAGCTTAGATTCCAAGGGCAGAGTTGAAGATAAAGAGTCAAATATAAACTACTTATAGCTCAATTTGGGAAGATGATATATATGACCCTCCCTCCCCCCGAACTCTATCATCAGAGGAGTCATGTAGGGAGTCTAATTAACCTTGGTCTGGGTGTGGTCTTTAAGAGAAAGAAAAAAAAAGAGCAGAAGAAAAATACTTTGGAGGAGGGAAAAGAAAGTTTTGTTGGTTAGATGGCACAGAGAATAGAAGACTAGGTCTGGAGTCAAGAAGATTTATCTTTCTAAATTCAAGTCTGGTCTCAGACACTTAGTGCATTTGAGACCTTGCTTAACCCTGTTTGTCTCAGTTTCTCATCCTCTAAAACACAACATGGAGAAAGAAATGACAACAAACCACTCTAGTATCTTTGCTAAATGAGATCATAAAGAGGTGACTGTTACAAAGGACTAACCAACAATGAAAGGAGAGTTAGGGAAAATTATCTCAAAGAATCAGGGTATACAAGTAGGTCTCTATACTAAAATGGAGGAAAAAATAGAAGGAAAATAGCTGCTGATGAGTTTCACTGTCATGTAAACTAGCTGACAGAGGGGAAACACACACACATACATACATATGTATGCATGTATGAATTGTTGGGGACATTTCACTTTAGGAGGGAAAGAGAAAGGGGGAAAGGGGAGATAAAGAAAGGTACATTAAGAGAGGAATTAGTCTTAAGCAAAACAAATCATAAGAATATGTGAAAATATATCTTGTTTGAGATGGTAAAGAATGGGAATCTGAGGGAATGCTCATGAATTGGGGAATGACTAAATAAGTTATGGTATATTAATGTGATTGAATGCCATTATACTTCAAAAAATGAAGGAGATAATTTAAAAGAAACTTGGGGATACTTGTCTGAACTGCTGCTGCTGTTTGTCCTTCATTTTAGAAGAGGACCGAGATTGAAGTGAATAGAACAAGTAAAAACAATTTATATAGGTATAACAATATTGTAAAAAAAAAAAAAAACTATTTGGAAGAGTAACTTTGATAAGCATAATGATCAATTATGATTCTAGAAATCTGATGACACGTGCTATTGATCTGAAAGAGAAGTGAAAGACACACATTATTTTGTTTAAGCTATGACCATTGTGGATACTTGTTTTGCTTCATCATGCATTTTTTTAAAGCAAGATTTCTTTTTTCTTTTTCTAAAAATATTATTTATTTATTTAAAACAATTTTAAAAATTTTCAAATTCCAAATTATCTTCCTCCTTCCATCTCCTTTCCCACTTACTGAGAAAGCAAGCAATATGATCACATTATATATGTTACATCATTTAAAATAAATTTCCAAATCCAGATTGGAAAAAAATCAAAGAAAGTAAAGAAAGTGACAAAATGATACTTCTATTTGCATTCAGAGTTCATCAGTTCTCTTTCTGAAGGTGACTAGCAATTTTCACCATGAATCCTTTGGTATTGTATTACATCATTATATTGATCATCCTTACAATATTCTTTTTACTGTGTACAATGATCTCCTGCTTCTGCTCACTTCAATTTGCCTCCATTCATATTTTTTGAAACCACCTTCATTTTTAATGAGGGAAAGGGTTGGAGAATTAAAGAGTTGGATTTTTGCTAAGGAAAAAAATGAAATTTTACATTAAAATGAAATAAATACCTGCTGATTGGTTGAACATAATTTCTCCAAATAACTAATGCTTTCACTTTCCAGCATAATGTGGAATAAAGTTCAAAATCCTTTTCTCCTTGGTCATTGTTATTATTTCCTCCTCTCAGGAAGAAAATGTATAGTTCTTGAAAAACTCACCAGATACACAGTTCCTGGCAGATGGCTTAAATATTCATTAATTTATAAACAGTATAATCACAGACAATTACCTTAATACATAGTACCTATGTTGGCACTAATTACAGACTTTTAAGATTTGAAAGAGACTTTAGAAGGTCCAATAATCCAGCCTCATTTTACAGATGTAGAAATTAAATGACTTGCCAAAAGTCACACAGGTGGCAAGCAAGCAAGAGAGCCAGGATTTGAATACAGATTCGATGACTCTAAATATAGCTCGTTCTCTTTACTATGGCATGCTACTAAAGGAAACAATGCACTTAAATACATTCCCCCAATGTTTAGTATTGGGCAACATATCTAACTTCCTTTTCCTTTACCTCTATAATATTTTCCAGCCTAATTATTGTCAGGTTCTAGTATTTCTGAAGTAATCTATTATCCATTATGAATCTATGTATTTTCAATTTACTGTATATAACCCTGAGCATGTAGAAGGGCTGGCTGAATAGGCTTATCTTCATACTCTTATGAGTCAAACTTGTAGTTGTTATCTGTTTTTCTTTCATTCCCCATTAAATTGTAAATTCTTTGTGGTCAAGAGTTGTCTTTTGTCCTCCCCCTCCCACCCCCCCCCCCCATCC
Source organism: Antechinus flavipes (assembly GCF_016432865.1). Classification (NCBI taxonomy): domain Eukaryota; kingdom Metazoa; phylum Chordata; class Mammalia; order Dasyuromorphia; family Dasyuridae; genus Antechinus; species Antechinus flavipes. The sequence goes on along the minus strand of NC_067398.1, from coordinate 557,192,362 downwards.
CCCTTTGTATTTCCTAGTGCTTAGAAAAGTATCTGGCACAGAATAGGTGTTTAACTAATGTTTATTGACTCACTCCTAGGGTCTACACAGCTAAGCAAGAAAGGGACTATATTTGTGCTCAACAAATTTACTATTGCAGATCAGAGGTGTCAAATGCATATAAAAATGGATCTTTTTGAATACCATATTGATTCTAGAACACTAACTTGACTCACAAACTAACATTATCTGTATTGCTTAATTATTTATTTTTTATTAATTTTAAATTAATTTTGTTAAATATTTTCCAATTACTATTCAATCTAGTTCAGGCTACACTCAGTTTTATAGACAATTTTTGCTTCCTAACACCTTTGCAAAATTTTTGTCCTGTGATTCCATGTGCAGTTTTTGTAGTGTCACAGATAAAATTTAGATAATTGGAAGTGGAAGGGATATTACAGGTCTTTTCAAGAGCTTAAACTTATCTCAGTCTCTCATTTTATAGAGGGATAAATTGAGATCTGGCAAATGGAAGGGTCTTGTTCATGGTTACATGTGGTCAATGGAAAAATTGGTACTTGGACTAAGTCTTTAAATTCTAGATCTGGGACTCTTTCCAATACAACATATTGTGTTTTCTCTTATATGCTTTAAGCCATGAGATTATATTAATGCATCACATTTATTTGTTTATTACATATTACAAAATAACCACATGCAAATAAAATGAAACAACAATAAAAATAAAGGCCATTTTGTAAAAGTCCCTTCAGTTTAAAGATTAGATAATTGACAAGTGACAGTAATTTGCTTAAGGGTGCAGAGGTAACAAGTGGTAAAAATAGGAATGAAATAAGTATTTTGGCTCCAGATCTCAGATTTTTTTCATTGTAAGAGACTTCATTCTAATCAGTGATTCTCTACCAGAATTAAACATTGTAGGGTATTAAATCTTAACTTTTCTCCTTAGTGTCACCCATTATGTAGGCTTTCTGACATGTCACTTTTCTTTGAAAAGTTTAAAGTGTGATGGGATATATCCTTTCCTTCCTATCTGCTGGATCTTTCCTTTCTGCTTTCCATAGAAATAAATGAAGAAGAAACTGTAATATCTTGCTATTTTGGGATGAAAATGCCATTAAAGCAATGAACTTCATCGAACTAAGCCTAAAATTGCACAAAACTTTCCTATTTTTTCTTGCTTGACTTAATTATTATTCAACGAGGATATATCACCAATACTCTTACCTTCACTTTTCCATCTTTAAGCAATAGAAATGATAATTTTTGATATATAATTCTAAAAGTAGCATAAAAATTTTCCTGTTCTTTTTTTTTTCTTCCTCCTTCTTTTTCTCCTTTTATATTACTGAAGACTGATTTCAAATGGTAGGTTTAGTGCAAACCCACTCAACATGTTTGTGTTTTTTCTTTTTTTTTTTTTTTTTTTTTACTGTTCTAGCTTTAATTCATAATTACAAGCTTATTCCAATTTCTGCATAATGAAACCACATTTTAGACCAACAGCTGTTATCTACTTTTGCTGCTAGCCTTAGGGTATGCATATTTTAATATTCATTTACTATGTGCAGATAAACTAAATACTTCCTACTGGAAGTCTATCAAATTAATCACAATATCTTAGTTGCTGTTCTGTCTTCCATGTAACTCAGATTTTTTTAAACCTGATAACTTTGCACCCTTATTTTCTACAGCAAAAAGTGTTTTGTATTGTTTTATTTTTTAAAAAAATATACAAAAGAAGAGAATTTAGTGAAATCAAGTCAATAAAGAAACATAGAAATGAATAAAGCAAGTCATTTTGGTGACTTACTCTGTTATCCCCTCCTCCTCTATCTTGCATAAAGCCAGCTTAAACCCTATTATTTTTGCCAATGGCAATGTTTTAATGTCTGATTTTGAGTTTGAAGGCTGTTATTTTAACTATTATTTAAATAGTATTAAGTCCTCATATGCAAATAAAGTGGCCTAAAGGTAGAATTTTTTCCAATTTTCAAGTCATAATCACAGCTCCAAACATGGTTGTGATACACCATAAAACATGTGGCAACTTTTGTATTTGGAATGCAGTGAATGAGAAGAAAATAAAAGGACTGCAGCCCATTAAAGTTTAAGGCTGTTTATTGTGAAGCATGGATAGAGATGGGGGAAAGGCTCTAAGAAGAAATGGAAATAGATTACCTCATTGGTGATAGAAGGTAATAATGTCAAGGCTGGGAATGTTTGAGCTGTAGTTTTTGTGGCTTTTGTCTCTTATAAAGCAATATGATTGCTGCTGTAGCCCACTTCCCCCTGACCTCATATCCCTATTATAAAAAAAAAATAGCTATTATCTTTGAGCAATAATAAACAATAGATTTGTATGAAAAATCAAATCTATACCATTAGTAGTTCCAAGATTAAATATCTCATAAGTGAGAAACCATGACTGTGCTTGTTTGATTACTGTGCTAAAAAAAATAACTACAGAAAAGTTCATATAAAATACTGCACTTAGCTTTTTTCTAATTACAAAGACCAGACATCTTTGAAAGCTAATTTGGCTACAACAGAGTACATGTGACAATATCCTGTGTGATCTTTCCTTCTAACTTTATGTTGTTGGCTCTTTGGATAACAGAAGACAAATGCTCAAGCCTTGAGTTTTCTAGAAACAGATGCTTTGTACACCTTAGAGAGAAGAACTTTTATCTGTCCTTGATTCTGAAAATAGATAAGAGCTAATCTTTTCCAGGGTCTGGTAATACATAATTCCTTCTACCCATCTCACTTATTCCTGTTCTCCAACTCCCTTATCCTCCTAATTCTCTTATTAGTGTTCTATCCAAATTTTCCCCTGAAAACAAATGCCCACTAATAACATACCTTATGTTTCTCTTCTATTTGATTTTGCAAAAGATCTATTTCTCTCTTGAAAATACACCAATTTGTGAGATTGAGACTTGTTCTTTTCTTACCCTTTCAATTCAGTGGAAAAGCAAAGGAGGCATGATAGCTGTTTGATCTTCAGAGTCACTTTTGTTTCATCAAATTTCCAATGTCTTTCCATTTCCTATGATTTCCAATCTATATCACTTAAATGCATCATCTTCTTCAATTGTTGTTGAAGCTGATTCTTAAAATGTTTTACTGACCATGTCAATCTCTATTAAGGAAACACTAGAAGCTTATTACCTCTAAGATCAAAATTAAAATCTTCTGCTTGACTTTTAAAAATCTTCACAACTTGTCTCCTTTCTTCTTGTTTTTTATACCTTCTCCCACCACTTCTTTTGTGAGCCAATAACACGGGCCTCCTTACTGTTCCATCTCTTATATGTTATTCTACATTTTATTCTATTTTTTTCATTATTTTGATTGACAGATTCTTCTCTCATAGAGTCATTAGCCTCCATTAGTTCAGTTCTAGTTTTTAAGGAATTATTTTCTTCAGTGAGCTTTTGTACCTTCTTTTCCATTTGTCCAATTCTAATTTTAAAGGAGTGTTTTCTTCGAAGGAATTTTTTTAACTGTTTTGGATAATTCTATTTTTAATGAGTTGTTTTCTTCAGGCAACTTTTATGCTTCCTTTTCCAGGTTGTTAACTCTTTTTTTTCATAATCTTCCTGAATAATTCTGATTTCTTCTCTCAATGTTTCTTTTCCCTCTCTTATTTGATTTTTAAAATCCTTTGGGAGTTCTTCTGGGGGTATATTTTGAGCTTGAGACTAATTCATATTCTCCTTTGAGACTTCACATGCAGGCATTTTCCCAATGCTATCCTTTTATAATTTTGCGTTTGATCTTCCCTGTCATTTTTGCAGTCTTTTGTGCTCAGGCTCTTTTCAGTTTTTTACTTGTTTCTGGACTTTTAAAGTTGAACTCTGCTCCTGAGGCACAAGGGACATAGTCCCAGGTTTTTTTGAGCTAGAGATCAAGGGGTCTTGTCATTAACTTTATGTACTGGAACCTCAGGTGCTACTGCCTTTCTCACTGTGCTGGAGTGGCCTGGCTATAGTTGGGTCTGTTGATTTCTGTATTCTGGGGTTGTCAATTTGCCTTCTGTGATGGAGTTAGAGTTGTCACACCTGGTCTGCCATTCCATGGGCGTGCTGATTCAGAACTAAGGAGCCTTGTTTATTATTCTGTGCTGTGTCTAAAAATCTCCCTCTGGCTTTCTGATACACTGCTGCACTGGGCTGCATTCTCATTTTACTCAAGTGAGATAGGATTTCCTGAAATCTTTAGGAGTTATCTTAAGCTGAAAAATTGTTTCCCTCCATATTTTTGTGGGTTACATTACTCTAGAATCAACTTAGAGGTTTAATTTGATAATGTTTCTTTTAATTTTTTTTAAATAATAGTTTTTTATTTTCAAAATATATGTAATGATAGTTTTCAACATTCACTCTTGGCAAAACTTTGTGTTCCAAAATTTTTCTCCCTCTCTTCCCCCCATTCTCTCCCTTAGACAGCAAGTAAACCAATACATGTCAAATATGTGCAATTCTTCTATTCACTTTTCCACAATTATTGATGTTGATCTGAGGGAAACGAGACAGCTGAGGCAGCTTCCCAGCTTCTTTGCTTCATCTTGTTCTTTCTCCTATATCTGAAATGTTCTCCTTCCTTATTCCCCTTTTAAGTCTTTCCTAGCTTCCTTTGGATCCCAGATAAAATCTCACCTTTTTAAAGATGGCTTTCTGATCCTCCTTAATCATAATGCCTTTCTTCTAAGTTTATCTTAAATTTATTCTTTATTCTCTTATTCATACATAGTTGTTTGTATTTTACTTTGAACATTAGAATTACTTGAAGGAAGAAATTCTTCCGTCCTCCCTCTCTCCCTCTTTTCCTCCTTCCTTTTTACTTCCTTTTTCTTTCCTTCCTTTCTTCTTTCTTTCCTTCCTTCTTTTCTTCCTTCCTTCCTTCTTCCTTTTTTCCTTCCTCTCTCCCTCCTCCTCACTCTCTCTCTTCCTTTCTTCTTTTCTCTCTCCCTCCCTCCCTCCTTCCCTTTACTCTGTTTCCTTCCCTCCCTCTTTTCTTCCTGCCCACCCTCCCTTTCTTCATCTCTCCCTCCCTGCCTTTCTTCTCCCCTGTTTTTATCTATCTACTTCTCTCTCTTTCTGTCTCCCTCTCTCTCTCTCTTTCTCTCTCTCTGTTATTAATATGTTGTCAATCTTAACAAACTGAGTTACTTGAAAGCCAGACTCCTTTTTGCCTTTTTTGTACCCCCAGTTCTTTACACAGTGTCTTATAGATAGTAGATGTTTAATAAATGCTATACGAATAAAATTGTACAGCCCACTTTAGGATAACTATATTATTAATAGTTTTTTTCTTATTAACAAGGCCTGATTCTTTGTAATTAACACATCTTAATTCTGTTCTACCTTCTAGGACCAAGGGGAAAAACAACTCTAATTCCTCTTTCATATGTCAGCTCCTTAAGTATTTGCAAATGACTATAGTGCTTTTCTTTATAGCGGCTTTCCTTTGAGTGTCATGCTCCTTCCCACTTCCCTTTATTAAAAATTGGTTCTGTGTTGTCTTACAAAGTTGTATTGGGTACAGAGAAGCTAAGTCATGAAGATAACATTCCCAATATACTAAAGAGTCATGATTTGAATCCAGAGCCTTTTAACTTCAAGGCCAGATTTTTATCTCCCACTTCAGGCTATTTTTCAAATCTACATTCTAGCCTAAATATCTCATTCTTTAAATCAACCTTCACAAGTCCTGTTTTTTCATTATTTCACCACCCTGCTTGACTTCTTGACATGTTAAATCTTTCTTAAATAGACATTCTAAATATAGTACCCAAAGTGAACATAATATTCAAAATGTAGTCTCAATAGGGAACTGTATAGTAGGCTTATACTGTCCCTTATTCTATAGTTTACTTCCCTTGATGCAGATTAAGACAATTCACTCTTTTGTGGGGAGAAAGACTGCCATCACAAACTTTTTATGCATTTTTGAACATGCAATTTACTAAAAACCCCACATGAATTGTTATTTATCCATACATTCCTTACCCTGTTCTTTTTACAGGTGGTTTTGTGCATTTGAATACAAGATTTTGTATTAAATATTATTAAGTTTATTTTTTTTAATTTAATTTTATTTTATAATAACTTTATATTGACAGAATCCATGCCAGGGTAATTTTTTTTACAACATTATCCCTTGCATTCACTTATGTTCCGATTTTCCCCTCCCTCCCTCCACCCCCTCCCCTAGATGGCAAGCAGTCCTATATATGTTAAATATGTTGCAGTATATCCTAGATACAATATATGTGTGCAGAACCGAGCAGTTCTCTTGTTTCACAGGGAGAATTGGATTCAGAAGGTAAAAACAACTTGGAAAGAAAAACAAAAATGCAAATAGTTCACATTCGTTTCCCAGTGTTCTTTCTTTGGGTGTAGCTGCTTCTGTCCATCATTTATCAATTGAAATTGAGTCTTTGTCAAAGAAATCCACTTCCATCAGAATACATCCTCACACAATATCGTTGTCGAAGTGTAAAGTGATCTCCTGGTTCTGCTCATTTCACTTAGCATCAGTTCATGTAAGTCTCGCCAAGCCTCTCTGTATTCATCCTGCTGGTCATTTCTTACAGAACAATAATATTCCATAACATTCATATACCACAATTTACCCAGCCATTCTCCAATTGATGGGCATCCATTCAATTTCCAGTTTCTAGCCACTACAAACAGGGCTGCCACAAACATTTTAGCACATACAGGTCCCTTTCCCTTCTTTAGTATTTCTTTGAGATATAAGCCCAATAGAAACACTGATGGATCTAAAGGTGTGCACAATTTGGTAACTTTTTGGGCATAATTCCAGATTGCTCTCCAGAATGGTTGAATTCATTCACAGTTCCACCAACAATGCATCAGTGTCCCAATTTTCCCGCATCCCCTCCAACATTCATCATTATTTTTTCCTGTCATCTTAGCCAATCTGACAGGTGTGTAGTGGTATCTCAGAGTTGTCTTAATTTGCATTTCTCTGATCAATAATGATTTGGAACACTCTTTCATATGAGTGGTAATAGTTTCAATTTCATCATCTGAAAATTGTCTGTTTATATCCTTTGATCATTTATCAATTGGAGAATGGCTTGATTTCTTATAGATTTGAGTCAGTTCTCTATATATTTTGGAAATGAGGCCTTTATCAGAACCTTTAACTGTGAAGATGTTTTCCCAGTTTGTTGCTTCCCTTCTAATCTTGTTTGCATTAGTTTTATTTGTACAAAGGCTTTTTAATTTGATATAATCAAAATTTTCTATTTTGTGATCGGTAATGGTCTCTAGTTCATCTTTGGTCACAAATTTCTTTCTCCTCCACAAGTCTGAGAGATAAACTATCCTATGTTCCTCCAATTTATTTATAATCTCGTTCTTTATGCCTAAGTCATGGACCCATTTCGATCTTATCTTGGTATATGGTGTTAAGTGTGGGTCCATGCCTAATTTCTGCCATACTAATTTCCACTTATCCCAGCAGTTTTTATCAAATAATGAATTCTTATCCCAAAAGTTAGGATCTTTGGGTTTGTCAAACACTAGATAGCTATAGTTGACTATTCTGTCTTGTGAACCTAACCTTTTCCACTGATCAACTTATCTATTTCTTAGCCAATACCAAATGGTTTTGGTGACTGCTGCTTTATAATATAGTTTTAGATCAGGTACAGCTAGGCCACCTTCATTTGCTTTTTTTTTTTTCATTAATTCCCTTGAGAGTCTCGACTTTTTATTGTTCCATATGAATTTTGTTGTTATTTTTTCTAGATCATTAAAATATTTTCTTGGAAGTCTGATTAGTATAGCACTAAATAAATAGATTAGTTTAGGGAGTATTGTCATCTTTATTATATTCGCTCGGCCTATCCAAGAGCACTTAATATTTTTCCAATTATTTAAGTCTGACTTTATTTGTGTGGAAACTTTTTTTTAATTTTATTTGTATAATTCCTGACTTTCCTTTGGTAGATAGATTCCCAAATAATTTATGCTATCAACAGTTATTCTGAATGGAATTTCTCTTTGTATCTCTTGCTGTTGGATTTTGTTGGTGATGTATAAAAATGCTGAGGATTTATGGGGATTTATTTTGTATCCAGCTACTTTGCTAAAATTGTGAATTATTTCTAATAGCTTTTTAGTAGAATCTCTATTCTCTAGGTTCTCTAGGTATACCATCATTTCATCTGCAAAGAGTGATAGTTTGGTTTCCTCATTGCCTACTCTAATTCCTTTAATATCTTTCTCGACTCTTATTGCAGAGACTAGTGTTTCTAATATGATATTGAATAATAATGGTGATAGTGGGCAACCCAGATCTTACTGGGAAGGATTCCAGTTTTTCCCCATTGCATATGATGCTTACTGATGGTTTTAAATATATGCTCCTGATTATTTTAAGGAAAAGTCCATTTAATCCTATGCTCTCAAGTGTTTTTATTAGGAATGGATGTTGAATTTTATCAAATGCTTTTTCTGCATCTATTGAGATGATCATATGGTTTTTGTTTGGTTGGTTATTGATATAGTCAATTATGCTAATAGTTTTCCTAATATTGAACCAGCCCTGCATTCCTGGTATAAATCCTACTTGGTCATAGTGTATTATCCTGGGGATGAAATATTATTATTAAGTTTAATCATATTACATTATGTAATATCTGGGCTAGCTTCCTGGAGGTCCTCCTGAAAGGCCTTGGTCTCAGCAGGATAGACAGCATGAGAATGGTCAAGAATAGAGTTTAGATTCTTTATTCTGGCCCAGTCTTAATCTTAGTGCAGGAGGCATGAGGGCCACCAGGAGGCTGGTCAAAGATAGAATGTCCATCTTCCAGTTCTTATTAACCCTTATATATCTTATTGCAATTACATCATTACACCATACCGAGTATGTAGGAACTAGAGAACCATTACATCACCATGCTAAGTACTAAGTATATATGTAAACTAGAGAACCATCATCTCATCAATTCCATTGAGTTAATACCTTGTTTCAAATATACTTGTCCAGAGTTTAGACTTCGATATCTCCAGGTTTCTTTTATTTTAGAACTCAGATGGTCAAGCCCTCCCTGACTTCTCAGGAAGGTGAGAACACCAAACCCGATATTGTTAGCAGGTTTCCTCTGGATTGATTTATATACATAAATCCATCAGCATGGAAGGTATTATATAAACACATAGTAATTTAATACAGGCTAATAGTGATGTAGCAAACAACATGACTCGATATGAGGAATTATACATGTTCATAAGTCCCAGTGATAGTCCAAAACTAATCTATTGACCATTACTTTATGTGTCAGGAAACCCAATGATTCCTGCACATTTTGAAGTCCTGTATCAGTCTTAATGACAATTTTTGATGTTCATGAGTTGGGTTAAGAGTCATGCTTTTTAGTGGCACATGTAGTCAGAGATGGAACCACCTGATGTTCTTGAGTTTTCTCCTTTGTTTTGAGGTTTTTCTCTTTTTCTATCTCTCTCAGATGGACAAGGCAAATATGGCTCACTGGCACCGATCTGATTCCTTTTCCATCTATAGAGATACAAGCAAACCCTCTTCCCTAAGCAGTTAACCTATCTGGTCCCTTCCATTCACCACTTTCTCGATCTCTCCACATCACTTGGCGATTATCTAAAGATAGTGGAGCTGCTTGAACTGGACACTGCCCTTCCAGTGGGGTTTTATAAAACATATCAGCTGGAGCAACTGCTTCTTTATATCATAGTAGGGCTATTTTTTGTTCCCTGTGGCAAAACTGTTCATTCATATCTTTCGTAAGACTCAGCTAAATTAACCCTGGGCACTGAAAAGGCAAACCTTTTCATATCTTTCTTATCCAGAATGATAGAATAGAAACAATCCCTAGTGTCTATAACCCCAAAAGGCCATTCTCTAGGCAATTGAGTAGGAGATGGAAGTTCAAGCTAAAGAGTTTCCATAGTTTCCATCTGTTCATTTACTTTTCTTAAATCAGCCAACATCCTCCATTTTCTAGATTTTTTTTTTTTTACAACAAATATAGGGGAATTCCAAGGACTTAGAGAAGGTTGTAAGTGTCCTTGGTCAAGTTGCTCCTGTACTATATCTGATAAGGACTGAATTTTGTCACTTGCTAAGGGCCACTGTTCTATCCACACTGGTGTATCAGTTTTTCATTGAATGGGAACAGGTGAGAGTGCAGGCAGGCCTTCAACAGCAGCCTTGCCTTAAAAACCAAAGTACTCATTTTTAACCCTAATTGTTGTAAAATGTCTCTTCTACATCGATTGATGGAGATTTTTTCAACTACAAAAGCAGTAGTTTCACTTTTAAATGTCCATCTCAAAGGGGTAGCACTAACTTCAGCTTCTATTGATTACAGCATGAGCTGACCTCTGTTCTCTGGGATCTGACCTGCACCTGTCTACCTCTTCCTGTGCCCAAGCCTATGATCAAAGCAGACCTTTTCTGGTGATCTTCAGAATTATCTTCTGCTGGTAATTTGTTGCTCTGCCAATATTCGTGGGTTCTGACAGTCTAGCACTATTTCAGAGGCTGAATTTTGTAGTTAGTCTGAGGATAGCATGAGAGCTCAGAAAGAAGCATGTGTCCTCTCTGCCATCCTGGCTCCATCCCTGCTTGTCCTTCATTTTCAAAGATGATATCCAAGAGGGAAGTCTTGACTTGCAAATGAATTGATTTTAAATGAGGAAGAGTTGCATAAAGTCATCAACACCACTCTCTCTTTGAGAGTCATCAAAGTTAAGTGGCAAGGAAAAAACATGATGAATGGAAATGGCCTAAGATGCAGTGGATGTCCCTGGCATTTTTTATGTCTGATTAAGCTGTAAGCACACTATAATACCTGCTTTAGTTACTTTCATAGTCTTTGGAACAAATTGTTCCTACCCATTCTGCAAGGAGAATGTATGGATATTCATGTGTGATTGAGACACTGCTTTCCTGGTCTTTGATCTGGACATTATTCTGGAAGGGTTACCTTTTGACTCCCTTGGATACAGAAGTGCTATTGCTCCTCTCTGCTTCATTTTCCAACAACTTTCAGTTTTGTGTCCAGTATTAACATAATCTCTTTCTGACCACTTGTCTAATTCCCTTATTGTCTTTATGCTGAGAACTCCTGAAGTTGCTTTCCTTGTCCTTTTTCAGTATTTTATCCCCTCCCCCCCCAGATATATGTTAAAACAATTTTTTTACACTCTTTTAAAAAAAAAAAAAACTTTGAGTTGAGTTCTCATTTCCTTCCTCTCATTAAAAATGAAAGCAATTCAATATAAGCTATATATTCAATTTAGTTGTGCTACATAGGTTATATATTTGATATAGTCATGCAAAACATTTTCATAATAGTCATATTGTGAAGAAAAACATAGACTAAATAACACTAAAGGGAAATAAAGTTTTAAAAAAGTATGCTTCAATCTGTATTCAGATACTATTAGTTCTTATTCCTTCCTATTCCTATTCAATTTTCTTTGCTTATCATATCTAAGTTTTCTAATATTCTGTTAACTTCCCCTTTTCTCTCTTTTTATTTTATGGTTAGATTTATCTAATTCTGAGAGAGTGAGATTGAGATCCTGAACTAGTATAATGCTGTCTATTTCTTCCTGTAAGTGGTTTAACATCTCTAAGAATTTGGATGCTGTATCACTTAATAAATCTACATTTACTACTGACACCACTTCATTATCTATGGTACCCTTTAACAAGATGTAGTTTCCTTCATTATCTCTTTTAATTAGATATATTTTGCTTTTGCTTTTTTCATATCAGAATTGCTATTCCTTCTTTTGTGTGCTTCAGTTGAAGCATAATAAATTCTTCTCCAGACTTCACCCCTTACTATGTTTCAAATGTATTTCTTGTAAACAACACATTGTAGATTCTGTTTTTTTTAATTCACTCAGCTTCTGTTTTATGGGAGAGTTCATTTCATTCGCATTCATAATTATGATAATTATGAATCATAATTATGATTAATAGCTGTGTATTTCTCTCCTATTTTCTTCCCTGTATATACTTTTATTCTTTTTCCATTCTGTTCCTCCTTAGTAAGGTTTTTTGTTTGTTTGTTTCTGATCCACTCTGCCCTCAATCTGTTCTCCATTCTCTCACTTCTCCTTTCTTCTCTTATCTCTTTCTCCTAATGTTTCTGCTCTCTCTTCTATTCAGCCCTCTCCTCCCCCCACCCCCCACACCTTTTCCCCTTTCTCCTTTTGTTTCCTTATAGGGTAAGATAAATTTCTATATCCAACTGAATTAATATGTTATTTCCTCTTGGAGCCAAACCTGGCAAGATTAAGTTGCAGACAATGCTCATTCCTCTCCCTTTTTTCCCTCTATTAATAAGAGGTGTTTTGTGACTTTTCATGTGATCTAATTTATCCCATTTTATCATCACATCAGAATCAAATTACATCCACACTCTCTGTCTATGCTCTCTCTACCTAATAAAAGATGTAATTCTCAAAAGTTACAAGTATCATTTTCCCATATAGGGATATAAACAGTTTAACCTTTAAATAATATGATTTTTCCCCTTTTCCTGTTTACTTCTCTATGCTTCTCTTTGAGTCCTGTGTTTGAAGATCAAATTTTCTGTTTATCTATTTTTTTTTCCAGTAAAATTTTTTGAAAGTCTCTTCCTTTATTTAACATCCATCTCCTCTCCTGAAACATAATGTTCAGTTCCACTGGATAGTTGATTCTTGATTGTAATCTTAGATCCTTTGCCTTCCAGAATTTGGTATTCCAGGTACTTTGGTCCTTTATTGTAGAAGCTGCCAGATTATCCTGATTATCGCTCCTCAATACTTGAAGTGTTTTTTTTTTTTTTTCCTGGAAGTTTGCATTTCTTTCTTTGAAATAATAGTTCTGGAGTTTTACAACAATTTTTCTTGGAGTTTTTCTTGTGGCATCTCTTTCTAAAGGTAATTGATGAAATATTTCAATGAATATTTTGGCCTTTGACTCTAGTATATCAGGGCAACTTTCCTTGGTGATATCTTGATATCATGACCTTCAGGTAGAACAATAATTTTAAAATTCTCTCTTGAATCTATTTTCCCCATTGACTATTTTTCCAGTGACATAATTTACATTTTCTTCAATTTTTGAAAATTCTTTTTAGTTTGTTTGACTGACTCTTCTTGTCTCATAGAGTCATTAGCTTCCATTTGTCTGGTTTTTTTAATGTGTGATTTTCTTCAGTTAGTTTTTATAACTATTTTCCCACTTGATTACTTCTACTTTTCAAGACATTGTTTTATTCACCAGATTTTTTTTTTTTTTACATTTGGCCAATTGTGCTTTTTATGAAATTGATTTCTTCATTACTACCATTTGCTCAATTCTAATTTTTAAGAAATTATTTTCTTCAAAGAACTTTTATATGTCTTTTTCTATTTGTCCTACTCTAGTTTTAAAGGAGTTGTTTCTTGAGGGATTTTCCCCCATTTGTTCAATTTTATTCATTAAGGAGTTTTTTTCCTTATTGTTCAGTGAATTTTGTTCCCTTTCTAGGTATCATTACTGTTTATTAAGGCACTCTTCTCCTCCAGCCTTTTTTTTTTTTTTTTTTTAACCATTTGGCCTAATCTTTTTTTAAAGTATTTTTTTCTTCAGTAGTTTTTGTGTGTGTGTGTGTGTGTGTGTGTGTGTGTGTGTTTCCTTCATTAAGCTGTTGATTTGTTTTTTACACTTTTCTTGCATATTCTCATTTATCTTCTCAATTTTTCATCTACATCTTTTACTTGATTTTCAAAGCTTTTTCAGGGCCTAAAATCAATTCTTATTTTTCTTGGTAGTTTTGATTGTAGGACCTTTTTTATTATTTCCTGATTATCTGTTTTCATCTTTGTCACAATAATATCTTTCTATGGGCAGAACATTTTTCTATTGCTTCCTCATTTCCATAGGCTATTTCCCAACTTTTAACTCTATTCTTCCACTGTGGAGGGTGCACTGTCCCAAGCTTCAGGAGTTTTGAAGAGCAGTTTTCAGAGCTGCTTCTGGGGTTCTGTAAGTTTTCAGTTCTTCCAAGTTGATATAATCCAAGGAGAGACATGTTTACTATTCTCCTGTTCTCTGCTCTGTGAGTGACCAAAAGTAATCTTTTCTGTTCTGGAACAGTGATGAAGGTTCCTACATTCCTATGGCTAAAAGCTCTGAGGACTAATGCTACTTACTGTTACACTGGCACCAAGAACTGTGATCCAAATCCTACTATATGTTCTAAGATAGTATCCACCTTAACATCACAGATTTTTTTTTTCTAAGCTTCTAAATTATGTATATCTGGAAAATGGCTTACCTTGACCTCTTGTTGACTTTGTTACTCCAGAATTTGATTTGAGGAATTATTTTATTTTCTTATTTTCTTTTTTTCAAAATTTAATAGCTTTTTTATTTACAAGTTATATGTATGGGTAATTTTACAGCATTTACAATTGCCAAACCTTTTGTTCCAATTTTTCCCCTCCTTCCCCTTACCCCCTCCCCTAGATGGCAGGATGACCAGTAGATGTTAAATATATTAAAGTATAAATTAGATACACAATAAGTATATATGACCAAACCATTATTTTGCTGTACAAAAAGAATTGGACTCTGAAATATTGTACAATTAACCTGTGAAGAAAATCCAAAATGCAGGCAGACAAAAATATAGAGATTGGGAATTCAATGTAATGGTCTTAGTCATTTCTCAGAGTTCTTTCTCTGGGCATAGATGATTCAGTTCATTACTGCTTCATTGGAATTGATTTAGTTCATCTCATTACTGAAGATGGCCAGGTCCATCAGAATTGATCATCATATAGTATTGTTGTTGAAGTATATAATGATCTCCTGGCCCTGCTCATTTCACTCAGCATCAGCTCATGTAACTTTGAGGAATTATTTTAATGTTATTTAGAGGGAATGTTGGAAGAGCTCAGCTCTAATGATCTCTTTATTCTATCATCATGACTCCAAGAGATCAAGTCCAGTCATATTTATAAGATTCACATGTAGTTTCATAAAATTAGTTAATGCAAGCTTAGTAAATGGGAACAGCCCAACCCAAGTTTGTTAGTCAGGGATCCTTTCTTTAGTAACTATGACTCATGAAACAATTAAAATACAAAATAGTATTCAGTCCTCCAAAATCCCATTTTATTTTGGCAGTGATAGTGGTACTTTTGCAGAAAAGTAAGAAGTGAACATTATAGATAATCAAATTCTTTGACTAAAAACATTAATGTATCAATTGATATTTTATTAATGAGATGTTTATACAGAAATTAGTTGGTTAATAAATGATTGAAGGATCATAGAATCATATCCATAACTACACTGACATTCTCATTACATATAAATTTGGAAGATAATTAAGAACAAGGAGGTTCTAGAGAAGTGTGTGTGTGTGTGTGTGTGTGTGTGTGTGTGTGTGTGTATGTATATTTCTATTTATATGGGAGACAACTAGGTAGTACAGTGCCAGGCTGGAATTAGGAAGATGAGTTCAAATGTGGCCTCAGACATTTATTGAGTATGTGATACTGCACAAATTATTTAACCCTCTTTGCCTCAGTTTCCTTATCTGCAAATGTTCTACAGAAGGAAATGGCAACCATTCTGGTATTTTTGCACAGAAAACTCCGAATGGGGTCACAAAGAATCAGACACAATTGAAGAACAACTGAACAACATCTATATTGATAGGTAGATGTCTCTCACTTTCTATTATTTTAATTGTGAAATACATGCATAAATATGCATACATATACATGTAAAATACATAGTATTTTTAAATGAAAGTTTCTTTCAGAACTATTTGTGTAGAGTTAAATGTGCATAACATTAATTTAGATAAAGGAGAAATGTTTGTACTGGATCTGCAATTTCATAAGTAGAATGGATTTTCTCTACCAGTTCAGGTTGCTACCTTTCTTGTAATTTTTAGAACTAGAAATTTGGCTAAAGTAGTGAGAGTTTACATGCCTTGGTCAATTTCATATAGGTAATATATGTCAGATGAGAAGCATGAGTAGATAAAGTGAACAACTTGGCTGCTAGGTGGTACAGTGGACAGAGTGGAGATAATAATAGCCCATAACTCCTAGGATTGTTGTGAAGATCAAATGAGATATTTGTAAAGAGTTTTGTGAATTTTAAAACACTGTATAAATACCAGATATCATTATTTTTTTGATAAGATGGCCCAAATCAAGTCAATTAAAAACTTCATACATGAAAATAAATTTAGGTACAGAAGAGAACAAACAAAAAAATTACATGATTTTTGATAAAAAGAAAAATTCAAAAGCTTGTACTTGATTCATAAGTCTCATGTTTATGTAGTAACAATATTCTATTTTTAAAAAGAGAGTTTTTCTGATGTACCACCTCACATGTTTCATATTAGCTAAGATGATAGGAAAAAATAATTGTGTAAGTTGGAGAGGATGTGAAAAACTGAGACACTACTGCATTGTTCGTGAAATTATGAAATGATTTATCCTTTCTGCAGAGCAATTTGAAACTATCCCAAAGAGTTATAAAACTGAGCATGCCCTTTGATCCATCAGTCTCACTACTTGGTCTGTATTCCAAAGAGATCATTAAAAAAAGGAAAAGGACCCAAATATGCAAAAATGTTTGTAGCAGCTCTTTTTCTAGGTACAAAAAATTGGAAATTGAGTGGATGCCCATCAGTTGAGGAATGGCTGAATAAGTTATGGTATATGAATGTGGTGAAGTATTATTGTTCTATAAGAAATAATAAACATACTGATTTCAGAAAAGCCTGGAAAGACTTACATAACCTGATCCTGAGTGAAGTGAACAGAATCATAACATGTATACAATAGCAACAAGACTGTGTGATGATCTACTGTAATGGAGTTAGCTCTTCTCTTTTGGTTTTCCTTTTTTGTTAATTTCTCATAAAATCATTAGCTTCCATTTGTTCAATTGTAATTTTTTAAGCAATTATTTTACTTAATGAGCTTTTGTACCTATTTTCCCATTTGGCCAATTTGCTTTTTAAGGTATTCTTTTTTTCATTAGCTTTTTTTATTTCCTTTTGTACCACTCTCAATTCTCTTCATAACTTTTCTTCTATCTTACCTGATTTTCAAAATCCTTTTTGAGCTCTCCCATGGCCTAAGACCAAGTCTTAATTTACTTGGAGGATTTGGATTTAGGAGCTTTGACTCTGACTTTGTTATCGTCTTCTGAATGTGTGTTTTTATCTTCCTTGTCATCATAGTAACTTGCAATGGTCAGAATCTTTTTCTGTAGTCTGCTCATTTTCATAGACTCAGCTTTAATTTTTTTTAATAAAATAGGGCTATATTTCTAGGATGGAGGGTGCAGTGTCTCAAACTTCATAAGTTTTGTACAGATGTTATCAGAGATCTTCTATAAATCTGACCCATAAACACTTTTTTCTACCCTGGAACTGTTAGGAATGTTCCTGTCCCTCTGGAGCTATAATATCTAGTGTGCTAAAGCAACAGATTCCTTCCTCAATGCTAATAAAGAAACTCTCTGTGAGCTGAGACCTCTGGAATATGGTACCACCAACCACTACTCATGCTCACTCTTAAAAGCCCTCTCATCCTATCAACAAACTTTTTCTGCCAATCTTCCAAGTCATTTTTGGTGTCTCTAAGAGGAGAGGTCTGGAAAGCACCAGTACTGCCTCTGATTCAGAGGTCGTTAGGCTTTGATGGCACTGAGATCAGGGTTGGGGATATGCTGGCAAGGCCTGCATACTGGACTTCCATCCTGGTGCCACAGACCTTTCCTGCTGATTTTTTAAGTTGTTATGGACTAGAAAGTTGTTCTACTCTAGCTTCTTGTGTGTTCTGATGCTCTAAAATTGTTTAGAGTCATTATTTAAAGGAATTTTGAGCATTGAGGGGGAGAGCACTGAGGAGGAGAGCACTGAGAGTTCCTGCATTGACTTTGTCATGTTGGCTTTGCCTCTGGACTTGGCTCTTCTCAACATTGTGATGATTCATGATGATTCCAATACACTTAGAATAAAAAATGCCAACTACAGGCAGAAAGAAAACTATGAAGACCAAATGTCAATAGAAGTATAGTATTTTCATCTTTTTTATTTGTTTGTTTTTTCTTTATTTTTCATGGTTTTTTTCCCTTTTGATCTGATTTTTCTTGTATAACATGATAACTACAGAAATATGTTTGAAAGGATTACACATATTTAACCAATATAAGATTATTTGCTATCCTGGTGAGAAGGGAGGTAAGTAAGGGAGAGAGAAAAAATTAGAAGTACAAGCTTTTGAATTTTTCTTTTTATCAAAGTTGAAAACTATCTTTACATGTATTTGGAAGATTTGAATACACACACACACACACACACACACACACACACACACACACATAGAGTTTCATCCTCATTGACATGAGGAAAATTTACCACAAATAAAAGGGTCACCATAACAAAGAAACAAGCAAAAGCTTCAGAAATTGCCCCAGCCAGCAAACATTTGATGTCCTTGCCAAACACAGAGAAATAACATGATAAAAGCTCATTTTCAACATACAAGTGATAGCAGGATATTATGATCAGTGTCACCCCACAAAATAACTAAAATCAATGTTTGAAAAAACAAATCTCCAGAAAGTTTGGCGTGTGATCCAATTACCTCATATCATCTTGAAAAGAAGAAAAGCAAAAGATAAATACAAAATAGAATAGAAATAGAAAAAGAATTTCTAACATGATCTTCATTTCAACAAATATTTATTAAGTATCTATGATGTGCCAGATATTGTGCTAAGCAAGGTACAGACCTTGCCATCTAATGGAGAAAGAAGACACACAACAAGAAAATAAAAAATAGGAATGAAAGGGTCAAGGTAAATAAAGTGTGGAGAGGAAGTAGAAGAAATCATCAAAGGGCTGATGTTCTGTGGAGTTGAAACCAAGCAGAGCCAATGATAGACATTTAAGAGTTGCCTAGAAAATTCTAAAAATTGAGAGCCCTCTCTAAAAAAAAAAAAAGGCTTTGACTTCTCATTTACTGCTTCATATTCCATCCCTCCAATCAGAAGAGAGAGAAAACTGAGGGAACTGAAAATTTTGAATATTAAAAATTGAATCAGTCACCACAATGATAAGATTTCAGATGTCAGGTTATCCCTGGGAGAACACATAATGTTCCAGAGTCAAAACCAAGCAGAGATGCTCATCTCTATGATTTTTCTCATTTATAGGAATGGAATTGTTACATTTGAATCAGTAACAGTTTGGTTCCCATGAAAAAGGAGAAATGACATTGAAGACCACGAATTTTAAAGAGTAAGAAATTAATTTAATGATGTTTCCCTCTATTTTCTGGTACTAAAAATAATGCTCAGAGAATTTAATCGACTTGTTCAAATTGGTTGTATTGGTAGTAGTTAGCCATATCAACTCAGGTCCTCATATACCAAATCCAGACTCCTTCCAGTATACCATGCAACATGAATTTGAAAAGTGGTAGGTACTCACCAAATATCTACAAAAGTTATTTGAATAAAAAGATGTTATAATAACAAAAAAGAAGCAATTGAGAAGATTCAATAGTGATCAATTAATATAGTTTCTTTCAAACCTCTACCAACATCTTAAAGACAGTTATTCACATCCCTTTCAAAGCTCCAGAATGTGGTAAGTCTTTTTCAGTGAGATTTATAACAGTAGGGGCAACTAGGTGGTACAGTGGATTGAGCACCATCTGGTCTCAGATGCTTAATACATCCTAACTGTGTGACCCTGGGCAAATCACTTAACCCTGGTTGCCTTAGGGGGAAAAAACCCTACAAAAAGGTGGGCTTGTATAATAAGTAAATGGATTGGGAATATATTTTTGTTTATTTTTAAATGTCAATAGTACTTTATTTTTCCAAATACATGCAAAGATAGATTTCAAATTCACATTTCCAAAACCTTGCATTCCAATTTTTTTCCTCTCTCTCCTTAATCTCTAAGACATCAAGCAATTCGATATAGAGTAAACATAGCCAGTTCTTCTAAATATATTTCCATATTCATCATGCTGTGAAAAAAATCAAATCAAAAGGAAAAAAAAATATGAGAAAGTAAAAAGAAGATAAACAAATGACAACACCACTCTTGGTTCTGCACACTAACATCAGTTCATGTAAATCTTTCTAGGCTTTTCTGAAATTATCGTTTCTTATAGAACAATAATATTCCATAACATTCATATACTATAAATTCTTCAGTCATTCCCCAAATGATAGGCATTCACTCTATTTCTTGTTGCTTGCTACTACATTTCCCTCTTTTATGATCTCTTTGGGATACAGACCCAGGAAAAACACTGCTGGATCACAGGATATGCACAGTTTCATAGCCCTTTGGGCATAATTCCAAATCGCTTACCAGAATGGTTGGATCATTTGAGAATATTTATTTTCTAAATAGGCTATAGTGAATAGAGAGTTATCCTTATAGGCAGAAAGCTCTGGATTCAAGTCCAAGCTCTGATACATGCTGGCTGTATGACCATGGTCAAATCACTTAACTTCTCTCTGTGTGATAGATAATTCTCTAAGACAATAAATTAGGGAAAAATTGACAATTTGCATTGGTAAAGTTTTGAATATTCAGGTATTTAACATGAATGACATCATAAGTTTGGAGAAAAAAGGAAATATATATATATATATATATATATATATCTACATGCACAAAGGTGTATGGGCAGTCAAATAAGTTGGATGGAATCTAGGGATGGACCTACCTGAGTAAGAAGAATGGGTTTGATTATATGTAGAATATTATAGAGTACTATAGTAAGTTGGTCCCTGATGTTATAGGTTCATCTTTTCAATGCCGATATTCTCCCAATGGTTCCATGTAATTGTGAATCACAGGACATAATCTAAAGAATTAAAAAGTGGGTGAAAACAGGTATTAGACAAATAAATAATGGTAGTAAATAGCCTGTACAATGTTCCAGGACATCTATTAGAAAAAGATAAATACATACATATATATTAGTGTTATCTTCAATGCCTTATGTGCCATAAAAGTTGTCATCCAGGATATCGATTAGAAAACATATGTATATATTTTGTATTTATTTTTTCTATCCATAACTGTTTGCATGTTTTTTATCTCAATGAATTATGAACTCCTTTACAGTAGGGACTAGTCTTATTTGTTTTTATTTTTAGAACTTAGCACAGTTCCTGGTGCATATTAGATAATTAATAAATACTTATTGAGCTTCGACTCAGATCTCAGAAATCTCACTGATATATGGGATTATGAAATTTAAGATGTGACTATGCTAATATGTAGCTGAAATACAGTGGAGAAGGAATTTATGTTGGTTGAAGAGTTATGTTCAGGATTTCAGAGACAGTATTAACAATATTGATTATCAATATCAATATTACATTCTAGGAAATGCGATATGGAGAATGATAAAAAATCAGGTGCTAAAAGATCTTTTAAAAGTTCACAGGGTGACACAGTTTAAAAGATGAAAGTAACAAGGATTGCAAGAGGGTGAAATAAAAGGCATGTATAGATTTCAAAGAACTAAAAATATAATAAAGATAAAGGAATTTGCTGGATAAGGGGAGTAAACAGTATGTCAGCATTATCCAGCCATGTGACAGTAAATGTTAGTAATTAGCTGTCTAGAAAAAAAAGTATCCTTGATAAATTTTAAAATTTAATATGCAATATTTTTCCATTATCTTTTCAAGCTTAGACAATCAACAAAACAATAATCAAGCCCTGAATTGTACTGTTTGTTGATTTCTGATGTATAAATGCTCTCACTGAGTATTTCACAACCAGCTCTCCTGATCCAGTTTGAGCCAATTTTAACACACTCCTAGACATACCTTTGGCTATATGTAACAGAGAACCAGAGAGAGATTGGCCTTCAGAGGAAAGGGTGTTATAAGAAATGTGATATCTTCTTGGAAATTAGATTTCATTTAAAACAGGCCTATGGAAAGTACCATAGGTAAAAATGAAATTTAGAACATATTAGAGAGTGACTGTCATATAATAAATGCTTTTTGATTGACTGAAGTTACAAAGAGAATAATAGAATAGAACTGGAAATGGATATTATTTTTTCAGGTTAGATTTGGATTGGGAAAAAACGAGGCTGATTTGAACAAGATCGAGGCTTTAGAATAAAGCAGCATTGGCATATAGCTTATATCTAAAGGGATTAGCCTAGATAATTGGGCTTGGAAAATTAGTATAATCAGTGGAAGATTGTAATCACAGGACAGTAAAGACAAAAAAGACTGTAGAATTGGCAGATTTAGATAACTCAAATCAAGTCAATAAACATTTATCAAGTATATATTATGGGCCAGGAACTATGTTAAGCCCTGGTTATACAAAGGAAAAAAAAAAGGTAAAAAGAAGAGCCTCTGCTTTCAAGGAGCAAAAGCTGAAAAAGACGTTTAAAAGGGGAAAATCATATATACAACTAGGTACAAACAAAATATATACAGAAAAAATTGAAAACAGATTCAGAAAGGAGGACTAAGATTAATGAGGATGGAGAAAAGCTTTTTGCAGAAGGTGATTTTCAATTGAAGTTTGTAGGAAGTCAGGGAAGTCAGGAGATAATGATGAAGAGAGAGGGAGTTGTAGGCATGAAAGGAGAGAATATTTCAATGCCATATTCTACATAAAATATTGAGTGTTAATATTTGTACCATCTGCAGAAATGCTCTACCTCCTTCTCCAGCCACACCTCTTTACCAGAAGTGATGGGGATTTTGGAGTGGGGAAGAAGTAACTCAATTTTATGCTTGAGGAAATAGGAAAACCTTTAATCAACAATCTGAAGAACCAATGAATCTTTTTGATTTCCCTTATACATGTATGAACACTGTCAGTCCAGTAGCAAGAAGACTAATACATGAATACATTTATGAAATAGAGTAGATCACAGGAGCCAGGGGGTGATTGGAAGCAGTGAGTTATGGGAGAATAAATGGAGACTGGATAACATAGTTGGCAGAAGGAAATAATGGAAAACCAGGTCAGCCAGTTATATAATATGATACTATCTCTAGAATAGGGCTAAAAGTAATATGTATGTATGGTGGTGAAAGAAATAGGCTGGATTCAAAGACACATAAACTGTCATAGTCTGTTGGTTGACATATGTCCTGAGAGTGTAATTGTGTATCAAATATGGACCAGCATGAATTCCTAATAGATTAACTAAACATGTAGTTTTTCATGTTTTCTGTATACATGCCTGTGAATGTGAATTGATAGCTACTGAAGTAGGAAAAAAAAACAAACTAGTCTTTGTTGATGAAAAATGTTTCTAGAAGATATGGATGTTGTCCCAGGTTCTTTCAGGAAAAAAGGCAATCTACAAACACATGGTTGTTTCTTTTGATAACAATTTTCTCCCTCATTTTTATGAGAAAGGCATTTGGCCATTCTCAATATGTTTTGATAAATAGGGGGAAAAGATGTGAAAAATCAGTATATTGCAGCTTGTGGCTGAGGCTTCTAGATAGTTTAGGTGGATGACTTTGAACTCTGTTGGCACTGAGGAGTTGAAAGAAATTACTTCCCTCCACCAAAAGGTACTTCTGCCAAATTTAACTTGTACATTTCTAAATCTCTTACATATTTTAAAGGATTAAAGTTAAAGATGAGATTAAAAACTCTACTCAGCTTCAAAGGGAGAACCAGCATCTCCAAAGAACACAACTGACAGTGATCCCTCCCTTCTCCCCCTGTTTATGGTTTGGGAAACAGGAGGAGGGTAGGTTATTCAGAAATTTTTCTTTTTGTTTTTTAACCCCTTGTTTTCCAGTCAGGATCCACCTGTGATAAACTTGGTTTGGCTTTAGGAAACATAGGTATGTCATTTCTTTGTGACATTATCAGAAAGCAATAGTTAACAGCCTGATATACAATGCTGGCTGTCTTTGAACCTGGCTCTGATTCTTGAGTCCTTAAGAGTGTTGTTAATTCAACATGTTGTGGCAGAATTAATTGTGTTGCCATAACATCAACTTTCCCCTAATAAATTTTCCTCTGTGGAGATTTCGACACTTCAAAGATGAGACAGCACACTTTTTGCTCACCAGATGATGATAAGGTTTCATGTATGCAATGGAGCCAATGATTATTTCTAAACCAACATGTAATTATGAGGACACAATGGGAGAACTTTCAACAAGCTCACAAGTGGCAAAACTGGATTGGAGCAGGAATGTCATGTCAGGGTTGAGGTTCAAAGTTAGCAGCCAGAGTTTCCCACTCTGCAGCTGCTATAATTACACAACTCCGTAAATTGGAATCATTTATCTTCTGCCAACTGTGGTAATTAATTTTCTCTTCAGTCAGTGTAAGGGGGATTGATCTTCCTTTTATGAAAGTCTTTCTCACGCAAATGCTGTATTTCTCTGTTCTTTCTGTGCTAGGGAAAGGAAGATTGTCCTCTTGCAGAACTGGAGTCTCAGCTTCTACCCCATAGGTCTGTGTCTAATACAAGTCAGAACTAAGTTTATTGATGAGTTTTCCTTCCCCCTCTCTCCCTTGAGCAATTTAAAGCTTGTCAAAGTATAGACCAATTGGAGTACTCAAATTATCTATAGCCCAGATTGAATGTAACAGAAAAGAATAGAATGTACATACAGGCAGGTAGGTACCTGTTAAATGTCCCAGCCTGGCTACAGAGATATAGGAAAATAATTATGCATGGTTTTGTTTTGTTTTGTTTTAGAAGAAAATAAAATAAGTCTTAAAATTATAATCCATGATACCTGAAGGTTTCATTTACATGTTTGTAAATCCTGGATCCTTTTTGTGTGATTTGGTGAACATCATAATTCCAAATAGTATCTTGCTGTGTAAATCTTGAAATCATCTTGTAAAAGTACATACCATGAAGCTTAAGAATCGCTAAGGATCTGGGAGAATCTTAGAATTATTGAATTAAGGCTGGAAGCATTCTTAGAGGCCATAGAGTTCAATGTACTCATTATAAAGAGGAGGAAAGTTGGGCTAGGTGATTTGCTTGAAGTTACAAATATAATCTGTTCATAAGATTATAGAACTAGGCTAGAAGGTATAATAGAGATCATATGGCCCAGAGTTCTCATTTTATAGATGAAGAAGCTATATCTCAGAGAGGTTGTGACTTGTTTAAAAATCACACATTAAGTAGTAGCAGAGTCAGAATTTGAATTCAGAACTTAGGATTCCAAGTACACTGACCTTTCCACTTTTACATGCTTTCAAATTGAATTACTTCAAATTGGGACTATTAATTCTAAACATTTTGTTTGCCCAAATTGTTATCTTTTAATCTTGTTTGTTTACTTTTTACACAGTGCAAATTTTCCTCAAAATATAACAAAGTAGAACCAACTGAGAAACAGGGAAGTTCCTATGACTAAAATAATTTAATTTATTGAGGCTGTCCATTTCAATATGCCTAAGAGGTTTTTTTCCCCCTGGTAATTCATGGTAATAGACTATCCTAGTATAATTTTTGCTGGATTTATTTTTTGAATAGTGAAATTCTTTGTGATGAATGAATAATATGTCACAATGGATAAACCAGATAGGAACCAATCAAGGACAAGACTTCTAAGGAGTTTGGGTCAACACTTTTGAGGGGAGATTAATTATAAATGGAACTGAAGGAGACAGGCAACTTTGGAATTAGTCAGAGACAATAGACATAAAGGTGGTCTGAATCAGCAAGAATAATAGAGGGAAGTACACAAGAACAGCAAAACATATGGTCACACACACACACACACACACACACACACACACACACGGTAATCCAAGATAATATTGTTTCTGGCACAACAGATCTAGCAATTCATGGTACTCTTGGCAAACTCCAGAACATGTACTAGGTTGAGTAGCATAAGATATTCTCAAATTCACCTTTTAAGCATAAAATTAGTTGTAAGTTATAGAAAAGAGAGATTTTGAGGACAGATCTTGCACATCCGAACATAAAGATTTGTTAGGAGAGGGACAATAGACTAGTCTATTGCCCATCACCAGGAAAGGAAGCAGTTCTGTATTGGGCCAAGCTGGGGGGAGATCACTTGAGGTATAGTTTACAATCAGTGAACCATCTTGTAGTTTCTTATTTAGCTAATTATATTGGCTAGCTGGGTGCTAATTTCAGTTGTTTTTAACCTTCTGAATAAGGTAAATGTTCTGTCAGCACTTGCTCACTTCACCTTAGTTATTGTTCTGTTTTCTGTCCTATTTGTCTCAGGATCATAAAATTTTAGACATGAAAGGGACCTTAGAGATCATTTAGTCCCATGGTTCCAAAATATAGTAGTACAACTTTTCAATTTAAATAAAGTTTGGTGGAGCCATCTTAGGAAAACTTTCAAAATATGTTTAATATTTATGATTTTATGCTTCAAGAGAAACCAAGTTTTAAAAAGACTAATTTGGGAGAAATTAATATTTTAAAATTTATTTTATTTCTCATCTAAGAATAGCATTGTACAAACATGTTAGTGTAAAAATATGATCACTTGATATCAACCATTGTAAAAAGCTTCACAACAGTTTACATTTTATTCCCTTTTTAAGGAAGGAAATAGTTTTGCTTCATCACATTTTCACCTAAACTATTTTAAAGGGTGTTGTTTTTAAATTCTCTGCATTTGCTTGCATCTGTCTCTTTAATTTTGATAGAATGCTGGGGCTACTTAAAACAAGTTTTAGTAACATAGCAGGTACTAGAAATAAACATAAATAAAAAATATTATTGTCCTATTTTCATTTCCTCAGCATGCATACACATAGAAACAGAGAAATACAGATAGACTGACAGAGACAGGGAGGCAGACAGTCAATAAAGGAAGAATATAAATGAATACTGATTATTTCACACATGCTTTGTAGAAACAAGATGAAAATCAACTCCTTTAATTCTGGCAAGTTGATGATTTTCCATATCTGCTGAACTAAATGATATGCCTACATGTATAGCATAATAAACTTATTTATTGTGTGTTTGTATCTACAACTGCATTTCTCAAACTTATAGACCTCCTAGAACTACATTGTGGTACTCCAAGGCTCCAGGGACTAAAATTTGAGAAATGTTTGTCTAATCCAACCTCTTACCCAAGTCACATGACTAAATGTATCTTCTCTGATTACCAATATATTTCCCCTTTCTACTATATCATTTGTATAATTTATAATTTAATAATTACTCTTTAGGCAAATGACACAGGTTTTTTTTTTGTTTGTTTGTTTGTATGTTTGTGTTTTGTTTTGTTTTGTTTTTTTACTATTCTCACACAATGTTTTTTTCCCCCAAGGAGATTCTTGACCATGTCCTTCTGCAAATCCTTCATACATGAGCCATATTATGCACTAGATATATCCTTCTGATCTATTGACTATTTCAAGAATATCATGCAACCTTAAAGCTGTCTGTTGGCTTGCTTTAATGGTAATAGACTATACTATTATAATTTTTGCTGGATTTGTTTTTTGAATAGTGAAATTTTTTGTGATGAATGAATAATATGTCACAATGGATAAGCCAGATAGGAACCAATAAATGACAAGACTTCTAAGGAGTTTGGGTCAACACTTTTGAGGAGAGATTAATTATGAATGGAACTGAAGGGAACAGAAGACTTTGGAATTAGACAGAGACTTTTGCTAATGAATGTCATGCATTGTGTTCTTCATAACTTGGCTAGTATATATTTTCCATCCATTATATTTTTTCTATCAATGTGGATGGTTAAACTGACTATGGATTTTAATAGATTTCTTCATGTTTTGGGATTTGATTCAATATCCAAATCTGTGTCCCTTAAAATAGATAAAAAATTAATTCATAGAAGGGACAATACACATTAAAATGACAATCATATACTTTTAGTGTTACTACACAACTATTAAGACTGGATTTATGAAGGTTTCCTCTTTTCTTGGCTTCAAAGAGCAGCTTTTCACCAGAAAAGTTTGTTGCTGTGTTTTACTTTGATACCTTAAATATATCTTTGTGTTGCAGTTTGATATAGTTAAAGCATATCAAGCATGTTAATTAAACTAAGTTTATCAGAAGAAAACAGTCTGACTAGAAATAGTAAAAATTCTTTGAGTTTCGGAGGCAAGAGTACAACACATTTCTTTGATATTCATTTCATATGGTGACTCAGATTGATCTGTGTTTCAAGTTCTTAATCCTTTCCTTCTTTTATTTATGTTATGGGTACTTGTGGTTTTGGTATTTGATGTTTATATAGATTGTGATGGGGGTTAGATACTATTCTGCAGTTACACAATTTATTAGTAGGCCACAGACAGCTCTTCTAATTAGAAAAGACAAATATTCAAACTTCTTTGGCTTTGGACACATGTTTTGATTTTTCTTCAGTCTAAAAAGGTTAGAAAAATGGTAAAAATGATTTCATCTTGTTTTGCTTTATTAGCAAATTTCTTTGGGAAAAGAGGGGAAAAAAACCCTTCACTAAATTGGGGATCTGGGTAACTCAGCATCTCTGGGTGGAACAAAGGAAGAGAACAGAGGGGCTAATTGTTTAATTAGTAAATGTCTGCTTGGTTAATGATATATTAATGAGTTTTTAAGACCGTCATATCATTTACCATAAAAGACCCATGTGCCTATCCCTGGATGTACTGTATAATTAAGTAATGTGGCCCAGAGGAGTTAATCATTTAAAGCCTTGTCAGCTTTCTCCAATTTGCTGTTATAAGATCAAGCAGGCTGGGCACATGCCAGGTAGGATCAGTGTGGAAGGTGATACTGAAATATATTACTATTTTGTAAGGTTTATTCAATATTTGATTATTTGTGCTCCAAAGATGGTTACTTTTCCATTTATCATAATGTGAAACAACTTTACCCTTGACATTCCAGTTGGTAGTGAAATTGGCAATTCACAGTTTATTGAATACAGTATAGCTCCTTCCTTGGGTATTTTAGAATTTCTTCCAATAGGACATGTTATAATGGAATGTTCTTGAATTCTAGAAAATATGTAATGAAGCTATGCAAGAAATCTGCAAATGGAAGGCACAACTTATTCATAAATGATCGAATCCAGTTAAAACCTAAAAAAGATAAAAGAATGATTTCCTTTTTATACTGTGACCTTTGAACTCCAGCTTAATTCCATGATAAAGAGAGCATAGTATTATGGAAAGTATATGGAATAAGATACAAGAGACCTGGTCTACAGTCCTGACTGCTACTATGAATGAGTGAAAACACATCTATTAAACACTTTTGTATCAAGCACTGTATGCTATGTGCCGGGGATGCAAAAACAAAAATGAGAAATAAAAACCTATTATTATTTTTTTTTTAATGAGACTATTGGTATCCTAAAGAACCTTAAATTTTAACAGTGAGGAGCAACACAAATAGGGGGGAGATGGTCAGGGAATAATATTTTGGTCTGAGGAATCACAGGAATTATGAATGGAACCATAGGGAGGGTTGCATGGGTATGAGCTTCTATTAGCTGACTGCAGAATAGGATCAAAACTTTACCACAATCTATATGGCCAAGAATATAATTGTCAATTTTTTTTAGCATGAGTATACCTCAGAAACTGGCAAACTATAATTCAGGGCTTGGTTTATCATTTTGTTGACTTCAAGACTTAAGGAAATGATGAAGAAAATGTTAATAATGCAAATTAAAACTAAAAATGTGTAGTCCATACTTTTTTTGTTTTTGAGAACAGATTGTTAAAAATGGACCAGCACCCCTTTGGTTGTTTGTCATGCACTTTCCAATGTAAATATGGGGAAAACAATTTAATCTTTATGGTCCTTCTTTTTCTCATTTGTAAATGAAGAAATGAATGGTGCTCTCTTTGCAGCTCTAAAATTATGTGTCTACTGCTGATCAAAATCCTTTCAGCCAGCAATTTCAATTTATCAATTAACAAACATTTATTAAGTGATTAAGTGCTGTCAGACACTATGCTAAATACTGGAGGTTTTGTTTTGTTTTGCTTTGTTATTTTAAAGACAAGATTCTCTCCCGTCCCCCATATATACCTTTAAGAAGCTGAAATAACATGCAAACAATCCCATATACACAAACTCACTCCTTTTTTTTTTTAATCTTTTCTCTGAATTTATTACTCTAAAAAAGGGTAAAACAAAGAATCTTCAAGCAGTCATGGCTTCAGTTCCTCCCTTTCCTCAAATTCTCTAATCTTTGTTCAGACCCTACTTCCAAAACTTAATCTGATTTCATAGAAAACAACCTACATAGGGTTAAAGGTAAGGAAAAGGTTATAAGGCAATAGTATCATTTAATCTCCACTCAGTCAGATAGAATTTCATTGCTCAAAGAGATCTCTAGTGAAGAGATCATTTACCTGAGTAGAGGTTCAAAATCCATCTGTCTGGATGCAGGGAAACCGAAAGGAGGGAATGAAAGAAAAGATATGAAAATAAACAAAGAACCACTCTACTCATAATGACTAATATGGGAGAAGGAAAATTGGGTGAACCTGTATTTTGCTAAATGGCATTTCTTGGATCTCCTTGAAAATCAAAACATCATCTGTGATGTCATTGATTCTCTTCTAAAAGGAAGCATGAGCAACAACAATAACAACAATTACTGAAGATTAGGAAGGAGTTAGAGAGCACCTCAAATTAATAAGAATGGAGTCAAGATGGTGTTGTTTTTGAAAATTATTCTGGGATCCTGAACCACAGATCTCACCAGAACTATAAGTAATATTAGAAAGGACAAGTTGAAGGTGAATAGTACTAATTAGGTTTCCATTATAACATGTCACTTATCATAGGAAAAAAAGAGTAAAGGAATACAGTATTGAAATTATAAGCCAATCCACTCCCCTCAAAGGGAGAAAAAGGTAGATGATTCAGTTCAATAATTGGAAAATCTCCCAGACTATTAGTGATGTAGAATGTTGCATATACTGTGAAATGTAGTTCATTTGATGATTCACTTGTGTAAATAATTTTTTTGTTATAAGACAGGATTTAGGAAAATGTTACTAGGAAATGACAGAAGTGAAAAACAACAACAACAACAACAAAAAGTATTAACAAAACTGAAAAAAGAAAAACCTGCTCTTCTACCCTTCCCCCTTCATTCCTTTA
This sequence comes from Antechinus flavipes, assembly GCF_016432865.1. NCBI lineage: Eukaryota > Metazoa > Chordata > Mammalia > Dasyuromorphia > Dasyuridae > Antechinus > Antechinus flavipes. The sequence continues at coordinate 557,161,163 of NC_067398.1, read as the reverse complement.
GACCCCTATATAGAAGAGGGTAAGGGTCATAGTCAAGCTTCTTCGTTGCCTGGAGATGTTGGGCTGAACAACTCAGAACAACAATAGGGCAATGGGTTTCCAGGAATCAACAGGTAGAAGGCACAGTTTTGTAGCAGAGGTACCATCTATGTTAGATGATAGAACACCCAGATTCTCATACCGTGTTTCCCCGATAATAAGACCTATCCTGAAAATAAGCCCTCCTCTTACTGTGTAAGATTCCTCTAAAATAAGCCCTCCCCCAAAAATAAGCCTTATTGAGATTGCTACTGTAGTGAAGGTGATCCCCTGTGCTACATGCTACATTACGGTACCCTCTGTATGCACTGCCCCCCCCCCCCCAAGGGTAAAATGCACGCCGCGCTCCGAGCTGCATCCAATCAGAGCTGCAACAGTGAGCGCGTCATCCTGTTCTTCCCCTGTGATTTGCTTGCTGGCTCTATTGAGAGCAAGGCTGCAGGGGAGAGCTGAGGCAGGACAACATAAAAACCTGGTATGTAAGTGGGAGTGAGGGGGCATGATGGAGGACAAAAGAAGAACTCAGGGGGCATGATGGAGGATAAAAGAAGAACTCAGCCAGCATTCACCGTGCTAAAGAAATGAAGAACTTCCTTGCAGAGAGAAGAATAGAGCAAGTAATGATTCCTGCAGGAATGACTGCCTATCTCCAGACCCTTGATATTGCTATAAACAAGCCATTCAAGGACCATTTGCACATGGAAGTCAATGACTACATTGAAAATAGAATGGAAAGAAATCAGCATGGAAACTTTGTGAAGCCCTGTCTGCAAGAAGTCGTGACTTAGGTGAAGAAGTCATGGGATAAAATTACTGATAGCTGTGTCGCCAAGGCATTACGAGCAGGTTACCTGGACAAGACATGTTCATTTAAAGAGAGCTATATTGCTGGACATGACAGATTGGGTCCACTTCTTCTGAAGGAAATTGAGGCGCAAGACATCCAGGAAGGAATTCAGGGTATGGACACTTATGATGATGTTGTTGAAGAAGATGACATGATCATTATTGAATAAAGGTACTTTTTTTTGTTCACATTTACCTGTTTATTAAAATTGCTGTCAATGTTCATTAAAATAAGCCCTCCCCTGAAAATAAGCCCTCTGGTGTTTTTCTGTCCAAAAAAATTAATAAGACAGTGTCTTATTATCGGGGAAACACGATAGCAGCATTGAGCCTTTGAGAAGTGTCTTCAGACAAGACAGATGGATTTATCCGTTTTATCATCTTCCTGGACTCTCTCCTTGAACTGAACAGTATTCCTATGTCAGTGGTTGTTCTTAAATGGATGGTAGCTACTGACCTCTGTGGGGGCTAACCTCCTTTCTATCCATTGGGAAAAACAATCCTGGCATTGGCCCCTATAACCTGTTCCCCACTCAAGTTGTGGGAATCTTAACTAAAGTCTTCTGCAAAAACCCTTTCCTAGTCTCCTAAAATTTAGTGCCTTTCCCCCCCTAAGATTAACTACAATTTATTCTATTTTTACATCTATCTATCTATCTATCTATCTATCTATCTATCTATCTATCTATCTGTTGGAATCTTTACAAACTGCTAACTCATTAGAGTTGATAGATTATTGATCTGCTCTTACTAGAAGATGTTTTGAGCCAGAATCTGAAACAAGATACTAAGTAGAACTAATTGATACAATGCTTAGGTTTGCACCTTTATTCATTGGAGTTCACACGTTTGGGAAATTTCAGGGTTTAGTATGAGATATCTGAATTCACACCTCCTTTGAAGCTCTTAGGGCCAAAGAGCACTATGGGAGAAAACCCATAATCCCATTCTCTCAGAAGAGTCATATATAAACCAGTGAAGAATGATTCATAAGAATATATTTTCCACTTGGCTGGCGGTGGCAGAAGAAGAGTTTTCAGAGGAAGAAGCTACGAGTTGCGAGTTCAGTGAAGATTAAGAAGGCTCTCTCAGAAGCAAGACAGATTCAACTTGGTGCTGGCTCTGGAGGCTGAAGAAAACAGAGGCAGAGGCTGAAGGACAAAACCTTTGGATTTGGAGACATTCAGAGGGAGCTCTTGGAACCAAGCAGGAGAGATAGGCCTCAACTAACCAGACTACTTTGGAAGGAGAAAATAAACGTTTTGTATCTTTACCAGCTGGCTGCATTTGGGGTAATTATTGATCTGAAGTGATACTAAGGCTGCCTCCAAGAAAACCTCCCCCGAGAAACCTGCACTTTTTCCCAGAGAGAACCATTATATTATATTTTAAAGAAGAACAAGAACTCCAACATCTATCTATCTATCTATCTATCTATCTATCTATCTATCTATCTATCTATCTATCTATCTATCTAAGTTGCATGTTGCTTCTCCCACTAGAGGAAGCTCTTTGAGAAAAGAGATTTTCTGATTTTTCTTTCTATTCTCAACTCTTAGCAGGATATCTGGTACATAGTAAATGCTTAATAAATGCTTATTTGCTTTAGAATCCAAGTCTTTTAAATTCTAAATCCAGCATTTTATTGCATCTCCACAACAAATTGATATCTCACTCTAATTCCTCATTATGTGTTCAAAAACCATGGAATTTCTTTGAGATCTTAATCCCCATAAGCCTTCTAATATAAAGTATGATTTTTGAGTGATTCCCAACCCCACTCCCTCTTGAATTATTCTAATCCCCAATTTCCTTTTTTTGAGTGTTTTATTTATGTGAGTTAACTCTCTTTGTCTGGTCACTTATTGTTCTGCTCCTTGTTATTTAACTTTGATCCATTCATTAAACAATAGCATTTTCCCAAACTATATTTTTGTGCCCTTATAAAATAACTTTTTATCCCAACTAGAAAAGGGATATTAATTATAATAATCATATAATTGGGGAAGGAAGCCACACTATCATAGTAAGCTACCCAATTTTTAAGAAAATGACACCTATTTGAGGTATCATGAACAATACAAATAATGCTTATTAGTCATTTTAGAAGCATAAATCCCTATGTATTGTCAATTTTTTATCATCCAATTTAGTCTCACCTGTTATTAACACTGTGAGATTATCCTGGAAGTCCCTCTGATTTAGAATCAAAATTTATCTTTCCCTTTCTTCCTGATTGCCTCTCATTCCTTTTCTTCTTTTCCTCCTCCTTCCTTTTCTTCTCTTTCTTTCCTCTCCTCTTTTTTTTTATTTTTTGTATCATCTTAGCACAGAACATTGCAAATTTTATGAATTGTTTTTGTTCTTAATTTGTATGTGGTATTATAAATTTACGTCTGAAGAGTTCTTTAATAGTTAACATACATCAGAGATTCTGAGCTGAAAGAAGACTCAAATCTCATCTAGTTCAATCTTTTCATTTTACAGATGAAGGATATGATGTTTATATAGCGTTAAGTGATTAGATCAGAGTCATACAACCAATAAACAGAGTCCTTTATCTCTAATCCAGCACTCTTTGCAAATTCATATACATTTTTATTATTAATAGGAAAATCTACTTATGATTACATTTCTATATTTGCTAGGAAATACTTATTTGAATTCCTTGTGCATCTCCTCCACTCCCAATCTCCAAATTTCATCAAATCAGAAGTGGGAAAAGAGATATACTCCTGCCAAATGCATAACACAAAAAGTCATGAAAAATTACAATTTTAATACATATGCATTGAATGTGTGAATGTGAAAGTTCTGTTTCCATGGCAGGTTATTATTTATTTTGTGATGTCATGTCAAATATGAAAAAGAAAAGGCTCAAAATTCCAAGTGGTTAGTGTCCATAGAGGAAGACAATTTACAAACTCAGAAGTAAGGCAATTTATCTAACTTTTTTAAAGTTACAGAACAAGAGTGATTTTTTTTTACATTCATTAATCTGAAAAAGAGCTTCATTTTGGGGACAAGTAAACTTCCTAAAACAAATGATGGCAAAACATTAAATCCTTATAATTTTGCTTTTAAACAGATTTGAAATCTAATTTATTCAAAGGACACTAGGATTTCTTTTAAAAGAATAAGGTATTTAAGTAAAAGTCTGTCAAATTTTAGGAATTCATTTCTTAAACTTTTGAGTGGTAGGATAATATAACTTTGATATAAATGTTCTTATTCATAATACTTGGAATTGGAAGAAATTTTAGAGATCTTAAAATTATAGATAAAGAACTAGTAATGACCTCAGAAGGCAATAGTCCAATCCTTTTATTTTACAGATGAATAAACTGAAGTAAATTTCATTTCCTGATTTTTCTAGATGAAGATATTGAGGTTCATAGAAGTTAAGTAAGTCAACTAAGTTTATAAGGCTAGTTAGTAACAGAAATGTGAACAAAATTTAGTCTCTTTATTTCCCATTCAGCTCTCTTTTCCTCTATACTAAGAAACTTATCATAAATTATCCTTGATTCATAGTGATAGGATTAATGATCTAGAGCTGAAAGGCATCTTCCAGATTATGTAGGCTACTTTTCTTTCCCTCTTTTAACAGATAACCTGAATGAGGCTCAAACAAGTTAAGTCCCCTGCCCAATGTTATTCAAGTGGTGAGTGGCAGAGGCAGCATGGGAATCCTCATCCTTTGACTTCAAGGTTATCATTCTTTACACTGAACCACAATCCATTTAAGCCACATATTTTAAGAGTTTGTTGTTCAATATAAAAGAACAGAGACAGCATAAAGTGTGAAGGATAAGATCCTAATAAAGTTTTCCCTTTACTTCACATGATCTCAGAGAAAGCAGAGGCAAAATAGATCTAATTAAGAGAGATAAATCGAGTTTTCCCAGCAGTTTTTGTCAAATGTTGAATTTTTACACCAAAGCTTGAATCTTTAGATTTATCAATCACTAAATTAATACGATCATGCGCTACTATCTATTTGTATCTAAGCTATTTCACTAATTCACTACTCTTATTTATCAGCAGTACCAGATTATTTAGATGATTACCATTTTTCTGCATCTATTAATATAACCATATGATTTGTTATTATTGTTATTGATATGATCAATAGCTTTACTTATATTGAATCAGTACTGTGTTCCTGGTATAAATCCTATTTGGTCATGGTATATAATTTTTGATGTATTGCTATAATCTCTTTTCTGGTATTGAATTTGGATCAATTGCAAATTGCACCTAATATTCATTAGTGAAATTATATTTTTCTTTCTTTGTTTTGCTCTCACTAGTTTAGATGTCAAAATCATATTTGTGTCATAAAAAGGAACATGGTATCATTTCTTCTTTAACTACTTTAAAAACAGAATTCATATAATATTGAGATTAATCATTCCTTAAATATTGGTAGAATTTACTTCTAAATGTATTAGGTCCTAGATGTTTTTTCTTAGAGAGTTCATTGATAGCTTGTTCAATGTCTCTTTCTAATATAGAATCAAACACTCTCTTTCTTCTGTCCCGAATCTGAAAAGTTTCTATTTTTATAAACATTTATTTGTCAGTAATATTGGCATATAATTGGACAAAATAACTTAACAATTGATTTAATTTCTTCTTCATTAGCAGTGCTTTTGCCCCTTTCATTTTTACCTAGTTATTATTTTTTTAAGTTAATATAATCAATGATTTATGCATTTTGTCATTTTAGTATTTTTTAAAACCAGTTTTTAGTTGTAGTTATCAGTTTAATGCTTTTTTTTAATTTAAATTTTATTATTATCTCGATTTCCAGGATTTTCAATTTAGTGTTTAATTGAGGATTTTTAATTTGTCATTTAAAATATTAGATGCATGTCCAATTCACTGATCTGCTCTCTTTTATCAATGTAAGCATCTGGAGATGTAAATTTTCCTCTAAATATTGTTTATACTATATCTCACAAGTTTTGGAATGGTGTCATATTGCTGTTATTGCTGTTATTCTCTTTAATGAAGTCATTAATTTCTTCTAAGATTTGTTCCTTGATGCACTAATTCTTTAGGATTGGATTATTTAGTTTCCAATTATCTTTCATCTCTGCTTCCTCAATTCTTTATTAATATAATTTTTATTATATTATGTTCAGAAATGAGCACATTTAATATTTTTGCTGTCTAGTATTTGGTTGTGAGGTTTCTATGCTCAATTTTTGCAAAGGTACCATATACAGCTGAAATAAAGGTATTTGTCTTTTCATTTCACTCAGTTTTCTCTGGAGCTTCATTACACCTACCCTTTTTGTGGCTTTATTTACCTTCTTGACTTCTTTGTTATTTATAATTATGGTTAGATTTGTCTAGGTTTTGTAGGGGAAAGTTGAGTATGATTTTTACTACTTTCTCCTGTAATTCATGTACATTTTTTCTTTAAGAATTTGGGTGTTTTACATTTAGTGTTTTGGCTAGCAAGATGTGGTTTCCTCTTTATCCCTTTTAATTAGACCAATTTTGCTTTTGTTTTGTCTGAGATGCTGATTACTACTCCCCTTTTTTATCAGCTAAAACATGATAGATTTTACTCTTTATTTTAACTTTGTATCTTTCTGTTTCATGTGTATCTATTGTAAAAAATACATTGTTGGATTCTGATTTCTAATCTATATTGTTATTCATTTATGTTTTATGAGTGAATTCATCCCATTTACATTCACAGCTATGACTACTAACTGTAGTTTCCTCCACTCTATTATTATTATTGTTATTTTACTTTTTATTCTTCTCTTTTAATCCTATTCCTCCTCTCGTTTGTTTTGCTTCTGACCACTGACTTCTTTGATCTATCCTCCCTTTTTATCCTCTTATCCCCATATCTCCAGTCACTTTCTCCTCTTATTCTTCCATTGGGTAAGATAGATTGTATTACCTATTGATTCTATTACATGCCTTGACCTTCTCTTGGCTCCACCACTCCGGAATTGGTTTTGAGATATTATTTTAAAGTTATTTTGAGGAGAATGTTGAGAGAATTCAGATGATTGTTTTTTCTAGTCTGCTATTTTGTTTATCATCTTCTTCTAAAGAGTACCAGAGGAACAAAACTTTAATGACCTTGACTTTATCTGTTAATGCTCTCTCTTACCATCTCAAATTACATTACAGAGATGTAATTGCAAATGTGTCTGATGGTGGTCATTCCATCACCTGGGCAGGAATGAAAAAGAGGGAAGAAAAAAATTAAATTACATGACAACTTTGTATCATATTTAAAAGGCATAGCAAGTAGTAGTAGATTGGCAATTTCAGGTATAATCATATTTTAAAAATATTCTATGTTATGGAAATGCTTATTCCATTCCATAAATGAAAAATAAAATAAAATTTAAAAAAAGGTAAATGCATTCTCAAGTAAAATATAAAATTCTTTGGTAGTTTCCATATTCTCTTTATTTATTGACTTTTTCTTATAACCTATAAGTCTACCTGGATCTTTATTATCCTAAATAAAATAAACAATAATAAAAAAGAAAACGTCACTATTCTGCATTGACCTCAAGTTACAATCCTTCCTTTTATAACCAAAATTTTATAGTGGAGTGGGAGGTAAAGCCACTATCAACCTTTAATTTCTTACTTCCATTTTCTTTTCAACCCCTTGCAATTTGGTTTCCAAACCTGCCATTCCAATGAAATTATTCATAAAAATGTTATCATAAAAACGTCCGTGATGGGACACAGAAGAAAAAAAATCTAAATCTTTTAATCCTCTGAAATTTATGAGGTATTCTTTTGGTCAAAGAGGACATGAGGAGACTGAGACTAAGGCTAAAGCTGATATACTCTCTCCATTTCCTTCAACTCCCAACAATTATTTCTTCAGAAATTGCCTAAAAGACTTCCACATTAAGCTATGAGATGTTCAAATCATTCATTTCTAATATGACTCATTATTTGATACTTAGAATATGAGAAAGTTTCTTAAACCAATCCAAATACATAATTCAGTTCAGTTAGTTCAGAAAAGACTTTCAAGGATTTTTGTCACTTAAAGTCATTGACTAATTGATATGTATTCTACCATGATTAAGATATTCAAACATAGGTTTTATTTAAGTATGTTGGTGGCAATTGATGACTTGGTTCAATGACTCTCACTGTGATAAAAAGAAAACTTTCATTCAAGTCCTAACTCTGACACATGCTGTCTACATGACCCTTAAAAAATAATCTAAATGCTTAGTGCTCCTAGCAACTCTATTAAAACTGCAAATTATAGAGCAATGGATGATCTCCATTAATAGGAGGGGCTTCCTCTTTGAGAAGTAACTATATTAACAAAAATCATAAGTCTGGTAAAAACAAAAATGAAAAACCTAACTCCAACACATATTTAGTATTTAGTTATTTGAACAGATATTCTATGTAAAACCAGAAGAATTTAAACTCATTGAGGCTAATAATTATTTTTAGACACATAGATTACTATGTTAAACTTTTGTTGATTTGAATTAAACTGAGGTAAAAATTAGCCCTCAAGTCTAGCACAGGAACTTGCCCAGCACAGTGAGTTAATTGGTACTTCTTGGATTGAAATGGATTGAACTGTGTTGAATTTGCTGGTTTAATCTAACATACTGTTTTTAAAAATCTTTTGAAGATATTTTGCCTTAGATGAATAACTTACATGAATATTAGTGTTATCTATGAGAGTTCTTCTTTCAGAAACAGAGGTCAGAATCCATATATATCTAAGAATATAAAATGTTTGTCCAAATCTTTCCATAAATTCTCTCTAAGCAATCTATCCAGTGATCCAAAGACTTCTGATGCTCATTTTAATGTAGTAGGAATCTAAAGAAATAAATATGTAAAATAATTTTTGATTCTATTTCTGAAATATCTTTTAATACTCCCTTTATTAATATTAGGTTATATATATCATTGATTTTCTTCAAAACACTTTATAAAATGGTTCTCATTTGATTCTCACAATCCTGTGAGATTTAATTTAAAACTATAGGTTTTAGTATCCAAATATTACAGATGAAGAAATTAAGATTCAAGAAAATCAGCCCCTTGGGTAAGGCCACAAAGATAGTAAGTTTCAGAGGAATCATTTATATTTAGATCTCTCTTAGGAAATTTTCCCACTATATTACATTGTTTTTAGTTCCAAAACATTTCTACTACCCTGATTCAAATTCTCATTACTTTTGTTTTGTCCTATTTTAATAGCATCCTAATTGGTCTTCCTACCTAATTAATTTTCCAAATGGATCAATCTAATCATGTAATTCTATTAGAAAACAAAACAAAAACAAAACTTTAATGCTTCTTAATGGCCTACTAATATAAGATAAATTCTGTAGCCTAGCATTTAGGGCTTGCTAAAATCTGTCTGTAGTGTGGGGTGGCTTTAAAATTTTATTTTACAATAGAATTTAGATTCCAGATAAACCAAATTACTGACTGTGCCAATTTTCAAGCTGATCTTTCTCATATCCATATTTTAGGTTTAAACCGACTTTCCTTCATACCTTTAAGGCTCAATTCAGGTACAATATTCTCTATGAAATTTTCCCTGATCTTCCAAGATAAAAATAATCTCTTCTTCCTTACATTTCTCATAGTGATACACATGTCAATTTCTTTTTTACTCATTGTCTAATTTATATTAAAATAATTTGTGTATATGTCTTATCTCTCATTCTAGTCTACAAATTCCTTGAGCTTAGAGGCTGTATATGATGTCATTTTTGTATCCCTAGTGTACAGCATGCAGACATATGTAAAGTCATCATTCAACAAGTATGTAATGAATTGAATCTCCAAATCCCTTTAAATTCTATAATACTATGATTTTATTTAAACATTCAAATGGATCCTGATTTTAAAAAAAAATCTCATACAAGCCTGGTATATATATGAATATAGGAATGTACAAAACAGACCTTGTAAGGGATGATTGTAATAAAAATTGTTGCACAATTTCTTAAAAATAAGTTGAAGAATATATTGGGTATTTAACTTTGAAAAAGGCACACTAAGCAATGACAATTTATAAAAGTGGGAAATGAGGCTTCAGAGACTTGCTGATATTTGTAATTAGTGTTTGAGTGAATATTCCAACTCAGCTCTTTCAGACCTACTAGAAAGCTTAAAGTAAATACTGGATAAAAACTTACTAGGTATTTTGTAGAAGAGATTATTATTCAGGTATAGACTGAACCAGATTACTTCTTACATCCTTCCTACCTCTGAAATTCTCTATTTCTTATGCTTATTTATCTATGATCATCTGCCTACTTGACATAAATCCAAAGAGCAAAATTTAAGTCTTTTGTTGCTAAGAGTCATTACCAGTGGCAAATAAAAATTACTGCTCAAGAAGCTGTTGAAAAAGTAACATAGTCTGATTCCTACGTGCTCCCCAATACCCCCCCCACACACACACACACACAATTCCAGATGAGTATTTATTTTTTAACAAATGAAAAGTCTTGGGAAACTGCATATTTAGAATAAAAGTAGTTAAAAGGAAATTGATGCCTAAGTTGCCTCTGTTTATCAGCCTTCTATTTTGACAAAAAAATGAGAAACAGTCCAAGTATTTGGGAAAATGCAAAGATGGAGCCAAACAAACAAGTACATAATTCAGAAAATGATCATTGCTTTTTTGGCTATACTTTGTTTAATCTTACCCTATTTATTTATCTTTTAAAAGTTCTTACTGCATGGAAAGAAGTAGAAAAGATGTACACATTCTCTACACAAGGGAAAAAATGCAGGAGATAATTCTCTGGATTTCTAAAACAGGTGCTAAATTATTGAAGTTCTCACACAAAGGGAATAGTTTCATAACATGACTTCCAAGCAATGATTATCTTTCCAAAAAGATTTGTTTCTCCAAGTGGCCCTGATGATTAAGGGTTCCCTGCTAGGTATGTAGAGGCTGATGACCTGTTATACCTATGTTCTCTGCTGCTATTTAAAAATTTTTTTTTCCTTTCTTGAATGAGAAGAAACAATTCCTGTGGAATTCTTGGCTTCAAGAAGCTGTGCTATATTGCCAAGAGTGGTTACCCTCTGGGTGTAAGAAAATATTCAAAATTTGTTAGGCATTCTGCCAGTGAATGGTGCTATTGGCCTCAAGGAAGTGTTATATTGTGATGCTTGCTCGATAATTTGATTATCTCCCTTTTAAGCACCTCTAAGGTTAATGGAATGTCTTTTTTATGCTTCTCAAAAGCAAGTCTTTAAAAAGTTCTTACTCTATGCAAGGCATGGTTACAGGTTTATCAGCATACTTTTTTTTTTTTTTTTTTTTTTTTGATCACTAACTGCAATGGAAGCAGTAGAATATCTTTTGGGATGTTTGATATCACAACAGATGTAGCAGACTGGGGATTTGAGCAATCAATTATGATGAGACATGATCTCAATTCTGCTGCCTCATTTCCTCTAAAGAGGGATCAATGAGTTTGGGAGAAAGGGAGAGGCTAGATAAGATTCTCTAAAAAAGGCACTTCTAACACAGAAATTCTATGACTCTGACTACAGTAATTTACTGCCTAGTTCGTAGAAAGCATCCATGCTTTATTTTTTCTCTGTGTAATAAAGGAAGGTTCCATTAACCTTGTAACAAAAGTAAAGACCATCACTAATCTTTCTCACCTCATCTTTTACTATTAGAGATTCTTCAAGTTCTTACCAAATGTCCTCACTACGATCTAGCAAATGTGTCAACAACATGTCTATCTTTCTTCATGCTTCAATCTCTTTCCTTCTCTCTCCAGCTTTTATTCATCATTAACTTATGCCCACTAATTTTTTTTTTTTCTCAATTATCTACTGGATCATTCACATAGCTGTTCCTACAGTATTGCCAGGAAAATGAGATATTATTTTATCCCAGTAGGGAACTTCAACTAAGTAACTACTTTCACTGAGCAGATTAACACCTATCCTGTAATTTAGAGTCTTTGAATATTCCCTGGGTGCACTGAGAGGTAAAGTGATTTGCTCAGGGTTGAACAGTCATTGTATGATATGCAGGATTTAAAGCCGTGTCTTCCCAAGATTGATGCCAATTTTCTACCCATTATACCAGACTGTCTATCAGTAGTCCTGTTAAAAAATGAAATATTTAAAAAAGGAAATAATATTCATTAAATTCATGTATCGCAATTTACTTAATCAGCTTACCCCAATTTCTGCACACTGTTTTTTATTTTTAATACTTAGACATTACTAAAAGTGCTATTATAAATATTTTGACTCATATGAAAATTTTTTTCTTATCAATATCTTCCATAGGACATAAGCCCAGTAACAGTGTTTCTGGTTCAAAGGGTATGGGGATTTTAGTCACTTAATTTGAAAAAATTCAAATTGATTTAAAAAATGGTTATACAATTTCACAATTCTACTAACAATATATTTTTAATATACCTATCTTGCCACAAGCTTTCCAACATTGTCATGGTGAGGGGAAAATTTTTGCCAATTTTGGAGGATGTGAAGTTAAACCTCAGGAATTGAAATTGGATAAGTAAGATAGACTGATCCCTGTGTCCTCCCACATATCCAACTTTCTGCACACAATTCAAGATGAATATTGCTCTTTTCTTTAATGATCTGGACATTTTTTCATGTGACTGTGACTATTTTGTGCTTCTTCCTTTGAGAACTTTTTGTTCACATCCTTTGACCATTTATTTTCTGGGAAATTGACTATTAGTCATACACGTAGGCATACACATGTACTTACATAACATGTATTAGCCATATATAAGTATATATATGCATATATATTAACTTTATTAGAGAAATTTGATAAAAAGATTTTTTCTAATTCAATCACTTTTCTTTTAATGCTGGATTCATTAATACTATTTGTGCAAAACCTCTTTTGTTTCAAGTCATCAAAGTTAAATATTTTATCTTTTGTAATTGTATTTAACTATTGTTTGCTTAAAAATAAGTCACTTTCTCATAACTGTGAAAGGTACATAATCCCTTTCTTTCCTAATGTTTGAAAAGTGTGAGCTTTAATATTAAGGTCTATTAATATTAACATGTCAATTTAGAATGTTTGGTGAGTACTGTATATTATATAAGAAGTTGTTATAAGGCTAATTTCTTTCAGTTTGCTTTCTAGCTTTTCCATCAATTTTTATTAAATAGGGAGTTTTTCCCTAGGTAACATATTTTCTACTTTATCAAACACTGGATTATTTCATTCTATTGTTTCTGAGTCTTTGTCTAGTTCTTTCTCTTTCTTTCTCTCTCTTTCTCAATACTAGATGTTTTTGATGACAACTGATTTATGATATTGTTTGAAGCCTGGAAATAAAATTCCCTTTTTATCTCTACTTACTTTCATTATTTCCATTATTATTCCAGATATTTTATTTTTTAATGAATTTATTATAATTTCATCAAGTTCTACTAAGTATCCTCTTGTTAAAGTATTAAAAGTAAATTTAATTTTGGTGCTACTGTCATTTTTATGATATTCTCATGGACTAGTAATGAGCACTGAGATTGATTACCAGATATTGTATGCATTTTGGGGTTGTTTAGAATGTCTTAGAATGAGATTTGCCTTTCTATTTTTGCTTGTTGTGTTTTGTTATTTTAGATAATTATAATTATTCCGGGGGATTTATCTTGTAAACTGAAACTTTACTGAAGCTATTGATTATCTCAATTGATATTTTAACTGATTCCTGGAGTGACCGCTGTGGTCTTAAATAATCCATAGGATCACTGATAACATCCTCCATTTTTTCCTTATCATTGATTCTTGAGAAATGAGGAAACATTCCCATGCTATGCTTTCATCCCATTTCATTAATTTCTATACTCAGAGATCTCAAAGTATAGACTTGAAAACAGAAATAATAGGTAACATATTACAGCCCAGTAACCACACTAGAACAACAGAAAAGGAGGAAACATCTCTAGCATATGTCAGAGATTGGATGCTTCTTATTTAAAAGAGAATGGTGAGAAATCATTTTAAGAGATAACTGAAACATTTATCATATCATTCTGGATTTAGATTACTGATCTTTCTCTTACCTTGTTCCCCATCTCCTGCCCTTTTATACTTCTCTATCAGGCTATAAAACTATCTTCTACATTAAATGAGAGTATTTGTTAAGCTCTTCATAAACTTTAAACCACTAAATAATTGCTAGCTATTAAAAATGCTATATAAATGGTAGTTAATAGCTTTCTTTTAGGCACACATAAGTTTTGTTAGATTTTTTTCATTTCCATTTCTCCAGTGTGGAAGCTGGATTAGTACATAATCATTCGGAGAAGCATTTGCTACCAAGTATAGAAACTAAAGTGAGTAGAAGAAACTAGTCAAAATTTCTCATTTTAATACCTGTCACATGCACAGAGAATATTCTGTTTAAGGGAGTACTTAAATTAACGAAATGATAGTTCCATTAAATAAATGAAATACATTTTCTTTCATTTCTCACTTGATTCTTATTTCCTTACCTGACTATTCCAAGTCATAGATATTTCCACAATAAAACATAATAGGATTTAGGGTGTTAGGTGGGATGGATAATAGGAAAACATTTTAAAAAGAGAAAGAGAAAGAAGGGTAGGTGCAGATGGCAATTAATGAAAAGGATTAAAGTTTAGAGGTGATTAACTTTCTACTTCATGGGAGAAAGTGCTTGAGGAGATTAGATACATCTCCCATCCTGTGAGGAAGGGCTAGACTGCTTGGCAATGATATGGAACTGGAAATGCATAAATTGTATGGTAGATATAGAGAACCACTGAAACTTCTTTATTCAAAGATAACAGATTTATTTTCTTCCTTTCAAATAAACATTTTTTAGGCAATATCAGGCTACTCATAATCCTTGGAAGTAGGAAAATATTATTACTATACTGGGAGATGCATATTTTTCTCCATATTTCCAGATAGGGATTAGCAAAACCAAAGGATGAAATATTTTTCTGAAGCATATCTAGAACTCTGGGTTAGCAGACAATGTGACAAAAGTGTTACATCTTATTGCTATTGTCTCAAATTAAGTATATGGTTTGTCTCTCCAATTAACTTTTAAGTATATTGAAGGCAGAGACTGGCTTTTATACTGGCTTTAATTTTTTAAACACAGTAGAGGTTCAAGAAATATTGTTTGAAAATTTTGATAATATGTAAAACATGGAGTGAGTAAAATGCAATTAGAAATTAATAGTTTTCAATTATGTAGATTTTGCATGTTAACATTTTTAATCTTATGATGGATAATTGATAGAAGATTTTGGGACGTCCAATTAGTAGTTGATGCATAATTGGGATTATGTGTTAAGAAGGATAATTAAATTCACTCTAGGATTTTGTAAAAAACGGAAGGAATCATATTACTAGTGTATCAAATTTGAAAGTCCTTCACACTAAATCTTCTCTTGTAAGACAATCTGACACAATCATTATATTTCCTTTTTATTGCTCTTGCATTATTTAAATATTTAAATTTTGTATATGCTTTATATATCAACATAAAGTAATACTGAATTTATTGCATACTTGTAAACATAAAGTTCATAACATTGCAAAAGAATGTTAATTTTTTTTAAAAAGAAGAAAATGGAGAAATTACTTTCAAATGAGTAAACATCAATCAATTCTTCATGTTTAGATGTTGCTTATGGAGTTTTCAGTTTTGTAGCATTCTCAAGTAATCTGCTTAATCTTCAGTCATGGAAGATTATAATATGTCAGATGAGGGAGAGAATACAGGCAACAGGACTGATGGATAAAATATCTTTAATAAATCCAGTGGGGCAAGACTATATCTTTGTCAAAGGAAGTAACAATAGGAATGAAGAGGAAAAGATGGATAGATATGATATTTCATAATAACAAATGACAGTGTTTTATGATGATGGGATATAAAGAAGTTAGAACAATGTCAAAATCTCAGTAGTAATTAATAGTACCTGAATGACGTGGATATTGTACTAAAAAGACTTGATGGGCTAAAATTTATATAATTTAAAAATATTTTAAATCCTCAGTAATAATGTTAATAAACATATCAATTCTGATGTATGGAAGAAAAATCAGCTGGATTAGATTATTAATGAGACAAACTGAAGACATCTCATTATTCAATCCCACAAGACTCCAAAAATGTGTAAGAATCACTTTGCTCAAACTGAGAGCTTTTAAGGAGCCTTCTATTACATCCATATGGCTATAGTGTACCAACTGTTATGGATCACTAAGACAGGTTGGTTGGAAAGGTAGATCATTTTTGTCAAAGAAAATTTAAGGAGTCAAAAGATCATAACTCATATCCTCTATAGTGAAAATGGTTCTATTGATGATTTAAGAACTTTGGATGGTGCATTACAGCCAGGATAATTATAAAGAATACACCAGTGTGGAATATTATTCTACAGGACCATAAATTTCCTGTCATTTTTTTTCTATTTCCCACTCATCTTACATCTATTCTCACCTTTTTGCTGTCCTTAAAATGAAACAAAATTTCTATAAAACAAAAATTACAGAATTCCATTCAAAACTCTTTGCTTTCTTTTTGGCATTACTCTACAGTATTATATTATCTTTACATTACAGTATTATCTCATCATATGATCTCTAAATGTATATAACAATGATCCCATAGAAACAGCATTTTTTAACCCCTGGGATTAATGGAATGCTATAAATCCTCTTATTTCTTTCAGTAATAGGAAGTAAACAAACCCATTTCTACACATTTTCAATAGCTATCAGATTTCATCATTGACACCGAAATGTCAACACAATCTCCCATTCTGAATCTGTACTCAGGCACTTAATCCAGAATCACATTCTTTGCTGTCTGTTCCTGGGTTAGATAGACCTGTCTAAAAGAAGTTTATGTTATAGGGTCAAACTACTGAACTCCAAGATCTATAAATTGAAGTTGGTTGGCATCTCTATAAAAGTATACTCTAATAGGATGGACTGGAAACAGATGCTGTTCTTTTTTATTTTAATAGTTTGAACAGTGTTTTTTCATTCTATTCACACCTTGCTCTGTGAAAGCAAACAGAGGAAATACTAAATGTTACAGAATGAAAACTTTCTTTTAAAATATGTTTGTTTAGAACTTGCTGTCATAAATGTGCTTATTTGGCAACTTTCTGATGTGTTTTAATCAACCATCTTCTCACTTTCATTTCAGTGTCTCTTCCAAAACATAAAACTGACCATATGCTAATGTACTCCAAGAAAGAGGGAGCAGATAGGAAGATGGATTCATCATTGAGAATCAGCCATATGACTTATAACATGGGATTTCCAGGCACCAGTAGTTATGGATGGAGTAAAGATAAGATTTGGGATTTCTCCAGTAGCACTTTCCAAGGGCAGTCATACATCTAGGAATTTGTGGCCTTTATAGGAAATGTCATCAAGGAGCCCTATGAATAAAGAGATTTCTTTTTTTTTTTTAAATTTTTATTTAATGATTACTTTATATTGACAACATTATCCCTTGCACTCATTTCTTTTCCGATTTTTTTCCCCTCCCTCCCTCCACCTCCTCCCCTAGATGGCAAGCAGTCCTTTATATGTTGGATATGTTGCAGTATATCTTAGATACAATATATGTTTGCAGAACTGAATAGTTCTCTTGTTGCAAAGGGAGAATTGGATTCAGAAGGTATAAATAACCTGGGAAGAAAAACAAAAATGCAGATAGTTCACATTCGTTTCCCAGTGTTCTTTCTTTGGATGTAGCTGCTTTTGTCCGTCATTTATCAATTGAAACTCAGTTAGGTTTCTTTGTCAAAGAAATCCACTTCCATCAAAATATGTCCTCATACAATATCGTTGTTGAAGTGTATAATGATCTCCTGGTTCTGCTCATTTCACTTAGCATCAGTTCATGTAAGTCTCGCCAGTCCTCTCTGTATTCATCCTGCTGGTCATTTCTTACAGAACAATAATATTCCATAATATTCATATACCACAATTTACCCAACCATTCTCCAATTGATGGGCATCCATTCATTTTCCAGTTTCTAGCCACTACAAATAGGGCTGCTACAAACATTTTGGCACATACAGGTCCCTTTCCCTTCTTTAGTATTTCTTTGGGATATAAGCCCAATAGAAACACTGCTGGATCAAAGGGTATGCACAATTTGATAATTTTTTGGGCATAATTCCAGATTGCTCTCCAGAATGGTTGGATTCGTTCACAACTCCACCAACAATGCATTAGTGTCCCAGTTTTCCCGCATCCCCTCCAACATTCATCATTATTTTTTCCTGTCATCTTAGCCAATCTGACAGGTGTGTAGTGGTATCTCAGAGTTGTCTTAATTTGCATTTCTCTGATCAATAATGATTTGGAACACTCTTTCATATGAGTGGTAATAGTTTCAATTTCATCCTCTGAAAATTGTCTGTTCATATCCTTTGACCATTTATCATTTGGAGAATGGCTTGATTTCTTATAAATTTGAGTCAGTTCTCTATATATTTTAGAAATGAGGCCTTTATCAGAACCTTTAACTGTGAAAATGTTTTCCCAGTTTGTTGCTTCCCTTCTAATCTTGTTTGCATTAGTTTTGTTTGTACAAAGGCTTTTTAATTTGATGTAATCAAAATTTTCTATTTTGTGATCAGTCATGGTCTCTAGTTCATCTTTGGTCACAAATTTCTTTCTCCTCCACAAGTCTGAGAGATAAACTATTCTATGTTCCTCTAATTTATTTATAATCTCATTCTTTATGCCTAGGTCATGGACCCATTTTGATCTTATCTTGGTATATGGTGTTAAGTGTGGGTCCATGCCTAATTTCTGCCATACTAATTTCCAATTATCCCAGCAGTTTTTATCAAATAATGAATTCTTTTCCCAGAAGTTAGGGGCTTTGGGTTTGTCAAACACTAGATTGCTATAGTTGACTATTCTGTCTTGTGAACCTAACCTTTTCCACTGATCCACTAATCTATTTCTTAGCCAATACCAAATGGTTTTGGTGACTGCTGCTTTATAATATAATTTTAGATCAGGTACAGCTAGGCCACCTTCATTTGATTTTTTTTTTTTCATTAATTCCCTTGAGATTCTCGACTTTTTATTGTTCCATATGAATTTTGTTGTTATTTTTTCTAGATCATTAAAATATTTTCTTGGAAGTCTGATTGGTATAGCACTAAATAAATAGATTAGTTTAGGGAGTATTATCATCTTTATTATGTTCGCTCGGCCGATCCAAGAGCACTTAATATTTTTCCAATTATTTAAGTCTGACTTTATTTGTGTGGAGACTTTTTTATAATTTTGCTCATATAATTCCTGACTTTCCTTTGGTAGATAGATTCCCAAATATTTTATGGTATCAACAGTTATTCTGAATGGAATTTCTCTTTGTATCTCTTGCTGTTGGGTTTTGTTGGAGATGTATAAAAATGCTGAAGATTTATGGGGATTTATTTTGTAGCCAGCTACTTTGCTAAAATTATGAATTATTTCTAATAGCTTTTTAGTAGAATCTCTGGGGTTCTCTAGGTATACCATCATATCATCTGCAAAGAGTGATAGTTTGGTTTCCTCATTGCCTACTCTAATTCCTTTAATATCTTTCTCAACTCTTATTGCTGAGGCTAATGTTTCTAATACGATATTAAATAATAATGGTGATAGAGGGCAACCTTGTTTCACTCCAGATCTTACTGGGAAAGGTTCCAGTTTTTCCCCATTGCATATGATGCTTACTGATGGTTTTAAATATTTGCTCCTGACTATTTTAAGGAAAAATCCATTTATTCCTATGCTCTCAAGTGTTTTTATTAGGAATGGATGTTGGATTTTATCAAATGCTTTTTCTGCATCTATTGAGATGATCATATGGTTTTTGTTTGTTTGGTTATTGATATAGTCAATTATGCTAATAGTTTTCCTAATATTGAACCAGCCCTGCATTCCTGGTATAAATCCTACTTGGTCATAGTGTATTATCCTGGTGACAATTTTCTGTAATCTTTTTGCTAATATTTTATTTAAGATTTTAGCATCAATATTCATTAGGGAGATTGGTCTATAATTTTCTTTCTCTGTTTTCAGCCTACCTGGTTTAGGTATCAGTACCATATCTGTGTCATAAAAGGAGTTTGGTAGGACTCCTTCAATCCCTATTTTTTCAAATAGTTTATATAACATTGGAGTTAATTGTTCTTTAAATGTTTGGTAGAATTCACATGTAAATCCATCTGGTCCTGGGGATTTTTTCTTAGGGAGTTGATTGATAGTTTGTTCTATTTCTTTTTCTGAGATGGGACTGTTTAGGATATTTACTTCTTCCTCTGTTAGTTTGGGCAAGCTGTATTTTTGGAGGTATTTTTCTATTTCATTTAAGTTGTCGAATTTATTGGCATAAAGTTGGGCAAAGTAACTCCTAATTATTGCTCTAATTTCCTCTTCGTTAGTGGTGAGTTCTCCCTTTTCATTTTTAAGACTAACAATTTGATTTTCCTCTTTCCTTTTTTTAATCAGATTTACTAAGGGTTTGTCTATTTTGTTGGTTTTTTCATAGAACCAACTCTTAGTTTTATTAATCAATTCAATAGTTTTTTTACTTTCAATTTTATTGATCTCACCTTTTACTTTTAGAATTTCAAGTTTAGTGTTTGACTGGGGGTTTTTAATTTGTTCCTTTTCTAGCATTTTTAATTGCAAACCCAATTCATTGACCTTCTCTTTCTCTATTTTATACAAATAGGCCTCTAGAGATATGAAATTTCCCCTTATTACCGCTTTGGCTGCATCCCATACATTTTGGTATGATGTCTCATTATTATCGTTTTCTTGGGTGAAGTTATTAATTATGTCTATGATTTGCTGTTTCACCCAATCATTCTTTAGTATGAGATTATTTAGTTTCCAATTATTTTTTGGTCTACTTCCCCCTGGTTTTTTGTTGAATGTAATTTTCATTGCATCGTGGTCTGAAAAGGATGCATTTACTATTTCTGCCTTACTGCATTTGAGTTTGAGGTTTTTATGTCCTAATATATCGTCAATTTTTGTATAGGTTTCATGAACTGCTGAAAAGAAAGTGTATTCCTTTCTGTCTCCATTACATTTTCTCCAGAGATCTATCATATCTAACTTTTCTAGTATTCTATTTACCTCTTTGACTTCTTTCTTATTTATTTTGTGGTTTGATTTGTCTAATTCTGAGAGTGCAAGGTTAAGATCTCCCACTATTATAGTTTTACTGTCTATTTCTTCTTGCAGCTCTCTTAATTTCTCTTTTAAGAATTTAGATGCTACCCCACTTGGTGCATATATGTTTAATATAGATAGTGCTTCATTATCCATGCTACCCTTTAGCAAGATATAGTGCCCTTCCTTATCTCTTTTAATTAGATCAATTTTTGCTTGATCTGAGATCAGGATGGCTACCCCTGCTTTTTTGACTTCACCTGAAGCATAGTAGATTTTGCTCCAACCTTTTACCTTTAACCTGCATGTATCTCCCCGCTTCAGGTGTGTTTCCTGTAAACAACATATTGTAGGATTCTGGCTTTTAATCCATTCTGCTAACCGCTTCCTCTTTATGGGGGAGTTTACCCCGTTCACGTTTATGGTTAGAATGACCAATTCTGTATTACTTGCCATCTTGTTAACCCCGGTTTATGCTTTTCTCCCTTCTTTCCCCTTTCTCCCCTTTCCAGTATTAAGCTTGTGAGCACCACTTGCTTCTCACAGCCTTCCCTTTTTAGTATCCCTCCCCCCGCCTTAGAGTTCCTCCCCCTATCTTACCCCTTTCCCTCCCAGTTTCCGTATTCCCTTCCGCTTAGCTTATTCCTTCCCTTTTCACTTTTCCCTTCTCACTTTTCAATGAGATGGGAGAAGTTTCACCATAGATTGAATATGTCTTAAGATTTTTCACTTAAAGCCAATTCTGAAGGTAGTAAGATACCCACTATATTCATCCCCCTCCATTCTTTCTCTCAGATATAATAGGTTTCCTATGCCTCTTCATGAGATGTACTACCCCCACTTTACCCTTTTTCTGGTACAATGTCCTTTCCACATCAATTTCTAGAACAAGGTATACATGTATTCTTTATACATCCATATAGTCAAAATATAGTTCCCAAGATTAATCTTTACCTTTTTAGATTTCTCTTGAGTTCTATATTTGTAGATCAAACTTTTTGTTAAGTTCTGGCTTTTTCATCAGAAATAGATGAAATTCGCTTACTTCGTTGAATGTCCATCTTCTTCCCTGGAAAAAGATGCTCATTCTCGCTGAGTAAGTTATTTTTGGTTGCATACCAAGTTCCTTAGCCTTTCGGAATATCATATTCCAGGCCCTTCGATCTTTTAATGTGGATGCTGCCAGATCCTATGTGATCCTTATTGTGGCTCCTTGATACTTGAATTGGGTTTTTCTAGCCGCTTGCAATATTTTTTCCTTCATCTGAGGGTTCTGCATTTGGCCACTATATTCCTTGGTGTTTTGATTTTAGGATCCCTTTCAGTGGGTGATCGATGAATCCTTTCAATGTTTATTTTTTCCTCTGTTTCTATGACTTCTGGGCAGTTCTCTTTGATAATTTCCTGGAAAATAGTGTCCAGGCTCTTTTTTTCTTCATTCTTTTCTGGGAGTCCAATGATTCTCAGATTGTCTCTCCTGGATCTGTTTTCCAGGTCTGTTGTCTTCCCCAGAAGGTATTTCACATTTTTTCCATTGTTTGATTTTTTTGGATTTGCTTGACTGAATCTTCTTGTCTCCTTGAGTCATTCAATTCCACTTGTTCAATTCTGATTTTCAGTGAAGTATTTTCTTCACTCACTTTTTAAAAATCTTTTTCTAATTGTCCCATTGAGTTCTTTTGTTCTGTGGAATTTTTTTCCATTTCGCCAATTTTGTTTTCCAGTTCACCAATCCTATTTTTCAAGGATTTTACTTCTTTATCCACTCTCTCTTTAACTGACTTCTCCAGGCTCTTTTGCCAAGCCTCCCTCTCCTTTTCCCAAGCTTCCCTCTCCTTTTGCCAAGCTTCACTCTGCTTTTCCCATTTTTCTTCTAGCTCCCTTGTGAGAGCCTTTTTAATCACTTCTATGAGGTTCATCTGTGCTGAGGAACAGATGATCTCCTCCTTTGGGGATTCACCTGGGGACTGTCTGTTTTTAGTTTCCTCAGGATTTAGAGTCTGCTCTCTATCTGTATAGAAGCTGTCAAGGGTTAAAGTCCTCTTCAGTTTCTTGCTCATTCTGTCTAATAATCAAAGACAAACTAGCAAAGAAAAACAGAAAAAACTGGAGTCTTTCTTTGGGGGAGGGGCTGGGTGTGTTATCGAGCTTCCTCTACAGACTGCGGGGGGCAGCAGTGAGGCACTAGCAGGACTGTGTGCGCCTGAGCCCAGAGCGTGCTGAGTCACTGTGGGGAGGAAAGGGGGGAGGGCGGCCAGGTCCCGAGAGACTCCAGCTGTTTGGGGTTGTATTCTTCAGCCCCGGTGTTTTTAGCTTCTCTGCTGGGCTGCTGACTTGCTGCCGGAGCAAAGTATCCAGTCCTGTAGCGAAGCTCTCCCCGCAGAGACGGCTGCAATCACTCCCCACCCCCTCTCCAGTCTGCTCCCGTGCTCTCACTGCCGCTGCTCTCGGCCTGCGCCCGATCTAAAACCGTCCCAGCCCTCCAGTAAAGACAGACCTTTCTTGGCGAATCTCAAGGATGGCTTCTCTTGGTAATTATTTGTGGGTTTTTTTTTCAGTCAAGCATTAATTCAGAGGCTTGTAATGAAATGGATAGTGAGAGAAAGCGTGGAGCTTATGCAGCTGTGTGCCTCCTCTCCGCCATCTTAACCGGAAGAACCGAATAAAGAGATTTCTAATCCTCCTGAAATGTTAGGATGCCTTGGCTATTCCCTCTATCTATGGAAAAGGAGAAAAAAAAGGCCATCAATGTGATTTGCCTGCTTACAACTAATTTTTGCTTGCTTTATGTGGCCTTTTGTTTTTCTTCATGTAATCTGTATTATGGGCCAGAACTCTGAACATGAAACAAAAGATTCTTACAAGGTACTAAGTCAGTGGTATTGATAAAGATAATTATTATCTAATTTAGCATGGTTCAGTATGATTGATTTAATTCTACAAGGAGATATTATGGGCCAGAACTTGAATAAGGTACCAAGTGGAATTGAGGAGACAATGGTTAAATCTGGTTTAGCGTTGACCTACAACCTACAACAAATAATGGTTTCCTAGTGAGATAATGATTGGTTTGTACTCAATGTATAGTATATAAGCTAGAAATCTCAGCCAGGGAGATTCAGAGATTCAGAGACAAGCAGATAGAAAGCTGGAGGCTGAAGGCTAGAACACAAACTCTTGGACTCAGAGAGATTCACCTCATCTCACACACCTTGGTGGTAGGGTCTCCTCCTTTGCTTCTCCACTGAAATCAAGACTCCAAAAGCCCCCCAGAAAACTAGCCAACCCCAAGTGAAGGAGATAAGACTTTGAAGGAGACAATAAGGAATTGGACTTTAACCCCTGGCTACTCATGTGGTGATTACTGAATTGAAACAAAGGCTGCTCCAGAGACCCCAAGAAAACCTCAATAGAGAATATTACATTTTAGAAAGAACATTACAGACCTAAAATGATTGAAATAAGAAACAAATTGGGGGAAAAAACCCAACAATGTCAATTACAAAAACAATCTTATAATCATACAATTTGTTGTCTTAATAGAGTTATCAGCTATAATAAAAGGTAAAATTACTTGCCCATGGTCCCATAGCCAATATTATAATCTATTAAAGCCTAAAACTGCACTAAGACTTTGGGACACCGTATGTATATATCAGGGTAATAATTTGCACTGGAGTATTTTTTTCTAACCATATTTCCATTTCTAACCATAAATTTAGTTCTCTATCAATGAAATGGCATTGTCTCCCAATTCAGTGACAAAATATTAAATATCACAGGGCTGATTTTAGACATGTACAACATTTTTCTAAAAACGTCCTTTTAAGTTGACATTGAAATGACAATGATTGCTTTGATTGTAGTCATTCAATTAGTTTTTAATTCATTAAATATTATAATAATCTAGTTTATCTCTTTCCATTTGTTTCCCAAGAAAAATAAGAGAAATATTGTCAAATGCTTTTTTTTTTGCTTTGACAGAAACTATGTTTATAGCACTCTTGGTTTATTGGTGGGGTAATCCTCTTTTAAAAACTGACTTTCTTGTGGGGATGGCAAGTGAACTTGTGATTATCACATCATTTTATATTTGTTTACTATCCATCACTTTAAAAATATATTCAACAATTTTATCAGGAATTATAGTCAAAGTCATGGGTTCATAGTTGGGAAATTCCATTTCCTTTCTTTAAAATCTGGAAAACATTAACTTTACTTCAGTGTTACGGTACATTTCCATTTTCCCATTATCTCTCAAAGTCACAGCATTTCATCATTTCTTTTTTGCCAATTGTTTCAATAACTAAGGTGTAGTTTTACTGTTATTGGTGGTGACATACTCAAAAAAGTCACTAACTGCTCTGTAATTTTTTTCTATTTACTTTGGGCATTAGCTTATCAATTTTGTTGTTAAGTATCTTTTTTAAGTACAAGATCATTCCCACAGAAATTAAATAATAGGTAAGAAGCTCTTATTGTACATTACTGGCTAATCAATTGAAAACACTCTTTCTTTCCTTCTTTCAACTGCAAGTTGTCTTTTAATCAAGCCTTTTCCCAATGCTTTTGTGTGACATAGAGATGACTTCAAAAGCTATAGCAGCTAATCATAAACTGCAGCAGTTTCTACCACTCTAGAGAGAATTCCAATATGATTCTTATAATAGATTTAACCTATTGTTCAAAGAAACATCCAGTTAAATACAGAGAAACTAATTAAATGCTTGCCAAATCAAGAAACTATTTTGGCCTTGATAATGACTGAAAGAGAAAAATAGAGAGAGTTTCAGTCTTATGTGGTCCCCTTTATGTTTATGGTGATATTGGTAAAGGGATACTCAAAATATTAGAGAGTACTAAGAATCACACTCTTAAAAATATAATTATTAACTGTTGTTCTTTTAAAAAAGGACATATGTCCAATAACCTTAGCTCAATATTACACATTTTTAGAATTATGGCAAAATATTAATTACAACATTATTAAAAATTATTAAGACTTTGTAGGAAGCTTACTATGGGACCCAAAGCACACAATCATAAGAATACTCATAGGTAAAACCAGAAAGTGGACAGCAAATGGGCATTAAAATTGGTAAAAATGGAACA
The DNA here is from genome assembly GCF_016432865.1 of Antechinus flavipes. Taxonomy (NCBI): domain Eukaryota; kingdom Metazoa; phylum Chordata; class Mammalia; order Dasyuromorphia; family Dasyuridae; genus Antechinus; species Antechinus flavipes. The sequence goes on along the minus strand of NC_067398.1, from coordinate 557,134,950 downwards.
TATTTATCCCTGTTTCTCTAATCCATTTTCAGTATTTTTGACTATGAAACTACTTTATAGGTCTCTAACACTTCAATATCTGATGTGCTAATGAAGACATAGAAGTGATATTTAAGAATCAATACTTTGCATCAGGCACTAAATACCCAAAAAGTTAAACAAATCAAAACAAAACAGAGCCCTTTCCCTCAAGTAATCATACTAATGGGGAAAACAAAATGCAAAGAACTCTGTTCTTAGATAGAGTGTGACTGAAAGATAATCTTAAAAGAAAGGACTAGCAGATGGGAGCTGGAACAATGAGCAAGGATGGGAAAAGAATTCTTGTAGAAAGTGGAATTTAAACTGGGTGTGGAAAGTAGTGCAGGGAAGGGGCAGAAGTGAGGAGGAGTGTGAGTATTCCAGACAATCAGAGAAAAAGTATAGAGTTGGGAGATGAAGAGTTAAGAAGGGAATAAGGGTAAGAAGGCTAGAAAGATAAGGAAAGAAATATTGTGAAGGTCATTAAAAACTAAATAGAGGATTTTATATTCGATTGTGGATATAAGAGAAAAGCAATGGAGTTTATTGAGTAGGTTATGAAATTCATATTTATACTTTGAAAAGATCACTTTGCCGGCTGAGTAGAGGATAAACTAGGAGTCTAGTCTATCTAATTATAATAATATTATATATATATATATATATATACATATATATATATATACATTTCATATATACATGTATATATATGCCTAGTCTATCTAATGATAATATTATATATATTTTTCATATATATGTAATATATGTGTATATTATATATATACATACACATATATATTTATATATATAATATATGTATATATTACATATATAATATATATATGCATATATATGTGTGTATATATATATATTTGAGAAAAGGGTAACAGTCAACAGCCTTTTGCAATTGTTCAGGAAGGAGGTGATAACACACTTTGGTAGTATCTATATGAGTGGGGAGAAAGAGAAAAAAAAGGGAAATGAAATGATATTATGAGGAAACCAAGAATGTATCAAGAAAATTCATGCTGTTGGAAATAGTCTAAATTAAATTTATAGATCATTGTACAAGATAATTTAGGGAGAGGGAAATAACATAAATAATAAAAGGACAACATTAATATCCACCCATCAAAAAAACTACTCAGTACATATCAATTTGAGATGAAAATATAAGGAAGCTAGCAGGTTTTATTAAATGTTTCTTCTGTAGCACACAAATTCTGTAGTGCTATACAATATTATGAAAGGTGTAGAGAATTATGATCTCTCTATGTATTGTGTCTGTTACTTGAAAATATATACTTAACCCCATGAAAACAGAAAGTGAACCTAAAAGGCTAGCATAAAAGAAATTCATTTATTTATGTTGCATTGACATGAAATTATTTATAAACTGCAACCCCCCACATAAATCTTTGAGACTTTAATTATTGCTATCAAGAAAGGTATAAAAGGATAGATATTTGCTAGCAATATGGAAATTCCTCTTCTTAGGTACAAAAGTAAGAAGAAATCCTGGCATATGGTGAAGTTCTTTACACATGTCAACTTCATCAAGCCCCAGCACCTTCCAATACAATCATAATTTCTCAAAAGCAATATGCTTAACATTAGACACAGGACAATAGATACTAAAAGGATAAAACCTCTATTTTCCAAAATAAATTATGATTTCAGATGACTAGCCCCCACTAGTTCATTACATTTCTCTTTAATGAAAATTTAAAATGAACAATAGTACTAGAAATATGTATGAAGAAAAGAGTAGACTTGATTGCATTTGAAATATTATAGTGATTTTAAAGAAAGATTGCTAGTTGGATTACAGAATGAAAAGCTTGAACATGTCTTCTTGATAATATTGAATAGTTTTAAATAATATAGATGCAAATCATTTGAAACCTTATAAAACTTTCTTTTTTATCATTGGCACAGAATTTATTTAATAAATATGTATAAATGTATTATTTAAATATTTGCTATTATTTCTACTACTACTAAAATTGTTTTATTAATTGACATCATCATTTGTTCATTCTTATTTACTTTTTTTTCATGGTCACATTAATGTATACTGAATTCTTCTGGTTTTCCTTTTTTTTGGGGGGGACATTATTTGGTTAAGATCATACTTATCAACATGAATTTAATATGTTACAAGAGATTTAACCATAATCACTTTTGCAGTTGCTATGTTGCAGCTAGATACTATAATATATAGAGAGTTAAGCTTATGATCAGGAAGACTTGAGTAAGATTTTTCTAACATTTATCTTCCTTGGAAAATTATTTAACCTGTTCCTTCATTTTCCTCAATGATAAAAATTGGCATAATAATAGCACTGACTAGGAATTCAGTTATAGGAGAGGAACCAATATGGCAGAGTGAAGGCAGAGATTTGCTTGAGCTCTCCCTCAAACCCCTCTAAATATTTTATATAATGACTCTAAATCAATTTTAGAATCTCAGAACTGACAAAAAGAGAGAGTGAAACAATTTTCCAAATTAGGACAAGTTGGAAGGTTAGCAGGAAAGGTCGATCAACTGGATTAAATGAATCTTAATTCAACAGTAGCAGAAGTGGAAGCTCCTGGAGCTCCTATCCATAAACAGTAAAATGATCAAACATTTGTTTAGAAGGATATTACATAGGTCTCTGTACTAGCATTGAGGCAGACCTCTGCTACTTTACCCATGTCCTGATCCAAGTCACAGTCCAGGATGGCAATCTCAGGATAGGAGGAACACTAGCATACCAGAGCTTACAGCTATAGTGGAGAGCCATAGTGAGACTCTTCACAGGTCCAGAACAGAAAAGAATGATAGTGGTCTCCCATAGAACAGAGCACAGGCCAGGATAATAGTAAAGACACCTCTCTTTAGATCATAGCACTTTGAAGGAATTGAAAACTTACAGGCCTCTAGAAATAGTTTTGAAAATATCTGCACAAATTCCTGAATTTTGGTGTATCTTCAACTCTGGAAGCAGAGCCCTACTTTAACAAAGAGCTAAAAGTCAAGGAATAGACTGGGAAGATGAGCAAACAACAAAAATTTCTGACAATAGAAAATTACTATGGTGCAAAGAAAGATTAAAAACAGACTTAGAGGATAACAAAGTCAAAGTTCCTATATCCAATGCCTTTAAGAAAAATATGAATTTGTCTCAGGCCCTGGAAGAGCTTAAAAAAGAGAGATAGAAGAAAAATTGGGAAGGGAAATGAAAAAATTAATGTACTTTTGGTGTAATTGTGAACAGATTCAATCATTTTGTTCTATGGAACAATTTAGAATTGTGCTTAAAGGGCTATAAAACCATGTATACCTTTTGACATACAATTCCATTATTAGGTCTATATCCCTAAAGATATAAAACAACAACAATAACAAGAACAAGGAAAAAGACCTATTTGTTTAAAGTTTTTTATAGTGGTTCTTTCTTGAGGCCAAAGAATTGGAAATTGAGGAGATGGCAGTCATCTGGGAAGTGGCTGAATAAACTGTTAAATGTAACTAAGATGGAATACTATTGTTCTATGAAAAATAATGAGCAGGATGTTCTCAGAAAAACCTGGAAAAAGTTCCATGAGCTGTTGCAAAGGGAACTATACTGTGTACAGAATAACAGCAATATTGGAAGATGATGAGCTGTGAATAACATAATTTTTCTCAGCAATACGATGATTCCAGACAACTCTGAAGAACTTAAGATGAAAAATGCTAACTATATCTAGAGAAGGTATCTGAATACTGATTGAAGTCTGCTCCCCATTTTATTATTGAGTTGTGGGTTTTTTTTTTTCTTGATCTGTCTTTTCTTTTATAACATGACAATTATGGAGATGTTTTGCATGACTGACTATACATGTGTAACATGCATTGAATTTATGGTATTCTCATGAAGGGGAGGGAGAAGGAGGAAGGAAAAGAATCCGGAACTAAAAATTTTGCAAAAAAAAGGTTTTTTTTTTTTTTTTTTAATTTCATGTAACAGGGGGAAATAAAATAAGAAATGAATTAAAAAATAATAGAACCTACCTTCCAGTGTTCTTTTAAGGATCAAATGAGATAATATTTGTGAAATATCTGGCACAAAGTAGATCCTTAATAAATGTTTGTTTCCTTTTTTTTTTCCTTCTTTCTTATGTAAATTTTTTTTCTTTTAAATAACATTTTTGTGGTGTTTCTGACAATGGGAATTTCCTATATGTAGCTTGTTTAAGAATAGGTTTTATTTTGCATTATTATTTTTTGTAACTTTTATAGTTATGAAGAGCTTAAAGAAAGGGATAGAACTCTAACTGAATCTTGGAAAAAGAGAATTCTGTAAAATATAGTTGAAGGAATAAATGAGATGACCTGTTCTTTGAATACCTAATAATTTTAATTTTACAGATATTTATCATTTTGTATTATAACTTATAACATCATCAGAAGGAATGTCATGCAAGAGTTACCTACAGGATATTGCCATTAAAGGACTATATAGGAGAAGTGGTATAAAAGATATCATCAATGTAATGGAACACTGGAAAAGGAAATAGACTTCATCTATTTTAGGGGTTCTTATATATGGGGTCCACAGATCTCAGAGGGGTCAGAATTTTGGATAGAAAATACATTTTATTTCAATATAATTGGTTTTGTTTAAAATTGTATGCATTTTAATTTTATATATTTAAATATTCAGAGAAGGGATCCATCAGCTTCACTGGATTGCTGAAGGGATCCATGATGAAAATGCTAAGGCCCTTTGCTGTAGTGAGTCCTTGTATTTCAATGTTAAAAATTTAAAAGAAGCCTAGAAAGACTTACATAAAGTAATGCTAAAATGAAGTGAGCAGAACCAAGAGAACATTGTAGACAGTAACAAGAAGATTGTGTGGTGATCAACTGTGACAGACTTGACTTTTTTCAACAATGAGGTGATTCAAGGCAATTTCAATAGACATAGAATGTAAAGAGACATCTGCATCCAGAGAGAATTATAGAGACTCAATGTGGATCAAATTATAGTATTTTCACCTTTTTTGTTTTTGTTTCCTTTTTTTTCTTTTTCTTTTCTTTTTTTTTTTTTTTTGTCCCTTTTAATCTGATATTCCTTGCAGCAGCATGACAAGTATGGAAATATGGTTAGAAAAATTGTATATGTTTAACCTATATCAGATTGCTTGCTATCTAGAGGAAGGAGAGAGAAAAATTTAGAACACAAAGTTTTACAAAGGTGAATATTAAATACTACCTTTATATGTTTTTGGAAAAAATAAAAAGCTATAAAAAATTTAAAATCTTCAAGCTTATTGGATGGATCCACACATGGAGAAATTATAAAAAGAACCTCCTGGGATTAAAGGGCATTCACTTGGTTGAAGCAACCAGGTTGTATTCACATCAATGAGATCCCAACATTTAAAATAAATTAACAGAAATAATTTAAGATGTTTAAATAGAAAATCTGAAGAAGATACCAGACATTTCTTGTATTTCTGGTAATAACATAGCTTTTGAAAAAGCTATGTTAATTTCTGGTAATAGATATTAAATCTTATTTCCCATATAAAAATAATACATTAGTAGATAATTTTCTTAGGATATAGGAATCCATGTAACAAATTAAAACATAGAATGGCCTTCAGTGCAATTTCATTCTTAAGTGGTCATGTTACTATATGTTTTAATTGAATCTCTCTCTAAGCTTTCTATACTTTTGCCTTCTCCCTTACTTTTTATGTCTAATGTGGTGACTATATAAATTTGCAACACTATAATTTTATTAATTATATTTTAAACTGGTATTGAATCCCATATCTCTGATTTTTTCAAGGATATCAAATATTTGCTGGTTGACATAGTTCCTAGATTCCCTTGATCTCCTCATTGTAGTGACTGATTTATATTAGTCAAACTTTATTAGAAAAGAGTGACCATCTGTCAATTTCTTCTACTTTATCTATTTTCCATTTATTCCTTTTCCAATTTTGAATGTCTACAACTTGCTAAGATAAATGATATTTAATTTTTAATAGCAGACACATTTTTCTTCTCATTTTTTTATTCCTGTAAATTAGTATTGATGTAGATCTTTATTCTGTAATTGATCTAACTACAAATACAGCTGATTAAGAAATGATTTACATATTCCTTATAGGAATACAGGAAATTTCCTGTCCACTGGAATATAATAAAATTAATTTTTCTCTGATGTTTATTAGTCCATATACTCCTCAATACTTCCATAGTGAGCTACTTACTATATATAACTAAGATAACTAAGTTCATATATACATACCTATACATATATATATGTGTATATAACTTTGTCTAGGTATGTGTGTTTATGAATACAAATACATATATATGTATATTTATATATTACATACACATGCACACAATGTAAATGGAAGATGATACCAAAAGGAAGGGACTAGTTGCAGAGAGAAAGAAAAGCTTCCTGATGAAGGTGGGATTTGAGCTGAATCTTGAAGGAAGCTAAGAGTCAGAGGAAAGGAAGGATATTTCAAGAATAAGTATGAACTAACACAAATGTAAGGAGTTACTAAATGGCATATAAATGGCATGAGAAACAGCAACCAAAAAGGTTATATCTATTCCAAAGGAGTTCCCATTCAGATAACTAAGATATCTTTTTGGCTTGATATTTTCAGAGATTAGCATGGTATTTGGGAAATAATAAATGCTTATGAACTTACTGATCATCAAGTTTAATGCTTCCTGAATTTTTTATTTATTCATGAGAAATAGACATAAATATATAGAGAAATGTACATTTATAGTTTAGGAGTATGTGGTTTTTCCTATTCTTAACTGTTTTGCTACTGAACTGTGTCCATCTTTGTAATTAAGTGATAATATTAATACATTTACAATTTTAGTTGGAGGGTTTTATTGAGTTCCTCATAGAGTTTTTCAGCCTTCTAATCCTCTACAACAGAAGGTGGTAAAATCAAGATTTTTTTTTTTTTTTTTGCATACTCATCATGAACACTTTAATATGAAGTCACTTGACCGGTGAAGTGATTCTTGTAGCTTTTGGCTCTATCAGAAACAAAATTCCTTTGTCTAAGGAAAACTTCAGAGCTATCTCTCCACTTAGCTGCAGTTCCCTTTGACTTCTGGTTTCATTGTAAATAGAATGTCAGTATTTTTATGCTACTCTTTGCCTATTGGTGGACCCATTTATTATTCACTGGGCTAGGGTCTTTCATTTAGAGTCTCAAACATTAATCCTTACTTTATGTAAAAAAAAATGTTGTTTTAAACTTTCTTTCTTTTTTGCATTACTTTGCAACTAGCTCTTGCATGAATAGAATGGGTCCAAAGAGCACCAAAAGGAATATCACATTTTTCTTTGTTTAATGGTTTCCTATGACTATCGATTCATGTTCTGAGTTGCTTTATAATTCAAAAGCTTAATGCAGAGTCTAACCTTTGTTGGATAGTAGAAATTTCCAGGACTTGCATAAGTTTTGAGAACAGGTTCATTCATACTATTATGATAAGTGGATACTTTCTGGAGATTTCAACATCCTAAAGAAATAAAAATACAAATAAGTTAAAAAGGATTTATTGAACACTTTCTATATGCCAGTCACTTTGCTAAGTACCAGAGATTCACAATAAAAAAATAAGCACTGAGATTGACCTTCTTGCATCCCAGAAGTATATCTTTCTTAAACCCCTTCTTTGACATTTGTTGTTTTCCTTTGCTTTGTAATTTAGATCATTTTAAATTACAAGGCAATATTCATAACATTCAATTTCACTATGTTCTAGAAATACATTTTCATTAGATTCTGCTTTACTGAAATCAAAACATGTAACACATTTAGCTTCTACATTAGTTTTTGTGGATTCATACTTGGCTAGAAATTTAAACTCTATTTTTCAAAGGTTTAATCTTCTAATTTTTTATAGTTCATCTCTCATTTTCACACTGATCTCATTATTGGATAAGACCTATTGTAAAATTTTGGTTTATTTTAAAAACCAGATGATTCAATGAAACTGTTTCAAAAATTTTCACTGTGACAGATGAGTCAATCTCTTTAAATTTCAGAATCACAGAAACTCATATTGTTTGGAAATTGCATGGGTCATTTCTCATTAGAATGTGAGCTCCCAGAGGGCCTGAACTGTTTTTGTAAGCAGTTGTTTGGTGTAAAAAACCCAGAGCAATAAGATGTTGGTAAATTGTCTTGCCAAATGGATTAAACTAGACAGAGCTCAAGCCTGTCAGTGATTTATGAGGATGTCTATCTCAAGTATGTGAAGAATTTCTGTGGAATAGGTGGACTAGAACAATTTATTCCAATAGTCATTAGGTAGTGGAAGAAGATAGTGTTGAACAGTTGGAGCTTGGTCACTCATTGAAAATGTAAAGTTCATCCATTGTATCCAGGATGTATATATACATTGTAGCCAGTTGTCTGGGATGCATTAGTTGTCCTGACTTATTTTCTTTCTTTCTTTTTTTTTTTTTTTTTTTTTTTTTGCCTTGCCCAGGCTGATGAGGCTGGAAGAGTGAGTGAGGCTATGACTTTGTGAAAGTCTACCTCACTTAAATCTACTTCATGTTTAAGTCAAGACATCACCCATCCCATGGCAATGTCATTGGTCCTCTTTGAAAATGAAGGATGAAAAGGTTCTTATAAAGGCCTCATTTCTAAAATATATAGAGAATTGACTCAAATTTATAAAAATTCAAGCCATTCCCCAAATGATAAATGGTCAAAGGATTTGAACAATTTTCAGATGAAGAAATTGAAACTATTTGTAGTCATATTAAAATGGTTCAATAAGTTATGGTATATGAATGTTTTTTATTTTTTTTAATCTTTTATTTATTTATTTTTAAAATATGTTTTATTTTATTTTATAATAACTTTATATTGACAGAATCCATGCTAAGGTGATTTTTTTTACAACATTATCCCTTGCTCTTGCTTCTGTTCCGATTTTTCTCCTCCCTTCCTCAACCCCCTCCCCTAGATGGCAAGCAGTCCTATGTATGTTAGATATGCTGCAGTATATCCTAGATACAATATATGTTTGCAGAACTGAACAGTTCTCTTGTTGCACAGGGAGAATTGGATTCAGAAGATAAAAATAACTCGGGATTCATATATATTCATACATATATATATTTATATATGAATGTTATGGAATATTATTGTTCTGTAAGAAATGACCAGCAGGATGAATACAGAGAGGCCTGGAGAGGCTTACACGAACTGATGCTGAGTGAAATGAGCAGAACCAGAAGATCATCATACATGGCAACAAGAAGATTATACAATGATCAATTCTGATGGACATGGCTCTCTTCTACAGTGAGATGATTCAAACCAGTGCCACTTGTTCAGTATTGAAAAGAGCCATCTATATCCAGAGAGAGAAGCATGGAATAGAGTGTGGAACACAACATAGAATTCTCATTCTTTCTGTTGATGTTTGCTTGCATTTTGTTTTCTTTCCCAGTTTTGTCCTTCGATCTTAATCTGATTTTTCTTGTGCAGCAAGATAACTATATAAATATGTATACATATATTGTATTTAACACATATTTTGACATATTTAACAAGTATTTGACCACCTTTCATCTAGGGGAGGGAATGGGGAGAAGGAAGGGATAATTTAGAGCAGAAGGCTTTGCAAAGGTCAATGTTGAAAAATTACCCATGCATATGTTTTGTAGATAAAAGGCTTTAATAAAAATAAAAAGAAAAAAAAAGAAAGTGTGGTATATAGTATTTTAGTTTTTGATAAATATGTACAATTTTATAAATTAACAGGGACATCTGGAGTGAATCTCTTTTCTGTACAACCTCTTGTGTCTGACATCCACCAAAAATAAAGTAATACAATAATATGAAAAAAAAAAAAAAGAAAATGAAGGAAGAACTACCTTCACATGATCTTTATATGGAATGTTCTCTGGCCTTCTCTTTATCTTGGTCAACTTCCTGTGAATGTTCTACATTTATCAAGGCATTACTAAAACTGCCTTTTCTGTTCTCTTCTGGCCTTTCCCCAGGTAGTAAATATTTATTTATTTATTTTATGACTTTTTATTGAAAGAACATATGCATGGGTAATTTTTTATATCTCCCCTTGCACTCACTTCTGTTCCAACTTTTCCCTTCCCTTCCTCCTCCTCTTCCCCTAGATGGCAGGCAGTCTTATACATGTTAAATATGTTATAATATATCCTAGATACAATATATATGTGCAGAACTGTATAGCTCTCTTATTGCACAAGAAGAATTTGATTCAAAAGGTAAGAATAACCTGGGAAGAAAAACAAAAATGCAAAAAGTTCACATTCATTTCCTAGTGTTCCTTCTCTGGGTAGTAGCTGATTCTGTCCATCATTGATCAATTGGAACTGAATTAGATCTTCTCTTTGTTGAAGATATCCACTTTTATCAGAATACATCCTCATACATTATTGTTGTTGAAGTGTATAATGATCTCCTGGTTCTGCTCATTTCAATTAGCATCAGGTCATGTAAGTCTTTCCAAGACTCTCTGCATCATCCTGCTGGTCATTTCTTACAGAACAATAATATTCCATAGCATTCATATACCACAATTTACCCAAACATTCTCCAATTGATGGGTACCCATTCATTTTCCAGTTTCTAGCCACTACAAAAAGGGCTCCCACAAACATTTTTGCACATACATGTCCCTTTCCCTTCTTTAATATCTCTTTGGGATATAAGCCCAGTAGTGACATTGCTGGATCAAAGGGTATGCACAGTTTGATAACTTTTTGGGCATAATTCATGATTGTCTCCAGAATAGTCAGATTCATTCACAGCTTGTGTGTGTTTTTTTTTTAATTGTTTGTAATAGGGTTCCAAATTCCTAATTAACACACATAACTTTTTATGTTTTCCATTGTTAAATCCCCAATAATAAATATCCAATTATTTAAAAAGTTCTTTTCTAGTCAAAAAAAGCATTAATTAAGATTAATTTTACTTGACATAATTGTTTTTCCCTACCTTCTTCATGCTTCCAAAATTACAAATGCTTTATGGCTTCACAAAATGAAATTGCCATATTGGGTAGAACTGATACAATAAGGAAAGTTAGCTCCCAGGTCTCTACAATGAAAAGAAATGTTAAGTTTCTTATAATTAATTAAGAGTTTTCTATAAAATATGGATTTTTATTTTGTTTTTTGTGAGGGGGGGAGGATAAATGATGCCAAAAATTTCCTTTACTTGTGGGAAACCATAACCCTATATTCATTAAATCACAGAATTTAGAACTCAGCTTTTCAACTTAACCTTTTATAGATGGTCTCCTTTAAATTTAGGAGACATGTTTCAATGATTATTTTATTCTCTGGTGCTAGGATAGTAGGGTGAGTTTTACTTGATGATTTTTTGAAAGATGTTGTCTAGACTCTTTTTTTTTTTTATCATGGCTTTCAGGGAGTCCAATAATTCTTAGATTCTCTCTCCTGGATTTATTTTCCAGGTCAGATGTTTTTCCAATGAAGTATTTTACATTTTCTTCTATTTTTTTCATTTTTAAAAAAAAATTGTTTGACTGATTATTGTTTTCTCATCTAGTCATTTACCTCCATTTGCCCAGTTCTAGTTTTAGTGAGTTATTTTCTTTTGCTAGCTTTTTTACTTCCTTTTGCTTTTGGCTAACTGTATTTTTAAAGGCGCTGTTTTCTTCAATTGATTTTTTTTTTCTATTTTGCCAAGTCTATTTTTAAGGGGTTACTTTCTTCAGTATATATATATATTTCCATTTTATCAAATTTATTCTCTAAGGAGTTATTTTCTTCAATTAATTCTTGTGCTTCCTTTTCCAAGGTGTTTGTTGGCTTTCCTCCCCAAATTTTCATGGGGAGCTCTTCTGGAAAGCTCTACTATATTTTCTCCATTTTTCTTCTCTCTCTCTCATTTTATATCCATTTTGAACTCTTTTGAGAAAGCTTTTTGAACTGGAGACCAGTTTATATCCCTCTTTGAGACTTCATTTGTGCATATTTTGCATTTGTTGCTCTCTTCTGAGTTTGTGTATTGGTCTTCCCTGTTTCTACAATACCTCTCTGTGATTAAAGCTCTTTTTGCTTTTTTTTGATAATTTTTTTTTAGTGGTTGACATCTGCTCTTAGGACAGAAGGGAATTTGTCCCAAGCCTCTTCTGCTGGGAAGCAGCAGCTTCTCACTGACAGTGCTGGTGCTGGTGCTGCAGGTTTCACCAACTATGCTGAGTGGCTTGGCCAAGTCTCATTTGTTATGTTGGGGTTCAGGGGCTTACAATTTGCCTTTTGTAGTTACATTGGAGGTCTCACAACTGATCTGCTGATCTAGCCTTCTGAACCAGGACACAGTAACCAATGCTGTTTTGTTTTGCCTAAAAGACTCCTGCTAAATTCCCTGCAGTCTCTCTACACTGGCTTTCCCCATGCTGAATCTCTCTAAGTTGTGCCTGTGTTGGATCCAGTTCCTCCCTGTCTAGTTGAGATAGATCCTTCCTGAAGTCCTTCCATGATATCTTAAGCTGGAAAATTATTACAATCCAAATGTTTATGAGCTCTATCACTCCAAAATCCATTCAGAAGTTTGATCTAATGTTGATTTTAGGGAAGCCAGGAATAGATCAGGCAATGTCCTGTTTAAAACAAAAAATTTGTTCAGTATCAGGAGTTGGGTAAATTTTGGGTTCCTGACTTTCACTCTTTCTTTTATAAGGTAGCTTAATAACCCAGTATTTCAATAAAGGAAAAAAAAAAACTTTCCTTTGTATTGTTATCTGCAGAGTTTTACTTATGAGAATTATTTGAAATCAGTTCAGAAATTGAGAAGGTATCAAATTTGTATAACAGATAGCAAAATCCTTAATAGAAAATTTATTCAATATATTCACACAAAATAGATGACAACGATAGCAAATCTACTCATATTTTAGTTTGGTGTTAGAAAAGTAGTTCTTAGAATGACTTTTACAAAGATTTTTTTTTTAGAATTATTGGCTACTTTCCTGTTGTATAGATTGGAATACATCTCTGATCCCCAATTTCTTCTTTTGTAAAATGGGGTGCTAAATGCTGACACTACTTACTTCTAGAAGTGGTGTAAAGATCATATAGGATTTAGTATATAGAAAGCATATTGTAATAGCAAAAGCTTTGTATAATAAAGAGCTGTTTCTTCTAAAGAAACCTTTTACAGGTATACTCTTTTAAAAAATAGTATTCCTCAGGCATTTATAAAATGTGTGCAATGTGCCATATACAAGGTAATATGCTCAGAAACTATTTTGGTTTTCTCTTGCCTCTATCATAGTACACAATTACCCAGAATGGTTTTTAAGGCACTCTACAATCTAAGTGCAATATATAATTTTTACCTCATTTGATAGCATACTTTTTTCATACCGTTTCAAGTATTCTACTTTCAATTCATTTCAAGAAGAATTTATTAAGAGCACATCTCTGGCTCAGTGTTTGAATTACATAAAAAAAAGGTACAAGTCATGCATCATTAACATTTTCCCATCACTTTCTTAAGTATAGACAAGGAGTTAGCAGTTGACTTTGTACACCAAGCTAAGATATTTTTAAATTTTTAACTAAAATGTTGTATTTAACAATGTAAAAAATTATTCTTACTTCACTGGCCATACAAAAAGAGGCAATAACCAGGATTTGACTATCATGCAATATTTTGCTAAATTTTGACATAGTAAAAAAAACAAACAAACAATTAAAACAAAAAAAGAAACAAACAACAACAAAATCCAACTCCTCCCCCTACATAATAGTGTCAGATTGGGCCAGTTACAGATAAAAATTGACTTGATTATGACAGTGATTTGTTTTAAACTATATTATAATGTATATTTATTGCATTATAATTTATTTTGTTAAGTATTTCCCAATTAGATTTTAATTGTTTCTGTACCACTTAGCCTGAGTATCTTTCCTAATGTAATTTTATTTAAAAGCAAAATGCCATATGACAATTGATAGGACTTAGTTGACAATGTAATTTGCCATCATAAAATGAAATTTGAAAGCAACTTACTGTTTTGAAAAGTTAAAAAAACACACTGGTTTCTTTGTTGTTTAATATTTCTATTTGCAGTGTATCACTGATTTGTGAACTGTCTATGTGCCAGTCAAAACAAATGGGCTTTGCTTTTAAGGTTTTATTTTCTTCTATTTTAGGGGTGTTATTTTATTTTAGTAAATACTTTTTTTTTGTAACTTGAAACTAATTGTTGATTTTTTGAGTATCATCTTTTTTGTCACAAAAGAGAGTTTGTTATGACTCCCTAACAATCTCATAGTATATGTGTCATGAGTTTTGTTTACTATGAAAGGGTAGATAAATGTGAGTTCTAATCATTTTTCTAATTAGTAGTAATCAGTATTGGTAAGAGAAATAAAGGTAAGAAGTCTGGAGAGATAAGGAAAACCCTGAGAAGTAAAAGTTCTGGGACCATGAACAAATATTAGTGCCCCATTTTCCTGATTAGCAACCCTATGATAGCATCCAAAGATAGGAAGGCTGAAGAAAGAGAATATCTGGAAAGGTGCAGTTGAGAAGGAAGAACATATCAGGCATAGAAGACAGATTGTACAATCATATAAATAAAGTGGGAGAAATAATGTGAAATTCAAGTGTTACTAGATCTTTTTCACCATTGGGTTACTCTTTTAATAGATAACATAGCAAGTATCCCAGCATTATCTCCTAAATGCTCTTGTAAACACTCTTTACAAATATCGATACTGAATAATTGATGTTGATAAGATTTAATGAATTAATGTTCATGATGATCTTTGAATGTTGCATATGAAAAAATTATATATAAGTAGATAGATGTTCCCATAAGTAAAATAGGTTGAAAAATCCAATATTCCCTTAATTATCACTTATATTAGTAGGTTCAAATGCTAGAAAGATAATTTTCTTGAAATGAATGAAGAAAAATAGTACAAGAAAGATTTAAAATTTAGACAAGCTTTGAGGCAAGTCAGTTCATTGGAAAGCACTAAATAGGAGAAGTGAGCAAGTATGAATTTTAGCCACAATCTTGTTACCAACTAGTTATGTGACATTGAGATAAATTACTTAATTTTTTGGGTTCTCATAGACCTCAATTGTAAAAGATAGGATGATGATATTCTATTTAATTTTAATATTATTTGATATAGGTAAAGAATTTAAATGCCTTGTCTTGGGGTTGTTGTGAATTTCTTAACTGCTGTTATTTTATTTATTTTTTTCATAGTAAAGTCAGGGCTGGTCTTAACTATTGATAAATGACACTTTCCATCATACCATATAACATGTCATTTCAGTTATATCTTAAATTAAAGATTATATCACTTGCATCTCTGAATAATAGGGATAACAGATGGACAGAAAGGAAATAGTAATAAAGCTGTGGCTTTGAAGTTAGAAAGACTAGGTTCAAGTCTCATCTCTGATACATACTGGTTATATGATCATGGAAAAGTCATTTAATACAACATCAGTATTTAAAGCACCTAAAAATTAAATGATGGAAAAGAATTGCCTCTATATATTGGTTGATGAAGTTTCAAAGATGAGGAAGAAGTAAAAGGAACAGGAAAAAAATGGATAGTCTAAATAGTATGTTGTCATGGAGGAAATATTCTGAGGAGAAAGAGTTATGAATGACTTGCAATTTGCACCACTGAATGGAGAAAACGTATTGGTAAGATCAATTGAAGCATTAAAACAATTTTAGACATTTATGAAATAATTTCATCCAAAATTTTTTGGAACAATTTAATGTTGCGATACTAATGAATAACAATTGACATTAATATTATCAATGACCCAAATTTGAGAATGTGGTCTTTAAGACCACTTTACCAAGCCTGAACAAACCAAATAGTTTTTCATTTATAAACAATATAATATATAAAATCCTCCCTAAACATATCTGCGAATGATTACATTTAGCACAAAATACAGAGAAACATCTTTTGCAAATTGGTGACTGTAAAAACATCTCTTTCTTAAACAGATACACACAAGATATCATTTCAGTGACAGAGCTGATTCTTGCTTTGGTGTTGATTTAATACATCATATATCATTTGGATTTCCAACATTTCTTTTCATTTCCTTTCTATGGTATAATAATAATGATATTATCACTAAACTTCTCAGACATTAAAGGAAGACATTCTAACCTGCATTAGTATCATCTTAAGGCTTCCATAAAGCTTTTATTTCCCTCCAATGAGATAAATAAACAAACACTTTAAAAGGCTAAGGAACAATTGCTCTGTTAAAATGAATAGGTTCTTATGATGATTTATGTTTGCTTTCTTGATTGAATACCAGCCATAATACAATTATACTGTAAAGAATCTCTTCCCAATGGAAAGCAGAGAAATCCTATGTATGCCCTTGTCATGTGACAGTCCTCAGGACCCACTTTGCTCTTTTTTCATTCTTAGTTGTTGTTGGCTGGCAGCCAACCTCCTCCCTACAGTGTTTTGAAGAGTTGCAGAAGTGGCAGGATGATTTCCCTGCATCTTCGGGGATACTGTGATTATTGTGTAATGTGCATTGGAAGAGTAATTACTGGCATCCCTCATTAGAAGGCAACCCAATGGGTAAAATGGTGTAACACATTGTACTCAATTTGCACTTACCAAATGTTGCAAAATGAACCTGCAATGCTCTAGTTACTCTAAATGGGTGGAAATAAGAGGGTGGAGGAATGAGTAAAAGTGTATCACAGTGATGCAGGAATTTTGGAATCCTGAGATGAAAGCATGCTAAATAATCAGATGATAAAGTTGGTGCTATTTTTATGAATTTATTTGGTTAATAGCCTTGTAATTCTGTGGTTTACAAGTTGCAATAAATTAATCTGAAATTAGCCTAGAACAATTTTGTAGTAATAAAGAACTGTCATGTTGAGAGTATCCTTATTCTTGTTTGTTTGGTTGTAAATTACACTATTTTTCATTCTGTTCCACCAAACAGTTACTAAGTCTTTAAGTGATATGAATATAAAATTTTAAGACAAAATCATCATTTTCAAGGAATTTAGGGTCAAAGTAGGCAAGTAAGTAGGTGGTTAAAGACAAATAAAACTTTAGAAATTAGGTCAAGTGACCTAAGAGGTTCAAGGAGGAAGAATACCCTATAGCTAAGGGATGGTGTGGGAAATTGAATTCATTATATAGGTGATTACTTGTTTTACAAGCCTAGAATGAAAATAAATATTTTTATTGGTAAAGATGAATTGAGAGTTCATGCTAGGCATGGGAGAGGTCTCATATATGTGGCTAAAGAATTTCTATAATGTTTAATAGGAAATAGCGAACCACTGAATATTTCTGCAAAGGAGTATTGTTATCAGACAATGATCAATTGAAGTTATGAAAGACTACAGACAGAAGAATAAGTTAGAACTCTATTTTACAATGGTAGAGAGGAAATATAATTAACTAAGACAGAATCTTAATTAATAGAATGGCTTTGGGGCTAAAATAGAGTCATAAAGAGATGATATAAGGCATATTTCAATTGTATAAATGACAGGATTGTGGAAAAAAAAAAGATAGTTTTCAGTAAAGGATGAGAAATGGAGCCAAGATGGCAGAATAAAGGCTGGGATTTGTTTGAATTTCCCCTGTAGAGGGCTGAAACTATTGAGTCAATGCATTGAGGTCAGGACTGCCGAGCACATGAGGCTAACTACTGATTGGACAAAACTCTATGGGCATATGCTTGGAAAATGGTCCTTCCCAATATCCTATGCTGGCTCAATGATTGGTGTATAGAGGATTGTAGAAGGGACTAGGGGGTGGAGTAAGATGAGCCAGGGTCACTTTGGCCATAGATGAGGGAAAAGGCGATTGCAGAGATTCTGCTTCCATCCTGTTCAATCCTGCGTCTAAGACCAAAAATAAAGACTAAGGACTTTTGCTTCTCTGACTCTGGCTGATTCTGAGGTATCTGGGGTGCTAGTATGGTCGTCACATTCCCCCACATCCCTCTACCTACCTTTAAATAATGATGCTAAACAAATTCTAAAGCAGAAAAGGCCACAAAAAGATGGAGGGAAACAATTTTATGGCCTGAACCAATTTGGAGAATCATCAGGAAAGGTCCATTCACTAGAGCAGCCCCAGCAAACTAAGATCAGTCCTCAGGGAGACTGATTCAGTGATAGAAATGACAGTTGATCTCATTGCACTTGCCAAAGACAATTTAGAAGCATGATAGTTAAGAACTATCCCATCATGGTGAGCCAGCAAAAATGAACAGGCATTGGGAACCATTGAATTAAAAGTAGCAACTGCTTCTGAAAGTCTCTAGATCAAGGGACAAAGTTTTGTTATAATGCTATCAGGCAAGCAAAGTTCCTAAGAAACTTATAATTAGCAAGGAGACAAGCTGGATTTTTTTTTTTTTTTTTTAATGGGAAAGGACCCAGAGCAAGGTATGATTACTATGCTAATTGTATATATCAGTAATTGAACTGGTGGTCCTTGTGATCCTATTTATACAAGATAATCTCAGTAGTTGATTTCTATAGCTTAGCCTCCAAATTATATAATAGTGGGCATCAGTACAGGACAGCTTTCTCTGTACAGGTAATGTCAGTACAAGATAACTCTACAAGTCAGTTTACTCCTCACTGGATCCCACACAGATACTGAATTGCTTCAAGGACATGGTCTTTGCTGGAATCCATTCACCTCATCAAAACATAGCATACTTTTATATAGGGTCTAATGTACCTTCCAACTCTGAAGTATATGTGATAACATATATAATTAAGTTGGCTAGATTTTTACTTCAATTATCTAGATAGTTCAGATGGAAAAGAATACATTTTATAGTTAATTATACAACATTTTCTTCATTTCAAGATTTCTTTGTGCATAAAGACTATCTTTTTGCTTGCATTTGCATTGCTATTACTTAGTACAATGCGGTAAGTGATTAATAAATATTTATTATTTATTACCTGTTTGTTACCTGCTAGTAGTCCATTTCTTCTATTCAGGAAAAGTCTCAAGAGAAGTGAAGCAGAGAGCC
The DNA here is from genome assembly GCF_016432865.1 of Antechinus flavipes. NCBI lineage: Eukaryota > Metazoa > Chordata > Mammalia > Dasyuromorphia > Dasyuridae > Antechinus > Antechinus flavipes. The sequence continues at coordinate 557,115,828 of NC_067398.1, read as the reverse complement.
ATTTTAGGATTGCCAGATTATTTTTACTTCTAACATTTTCACTTAGGTAAACATATTTTACCTTTGATTACTCAGAAAATTGTTTCAATACTTTACTCTGAGTGGCAAAAAGCATCTTCTCAGTCTAAACAGGGCTTAATGGGATCCAAATTGGGAAAAAAAAATATTTCCTACCCTTATGCTTTTTACAATACAGTAACTATATAGGTACAAGTGTACAATGTAAAGATGAAAGGTCGGTTTCTCCATGAAGCAGACTTTTGTGTTTCTCTTCTCTGTTTGGGCTTAAGTGACTTTTGGTTTCCTTTCCCTTCCTAAAGTATATGTGGAACTATTCTCTTTGTGGTTCATGTTTTTGTTTTTAATTTTTCCCCTTTACATGTAATAATTTTTATCTTTAGCTTTTTAAATTGAGTTACAACTTTCTGTCCTGTGTTTTCCCCTTCCCCCTTCCTGAAATGGCAAGTGATTTAATATCAGTTATACATACTTAGTCATGCAAAATTTATTTTTATGTTAATCATGTTCTAAAAGAAAATGCTATTTAAAAAAAGAAAATTATAAAAGGTCAAAAATATACTTTGCTCTGCATACAGATTACATTAATACTCTCTCTGGAGAGGGGAAATAGCATTTTTTAGTATAAATCCTTTGGAATTGTCTGAATCATTGTATTATTGAAAATATTTAAGTCAATTACAGGTTTTCATTGTACAACATTGTTGTTATTATCTACATGGTTCTCCTGGTTCAGTTCATTTCGCTTTGTATCAGTTCATGTAAATCTTCTCAGGTTTTTTCTAAAAGCATCCTGCTTGCTATTTCTTATTGCACAATAGTATTTCTTCACTATCATATATACAGTGTTGTCAGCCATTTCCCCATTTATGGGTACCCTTTCAATATCCAGTTCCTTGCTTTCACAAAAAGATGTTACAAATATTTTTGTACATACATTTTGTATATTTCTTTATGATATAGGCTTAGTAGTGGTATTGCTAGGTCAAAAGAATATGCATAGTTTTATAGCCTTTCAAGTATAGTTTTAAATTGCTCTCAAGAATGGTTGATTTACAATTCCAACAACAGTGCTTTAATCTCCCAATTTTCATACATCTCCTCCAACACTTATAACTTTTCTGTCATACTATCCAATATGTGTGGTGACAGGTGATACCTTATTTTTTTTAATTTGCATTTTTTAATCAATTGTAATTTAAAACATTTTTTTCCACATGACTATAGATAGGTTTAATTTATCTGAAAATGTTAATATGCATTGCCATTTGTCGACTGGTAAATGGCTTGTATTATAAATTTGACTAAATTCTCTAGATTTGAGAAATGAGACTTTTATCAGAGAAAATTGCTATAAAATTTTTCACACATGATTATTAGCTGATTTTTCCCTCCATCCTATTTCCCCTTAAATACTATTCTCTCTCTCTCTTTCTCTCTCTCTCTCTCTCTCTCTCTCTCTCTCTCTCTCTAATTTCTTATAGGATAAAATAATTTCTATGATTAATTGTGTATATGTTATTCCCTCTTTGAGCCACATTCTCTTCTTACCTCTACTGGAAACTTTTTATGTAAACTATGTCTAACTATCCTAATAATGAGAAGATTCTTAGGAATTACAAGAACAATCTTGTGGTGAGCTTTTTCTTCTCAAAACACAGCCAGGTGATAAAAGTTCAGATCTTTTATTATCTCCAATATAGCCTGGTTAGCTTAGAGGCCTATCTCTCTGCTTGGTCCAAGAGCTCTTGCTGCTTTGTCCTTTGCTTCTGCCTCTGCTTTCTTCAGCCTCCAGAGCCAGCACCACTCTTCATGTCATTCCGGTGAAATCTCGACTTGTAGCGTCTTCACTCTGAAGAACTTCCTTGACTGGCCCATTGAAGCTCTATTTATGCTCAAGAGAGGGATTGTGGGTTTTCTCCCATAGTGCTCTCTGGCCCAAAGAGCTTCAAGCGAGGTGTGAACTCATTGAACTCCAATGAGTAAGGGTGTGAACACAAGCCTTGTATTAATTAGTTCTACTTAGTACCTTGTTTCAGGTTCTGCCCAAAACATCTTCTTGTAAGATTAGATCAACTCTAATTAGTTAGCAGTTATTAAGGATTCCAACACAATCTTCCCATGTAGAAAAGTAAACAATTTAACCTTATTGAATCACGTATGATTTCTCTTTCCTATTTATTTTTTATACTTCTCTTGAGTCTTGCATTTGTAAGTCAAATTTTCTGTTTAGCTCTTTTTCATCATAAATGCTTGAAAAGTCCTTTATTTCATTAAATTTCCACTTCTTCCCCTGAAGGATTATACTCAGTTTTGCTGATTAAGTGATTTAAAATATCATATTCTAAGTCTTCTGTTACTTTAGTGTAGATGCTGCTAAATCTTGTGTTTTTTGGACTCCATGATATTGGAATTGTTTCTTTCTGACACTTGCACTAATTTTTTCCTTTTGTGAGAGTCCTAGAACTTGGCTAAAATATTCCTGGGATTTTTCATTTTAGAATCTCTTTCAGGAGGTGAACAATAGATTCCTTTAATTCCTATTTAACTTTAGGATATCAAAGAAGTTTTCCTTGATAATTTCTTGAAATATGATGTATAGGCTCTTTTTTTTTTTTTTTTTTGATCATGGCTTTACTTCAATAATTCTTAAATTATCCCTTCTTGAGCTATTTTCCAGGCCAGTTTTTCTAATGATATGTTTGATCTTTTTTCATTCTTTTGATTTTGTTTTATTATTTCTTGATGTCTCATGGGGTCATTATTTTCCTCTTGCCAATTTTATTTTTTCAGGAATTATTTTCTTCAATGTATTTTTATACTTCTCTTTTAATTTAGTTACTTCTTTTTCAGGAGTTTTTCTCTTCAGCAATTTTTTGTACAACTTTTTAATTCTTCTTTTTAAGATGCAATCTTCAGTAAAGTTTTATGTTGGAATCCTTACTAACTGCTAAGTAATTAGAGTTGATCTAATCTTACAAGAAGATGTTTTGGGCAGAACCTGAAACAAGGTACTAAGTAGAACTACCCATAATCCCTCTCTCTGGAAAGAGCATAAATAGGCCAATGGGCCAGTCGGAGAGTCCTGGAGAGGAAGACGCTACAAGTCGAGATTTCACTGGAATGACATGAAGACTGGAGCTGGCTGGAGGCTGAAGAAAGCAGAGGCAGAGGCTGAAGGACCAGACCTTTGGATTTAAAGACATTTGGAGAGAGCTCTTGGAACCAAGCAGAGAGATAGGCCTCTAAGCTAACCGAGCTATATTGGAGATAAAAAAAGATCTAAACTTTTATCACCTGGTTGTGTTTTGAGAAGAAAAAGTTCACAACATTTTGGCGCCCAACGTGGGGCAAACAGACCCCTCAGTGGATTTCAGTGGAAAAGCTACGATCCTGATTCAAGTGGAAAAGCCTCTGATCCTGATCCAGTGGAAAAGACTCTTCAACCCAGAAATTAGAGTGAGTACAACAAAGAAATTTTGTTAAAAGAGTTAAAGTAGAATTTCAGCTAAGATGGGACAGATATTTAGAAAAGAGCCTGTTTCTGTTCAAGAAAATGTTTAGAGAGCATTGTCAAAATTATGAAAAGCCAAGGTTTAATTATAAGTTTACAGCAAATCACTGAATTTTTACAAACTGTAAAGGACATATGTCCTTGTTTCTCTCTTGATAAGGAATTAGATCTAGATGAATGGAAATTGGTTGGAGAGGATCTTTGTCAATTCTATGATAAAAATGGGCCTAACTCAATAATTAATACATATAATGTAATACAATTGGCTATAAGAAGTTATTTAAGTGATAGAATGATGAAAAGGAAAGTACAGGAGGAAGAATTGCCAACTTTACTAGGTGAAAAGGAGGACGAATCAGATGAGGATGGAGTTAATTACAATTCTGAGTATGATACTTCACAGCAGGAGGAATTAGTGATTCCACATCTCATGACCCTCCCCCCGCAATTAACCGTTCATGGGTGGAACAAGGGGGAGGGAGGGAGACAGAAACACAGTCAACTTCTCCTGTAAAGCAGAATTTGACAAGATTAGAAAAAGCATTAATTAAAGCAAAAAATGAAGGAGAAGATATATCTGATTTTATAAATGCATATCCTGTGATTGAAGAGCTCAACTCCTCAGGTCAAAAAGAGAGAAAATACACTCCTTTTAATTTGGGACGCAATAGGCAAACAGGAGCTGTTGTACAAATCACTTTTGACCAACTAGCTGGTGAAGGTCAGTATGCAGAGAGTTCAGAACAGATTTATTATCCCATAACAGTCTATGAGCAAATTTCTAAGGCTGCAATAAAAGCCTGGAATTCTCTCCCTGGACAGAAAGATGGAAATAATGCTTTCACAAAAATAGAGCAAGGTCCCAACGAACCTTTTGCAGATTTTGTGGGACGTTTACAAACAGCTGTAATAAGAACCATTGGAGACAATGCAGCAACAGAAATAATGACTAGACATTTGGCTAAGGAAAATGCCAATGAGATTTGCAAGAGAATTATATGGGGGCTAGACAAAAATGCTTCTTTAGAGGAAATCATAAGACGCTGTGCCACAGTGGGCACAAATGCTTATTATGCCCAGACTATGGTGAACTTGGAAAGACAAGGTCCTTCTTGGCAGAGGAATTCTAGAGAAACTCGTCGATGTTTTCAGTGCGGAAAAATTGGACATTTGAGAGCTCATTGTAGATATGGAGATAGAGTGAGAAGACAGGGTGAGAGAAAACCCAAAACCCCATGTCCAAAATGTAACCGAGGCTTTCACTGGGCCTCTAAATGTATATTGACCCAGAGGAATGAGAGGCAGGGCCCAGCTCCAAAGTATCAATCAAAGGACAGGTGGGGCATGATAGCAGCTGAGGTTACACCCAGAGAGACTTTAGAAATTCAGGATTCTGATGTCATCAACCAACAGAAAAGCAATCAGGATTACAGTTGGGAAGAATACAGGCCTTTTAAGACAACAAGACAATATCCAATGCAAACAGCTCCAATGTAATTACCAGATGATGAGGAGAAATCCCAAAAGTGGTAAATAGAAGAGAATTAGATAGGTTAACTGCTTGGGAAGAGGATCTGCTTAAATTTCCACAGGTGGAAAAGGCTAACAATGAGACTGTCACAAAAAGCTGTTACAAATATTTTCGTACATACATTTTGTATATTTCTTTATGATATAGGCTTAGTAGTGGTATTGCTAGGTCAAAAGAATATGCACAGTTTTATAGCCTTTCAAGTATAGTTTTAAATTGCTCTCAAGAATGGTTGATTTACAATTCCAACAACAGTGCTTTAATCTCCCAATTTTCATACATCTCCTCCAACACTTATAACTTTTCTGTCATACTATCCAATGTGTGTGGTGACAGGTGGTACCTTATTTTTTTTTAATTTGCATTTTTTAATCAATTGTAATTTAAAACATTTTTTTCCACATGACTATAGATAGGTTTAATTTATCTGAAAATGTTAATATACATTGCCATTTGTCGACTGGTAAATGACTTGTATTATAAATTTGACTAAATTCTCTAGATTTGAGAAATGAGACTTTTATCAGAGAAAATTGCTATAAAATTTTTCACACATGATTATTAGCTGATTTTTCCCTCCATCCTATTTCCCCTTAAATACTATTCTCTCTCTCTCTCTCTCTCTCTCTCTCTCTCTCTCTCTCTCTCTCTCTCTCTGTCTCTCTCTCTCTCCTAATTTCTTGTAGGATAAAATAATTTCTATGATTAATTGTGTATATGTTATTCCCTCTTTGAGCCACATTCTCTTCTTACCTCTACTGGAAACTTTTTATGTAAACTATGTCTAACTATCCTAATAATGAGAAGATTCTTAGGAATTACAAGAACCATCTTGTGGTGAGCTTTTTCTTCTCAAAACACAGCCAGGTGATAAAAGTTCAGATCTTTTATTATCTCCAATATAGCCTGGTTAGCTTAGAGGCCTATCTCTCTGCTTGGTCCAAGAGCTCTTGCTGCTTTGTCCTTTGCTTCTGCCTCGGCTTTCTTCAGCCTCCAGAGCCAGCACCACTCTTCATGTCATTCTGGTGAAATCTCGACTTGTAGCGTCTTCACTCTGAAGAACTTCCTTGACTGGCCCATTGAAGCTCTATTTATGCTCAAGAGAGGGATTGTGGGTTTTCTCCCATAGTGCTCTCTGGCCCAAAGAGCTTCAAGCGAGGTGTGAACTCATTGAACTCCAATGAGTAAGGGTGTGAACACAAGCCTTGTATTAATTAGTTCTACTTAGTACCTTGTTTCAGGTTCTGCCCAAAACATCTTCTTGTAAGATTAGATCAACTCTAATTAGTTAGCAGTTATTAAGGATTCCAACACAATCTTCCCATGTAGAAAAGTAAACAATTTAACCTTATTGAATCACGTATGATTTCTCTTTCCTATTTATTTTTTATACTTCTCTTGAGTCTTGCATTTGTAAGTCAAATTTTCTGTTTAGCTCTTTTTCATCATAAATGCTTGAAAAGTCCTTTATTTCATTAAATTTCTACTTCTTCCCCTGAAGGATTATACTCAGTTTTGCTGATTAAGTGATTTAAAATATCATATTCTAAGTCTTCTGTTACTTTAGTGTAGATGCTGCTAAATCTTGTGTTTTTTGGACTCCATGATATTGGAATTGTTTCTTTCTGACACTTGCACTAATTTTTTCCTTTTGTGAGAGTCCTAGAACTTGGCTAAAATATTCCTGGGATTTTTCATTTTAGAATCTCTTTCAGGAGGTGAACAATAGATTCCTTTAATTCCTATTTAACTTTAGGATATCAAAGAAGTTTTCCTTGATAATTTCTTGAAATATGATGTATAGACTCTTTTTTTTTTTTTTTGATCATGGCTTTAATTCAATAATTCTTAAATTATCCCTTCTTGAGCTATTTACCAGGCCAGTTTTTCTAATGATATGTTTGATATTTTTTCATTCTTTTGATTTTGTTTTATTATTTCTTGATGTCTCATGGGGTCATTATTTTCCTCTTGCCAATTTTATTTTTTCAGGAATTATTTTCTTCAATGTATTTTTATACTTCTCTTTTAATTTAGTTACTTCTTTTTCAGGAGTTTTTCTCCAGCAATTTTTTGTACAACTTTTTAATTCTTCTTTTTAAGATGCAGTCTTCAGTAAAGTTTTGTGCTTTTTATTTATTATTATTGTCAGTGTGTGTGTGTGTGTGTGTGTGTGTGTGTGTGTCTATGTGTGTTTGTGCCTAATGTGTCTAAGGAGAAGTAAGGAGAAGTGTGGTGACTTCTTTCCTGACATTTGCTCTGATCTATGAGTAACCACAAGAACTTTTTTCCTGTCTGGAACTGTGATCATTGTTTTCCTCCTCTGAATCTGTATGCTCTAGTATGTTAGTTCTCCTCCTCACTTTGGAACTGAGATACAGAACACGATATGGATTTTTTAATAGAGTCCCACTCCCAGTCCTGTATGAGTTCTTTTTGACAAGTTGTTCAACCCCCGTTACCTTTTGTGGGGTGAAAGCTCTGGAAGCTCCTGTTGCTTATTCATTTGCTCCCAAGACCTGTTCTCACTTTGTGTCAGGTTTGGCTTACTATTGGCTTTTGTTTTTCATTTGCCGGGTCTCAGGTACTCTCACTGCTGTCTTGCTGGGTGGACTCTGCCAGACCACACTTGATTCTCACCCCAGTGAAACAGATCTTTCCTGCTGAACTTCTAAGTTGTCTTTGCAGATTGGTCAAAATAATAGGTGCTCTTCAGTTGGGTAATGGTTAAACAAATTATGGTACATGAATGTGATGAGAGACTACTCTACTATAAGAAATGATGAGCCATTCAATTCTGGAAAAACTTGGAAAGACTTGTATGAAAAAATGAAATGAGGAAAATGAACAGTCCCACAAGAACAATGTACATAGAAACTTAAGCACTGTTCTTAAAACAACCTTGAATGGTCAAATGATCTTGACCATCATAAATACTGAAATCAACTCTAAAGGACCTATAAAGAAAGATGAAACCCACTTCCAGAGGGGGGAAAAATGATAAATAGTGGTATGTATGGTATGGTTTTATACATGCATGCCCACATATGCATGTTTATGGATATGTGCATTGTGTACATATATGTATATTCATTTTTAATTGTAGCTTTATTTGTGACATGATAGGGAGAGAAGAAGAAGATAAAAGGACACAGCAAAGATTAAAAGAAAACTTAGAAAGAAGCACAAAATTTTGTAGCTTTGAAAACAATGTGCAATATTTATTACATAGTTTTTTTTTTAATTTTATTTTATTTAATACTAACTTTGTATTGACAGAATCCATGCCAGGATAATTTTTTTACAACATTATCCCTTGCACTTGCTTATGTTTCGTTTTTTCCCCTCCCTCTCTCCACTCCCCCCCCCCCCCAAGATGGCAAGCAGTCCTATATATGTTAAATATGTTGCAGTATATCCTAGATACAATACATATTTGCAGAACCGAACAGTTCTCCTGTTGCACAGGGAGAATTGGATTCAGAAGGTAAAAATAACTCGGAAAGAAAATAAAAAATGCAAATAGTTCACATTTATTTCCCAGTGTTCCTTCTTTGGGTGTAGCTGTTTCTGTCCATCATTTATCCATTGAAACTCAGTTAGGTCTCTTTGTCATAGAAATCCACTTCCATCAGAATACATCTTCATACAATATTGTTGTCGAAGTGTATAATGATCTCCTGGTTCTGCTCATCTCACTTAGCATCAGTCCATGTAGGTCTCTCCAAGCCTCTCTGTATTCATCCTGCTGGTCATTCCTTACAGAGCAATAATATTCCATAATATTCATTACATAGTTTTTTTAAAATAAACAACCTGAAATAGAAATTTATGATTTTATTATGAATCCTCCCTTTATGTTCTGCTTTATCCTGAAACATTATTTCTCCTCTTTGCATTTAAGTTTAAAATGAATAAAATATATTTAAAATAAAATGTAATCTGGACATATTTAATGAAATAAATAAAAAATATATTCAATCCAAAAAATAAAAATAACTTGTCTTTGTCGGGAAATTTTTTCATCCCATGGTTTTATTAGTGCTGCTACTTCAGAATTTGTTTTGATGCTTTAAAAAAAAAGTTATTTGGAGGAAAACAGGGATAATTCAGACAGATCTCTGACTTTATTCCAACATCTTGGCTCTATTCTTGTTTATTTAATAAAATAAACCCCAAACTTAAGCACTGAATGTTAATATGTAGTTCCTCAAGAGTAAAGTTGGTTCATTTAGTTAAATTCCCTCCCCAACATCTAGCACAGTGCTGGGAACATAATAGCTTATTACAAATAGAAGGCTGTATCTATACACACATACACACACACAGACACACACATATTCTTTTTTTTTCATAGCATGTAACATTAGACCTAGTGTGTTTAATAAATACTTTTGATGATAGTAGTGGGTTGTGTGTGTCTCTATCTACCAGATGTGTGTGTGTATGTGTGTAGATAGATAGATAGATAGATAGATAGATAGATAGATATAGATATAGATATAGCTAGATAAATAGATAGCTATAGATATGGATATATTGATATACTGAAGAAAATGGAGAAGAGAATTGTCAGAGACAGACACAGAGAGACAGAGTCACAGAGACAGAGACAAAGACAGAATCATAGACACAGAGAAAGAATGAGACAGAGATAGAGAGAGGAAGAAAGAGAGAGAAAGACGGACACACAGAGATAAACAGAGATATAGACATAAAGACAGAGAGATAGACACAAAGAAAAATACACAGAGAGATGGAAACAGAGAAAGAGAGAGAGAACATAGCAAGACACAGAGAGAGAGACAGACAGATAGACAGATTACATGAAATCTTGAGAATAAACAGGATTTTAATTTTTTTTTTCTTTTTTGAAACATTTCACAGTACATATCTTGCCAAAAAAAGCCTATGGGAAAGTGTATGAAAAGGAAGTTATTAAACCAAATTGTATCAAATCCAAAGTCTAGAAGAAGAAAAATGATCTTCCTGATAAGGAATGCAAAAACAGAGAATATGTCTTGCTTGGTCTCTTAAAGGTTAATCAAAAATTTCCACTTTTTTCCCCCTATGCTAGAAATAGAATTACCAGATTGGACATAAGAAAATGACCTAAAGGTTTTTTTTTTTTCCCTTTCTGTGTATTTTGTATTTTCCACAAGTATTCAGAGCTGACTTTTCCAGGGATCTAAATAGCCATAGACCAAATGCTTTAGATGAAAACAGATTTCTAGTACCTTTTAGTTGTATTTCTAAAATCTTATTTACTACATGAGCGATGGGTTAGGCACAACAGAAAACATAGCAAGAAGGTTCCTGGGAATTGGATTGAGGTTCTTTTCCCAAGACTCTAGTTAAGACCTACAAAAAGCCTTTGTGCTTTTACTTCTGAATGTTGCTGCAAATTGAATGAGCATAGCTATTCACTTCTGGAAATACCAGAACTTCTAGGAACCTCTCTAGTATGATGAATTTTATTTCTGTATATGAATTTTAGGCATCTTCTCAAATGTGCCTCACTTTTGTGATAGATAAGAAAGAGAACAGAAAATATTTTGCCAAATTTATACCCATCTTATAAGGTCCAGTTTAAATGTTGTCTATTTCATGAAATAGTTCTCAGTTCTCTGAGCCTGAAGATATCTCTCTCCTGAATTATGATAGAATTTACTGATATTTTTTCTTGCTCTTCCAAAATTAATTTTTATTAACTGGATGTGTAATGTAAATAATTGTTTCTGTACCTATTTCATCTCTACCATATTAGAAGTTCCATGAGGCTAAGAATAGAGCAAACTGTTTAAGTGCCATGGAGGCAAGTTGGAAGGATAGAAATGAATTGGACTAGAAAATAGAATACCTGAGTGTTTCAGCTCTATCAATACTTTACTACTACTTGACTTGAACCCACTTGTCCCTATATTTGCATCATCTTTAAAGTGAAAAATATGGATAAGAGAATATCTAATTCTAAAATCTAAACCCAGCATTCAAGTCTTATATGTTACAAAGAAAAAACAAATATAACATTGACCCAACTTGGCATCATGAATACAGTACAAAAAGTGGAACTCGGAGGAATTTGGGTTCAAGTATTGCCTTTGAAACTCAGTAGCTCTGTGCTCATAATCATGTTGTAATCTCTTGGGACTTTATTTCTTCATCTGTAAAACATAGCGATGTTGTATTGCATGTATCTTTTATCTTGTTCTTTTAAAATTTTTAGTTTTCTTCAAAGCCCATTTCCTATAAGAGGCCTCCCAATCCTATTCCCTTTGTATTTATTTTGAATGTGTTTTGAAAATGTTTCTATATGTATACATCACTTTTCTTTCTATAATATAAGCCTATTAGGGGTAAGAACAATTTTGGTTTTGACTTTGTATGCCCTGCTGCTTCTATAGTGCCTGATATATAACAGATACTGATTATATTTCTAGTGATAATTTGCTTGCGCATACAAGTCTTTGAACTCTCCTTTCTATATCAAGGTCATTCTGATTAATATGCTGCATAATTCTATTTTTGTTTGGGAGATTATACTTGCAATTTTGATTCTTTAAAGATTGTGGTATTTCATAATACATTATTTGCATCACCAGGAGAATAGCCTACATACATGTCTACACATATAAACAATTTCCTAAATAAAATCTAGCTCACTCTCCTCCTTCCAGTCGGTTTGGATCCAGCACATACATTATTCATTTATGTACCTACCGAAGATCTATATCTTAACAGACCAACTCAACAATCTAACTAAATGAGTGCTTTGATAAAAAGTATGTTTCATCTTTGTGTGTGTGTGTGTGTGTGTGTGTGTGTGTGTGTGTGTGTGTTGTCCAGTCAATATGTTTTGAGTATCCAGAAAATTCTATAGCATATGGTGGCTTGATTCAATCATATTCAAGTTAACAAGTGTCTAATATGTTCTTAGCACTGTGTTATATACCAGAAGCTATCTATCTCAAGCATATGAAGATTTCCCCTTGTGGAATGAAAGGGTGAGAACAATTTGTTCTTATGGTTATGAAGAGTTGCCTAGGACACTTAGAAGTTAAGTGATTTTCCTGTGATCACACAGATACTATGTAGACACTAAGTTTAAATATTTGAATTAAAGTACTCCTAACTGAAGGCAGTTGGTGACACAATTGACAGAGCATCAGCTTAAATGTAAAAAGACCTGACTCTTAACCTCAACTTACCGCAGTTTCCCCCAGATATAAAATTGGAATAAAATAGCACCTAACTCTTAGGGTTGTTGTGAGAATAAAATATTTGTGAAAAGTGCTTTCCTCCCTCCCTTCCTTTCCCTTGAAATTGGAATAAGCTCTCTGTTCAGGCTCAGTGATTTTCCCTTGCACAACATTGAAGTATAACTGACACTATCCCTAGCCAGTGGTTACCTAGACCACAATTAAAGAGCTTTAGTGATAGGAAAACCATTTTCCCTTCAGATATACCATACTATTTCTAGATAAGGTTAATTGTTAGAAAGTTTTTTCTTTTGTTCAGCCTAAATATTTCTTTGTAGTATTCACACACCCTGCTTGTAAATTTCTACTGAGTTCAAAAACCTGATTTTATTTTATTTTATTTTTTAAATAACTTTTTATTGACAGAACCCATGCCAGGGTAATTTTTTACAGCATTATCCCTTGTACTCACTTCTGTTCCAATTTTTTCCCTCCCTCTCTCCACCCCGCTCCCTCAGATGGCAAGCAGTCCTTTACATGTTAAATAGGTTACAGTATGTCCTAAATACAATATATGTGTGCAGAACTGAACAGTTCTCTTGTTGTACAGGGAGAATTGGATTCAGAAGATAGAAATAACCCGGAAGAAAAACAAAAATGCAAGCAGTTTATATTCATTTCCCAGTTTTCTTTCTTTGGGTGTAGCTGCTTCTGTGCGTCCTTGATCAATTGAAACTGAATTAGCTCTCTTTATCCAAGAGATCCATTTCCATCAGAATACATCCTCAAACAGTATCATTGTTGAGGTATATAATGATCTCCTGGTTCTGCTCATTTCACTTAGCATCAGTTCATGTAAGTCTCGCCAGTCCTCTCTGTATTCATCCTGCTGGTCATTTCTTATAGAACAATAATATTCTATAATATTCATATACCACAATTTACCCAGCCATTCTCCAATTGATGGGCATCCTTTCATTTTCCAGCTTCTAGCCACTACAAACAGAGCTGCCACAAACATTTTGGCACATATAGGTCCCTTTCCTTTCTTTAGTATCTCTTTGGGGTATAAGCCCAGTAGAAGCACTGCTGGATCAAAGAGTATGCACAGTTTGATAACTTTATAAGCACAGTTCCAAACTGCTCTCCAGAATGGCTGGATGCGTTCACAATTCCACCAACAATGTATCAGTGTCCCTGTTTTCCCCACATCCCCTCCAACATTCTGCATTATCTTTCCTTGTCTCTAGCCAATCTGACAGGTGTGTTGTGGTATCTCAGAGTTGTCTTAATTTGCATTTCTCTGATTAATAATGATTTGGAGCATATTTTCATATGTCTATAAATACTTTCAATTTCTTCATCTGAGAATTGTCTGTTCATATCCTTTAACCATTTATCAATTGGAGAATGGCTTGATTTCTTATAAATTAGAGTCAATTCTCTATATATTTTGGAAATGAGGCCTTTATCAGAACTTTGACTGTATAAATGTTTTCCAAGTTTATTGTTTCCCTTCTAATCTTGTCTGCATTAGTTTTATTTGTACAAAAACTTTTCAATTTGATATAATCAACATTTTCTATTTTGTGGTCAATAATGATCTCTAGTTCTTCTTTGGTCATAAATTCCTCCCTCTTCCACAGGTCTGAGAGGTAAACTATCCTATGCTCTTCCAATTTAATTATAATCTCATTCTTTATGCCTAGGTCATCAACCATTTTGACCTTATCTTGGTGTCCGGTGTTAAGTGTGGGTCAATGCCTAGTTTTTGCCATACTAATTTCCAATTTTCCCAGGAATTTTTGTCAAAAAACTCATTCTTATCCCCAAAAACTGGGGTCTTTGGGTTTGTCAAACACTAGATTATTAAAGTTATTGGCTGCAAAACCTGATTTTAACTAAAATCTCATCACAGTTAAGGATATTATGAGATGATTTTTTTTTTATGAGAAGGCTCTCTCTATACTCTCTTTGTCTTGTGCCAAATGTCATGACCCAGTTTCTCCAATTTCTCCAATTATCCTATTTAGTTATTCTGCTTTAGGTTATAACTTTTTCCCTCTTAATGTTTGAGATAAAGGTTTTATATCTTTAGGTTATAGACATTCCTTCTTAATGTTTGATAAGATAAAGGTTCATCCATTTTAGATGTCATTAGAATATCAGTAACCTCCCCACCATTAGATTATCCCCATCTAAGTGCCTCCCCCGCTATGTCATTGTTCTTGTTATCCTATAAAAAAGCTTGCTGTCCAGATACTTGGGGCTAGACTCTTTGAGATGATAGTCTCATCTAGCCCTGGGATCAACCATGGATCCATTGGTCCCAGTATTTCTCTCCATTTAATAAACTATTGAATTGGTCTCTAATCTCTTGTCTTGCTCAGTTTCTTTGGCATTACAGTCTTTTTGTCCCTCTATTTTTCACTGTCTCTCTTCTTTATCCATTTCTTTTTCTGCCTCTGTGTCTCTTTTTCTGTCTTTCTGCATCTTCTCTCTCTTTTCTCTTCTCTCTCAGATTCTTCCAGTTACAATATGTGGAAATTGAATGAGGACAAATCAGTTACCAGAATTATCAGACCACAAGGGAACCCTCTATGGTGTCTAGGTATAAATCCCAGATTCAAAAGCAGAAATAGACTGTTTACCCATCATGACACGGTTTCTATTTCTTCCTCAGCCTTGGGAATCCATGTATTAACACTAATAAACTTAGTTCATAACAGCACTACAATTAGCAGGCTCTGTAAAAATCTATCTCAGTTTGTGGCTACTAAAGTATTTGTTATAGATTTTAATGCCAGAAATAGTGATATTAATGTTGTCAATATTTATATCAAAACTCTAAGGCACATGTAAACCAAAAAGTCTGGTTTTAAATTATGAAAGGCTGGGTTTGGAAAAAAAAATGAAGTTCTTCATTTTTCTGACATGTTAAAATAAAGCACAAAAACATATTTCATATGCTCAGAATTAATCAGTATTTGCCAAGAAACATATAAAAATCACAAAAGTTTCAAGTGGTTGATATGGGGAATTAAAAATTTCTTGTTAGTCATGTTATAATTAGTTAAGATATAAAATTGTATTCTAACTTTTGAAGAATCTGTTATAGTAATGTAAACATTGTATATGATTAACTGAAAATTCTTCATTAAGACTATCTATGGTCATTTTAATTTGTGATAGTTGGTGTCATATTACTTCCTGCTTATTATTTTGTTTGTTCCTGGCTATTATTTATTTTGAACAGCAAAAGGTGGACATTACTACTCCAAAAGATTTATGATATCATCTCAATCAATTTTAATATTCTTTCTATTTCTGATTATAACAAATCCAAGTCTCACCTTGTTGTATAACTATCATTTATGTTCAATCATTTTGATATAGGATGTCCAGCATAGACACATGTAGCAAGTTTTATTAGTGTGTTTATGCCTTATTTTTAAGGGGAAAATTTATTGAACTGAGAAAGAATATTGTTAAGAGACAGGTCAATTCTTTGAGAGCCTCCACAGCTGTGGATCATAGCCTCTGAAGGAGTTGCAAGGCAGTTTTTGCTGATACAGATATTGTGGACTGGAAATGAGATAAATTGAAGGCAGAGGGAAGAGGAGAGAGATCAGACAATGCAATGGCTTCTCAGTCAGAAAAATCAGACAGCAGCAACTACCTCTCAGTCTCCTTGTATCATTCTCTCACAAGAGAAGATCTATTTTGCAGGTCTGGGTTGTATCTCCAGCAGCCACTGTCAGGTGGCTCCTGTGTATTTCAACAACTGTCCCGTGTATTCCAACAGAATATATATTTTTTATTTCTTGGACTAATATGAGTAGAAATTCTTCATCTGAAAATTGTCTGTTCATATTCTTTGACCATTTGGAGAATGGCTTGAATTCTTATAAATTTGAGTTGATTATCTATATATTTTAGAAATTAGTCCTGTGTCAGAACCTTTCAATTTAAAAATATTTCCCCAGTTAATTGCTTTTGTTTTATCTAAATTTGTTTTGTTTGTACAAACCTTTTTTATTTAATATAATCAAAATTATCTATTTTTTGATTAGTAATGATCTCTAGTTCTTTGTTCACAAATTCCTTCCTCATCCACAGATCTGAGAGGTAAACTATCCTGTGTTCTTCTAATTTTTTTATAATATCATTCTTTATGTTTAATCATGAACCCATTTTGACCTTATCTTGGTATATGGTGTTATGTGTAGCTCTATTCTACTATTCTACTAAAAATTTCCAATTTTTCCAGCAGTTTTTAATCAAATAGTGAATTCTTATCCCAAAAGTTGGGGCCTTTGGGTTTGTCAAATACTAGATTGCTATAGTCATTGTCTATTTTGTTCTGTGAAACTAACCTATTCCACTGACCAAATTCTCTATTTCTTAGCCAGTACCAAATGACCACTGCTTTTTTAGATCTGGTGTTAGATCTAGTACAATTAGGCAACCTTTATTTGCTTTTCTCTTCATTAATTCTTTTGAAATTCTTGAACTTTTGTTCTTCCATATGAATATTGTTGTTACTTTTTCTAGCTAAGTAAAATAGTTTCTTGGGAATTTGATTGATATAGCACTAAATAAATAAATTCATTTAGGTAATATTGTCATTTTTATTATATTCACTTGACCTATCCAAGAGCACTTGATATTTTTTCAATTGTTTGGATCCAACTTTATTTGTGTGGAAAGTGTTTTGTAGTTTTGCTTGTATAGTTCCTGACTTTCCCTTGGCAGATAGATTCCCAGGTATTTTATTCTATTGACAGTTATTTTATACTATTGACAGTTATTTTAAATGGAATTTTTCTTTTTATCTCTTGCTGTTGGATTTTGTTAATGATTTATAAAAATGCTGATGATTTATGTGGATATATTTTGTATTCTGCAATTTTGCTAAAGTTGTGGATCATTTCTAATAGTTTTTTAGTTGATTCTCTGGGGTTTGTTAAGCATATCATCATATCATCTACAAAGAGTGATAATTTGACTTCTTCTTTACCTACTCTAATTCTTTTAATCTCTTTTTCTTCTCTTTTTGCTAAAGCTAGCCTTTCTAATACAATATTGAATAGTAATGGTGATAGTGGGCAACCTTGTTTCACCCCTGATCTTTTTGGGAATGGTTTGATTTATCCCCGTTATATATTATGGTTGCTGTTGGTTTTAAATAGATGCTACTGACTATTTTCATATGTCACAATTTACCCAACCATTCTCCAATTGATGGACATCTATTCATTTTCCAATTTCTAGTCACTACAAACAAGGCTGCCACAAATATTTTGGCACATACAGGTCCCTTTCCCTTCTTTAGTATCTCTTTGGAGTATAAACCCAGTAGCAGCACAGTTTGATAACTTTTTGGGCATAATTCCAGATTGCTCTCCAGAATGGTTGGATTCATTCACAACTCACCAACAATCCAACAGTGTCCCAGTTTTCCCACATTTCCCCCAACATTCATCAGTATTTTTTCCTGTCATCTTAGTCAATCTGACAGGTGTGTAGTGGTATCTCAGAGTTGTCTTAATTTGCATTTCTCTGATCAATAATGATTTGGAACACTTTCATATGAGTGGAAATAGTTTCAATTTCATCATCTGAAAATTGCCTGTTCATATCCTTTGACCATTTATCAATTGGAGAATGGCTTGATTTCTTATAAATTAGAGTCAATTCTCTATATATTTTGGAAATGAGGCCTTTATCAGAACCTTTAACTGTGAAGATGTTTTCCCAGTTTGTTACTTCCCTTCTAATCTTGTTTGCATTAATTTTGTTTGTACAAAGGCTTTTTAATTTGATGCAATCAAAATTTTCTTTTTTCTTTTTTCCCAATTTGTTGCTTCCCTTCTAATCTTGTTTCCATTAGTTTTGTTTGTACAAAGGCTTTTTAATTTGATGCAATCAAAATTTTCTTTTTTCTTGTTAAGTGTGGGTCCATGCCTAATTTCTGCCATACTAATTTCCAGTTATCCCAGCAGTTTTTGTCAAATAATGAATTCTTATCCCAAAAGTTAGGATATTTGGGTTGACAAACACTAGATTGCTATAGTTGACTATTTTGTCTTGTGAACCTAATCTATTCCACTGATCAACTAGTCTATTTCTTAGCCAATACCAGATGGTTTTAGTAACTGCTGCTTTATAATATAATTTTAGATCAGGTACAGCTAGGCCACCTTCATTTGATTTTGTTTTTCATTAATGCCCTTGAGATTCTCGACCTTTTGTTCTTCCATATGAATTTTGTTGTTATATTTTCTTGGGAGTCTGATTGGTATAGCACTAAATAAATAGTTTAGGGAGTATTGTCATCTTTATTATATTCCCTCAGCCTATCCAAGAGCACTTAGTATTTTTCCAATTATTTAAATCTGACTTGATTTGTGTGGAAAGTTTTTTGTAATTTTGCTCATATAATTCCTGACTTTCTTTTGGTAGATAGATTCCCAAATATTTTATGCTATCGACAGTTATTTTTAATGGAATTTCTTTTTGTATTGCTACTGACTATTTTAAGAAAAAGTCCTTTTATTCCTAAAATCTTCAGTGTTTTTAATAAGAATGGATGCTGGACTTTATCAAATGCTTTTTTTTGCATCTATTGAGATAATCATATATTTTTGTTAATTTGGCTATTGTAATAGTCAATTATGCTAATAGTTTTCATAGTATTGAACTAGCCCTGCATTCCTGATATAAATCCTCCTTGGTCATGATGTATTATTCTGGGCATGCTTTTTTGTAATCTCTTTGCTAATATTTTATTTAAGATTTTTGTGTCAATATTCATTAGGGGATTGGTCTATTATTGTTTTTCCCTGTTTTTGTTCTACCTGGTTTATGTATCAGTAGCATGTCTGAATCATAAAAGGAATTTGGTAGGAGTCTTTCATTTCTTTTTTTTTTTTTCAAATAGTTTATAGTATTAGAATTAATTGTTCTTTAAACATTTGGTAGAATTCACATGTAAAGCCATCTGGTCTTAAGGCTTTTTTCTTAGGGAGTTGATTAATAGCTTATCCTAGTTCTTTTTCTAAAATAGGACTATTTAAGTAATTCATTTCCTCTTCTATTAATTTGTGCAATCTATATTTTTGTAGGTATTCCTCCATTTTACTTAGGTTATCGAATTTATTGGTATAAAGTTAGGTAAATAACTCCTAATTATTGCTCTAATTTCCTCTTCATTTGTGAAAAGTTCTCCCTTTTCATTTTTGAGACTTCATTTTGTTTACCTCTTTAACTTCTTTCTTATTTATTTTGAGGTTTAATTTATCCAGTTTTGAGAGAGCAAGGTTGAGATCCCTCACTATTATAGTTTTCCTCTCCATTTCTTCTTGCATCTCTCTTAACTTCTTTAGGAATTTCCATGCTATACCACTTGGTGCATATATGTTTAGTATTGATATTGCATCATTATCTATGGTACTCTTTATGTTTCCTTCCTTATCTTTTTAAAATTAGCTCTATGTTTGCTTTTACTTGATTTGAGATCAGGATTGGTATCTGTGTTTTTTTTCCTCTTCACCTGAAGGATAATATATTTTGCTCCAGCCCTTTATCTTCACTCTGTAGGTATCCCTATGCTTTAGATGTGTTTGTTGTAAACAACACATTGTAGTATTCTGACTTTTAATTCAGTCTGCTATCTGCTTTTGTTTTATGGGGGAGTTCATCACATTCACATTCATAGTTAAAATAACTAATTCTGTATTTCCTGCCATATTATTTACCCTAAATTATGCTTTTCTCTTTCCTATCCCTCTTCCCTCCTCCCCAGTATTTTGCTTTTGATGACCACATTCCTCAAAAAATTCTCTTCCTTTAGAAACCCTCCCCCTTTTTACACATTTCCCCTAATTCTTTTGTTTTCCATTTTTTCCCTCTTTCCCTCCACTTCTCTATACAGTGAGAAGTTTCTTTATGCTACCAAATATGTTTGATATTCTCTCTTAGAGCTAAATCTAATGAGAGGAAAATTCACACAATGTTCATCCCCCTCCCTTATATTAGTTTTCTTTGCCTCTTCGTGAGATGTAATGTCTCTTATTTTACCTCTTTTTTCCTCTTCTTCCAGTATGATATTCTTTCCACCTCTAGTTTCTTTTTCATATTATCATAATAAAATCAAATTATACTCACATTCTCTAAGTATACTCATAACAGAAATATAGTTCTCAAGAGTTCTTTCCTTTTTACCTTTTTATGCTTCTCTTCAGTTCTGTGTTTGGAGATCAATTTTATTTTATTTTATTTTTTAAAATAACTTTTTATTGACTACATATGCATGTTTCATTTTTTACAATATTATCCTTTGCACTCACTTCTGTTCCAACTTTTCCCTTCCCTCCCTTTACCCTCTCCCCTAGATGGCAGGCAGTCTTATACATGTTAAATATGTTATAGTATATCCTAGATATAATATATGTGTGCACAACCTAACAGTTTTCTTGTTGCACAGGAAAAATTGGCAAAAAATAACCTGAGAAGAAAAACAAAAATGCAAACAGTTCACACTCATTTGCTAGTGTTCCTTCTCTGGGTGTAGCTGATTCTGTCCATCATTGATCAATTTGAACTGAATTAGATCTTCTTTTTGTTGAAGATACCCACTTCCATCAGAGTACATCCTCATACAGTATTGTTATTGAAGTGTATAATGATGGAGATCAAATTTTTTGTTCAGTTCTGGCCTTTTCATTAGAAATAGGTGAAATTCATCTATATCATTGAATTTCCATCTTCTTCCCTGAAAAATAGTGCTCATTTTAGCTGGCTAGCTTATTCTTAGCTGTAATCCCTGTTCCTTTGATTTTCAGAACATCAGATCCCAGGACCTTCGATCCTTAAGGTAGAAGCTACTAGGTCCTGGGTAATCTTAATTGTAGCTCCTCATTATTGAAATTATATCTTTTTGGCTGCTTGCAATATCTTTTCCTTGGTATGATAGTTCTGAAAATTAGCATGATATTCCTTGGGGATTTAATTTTGGGGTCCCTTTTAGGAGGTGATCTGTGGATTCTTTTGATGGCTATTTTACATTCTGATTCTAAAATATCAGGGCAATTTTCTTTTATGATTTCCTGTAAGATAATGTCTAGGTAATTTTTTATTTAATCATGGTTTTCAGGAAACCCAGCAATCCTTAGATTGTCTTTCCTAGATCTATTTTCCAGGTCATTTGTTTGTCCAAGGAGATATTTCATATTTTCTTCTATTTTTTTCATTGTTTTCATTTTTATTTGACTGATTCTTGAAGTCTTATCGAGTCATTCATTTCCATTTGTTCAATTCTAATTTTTAATGTATTATTTCTTCAGTTACTTTTTTAGCTCCTTTTGAAACTTTCCAATTAATTTTTTTTTGTTCATTGCATTCTTTTCCCATTTTTTCCATCCTTTCTTGCAATGTTCTCATTTCATTTCCCCATTTTTCTTCTAACTCTTTTTAAAGATCCTTTATATAATCTTTGCAGAAAGTCTTGTGAAATGGGGATCAGCTCATGTCTCTTTTTGGGACGTCTTCTGAAGTAATTTTGCCTTTAGCAACTTCAGGATTTGAGTTTTTTTCTCTCTCTACATAAAAGCTGTCTATGGTGAGAGTTCTTTTTTGTTTTTTGTTCATTTTTTTTAAGGCTTGAGGTCTGTTCAATGCAAAGGAGTGACAGCTGCTTTAATTTGTCCTGGGGCAATTCTGCTGATTGATTTTCAGTGCTGGGTAATGGGGGCTGGGTCCGGTGTTCTTTCAGTGTTCAGTAGTTTACCATTTGCCTTTAGTAGCAAACCTATCAAATCACCTGCGAGCAACCAGGACATAGTGCCCTAAGAGGCTCATAGAAGATTCCCAGGTGCATAGAAGCTACAATGCTCTGACTCTCCACTCCTGCTTCTTGACCCAGTCTCCCTATACCAAGGGAGTATGGGCTCAGCAGACTGTCCCCCTGTCTGATTGAAACAATCCTGTTCTGAAGTTCTTCCAAGGTATCATCTAGAAACATGTTGCACTCCAAATATTTGTGGATCCTTTGACTTCAAAACCAGTTTAAAGGCTTAATCTGCTGTTGGTTTGAGAGAAGATTAAAGTAGGTTACAGAGAGTCATGTCTGCTCTCCTCCATCTTGACTCCATCCCCTAAGTAATTAATTTTAAAAATTTAAAACTTACAGTATCATGTATTTAAATTAAGATGTAATATCACGGGCTACTATTTCAGTAGAATATATACAACCAACATTAGAGACACTGCACAATGTCAGTTTTTGCCAATATTAGTCAGAGTATAAGAGAAGAATCAACATAGCACCATGGATGTAAGGATACATGCTGTAAATCAGCTTTCTTTTCCATGGTCATATTTCTACATTAAGCAGTTTGCTATTTATTTTATAATATAATAATTTATGCTCTAAATTAAAAGAATGTAACTATGAGATAACATTGAATCTCAAGACTAGTTTTTCTTTTCTTTTCTTTGAGTCATCTCAATCTGAATATCCAACCTTGGATCTAAGGTAGATCCTTAAATTCTTCAGACATAGTGTGATTTCCAAAGGAAAAAGAGGGAAAACCCTCTTTTTTGATAATTCATTTCCCAAAAGGACACTAATTTCCTCTC
Source organism: Antechinus flavipes (assembly GCF_016432865.1). Classification (NCBI taxonomy): domain Eukaryota; kingdom Metazoa; phylum Chordata; class Mammalia; order Dasyuromorphia; family Dasyuridae; genus Antechinus; species Antechinus flavipes. Next base: position 557,092,925 of record NC_067398.1, on the reverse strand, counting down.
CTCTTCTTTCTTTTTAAAAATAATCTTATTTTCCCCAATTACATGTAAAAACAATCTGCAACATTAAAAAATAATTTGAGTTTCAGATTCTCTCTCTTCTTCTCTCCCATCTATTTTCCTTAAAACAGGAGGCAATCTGATAGGTTATACACATACGTATAAAACATGTCCATAGTAATTTTTTGGAAGAAAACATTAGCAAAAAATAAAGTGAAAAATCATATGCTTCAGTGAACATTCAAACTTCATCAATTCTTTTTCTGGAGATGGATAGTATTTTTAATCATGAGTCCTTTAGTATATTCTTGGATCCTTGCATCACTGAAAATAGCTAAAACCTTTATAATTGTTCACTAGTACAGCATTCCTGTCACTATGTAAAGCTTTCTTCTGATTCTGTTAACTTCATTTTGCATCAGTCTTTTCAGGTTTTTTTGAAATCATCCTGCTTGTTATTTCTTATACCACAATAATTATCTACCAAAACATATATCACATATTATTCAGCTAGCTATTGCTCAATTGATGAGCATCCCCTCAATATCCATTTCCTTGCTTTCCCAAAAAGAGCTGCTATAAATATTTTTGTACAAATAGAACTTTCCTCCCTTTTAATCTCTATTTGGATTACAAAATAGTAATAGCATTTCTAGATCAAAGGATATGTCTGGTTTTTTAGTCCTTTGGGCATACTTACAAATTGATCTTCAGAATGGTTGGATTATTTTCCAACCCTGCCAATTGTGCTTTAGCATCCCAATTTTCTTACACTTCCTCCAAGTGGTGACATTTTTCTTTTATGTCATATTAGCTAATCTGAGAGGTGTGAGGTAGTACCTCGAAGTTGTCAGAATTTTCATTTCTCTCATCAATAGGTAGTTATAGCATTTTAAATGATTATAGATAGTTTTTATTTCTTCTTCTGAAAACTGCTGTTTTCTACTGAAACAGCTGAAAACTGTTTGTTAATTGTTATTATTGTTATAGGATATTATTAATATCCTTTGGTTATTTATCAATTGGGGAATGATGTAAATTATTATAAATTTGACTCATCCTCTATCTAGTTGAAAAATGGTATCTTTATCCAAGATGCTTTTTATAATTTCCACCAGACATTTTTGTTTGTAAAACATCTTTTAATTTTTTTTTTATGATCAAAATTATCCTTTTTATGTTTGTGATAGTCCTTTCTGTAGTGGCAAGAAACTGGACACTGAGTGGATGTCCATCAGTTGGAGAATGGCTGAATAAGTTATGGTATATGAATATTATGCAATATTATTGTTCTATAAGAAATGATCAGGAGGATGAGTTTAGAAAGTCCTGCAGAGACTTATGTGAACTGATTTAAGTGAAATGAGCAGACACAGGAGATCATTGTGCATAGCAACATCAATATTATATGACGATCAATTCTGACGAATGTGACTCTTTCCAACAATGAGATGATTGATAGCAGTTCCAATGATTTTGTGTTGAAGAGAGCTATCTACATCTAGAGAGAAGACTGTAGGAATTGAATGTGGATCACAACATAACATTCTCACTCTTTTTTTGTTGTTCTTGTTCACTTGCATTTTGTTTTTTTACTCACTTTCTTTTTTTGATCTGATTTCTCTTTTTTAGCAAGAGAATTGTATAAATATGTTTATACATATTGGATTTAACATATTTTAACATATATTGAATTTCTTTCTATCTAGAGGAGGAGATGGAGGAAGGAGGAGAAAATCTGAAACATGAGGCTATGCAGAAGTCAATGTTGTCAATGTTTTGACATACATATGTTTTGAAAATAAAAAGCTTTATTAAGAAAAATTTCTATTTCCCATTTTGGAATGTTCTTTTCTATTGTTTTGTCCTAAAATTTCTCCTTATACATAGATATGGCAGGTAAGCTATTCCATATTTCCCTAATTTGGTTATGGTATCATCATTTATGTTTTATTGTCTTATATCTTATGTAATCCTCATTTTTTCTAAGTGAAGAAAAATATAATATCCTTATATTATTTGACCACAAACCTATCTATATGACACTAAGCTTTAAGATCTCAATTTGCTAATTTGAAAAATAAAGAAAATGGAGATACTAGATTCCAAGAATAGTTAAAAATAAAAATTAACTTGACAGGTTTCTGATAGAGCTCCCCAAAAGTTCTATCCTGGTCCTTCATTATTAAGTATTAAAAAAAAAAAACCAGTGATTTGAACAAAAGCTAGATGACATGTTTGTGTAATTTACAGATGAGATAAAGCTTTCAGGCATTCCTGATATGGAAGGATAGAAAAAATCAAATGGCTAGATCACTGAACTGCCCAATGGCATGCAATTTAACAGAGTCTTAAAACTTTACGCAGGTATTCACAAAAAGTCTCAAAATTGTGAACTTGATGAGTTATGAATACATAGAAATTAATCTGAAAAAGATATGAAGACTTTAATAGGCTGTAACATTAACAGTAGTCAAGAGTACAGTGAAAAAAATCTAACACCATCTTAGGCTACAGTGAGAGGAAAATGATTTGGAATCAGAGAGGTGATCATCACACTATTAACTGTCTTGGGGAGACTACATCTACCATCATGTTCAGCTATTGAAGTTACATATTGGTAGCAACTTTGATCTTCAACCAAGTAGAACAAGAGTTATGAGGTTATGTTATTTGAAAAATCAATAAAGGGATTGTGAATTCTTATTTTGGAGAAGAGAATAGTAGTATATGACAGTTGCTTTTAAGTAGTTATAAGCTATCAGGTAAAATAGATATTTAAATATTTTTCTGTCTATTAGAGATGAAAGTTGCAAAGAGATAAATTTAGTTTTTTAATATTAAAGCTTTTGTCCCCAAATCATATGCATGACTAATTTTCAACATTCACCCTTGTCAAAACTTGTGTTCCAAATTTTTTGCCCTCCCTTCTTGCAATCCCTTCTCCTAGATGGCAAGTAATCCAGTATATGTTAAACATGTACAATTCTTCTATACATATTTCCAAAATTATCACTTTGAACAAAAAGAATCAGACCAAAAATGAAAAAAAAAATGAGAAAGAAAATGAAATGAAAGCAACCAGCAACAAATAGGTGAAAATAGCATATTGTGATCCACACTCAGTTCCCCCAGTCCTCTCTCTGGATGTAGGTGGCTTTCTTCATCAGAAGACAATTGGAACTGGCCTGAATTATCTCATTGTTGAAAAGAACCACATCCCTCAGACTTGATCCTCTTGCTGTTGCCATATACAATGATCTCTGGGATCTACTCATTTCACTTAGTCTCAGTTCATTTAAGTCTCTCCAGGCCTCTTTGAAATCATCCTGCTGATCATTTCTTATAGAATGATAATATTACAGAACATTCATATGCCATAATTTATTCCAGCTGATGGCCATTCACTCATTTTTCAGTTTCTTGACACTTCATAAAGGATTGCCACAAATATTTTTTGCACACGTGGGTCCCTTTCCATTTTTTATGATCTCTTTGATCTCTATTAGACACTGCTGGATCAGACCTTTGGGCATACTTATAAATTGCTCTCCAGAATGATTCAATCAGATCACCCCTCCACCAATAATGTATTAGCATCCCAGTTTTCCCACATCCATTTCAACATTTTTCATTTCATTTCCTGTCAACCAAACTCATTTGAGAGGTGTGTAGTGGTACCACTGAATTGTCTTACTTTGTATTTCTCTGATCAATAGTGATTTGGAACATTTTTTTTCATATGATTAGATATGCTTCCAATTTCTTCATTTGAAAATTGTTTATATCCTTTGGCTTTAATTTTCATAAATTTGAATAATTTCTTTCTATACATTTTAGAAACAAGGCCCTTATCAGAACAAGGGTTCTGAACACAAACATTTTTTTCCCAGGTTATTATTCTGTTGTAATCTTGTCTGTATTAGTTTGGTTTATATAAATTTTTTTAACTTAATATAATATAATCAATACTATCCATTTTGTATTCAATACTTTACTCTAATTCTTCTTTGGCCTCAAATTCCTTCCTTCTCCACAGATCTGAGAGGTAAACTATCCTATGTTCTTCTAATTTGCTTATAATATTATTCTTTGTGTCTAAATCATGAACCCATTTCAACCTTAGATTGGTTTAGGGTGTTAGTTGTGGGTCAATGACTTGTTTCTGCTATATTAATTTCCAATTTTCCCATTCTTTGTCAATTTTTGTCAAAGAATTAGTTGTTATCCCCAAAGCTAGGGTCTTTAGGTTAATCAAAAGCTGGGTTACTATATTCATTGATTATTTTGTCTTGTGAATCTAAGCTATTCCACTGATCAACTACTCTACTTCTTAGCCAATACCAAATGGTTTTGGAATATAGTGGTGTGTGTGTGTGTGTGTGTATGTGTGTGTATACATCTATTATCATATAATATATATTAAATTTTTATCTATTTTCCCTGGCCTTTTATTATATGTAATTTTTATTGCATCATGATCTTTAAAAAATGCATTTACTATTTCTGCTTTTATGCTTTTGCTTTTGAGATTTTTTTGCCCTAATACAGGAAATATTTATGTATAGGTTTCATGCACTGCCAAGAAAAAAGTAGATTCCTTGCTTTCTCCATTCAGTTTTTCCCAAAGATCTATCATACCTAACTTTTCTAGAATTCTATTTACCTCTTTAACTTGTTTCTTATTTATTTTGTGTTTTGACTCATGTAATTCTGATAGAGCAAGCATAAGAACCTAACTAGTATTATTTTGCTGTCTAATTCTTCTTTCAGCTCTCTTAACTACTCCTCTAGGGATGTGGATGCTATGTCACCTGGTGAATATATATATTTAGTATTGTATTACTTCATAATCTATGATACCCTTTAACAAGACATTGTTTCCTTCCTTATCTTTTTAATTTTTTTTTTTTTGCTTTTTGCTTGATCTGAGATCAGAATTGCTATCCCTGCTTTTTAAAAATTTCAGTTGAAGTATAATTCATTCTACTCCAGACTTTTACCTTTACTCTAAATATCACTCTGCTTAAAATGTGTTTCTTGTAAACAACATGCTGTATGATTTTAGCTTTTAATCCAATATGCTATCCACTCCCATTTTATGGGAGAATTTTTCCGATTCACATTCACAGTAAAATTACTAACTCTGTATTTTCCACCATCTTGTTTTCTTCAAGTTACATTTTTCTCTCTTCTTTCCCCTTTCCCTCCTCCCCAGTATTTTGCTTCTGACTACTATCTCCCCCAAAGAGTCCTCCTCTGTTACAACCTTTCCCCCTTTCTTATACCTTTCCCTGTGTATTTCTGTTCTCCCTTCTATTAGCCTCCCATTTTCCTTTCCCCTTTCCCTTCCTACTTCTATAAGGCAAGACAAGTTTCTCTGTGAAGCTAAATGTCTGATATTCTCTCTGAGCCAAATCTGATGAGAGTAAGATCCACACAATGCTCATCTCCCTCCCTTCTTTCCTTCAATTGTAATAAATCTTTTTTGCCTCTTCATTAGATAGAATTGACCCAATTTTATCTCCATTTTCCTTTTCTTCCAGTAGAATACCCTTTCTTTCCCTAATTTCTTTTTTTATATCTTGTTTATATATCTTTTATATATTTATATTCACAATTTATATTTTATATAAAAATAAAATCAAATTATACCTGCACCTTCTAAGTATACCCAAATGAGAGAGACACATATAAAAAGGTAAACATGCCATATTTCCATATTGGAATGTAAGCTTTTTAACTTTTTAAAGAAAATTATTTTTTCTTTCCTCTTTAGCTTTTGATGCTTCCTTCAAGTTCAGTATTTGAAACTCTGGTCTTTTCATCAGAAATAAATGAAATTCACTTGTTCCATTGAATGTTCATCTTTTTCCTTGAAAGATAATACTTAATTTTGCTGTATAATTGATTTTTGGCTGCAATACAAGTTCTTTCACCTTTTGGAATATCAGGCCCTTTGATCCTTTAAAATGAAAGCTGCTAGGTCCTGGGTAATTCTGATTATGGTTTCTCGATATTTTAATTTTTTTTCTGGCTGCTTGCAATATTTTCTCCTTGATCTGATAATTCTGAAATTTAGGTATGCTATTCTTTGGAGCTTTCATTTTGGGGTCTCTTCCAGGAGATTATTGGTGAATTTTTTTAATGGTTATTTTACCCTCTGGTTCTAGAACATAAGGGCAGTTTTCCCTCAATGATTTCCTGAAAGATAATGTCTAGGCCCTTTTTTACACCATGATTTCCTTTTTTTTTTTTTTTTTAATTTTTTACAGCATTATCCCTTGCATTCACTCCTGTTCCGATTTTCCCCTCCCTCCCTCCACCCCCTCCCCAAGATGGCAAGCAATCCTTTACATATTGAATAGATTACAGTATATCCTGGATACAATATATGTGTGCAGAACCGAACAGTTTTCTTGTTGCGCAGGGAGAATTGAATTCAGAAGGTATAAATAATCCGGGAAGAAAAACAAAAATGCAAGCAGTTTATATTCATCTCCAAGTGTTCTTTCCTTATATATATTTCCTATATAATATAGCTGCTTCTGCCCATCTTTGATCAATTGAAATTGAATTAGCTCTCTTTATCAAAGAGATCCACTTCCATCAGAATACATCCTCAAACAGTATCATTGTTGAGGTATATAATGATCTCCTGGTTCTGCTCATTTCACTTAGCATCAGTTCATGTAAGTCTCGCCAGTTCTCTCTGTATTCATCCTACTGGTCATTCCTTACAGAACAATAATATTCCATAATGTTCATATGCCACAATTTATTCAACCATTCTCCAATTGATGGGCATCCATTCATTTTCCAGCTTCTAGCCACTACAAACAGGGCTGCTACAAACATGTTGGCACATACAGGTCCCTTTCCCTTCTTTAATATCTCTTTGGGGTATAGGTCCAGTAGAGACACTGCTGAATCAAAGGGTATGCACAGTTTGATAACTTTATAAGCATAGTTCCAAATTGCTCTCCAGAATGGCTGGATGTGTTCACAATTCCACCAACAATGTATCAGTGTCCCTGTTTTCCCACATCCCCTCCAACATTCTGCATTATCTTTCCCTGTCACTCTAGCCAATCTGACAGGTGTGTAGTGGTATCTCAGAGTTGTCTTAATTTGCATTTCTCTGATTAATAATGATTTGGAGCATATTTTCATATGTCTATAAATAGTTTCAATTTCTTCGTCTGAGAATTGTCTGTTCATATCCTTTGACCATTTATCAATTGGAGAATGGATTGATTTCTTATAAATTAGAGTCAATTCTCTATATATTTTGGAAATGAGGCCTTTATCAGAACCTTTGATTGTAAAAATGTTTTCCCAGTTTATTGTTTCCCTTCTAATCTTGTCTGCATTTGTTTTGTTTGTACAAAAACTTTTCAATTTGATATAATCAACATTTTCTATTTTGTGGTCAATAGTGATCTCTAGTTCTTCTTTGATCATAAATTCCTCCCTCTTCCACAGGTCTGAGAGGTAAACTATCCTATGCTCTTCCAATTTAATTATAATCTCATTCTTTATGCCTAGGTCATGAAACCATTTTTACCTTATCTTGGTGTATGATGTTAAGTGTGGATCAATGCCTAGTTTCTGCCATACTAATTTCCAATTTTTCCCAGCAATTTTTGTCAAATATTGCATTCTTATCCCAGAAACTGGGGTCTTTGGGTTTGTCAAACACTATATTATTAAAGTTATTGGCGGTTTTGTCCTTTGAACCTAACGTATTACATTGATCAGCTAGTCTATTTCTTAGCCAATACCAGATGGTTTTAGTAAGTGCTGCTTTATAATATAATTTTAGATCTGGTAGAGCTAGGCCACCTTCATTTGATTTTTTTTTTCATTAATTCCCTTGAAATTCTTGACCTTTTGTTTTTCCATATGAACTTTGTTGTTATTTTTTCTAGTTCATCAAAGTAGTTTTTTCGGAGTCTGATTGGTATAGTGCTAAATAAGTAGATTAATTTAGGTACTATTGTCATCTTTATTATATTTGCTCGCCCAATCCAAGAGCATTTAATATTTTTCCACTTGGTTAGATCAGACTTACTTTATATGGAAAGTGTTTTGTAGTTTTGCTCATAAAGTTTCTGATTTTCCCTTGGCAGATAGATTCCTAAATATTTTATATAATCAGTAGTTACATTAAATGGAATTTCTCTTTGTAACTCTAACTGTTGGGTTTTGTTCGAGATATATAAGAATGCTCATGACTTGTGTGGGTTTATTTTGTATCCTGCAACTTTACTAAAGGTGTGAATTGTTTCTAATACCTTTTTAGTAGAATCTCTGGGGTTCTCTAAGTATACCATCATATCATCAGCAAAGAGTGATAATTTGGTTTCCTCATTGCCTATTCTTATTCCTTTAATCTCTTTCTCAACTCTTATTGCCAAAGCTAGCATTTCTAATACAATATTAAATAGTAACGGTGATAGTGGGCAACCTTGTTTTACTCCTGATCTTATTGGGAATGGTTGCAGTTTGTCCCCGTTACATATGATGCTTACTGCTGGTTTTAAATAGATGCTACTGATTATTTTAAGGAAAAGTCCATTTATTCCTATACTCTCAAGAGTTTTTAATAGGAATGGATGTTGGATTTTATCAAATGCTTTTTCTGCATCTATTGAGATGATCATATGGTTTTTGTTAATTTGATTATTAATATGGCAAATTATACTGATAGTTTTCCTAATATTGAATCAGCCCTGCATTCCTGGTATAAATCCTACTTGATCGTGGTGTATTATCCTGGGGATGATTTTCTGTAGTCTTTTTGCTAATATCTTATTTAAGATTTTAGCATCAATATTCATTAGGGAGATAGGTCTATAATTTTCTTTCTCTGTTTTCAACCTACCTGGTTTAGGTATCAGCACCATGTCTGTGTCATAAAAAGAAATTTGGTAGGACTCCTTCATTCCCTATTTTTTCAAATAGTTTATAAAGCATTGGGGCTCATTGTTTTTTGAATGTTTGGTAAAATTCACATGTAAATCCATCTGGTCCCGGGGATTTTTTTTTAGGGAGTTGGTTAATAGCTTGTTCTATTTCTTTTTCTGAAATGGGACTATTTAAGCAATTTACTTCCTCCTCTGATAATCTGGGAAGCCTATATTTTTGGAGATAGTCATCCATTTCACTTGGGTTATCAAATTTATTGACATAAAGTTGGATAAAGTAACCCCTTATTATTTCTTTAATTTCTTCTTCATCAGTGGAAAGTTCTCCCTTTTCATTTTTAAGACTGCTAATTTGATTTCCCTCTCTCCTTTTTCTAATCAGATTTACCAAAGGTTTATTGATTTTATTGGTTTTTTCATAAAACCAACTCTTAGTTTTATTTATTAGTTCAATAGTATTTTTACTTTCTATATTATTAATTTCTCCTTTCAATTTTAGAATTTCAAGTTTATGATTTAATTGGGGGTTTTTAATTTGGTCTTTTTCTAACTTTTTAAGTTGCAGGCCCAATTCATTGATCTTCTCTTTTTCTATTTTATTCAAGTAAGCCTCTAAGGATATAAAATTTCCCCTTATTACTGCTTTGGCTGCATCCCATAAATTTTGATATGATGTCTCACCGTTGTCATTATCTTGAGTGAAATTATTAATTGTGTCTATAATTTGCTGTTTCACCCAATCATTCTTTAAGATGAGATTATTTAGTTTCCAATTACTTTTTGGTCTATTTACACCTAACTTTTTGTTGAATGTAATTTTTATTGCATTGTGATCTGAAAAGAAAGCATTTACTATTTCTGCCTTCCTGAATTTAATTTTGAGCTCTTTATGTCCTAATATATGGTCAATTTTTGTGTAGGTTCCATGAACTGCTGAGAAGAAAGTATACTCCTTTCTGTCACCATTCAGTTTTCTCCAGAGATCTATCATACCTAATTTTTCTAATATTCTATTTACCTCTTTAATTTCTTTCTTATTTGTTTTGTGATTTGATTTATCTAAATCTGAGAGTGCTAGGTTGAGATCTTCCACTATTATAGTTTTGCTGTCTATTTCTTCTCACAACTCTCTTAACTTCTCTTTAAGGAAGTTAGATGCTATACCACTTGGTGCATATATGTTTAATACTGTTATTGCTTCATTGTCTATACTACCCTTAAGCAAGATATAGTTTCCTTCCTTATCTCTTTTAATTAGATCAATCTTTGCTTTTGCTTGATCTGACATAAGGATGGCTACCGCTGCTTTTTTGACTTCACCTGAAGCATAATAGATTCTACTCCAGCCTTTTACCTTTACTCTGTATGTATCTCCCTGTTTTAAATGTGTTTCTGTAAACAACAGATTGTAGGGTTCTGACTTTTGATCCAGTCTGCTATCTGCCTCCTCTTTATGAGAGAGTTCATCCCATTCACATTTACGGTTAAAATAACCAATTCTGTATTTCCTGCCATCCTAATATCCCCAGATTGTACTTTTCTTTTTCTTGCCCTCCTTCCCTTCTTCCCTAGTATTAAACTTATTGGTCCCACTAATGTCACGCAGCTCTCCCTCTTTAGTATCCCTCCTTCCTCCCTTTGAATCCCTTCCCCTTTCTTGTACCCTTCCCTTATTACTCTTTTTCCTTCTCCCTTTTCCTCTCCCACTTTTTAATGAAGTGAGAGAAGAATCTCTGTAAAACAAAATGTAAATTGATTCCTCTTTGAGCCAACTCTGATGAGAGTAGGATTCACACAATGTTCCTCCCCCTCTCTAAGTTCCCTCATATATGATAGGTTTCCTTTGCCTCACTGTCACATGTAGTTTCCCTCTTTTTATCTCCCCTCTTCCCTTTTTCTAACACTATCCCCTTTCCATTTCTACTTCCCTTTTTTATGTTATATCGGCAAAATCAAATTATACATATGGTTTTTATGTATATCCACAACAGAAATACAGTTCTCAAGAGTTCCTTTTACCTTTTTCTACTTCTCTTGATTCTTGTAGTTGGAGATCAATTTTTTTTGTTTAAGTCTGGTTTTTTCCTTAAACAGATGGAATTCCTCTATTTCATTAAATGTCCATCTTCTTCCATGGAAAAAAATACTCAGCTTAGCTGGGTAGTTTATTCTTGGCTGCATTCCAAGTTCTTTTGTCTTTCAGAATATCGGATTCCAGGCCCTTCGATCCTTTAATGTTGAGGCAGCCAGATCTTGCATGACCCTTATTGTGGCACCTCGGTATTTGAACTGTTTTCTCCTGGCTGCTTGTAAAATTTTTTCTTTAGTCTGAAAATTCTGAAGTTTGGCCACAACATTCCTCGGAGTCTTTATTTTAGGGTTTTTTTCAGAAGGTGTTTGATGAATTCTTTCAAGGCCTATTTTCCCTTCCAGTTCTATTACTTCTGGGCAGTTCTCTTTGATGATTTCCTGTAAAATAGTATCTAGGCTCTTTGTTTCATCATAATTTTCTTGTAGTCTGATGATCCTCAGGTTATCTCTCCTAGATCTATTTTCCACGTCTGTTGTTTTTCCAAGTAAATATTTGACATTTTTTTCCAATCTTTCATTTTTTTTGGTTTTGCTTGACTGATTCTTGATGTCTCAATGAATCAGTCATTTCTATTTGTTCAGTTCTGATTTTTAGTGAGTTATTTTCTTCATTAGCTTTTTTTACTTCTTTTTGTATATGTCCAATTATGTTGTTTTGCTCTATGGAATTTTTTTCCATTTCTCTAATTTTTTTTTTTTTTTTTAGTGAGTTATTTTCTTTTTCCAATTTGCAAACTCTGTTTCTCTGTACTTCTTGGGAGCTTTTTACCTTTTCCAATTCACATTTCAGGAAGTTGTTTTCTTTTTCCACTTTATCACATTGTTTTTTTAGTGAGTTATGTGCTTTTCCCCATTTCTCTTCTAGCTCTCTTTTAAGGTTTTTAATAGTCTCTTCTAGGAGAGCCTTTTGTATTGGAGACCCACACTTGTCTGGTGACTGTCTTCTATTAGTCTCTTCAGGATTGAAAAGCTGTTCTCTTTCTGTGTAGAAACTATCAATCGTTCTTTTGATTTTTTTACTCATTTTGTTAAAGCCTGTAATGTCTGCCTTCAGAGCCAGGAGGTTACCAGCTTCCTCTGCAGAGCAGTGAAAGGTATATGGACGGGTAGCTGTCCTGCCAACTGGCTACAAAAAGCAGCGAGGTACTGGAGTGCTCTGGGAAAGAGTTCCCCACCTGAAAGTAACTCAGGCCTGCAGGGCAGGGCTGGGAAAGTGCCCTTCAAAGAACCTGGCTGTGTGAGATAATGATTGCCCTGGGGATAGATGCTGAGCAGTGAGTGTTTCACTTCCCCAGCCAAATCCTGCCCTGGGGCTGTGGGTGTTAGCAGTTGAGCAGTGAATGGATTTGCAGGGAGGGGAATTGTCTGCCAGAGAAGAGCAGTCAGCTGGGGAGGTTCTATTGCCCCAGGCCGAGCCCCCCACTCTGCCGATCAGAGGCTGGCCAGGCTGTGCCCCCCTGCAGCGCAGATTAGTAACTGCCCCCACAAAAGCTCCAAACTGCTGGATGTGGCCGCAGGGCTGCGGTAAAGTCTGCCTGAGTCACTTCTGGATTTGAGGGGTTACAGCCAGATCTCGTTAGGTTCTGGCGTTTTTTAGAGGACCCTCTGTTTTAGGCTTTAACTTCTCTGCCACTGCTTTGTAATCAAGGCAGAGCAGTTAGCCTATAGCAGAGTCATCTCTGTAACTTCTCTAGCCACAGAGATCACCCCTGCCCCTGGTCTGCTCAGGACGCTTGCCTCTTGCTACCTGTGCTGGTCTGTTCCTGGCCCCTCAGGACAAACCTTTCCTGGTGATCTTCTGTATCGGCTGGTAAGTTGTAGTGCTTCTAATCTTCATGAATTTAAGTAGTGAAGAGTTATTTTTGAGGCTGCATTAAATAGTTGGTTATGAGGGGAATGAGAGGAGCTTAGAGAGTCATGTGTGCCTGCTCCGCCATCCTGGCCCATGATTTCCAAACAATTCTTATATTGTTTCTTCTGGATGTTTTACAAGTCAGTTGTTTTTTTCAGTGACATATTAGGCATTTTTTTCTACTTTTTTCATTTTTTTGGTTTTGTTTGAATGATTCTTGAAGTCTCATTGAGTCATTCATTGTTCAATTTGAAATTTAGTCAATTATTTTCTTCAGTTAGATTTTTATCTTTTTTGCATTTGGCCAATTGTATTTTGAGAAATGAGGTATTTTGTTTATTGAGTTTTTTTTTTTTTTTTTTTTTTGATTTCACAAATTCTGTTTTCAAATGAATTGATTTTTTAAAAATCTATTTTAAAAGCGTTATCTGCTTTTTAAGGAGTTATTTGCTTTTTCCTTTTCATCAAATCTATTTTGTAAAGAGTTTTATGATTTTTCCATTTCACTAATGCTAATTTTTAAGTTTTCTTGAGAAAATTTCTTAGTTTCCTTTTCCAAACTCTCTTGCAAAGTTTTCATTTCCTTTCCCCATTTTTCTTCTAACACTCTTTTAAGATCCTTTTTGAATTCTTTCAAAAGAATCTTGTGAGATGGGGATCAAATGATTTCACTTTTTAGGGTTTCATCTGGAGACAATTTGCATTTAGGATTCTAAGATTTTGAAATTTGTTCTCTTTCTCCATAAAACCTATCTATGGTCAGAGTCCTTTTTTCTTTTTTGCTCATTTTTTGAGATCTGTTCTTAGGGCAGAGGGGAGATTATCCCAATCTTCCTCTACAGGTGACAGCAGCTTTAAACTTCTCTGGGCCAGTGCTATTGACTTCTTTGCTGTATTGGGTGGATGTGGCCAAGTCCCATGTTATTTTGGAATTCAGAGGCTCACTAATTGCCTTTTCTATTTGCATTGGATGTTTCACAGATAATATGCTAATCCACTGGCTTCCCACAAGACAGAGTAGGCAATGCTGCTGTATTTTTACTAAGAGCCTTCCAGTAAACTCTCCAGGACACAGACATCACATTGCTCTGGATCCCTATGTTGCTTTTATACTCGGACATCTCCCCTCCATCCTATACTAAATTGAAATAGACCTTTTCTGAAGATCTTCACAAATATCTTCCGCTGGAAATGTGTTACACTTCAATTATTTGTGTGTTCTGTCACTCCAAAACCAGTTTAGAGGCTTGATATGGTATTGATCTGAGGGACACCAGGAAGAGTTCAGAGTAAGACCTATCTATGCTATGCCTGGCTCTGTCCCAATTTAGATTTAATATAAAGAAAATGTATCTAACAATTAGAGCTAATTTTCAAATGTTGCGTGGGATGCTTTTTGAGATAGTGAGTTTTGCCACACTGAAGGGTTCCAGGCAAATGCTGGATAGCCACGTAAGTACAGTATGTTGTAGAAAGTGTTTGGATACAAGTGTGAGAGTATATTAGATGAATTCTTAAGTTTGTTATAAATGTGAGATTTGATGATTCTGTTGCTATATGACTTTTGTACTTTTCAGTCCAACATTCAAAGCTAATTTCCTCCCAATATACTTTTAACTAGCGCAGTAATTATCTTTAGACTAAAAAACATACATGATAGTTGTGGATAGTTGGACAGGAAAAAAAAAAGTTCTTTTCCTACCTAAAGGTAGGAACTTACCTTCCTTTACTTTCATTAGATTTTTATGTTATACTTATCTTTGGAAATCCAAAATATGTGTAACTCCCATGCCTTTATTCCTCTTGAGTAGTACCAAAAATGGAGTAATAAATTAAATAATAGTTTTGAGATGGGCACAGAACTCAAATAAGGCTAACTAATTGGATTAACATCTTGTCTGCTGTGAGGGAGGCCTCTTGTTTGGAGCAGAGATTATGACACAAATGATGAATCTCATGTATTAAGCATATTTTTGTGTGCTAGTTTTATGGAATTCTTTCATCTTAAATTCCTGAGGATTAAAGCTATTTTGGACAATTAATTTTACATTTGATCTGTAGTAAGGAAACTTTTGCTTCCAGTTTAGCCTTAAAACCCAGTATTTCTATGTGTGAACAACTAAACCAAGATTAGCCCTTTTTCTACATGTTAGTTCTTTAAATACTTGAAACTAGCTATTATGCCTTCTTTTCTCCCCTTAGAATTCTTTTTTTCTAGGCAGCCATTCTAACCAAACCCACTATGATACCATCCCTCACTGTTTTTGTCATCCACATTGAAAGTACTCTGATTTGTCAAGTTGCTTGCTAAATATGGACACTAGAACTGAACATACCACTTTAGATCTAGTCTGATCAGGACAAAAGACAAGGCAAATCTGAGATAACAGATTCATGTTTGAAATAAAAACAACAAATTTTAATGAGAATGAAAAATACATTTTTTCAGTTCCAAAAAAAATTTAATGTACCCAATATAATGTTTATCTATTAATATAAAATGACAAAGCTCTCAGGTCTGAAAATTCACACAATGTTATAGAGCCTCAGGGGATGAATTTTATTATGGTCGAATATCATAGGACTATTCAATCTTGATAATTTAATCCTAATTTCTCGAATATAAAGATTTAGAGAAATTTGATGTATGAACCATGAAAACCCTGCCACATTAATAATACAAATAATAGAAAAAAAGGATTTATCTCAGGAAATTTCTGAAGACAAATTTGCTAAGTATAAACATTGATTTTGTATGTTCAAGTGGATGTTTACATGGGAGTTAATATATTTACATATCTTGTATTTATGATTTTGTGATATAAGATTGTAAATATGAAAATAACCCTTCAAAATATAACCTATTACACTCTAAATTTGGAGAAAATACATTGTAGAAGAGTCTTCTTGATATTTTAACATTCTCTAGTTATGAATAAAACTCTTCACCTCCCACCCACTTACAAAGAAAAGCTACTGCTGAGTCATAAACTAGCATACTTCTGAATTTCCCAGAAACTAAACAATAAATCAAAGATATTCTGCTTTTTTTTCTTCTTTTTTTTTGTCAATAAAACAATAATGGCCTTTATAAATTTGGTAACTAATAAATATGAACTTCTGACTGTTGAACCCAAATTCTTGTGTTTTATTAAGTTCAAAATCATTTTTGTACTCAAATTGCCAAATGAAATTTACATAATGTAAATGATATCTTAAACTGTTTCCTCATCTCCTCCTGCTCTATGCCATTAGTGCTTTATTTTACCTAGAATTCATTTGTTTGTATCACTATTAGACATACCTTTCTGTTGCAGATTGATTAAATTTGGAAGAATTCAATCTCTTTGGTTTTCTTATCCTTCACATTTCAGCCTTACAGAACTGCTGTGAAAGATTAGATGCCCTAAAAATTTCATTCTCTCAGGGTCATTTTAATGTTTATTCCCTTGGCTGTATATCCCTTCAGAAAAATTTCCCCCTTAACTTTGACAGAATTACAAATATAACCTTTTCATAAAGATGAATTATTGGGATCCATGCTGTTCTTAGATATTTTATATCTCTTCTTTGTGGTTGGCTTAACCACTGTTTCTCTTTTTCTTATTGAATCAAGGATATTATTTCTGAAGTCACTAGTAAAAGAAAGAATAGTTTCAGCTTTGGGTTCATGCTGTTCTTAAGATGTTTTTAGTTTAATCTGGGAATTTTTCCTGACCTTTGAATGATTATTGGGAAAACAGTGTGGGAAAATAGATGCTTTACTCTTGTGTAATAATTGAATGATGGCTTTCTGCCAATAGAATGAGTCCTTGGTACTTGAGATAAAATGGATGCTGAAATCAGTCAATCAATTAATCCCTAATTTAATAGAATCACAGTAAAATGTTTATGTGCAATATAAAATTCTGCTGATTCAAACAGGAAGTTGAACTTCACTATATTTGTAACTGATATGTGTTAAGTACAGGTTTTATCTTGTCTATTTCATGGTGGTGTTGTAAAGACAAATTTATTGAATATTCCAGTCTCTTCATCTTCATTTCTTAGAAGTCTTGCTGCCTCTTCCTCATCCTTATTTGTTTCTGAGAACTGGGTTTACAAACTGATTGTTACATCAGTTCCACAAATCTTTTCTTTTTGTACTTTGCCTAAGATACTCATCAGAAAACATCACTTTACTCATCAGTTTATCATCAGTATCTTTGCTATAAGCATGTTTAGAGAAATACCATAGTTAAGTGCAAGGTTGGAATCAGAAAGATAACTCACACTATCTATGTGGCTCTGGGTAAGATATTCAGCTTCTTAATACCCCCATAAACTCTCTGAGATCATAAATAATATGTGACCCTGGGCAAGCCATTTAATGTCATTCACAAAATGAAGACAATTATTATTATCACTACCTCACAAAGCTGTTGTGAGGTTCAAAATATATAAACCAAGGAAAGTGTACCTTTTAAATCACAAAGAACAAACATAGACCCAAAGAAAAGATGAAAAGATACTTTTATCTGCCTTACTCCTTTCTAAAGGTTATAAGTCCATAGATGTGTATCATTGCATGTTTCAGACATTTTTTGATGTATTTATTAGATATGTAGATTTTTCTCATCTTTATTTTCTTTAAAAATTTTCATTTTGATATTTAGCCATTTCTGGGAGTATAAGGAAAGGATTCTATGAAGTCTGCAATATAAGAATCAAAAATATAAATAAAATTAATTTTTATTTTGATGGATATCATAATAATTATATTAGTTATAAGATGATAATTTATATTAGAAAGGTGAATTTCCATACCAAGTTCCTTACTCTAATGATATTACATATAGAAATGAAAGAAATAGATTTTTTCTCAATTCACCAATTTTTTTCTTTCAAAAGAAACTTGAAAGTGAAGAAAATATAAATATAAACATGATTAAGTCCTATAATAGTAGATAACACAATAGAACAAATAGGATTATAGGAGGAAAAAATCTATTTACATTTATGAGTAGGAATTTGTATAGAGGCCAAGAAAACTTCAGCTTTAAGAAGTCTCAATTTTATGAATTGTTATTGTTTTAGAGAGTCCTTACATAAATGTATGAAATAAAATATGGTTCTTACACAGGGGATCTCCTATATTCTGTGACTTTAATCAACCTCATAAAGATTTTTTCTTATTCTTATCCTGATGTGGAAGAGGTTTTATTAATTTATCCACTTGCCAACTGTGTCTTGTGGTTTGATTAATTATGAACATTTGTCCTCAGGTTCATTTTTGTGATCTCAATTTCTTTTTTAAAATATATATTTTTTATTTACTACATTAAATATTTCCAAATTATATATAAATTTTAAACATTCTTCTAAAACAATGAATTCCATATTCTGACCCTTCCTCACACTCTCACACATGCAGCCAAACTACTTCCAAGTTTTACTAGAAATTTTTTGTCAAATGTTTAGTTCTTGTTCCAAAAGCTTGGATCTTTGGCTTTATCAAATGCTATATTACTATAGTCATTTATTACTCTATATTTGTGCATAACTTATTCTATCTACCCACCAGTCTATTTCTTATCCAGTACTAGATGGTTTTGATGATATCTACTTCGTTCATATATATTCATAAATTTGATAGTTCTAGGTTGTTCTCCTTCATATTTTTTTCTTTCTTTCCCTTAATAATCTTGATCTTTTGCTCCTTCATATGCATTTTGTTATTACTTTTTTCTAGTTCTATAAAATAATTCTTTGGTAGTTTCACTTGTATGGCATTGAATATGCAGATTAATTTAATAGAATAGATAATTTTATTATATTGGATTAACCAATATTTTTTCCAATTAGTTTGAACTGTCTTTATTTTTGTCAAAATTATTTTTTAGGGGTTGAACCAAGATGGCAGAGAGTAGATAAGTATTCGGCTGTGCTCTTCCTGGGTTCCCTCAGAATCAAGAGTAGATCTAGCATATGAATGGGTTTTGGAAAAACAGAACCCATATATATTTGGAATGTAAGAAATTTCAAGCAGAAGATATTTAGGAAGAACTTCAGGAATGATCTGGCTCAATCAGACAGAGAGGGAACATAAATTATATCTCATAAAGAAGCAAAAAAAGATTTATTACAATTGAGAGAAAGAAGGGAGAGGATGAGCATTGTGTGAACATTAACCATATTGGATTTGGGTGAAAGAGAATATTTACTTTGATAGAGAAATTTGTCTCAGTATAGAGAAGTTGGAAAGGAAAGGAGAGAGAAAAAGGGGAGAATAATAGAAGGGAGAAGAAAAACAGAAGGGGAAAGGGATAAGAAAGGGGGAGAAGCTGAAAAAGGAGAAGGCAGATTGAGGGGGATGGAGGTCAGAAGAAAAAAAAGTTGGGGAGGAGAGAAAGTAGGAAAGGAAAGAGAAAAGCATGACTTGGGCAAATTAAGATGATGGGAAATACAGAGTTAGCAATTTTAGCTATGAATGTGAATGGGATGAATTCTCCCATAAAATGGAAGCAGATAACAGACTAGCTTAAAAGCCAGAATGCTACAATATGTTGCTTATAAAAAAAAAAAAAAAACACACATTTTAAAGCAGAGTGATATTATACAGAGTAAAGGCAAAAGTCTGGAGCAGAAGCTATTATGCTTCAGATGAAGGGGAAAAAAGTAGGTATGGTGATCCTAATCTCTGATCAAACAAAAGCAAAAATAGGTCTAATTAAAAGAGATAAGGAAAGAAACTGCAGAGACAATGAAGTAATATCAGTACAAAATTTAGATGAACCAAGTGGTATAACATCCATATTCCTAGAAGAGAAGAGAGCTACAAGAAGAAACAGTATAAAGCTATACTAGTGGGAGATCTCAAATTTGCTCTATCAGAACTAGATAAATTGAACCATAAAATAAATAAGAAAAAAGTTAAAGAGGTAAATAGAATTTTAGAAAAATTAGATATGATAGAACTTTGGAGACAATTGAAAGGGGACAGAAAGGAATATACTTTTTTTTCAGCAATTCATAGAACCTACACAAAAATTGATCCTCTATTAGGGCATAAACCCCTCAAAATCAAATGCAGAAAGGCAGAAATAGTAAATGCATCTTTTTCCAGATCATGATACAATAAAAATGACATATAATAAAAGGCCAGAGAAAAATAGACCAAAGATTAATTGGAATTAAAATAATCTAATCCTAAAGAAAAAGTGGGTGAAACAAAAAATCAGACTCTATCAATAATTTCATCCCAGAGAATGAAAGTAGTGAGACAATGTAACAAAATTTATGGCATGCAGTCACAGTAGTTTTTAGGGGAAGTTTTATATGTCTAGGTGCTTACTTGCACCTAGAATAGAGAAAGAAAAGATCAATTGGCTTTGCAACTAATGAAGCTATAAAAAGAACAAATTAAAAACCACCAATTAAATAACACATTTGAAATTGTGAAATAAATGGGGTTATTAATAAAATTGAAATTAAGAAAACTATTGAACTAATAAAGAAAAGTAAGAGTTGATTTTATGAAAAAAAGAACAAAATAGATAAAATTTTAGTTAATTTGTTTAGAAGAAAGAAGAAAATCAAATTGTTAGTATCAAAGATTAAAAGGGAGAATTTTCCGTCAGTGAGGAAGAAATTAAGCAATGATTAGGAGTTATTTTATCCAGCGATATGTCAATAAATCTGATAATCTAAGTGAAATGGAAGAATACTTACAAAAATGTCGATTGTCCAGAATAACAGAAGAGGAAATAAATTATTTAAATAGAGCCATTTAACTTTTTAAATCAATTTCTTTTATTTTCAAAATACATGCATGGTTAATTTTTAACATTCACCCTTACAAAACCTTGTGTTCTAAATTTTCCCTCTTTCTTTCAACCCCAGACATCAAGTAATCCAATATATGTTAGACATGGGAAATTCTTCCATACATTTTCCCCAAATATCATAAAATAGACTCCTTTTAGAAAAAGAAATTGAACAAGCTATTAACCAACTCTTTAAGAAAAAATCTCCAAGGCCAGATGGATTTACATGTGAATTCTACCAACATTTAAAGAGCAATTAACTCCAACACTACGAAAACTATTTAGAAATATAGGGAAAGAAGCAATCCTACAAAATTATTTTTATGACAAAGAAATGGTGCTGATACTTAAACCAGGTAGGGGTCAAAACAGAGAAAAAATATTCCCCAATGAATATTGATGCAAAAATAATAAATAAAATATTAGCAAAGAAATTACAGCAAGTTTTCCCCAGGATAATACACTATGACTAAATAGGATTTATACTAGAAATGTGGTAATAGTTCTATACTAGGAAACTATTAGTATAATTGTCTATATCAATAACCAAAAAGAAATCATATCATTATCTCAAAAGATGCAGAAAAAGCATTTGAAAAATCCAATACTCTTTCCTGTTAAATATATTAGAGGGTATAGGGAATTTTTCTTAAAATAATTAATAGTCTTAAAATCATTGCAAACAACATATGTAATGGGAACAAACTAGAACCATTTTCATTAAGATTAGGGGTGAAACAAAGTTACCAACTATTACCATTACTCTTCAGTATCATATTAGAAGTGTTAGCTTTAGCAATAAGAAGAAAAAAAGTTAAAAGAAATAAGGGTAGGCAATGAGAAAATGAAATTATCACTCCTTGCAGATGATATGATGGTATACTTAAAGAATCTTAGAGAATCAATTAAAAGACTTTTATAAATAATTCAGTACTTTAGCAAAGTTTCAGGATACAAAATAAATCCACATAAATCATCAGCATTTTTCTATGTTACCAACAAAATCCAGCACCAAGAGATACAAAGTGAAATTCCATTTAAAATAATTGTAGGTAATATAAAATACTTGGGAGTTGAGCTGCCAAGGCAAAGTCAATAACTATATGAATACAAATAAAGTCAGATCTAATCAATGGAAAGAATAACAAGTGCTCATGAATAGGCTGAGCTAATATAATAAAAATGAAAATTTTATCTAAATTAATCTACTTATTCAATGCCACACTAATCAAACTGCCAAGAAATTACTTTACAGAGCTAGAAAAACAAAAGGTCAAGAATACTATGGTAATTACTGAAAAAATGCAAATGAAGGTGACCTAGCTGCTGCAGACCTAAAACTATGACATAAAGTAGCAATCATCAGAACCATTTATTACTGACTAAGAAATAGAATAGTAGATTGGTGAAATAAAGATATTAAGTTCACAAGACACAAGAGTCAATGAGTATAGTAATCTAATGTTTGATAAACTCAAAGACTCCAGCTTCTGGAATAAGAACTTCTGAGAGAAGACAAAAATTCCTGGGAAGATTGGAAATTAGCTTGGAAGAAACTAGTCATTGACCCACACTTAATATCTGATACCAAAATAAGGGTGAAATGGGTTCATAATTTCAACATAAAGAGGGATAATATAAGCTAATTAGAAGAAGAAAGGATAATAACTTCTCAAATCTGTTGAGAAGGAAGGAATTTGTGGGCAAAGAAGAAGTAGAATACATTATGCAATGCAAATTGGATAATTTTTATTATATGAAGTTAAAAAAAGTTTTTTTGCAAGCAAAACCAATGCAAAGAAGAATAGAAGGGAAGCAGTAAATTGGGAAAATTTTTTACATCCAATGGTTGTGATAAAGGCATAGTTTCTAAAATATATGCAAAATTGACTCAACTTTATGAGATTAAAAGCCATTCTCTAACTGATTAATGGTCAAAGGATATGTACAGACAATTTTCAGAAGAAGAAATTAAAACCATTTTTAGTAATATGAAAAATTGCTCTAAATCACTACTAATCAGAAAAATGCAAATTAAGGCAACTCTGAGGTACCACTACATACCTCTCAAATTGGCTAAGATGACAGGACAAGATAACGATGAATGTTGGAGGGGATGTTGGGAAAGTGGGACACTAATACTTTGTTGATGAAGTTGTGAACTGATCTAACCATTCTGGAAAGCAATTTGGAACTATGGCAAAAGGGCTATCAAACTGTATATACCCTTTGATCCAGCAGTGTCTCTACTGGGCCTGTATCCCAAAGAGATTGTAAAAAAGGAAAAAAGTCTTTTTTTTAGTGATAAGAAACTAGAAAATGAGTGGATGCCCATCAGTTGGCTAAATAAGATATGTATATAAATGTTATGGAGTATTATTGTTCTATAAGAAACTGTCAGCAGGATGATTTAAGAAAGACCTGGAAAGACTTACATGAACTGATTCTATGTGAAATGAGCAGAACCAAGATAACATCATTCACAGTAACAACAAAATTAGACAATTGATTCTGATGGATGTGGCTCTTTTCAACAATGAGTTGATCCAGCCCATTTCCAACAGACTTGTCATGGAGAGAGCCATTTCCCAGCCAGAGAACTGTGGTGACTGAGTGTGGATCAGAATGTAGTATTTTCACCTTTTTGTTGTTGTTTGCTTGTTATTTTTTTCTTTTTCATTTTTTCTCTTTTTGATCTGATTCTTTTTGTGCAGGATGATAATTGTGGATATGTGTACAAAATTGCTTATGTTTAATCTATACTTGATTGCTTGCTGTCTGAGGAATGGGGCTTGGGAAAATGGGGGGAGAAACAATTTAAAATAAAAAATTATTGTGAGGATGAATGTTGAAAATTGTCTTTGCATATGTTTTGAAAATAAAAAAGATAAAAAAGTATATTGTAATTTTATTTATATAATTGTTGCATTTGTTTGTTAGGTAGACACCACATGTATATTATTTATTTACAAGTATTTTGAATAGAATTTCTCTTTTCATCTTTTCTTCCTAGGTTTTGTTGTAAGTACATAGAAATACTATCTGAGTTTATTTCATATCCTTCAATTTTGTTAAAGTTTGTAATTGCTGCGATTATTTTTACATTACTCCCTAGAGTTCTCTAGATATACCATTATATCATCTGCAAAGAGTGATAATTGTGTTTCTTCTTTGCTTATTTTTGTTCCTCAATTTTTTTCTTTTCTCATTGCTATATCTAGCACTTCTAAAACAATGTTGAATAACAGTGCTGATAATGGACATCCTTGCTTTGCCTCTGATCTTATTGGAAATGATTCAAGTATATCCCTCCTAAAAAATAATATTTTATGATGCTTTTGGAGAGATACTACTTGTTGTGAGAGAGGCTCCACTGATTCATATGCTTTCTGATTTTGTCATTATTTTTAATACATACTGCTTTATGAACCATGTTGGAAGAGAAAAATAAGAGAAAAAGAGGAAAAAACCCTGGGAGAGATAAAACAACAGAAAAAAAGAAATGAGCATAGTATGTGTTGATTTACATTCTGTTTTAGTTTTTTTTTTTTTTTTTTTTTTTCTGCATGCAGATAGCATTTTCTGTCCAAGGTCTATTTGGATTGCTTTGTATCACAGAACCCCTAGAAGAACTAAGTCTTTCATAATTGTTCATCACACAATCTTGTTGTTATTGTGTGCAATGAATTCCTGGTGATGCTTATTTTTCTCAGCATCGGTTCATGTAAATCTTTCCAGGACTTTCTAAAATCAGCTTGTTTGTTTTTTATAAAACAACAACATTCCTTTATTTTTATAGAAGGATAATATTCCATTACCTTTATATAGCACAACTTGTTCAACCTTATCCCAAATGATAAGCATCTACTCAATTTCAAATTCTTTCTACCACAAAAAGAGATGCTACAAACATTTTTGCATATGTGAGTCCTTTTCCCTCTTTTATGATTTCCTTGCGATACAGACACAGTAATTTCTGGGTCAAAGGGGTATGCCCCATTGCATAGCCCATTAGGCATAGGTCCAAATTGCTCTCCAGAATAGTTGGATCATTTTACAACTCCACCAACAATGCTAGTGTCCCAGGTTTCCCACATTCCCTTCAACATTTATCATTATCTTTTCCTATCATCTCAGCCAACCTGAGAAGTGTGAGGTGGTACCTCAGAGTTGTTTATTTTGCATTTCTCCAATCAATTGTGATGTAAAGCATTTTTGCTATAATTATAGATGGCTTTAATTTCAGGATCTGAATATTTTCTGTTCATATCCTTTAATCATTTATCATTTGCACAATGATTTGTATTCTTATGAATTTGAACATAGTCCTTTATATATTTTAGAAATAGGACTTTTATCAGAAGCACTGGATGTAAAGAATTTTCCCAGCTTTGTACTTCCCTTTTAATCTTGTTTTTGTTGGTTTTGGTTGTGCAAAAGCTTTTTAATTTAATCTAATCAAAGTGGTTCATTTTGCCTTTTATAATGTTCTCTAGTTCTTCTTTGGACAAAAATTCTTCCCTTCTCCAAATATCTGATAGGCAGATTATCCCCTTTTCTCCTAATTCATTTATGGTATCATCTTTTATGCCCAAATCATATACCCATTTTGGCCTTATTTTATTATGGGCTGTGAGATGTAAGTCAATGCTGCATTTCTGACATATCATTTTCCAGTTTTCCCAGCAATTTCTATCAAATAGTGAGTTGTTATTCCAAAAGTTGAAGTTTAAGGGTTTATCAAATACTAAATTACTTTAAGTCTTGCTTATTGTGTTTTGGTTATCTAATCAATTCAACTTACCCATCACTCTATTTCTTAGCCAGTATCAAATGGTTTTGATGACTGCTGCTTTATAATATAGTTGTAGTTTTAGGTTTGGTACTGCTAAGACACCATTCTTTGTATTTTTTTTTTCATTAATTCTTTTGATATTCTTGACCTTTTGTCTTCTAGATGAATTTTATTATTCTTTTTTCTAGTTCTACAAAATAATATTTTGATAGTTTGGTTGGCATGGCACTGAATAAGTAGATCAATTTAGACAGAATTGTCATTTTTATTACACTGTTTCGGCCTACTAATGTGTAATTGATATTTTTCCAGTTGTTTAGTTCTGACTTTATTTGTGTGAGAAGTATTTTGCAATTTTGTTCATGCAGTTCTTGGGTTTGTCTTTGCAGGTTGACCCCCAAATATTTTATTTTCTCTACAGTAATTTTAAATATAATTTCTCTTTCTATCTCTTGCTGATGGACTTTGTCAGCAATATATAGAAATGCTGATGATTTGTGTGAATTTATTTTTTACTTCAATTGAAGCACAATAAATTCTGTTCCAACCTTTCACTTTTAGTCTGAATGTATTATTCTGTTTTAAATGTGTTTCTTGTAAACAACATATTGTGAGATTCTGCTTTTTAATCTACTCCTGTTTTATGGCAGTTTTCACACAATCATATTCATAGTTATGATTACCAGTTTTGTGTTTCCCTCCATCCTATTTTATCCCGTATATACTTTTCTTTATTTTCCACTTTCTCTTTAATTTTTATTTTTTTAACTACCGCACTCACTATCGTATTTCCTATAACTTATCTTCCCTTCTCTTAGTAGTATTTTTTAACCCATTCCATCCACTACTTTATCTTCTATTACCCTTTCCCCCCTTCTCTTAACTTTTCCTCTAGTGTTTCTGCCCTCTCTTCTATCATGTCCCTTTCTTTTCTTTCCTCCTTATCCACCTACTTCTTTATAGGGTTAGATAAATTTCCATATCCAACTGACTAAATTATTGCCTCTTAGAGCCAAAACTAATGAGACCAAGTTTCAGACAATGCTCATCCCTCTCCTTTCTTTCCCACTATTGTTATAGGTCTTTTATGCTGCTTCATGTATACTAGTTGTCCCATTATACATCCCCTTTCCTCTTTTTCCAGTGTAGACTTTTCCCACCCCTTAGTGTCTTTTTCTTTGATGTCATCACATCAGAATCCATTCACTACTACACCTTCAGTACATGTGATGCCCCTTTCTGTCTGTTCTAGTGACAGATACATACATACATACATATATACATACATACATATATATATCACATTCCCGTCTAGGGTTATAAACAATTTAACCTTTAAAAAATGTAAACTTCCCCCATTTATTTTTCTATGCTTTTCTTGGGTCCTGTGTTTGTAGATTAAATTTTCTGTTCAATTCTATTTTATTTATAGAAATGATTGAAAGTCTCTTCATTGAAGATCTATCACTTCCCTTGAAATATGGTGCTGAGTCTTCCTGGGTTGTTAATTCTTGGTTGTAACACTAGGTCCTTTGCCTTCTGAAATGTGGTATTCTAGGCCCTTCAATCCTTTATTGTAGAAACTGCAAAATCCTGGATAATCCTGACTATTGCGCTTCGATATTTGAATTGTTTTTGTCTGGCAGTTTGCAGTAGTTTTTCTTTGAGATTGTACTTTTGGAGTTTCACAATAATTTTCCTTGGAGTTTTCTTTGTGGGATCTCTTTCTGAAGGTTTCTGATGGATTCTTTCAGTGAATATTTTCCCCTTATGTTTCCAGAATATTAGAGCAGTTTTCCTTAATGCTCTCTTGAAGAATGATACCTAGGGACTCTTTTTTTGTCATAACCTTAAGAGAGGCCAACAATTTTTAAATTGCCATTTCTGGATCTATTTTCAAGGTCAGCTGTTTTTTGAATGAGGTATTTCACATATTCTTCCATTTTCTCATTATTTTTGATTTGACTGATTCTTGCTGTCTCACAAAGTCATTAGCTTCTATTTGTCCTGTTTTAGTTTTTAATGTGTGATTTTCTTTAGTTAACTTTTTATTTCTTTTTCCAGTTAGTTAATTCTACTTTTTAAGGAGTTGTTTCTTCACACATTTTTTTTTAACTTTCTTTTCCAAGCTGTTGACTACCTCTCATTTCCTTTTTATGTAGTACTGGGATGCATTCTTCCTTGAATATTTAATAAAATTCACTTGTAAATACTTGTTATTTGGGTACTTTTTCTAAGGGAGTTCATTTATACCTTGTTAATATTCTATTTTTAAGATAGTTATTTAAGATACTTCTATTTCCTCTTCTGTTAATTTGGGCAGTTCTTATTTTTGCAAAAATCAATCATTTCACTTAGATTGTTAGTATTACTGCAAACAATTGAGCAACATAACTTTTAATAATTTCTTTATTGTATATTCATTCATTCATCCTTTTCTTTTTATCATATTGATAATTTTATTTTTATTTTTACAATCAAATGTTTTGTTTATTTCACTGTTTTCCCTCATGAAACCAACTCTTTTTATTTATTAGTTCAATGATTTTTTACTTTCAATTTTATAAATCTCTCCTTCAATTTTTAGGATTTCCACTGTGGTGTTTAATTGTGGATTTTTAATTTGTTTTTCCTAGTTTGTTTTAGTTGTATGCATGGATATACTTTCTCTATTTTATTTATGTATCCATTCATAAATATTTTATCCTTGTGGGCACCAGGCCAATATTCACTCACATGTTATGGATCTCTTTTTCTACCCTTCCATGTTGTCTTGGACTGGAAGAATATCTCACTCTGACTTTCGGTTGACTTTTATGATTCTATAATTTTATTGAAGGTGTTATGTTGTTTTTTGGAGAGAGATGTTGGTAGAACTTGGCAAAGTGCTTCCTCAACTCTGCCATCTTGGCTCTGACAATTTCACTTCAAGTCTCATTTGTGATTAGTCAGTTAATCAATCAATCAGTCAGCATTTATTAAATGCCTACCATGTGGTAAGTGCTGAAGTTCCAAATTGAAGAAAATGATAGTCATCAAAAACATGTAATCCAAATCAAGAAATAGCATGCAAAAAATTGTACATAATCAAGATGAACATATAATAAATAGGAACTAATTAGCAGAGGGAAAGGACTAGAATTATGAAATGTTAGGGTAGGCTTTGTGAAAAGATTGTATTTTAGTTGATAGTTGAATGAAGTGTGGGAAATCATAGGTGGAGTTACAGAAAGAGAGCATTTCACACTTGGGGGACAGCTGGAGAAAATATCCAGAGCCTCAAGATGGAGTGTTTTATTCAATAAAAAGTCAAGAGGTTAAAGTCATTGGACTGAAGATTTTGTGATAGAGATTAATTTATGGTCAAGTCATAAAAGTAGGATTGAGTAGGAAAGTGATTCAGTTAAGGAGGTATAGGACAGTTGCAGCAATGAAGATCCAGTTGAGATAAGTAACACATTTATAATATGTGCCAAAAATTAAGGTTTTATGATTATTTTACAATAATTATACTTTTAATTTTAGTACACCCAATTGACAAAAAGGAAGATAAAAGAACAAATTTGGGGGGGGATCCAGAAATGTTCTACAGATGTGAAACATGTAAAATCTCTCTCTGGGTCTGTCTGTCTGGGGGTCTGTCTCTGCCTCTCAATATGTTACATATAACTAAATTGAATGATAATTATAATGCTTCAGTTGAATAAATTAAATGTAAATTATGGTGATTTTAGATGAGATAAAATAGAAAATGCATGAAAGAATCACACACCAAAAGCTAGAAAAAATAAATAATTCTTAATACAGTGATAGATTTTTAATACAAAAAGAGAAATTGTCAAATGTAAATTCTTATTGATTTTATTGATAACAAGGCAAAAATTTAAAGGAACAATTCATAATGATTTAGACTAAAATGTTATAAAAAATGCAGGCTAAACAATCTGAAAACAAATGAAATTAATGAACACCTATAATTATAAAATACCTTAGTTAATAAAACTAGAAATAGAATATCTAAATAGCCAAATCTCTATAATATCAATTAAACCAGTCATAAATTTAACGTCCAAAGGGGGAAAAATATTTTTCCAATGGATTTACAATTTAGTCCCTATCAAACATTTTAAACAAATATTCTCCAATGAGGTATTTTACATTTTCTTCTGGTTTTTCATTTTTCATGTTTTGTTTGACTGACTCTTGAAGTGCCATTCAGTCATTCACTTTTATTTGTTCAATTCTAATTTTAGTGAATTATTTTCTTCAGTTAGCTTTTTAATCTTCTTTTGTATTTAACCAATTAAACTTTTATATGAAGTTTTTTGTTCATTGCATTTTTTTTCCCATTTCACACATTTTGTTTTTCAATGAATTGACCTTTTTCATATCTGTTTTGTAAGTAGTTATATGGTTTTTCTATTTCACCTATTTTTGAGTTTTCTTCAGATAATTTTTGGTTTTCTTTTTCCATATCTCTTGCAAAAATCTCATTTCCTTTCCCCATTTTTCTTCTAATGCTCTTTTAAGGATCCTTTTTGAATTTTTCAAGAGGGCCTTGTGAAATTGGGAGCAACTCATTTCATCCTTTGGGACTACATCTGGAATTGATTTGCCCTTAGTATCCTCAGGATTTGAAGTCTGTTCTTCTCTTTCTCAATAAAAGATGTCTATGGTAAGTTCTTTTTTGCTTTTTTGCTCATTTTATTTTATTTTATTTTATTTTATTTTTTAAATTTTATTTTATTTAATAATAACTTTGTATTGACAGAATCCATGCCAGGGTAATTTTTTACAACATTATCCCTTGCACTCGCTATGTTTCGTTTTTTCCCCTCCCTCCCTCCACCCTCCCCCCCCCCGCCCAAGATGGCAAGCAGTCCTATATATGTTAAATATGTTGCAGTACATCCTAGATATAATACATATTTGCAGAACCAAACAGTTCTCCTGTTGCACAGGGAGAATTGGATTCAGAAGGTAAAAATAACTCGGGAAGAAAATCAAAAATGCAAATAGTTCACATTCGTTTCCCAGTGTTCCTTCTTTGGGTGTAGCTGTTTCTGCCCATCATTTATCCATTGAAACTCAGTTAGGTCTCTTTGTCATAGAAATCTACTTCCATCAGAATACATCCTCATACAATATCATTGTCTGTTGGAATCCTTACTAACTGCTAACTAATTAGAGTTGATCTAATCTTACAAGAAGATTTTGGCCAGAACCTGAAACAAGGTACTAAGTAGAACTAATTAATACAAGGCTTGTGTTCACACCTTTACTCATTGGAGTCCACAAGTATGCTAGCTTCACAAAGTACACTTTCTAACTTCAAGGGAGTCCACACCTCCCTTAAAGCTCTTTGGGCCAGAGAGCACTATGGGAGAAAACCCATAATCCCATTCTCTCAGAAGGTTCACATATAAGGCGAGACAGCCATTCCAGAATACATTTTTTCCTCTTGGCTGGCTGGTCGCAGAAGAGAGTTCAGCTGGACTCGAGAGGAGCGACTCTGGTGGCAGACAAAGGGTTTTCAGAGGATAAAGCTACAAGTGGAGAGTTCAGTGGACAACCAGATTCATCTTCATCTCACACCACTGTAGTTGGTGGCTGGGCTCCCCAGAAGGAGACAAGAGAGACATTCCATCTCTGTGTTGGTTGGAGGCTGAAGAAAGCAGAGGCAGAGGCTGAAGGACAGAACCTTTGGATTTGGAGATATTCGGAGGGCTCTAAGCCTCTAAACCGGCTGTGCTTTGAGAAGAACAAGAACTCCAACATTTGAACTCATAACAGTTGTCGAAGTATAT
The DNA here is from genome assembly GCF_016432865.1 of Antechinus flavipes. Lineage (NCBI taxonomy): Eukaryota > Metazoa > Chordata > Mammalia > Dasyuromorphia > Dasyuridae > Antechinus > Antechinus flavipes. The sequence goes on along the minus strand of NC_067398.1, from coordinate 557,061,648 downwards.
AATGATCTCCTGGTTCTGCTCATCTCACTTAGCATCAGTCCATGTAGGTCTCTCCAAGCCTCTCTGTATTCATCCTGTTGGTCATTTCTTACAGAACAATAATATTCCATAACATTCATATACCACAATTTACCCAGCCATTCTCCAAATGATGGCCATCCATTCATTTTCCAGTTTCTAGCCACTCATTTTGGCTACCAACATTTTGGCACATACAGGTCCCTTTCCTTTCTTTAGTATCTCTTTGGGGTATAAGCCCAATAGAAACACTGCTAGATCAAAGGGTATGCACAGTTTGATAACTTTTTGGGCATAATTCCAGATTGCTCTCCAGAATGGTTGGATTTGTTCACAACTCCACCAGCAATGCATCAGTGTCCCCGTTTTCCCGCATCCCCTCCAACATTCATCATTATTTTTTCCTGTCATCTTAGCCAATCTGACAGGTGTGTAGTGATATCTCAGAGTTGTCCTAATTTGCATTTCTCTGATCAATAGTGATTTGGAACACTCTTTCTTGTGAGTGGTAATAGTTTCAATTTCATCATCTGAAAATTGTCTGTTCATATCCTTTGACCATTTATCAATTGGAGAATGGCTTGATTTTTTATAAATTTGAGTCAGTTCTCTATATATTTTGGAAATGAGGCCTTTATCAGAACCTTTATGCTCATTTTATTTTAAAAGGTTGGGGTCTGCTCTTAAAACAATGGTGTGACAGCCACTTTAGTTTGCCCTAGGGTGATTCTGCTAACTGACTTCTGGTGCTGGGTAAGTGCAGCTGGGTAAGTGACTTCTGGGGCTCAGTGGCTCACAATTGCCTTTTATATGTGTTTTTTTGGTGTCTCCTAGCAAATCTGCTGAACCACCAACTTGCAACAAGTACAGAGTAACCTAAGAGCCACACAATAGATTCCCTGGTAGGTGACTCCACATTTCTTTTCCCCAGCAACTTGCTGGCCTCCCTGTGCTGCAGTCTGGGCTCAGCAGCTTCCCCCCAGTCTGATTGAAACAGACCTTATGTGAAGTTCTTCCCAAAGTATCTTCTTGTTGAAATTTGTTGCACTCTGAATATTTGTGGGTTCTGTCACTCCATACCAGTTCAAAGGCTTAATCTGCTATTAATTGAGGGAAGCTTGGAATGAGGTCAGATAGATAGCTATCTGCTCTCTGCCATTTTGGCTCCACCTACTTAAACAAATATTCTCTAAATTACACAAATTATTCTCAAATAGAGAAAGAAGACACCATTGTAAATCCTTTGTATAAACAAATATAGTACTGACAACTAAACTAGAGGGATAAAAGGGAGAATAATAATAATTGATTAGTAACAATAAAGTGATTCAAAACATTAAATAAAATTAATTGTAAAATATATAGCTGAATGTAATTTTAAATATTCATTTATTTCATATGAAATTTATTACATTCATAATGAAATATATTATATACCAAAATTCATCATTCATATTAATAATGAAAACAGAAAAAAATAAAAAAATATATCAATTATTGCAGGAAAAAAATCTTCAACAAAACACTGAACTCTATCATCATGAAAATAATTAAACACATGAGAATGAAGGGACTTTTCTTAGTGTGATTAATAGCATTAGTCTAAAACCAAGTAAACATTTCTTTAAAATGGGAAATAATGATAACTTTCCAAATAACATCATGGATGAAGTAAGGATGCCCACTTTCTTCATGTTATTTAATGCAGATGATTTAAAAATTATGATAGTGTAGCTAAAGTTGCATACATAAATCAGAAATCTGCTCTTTGAAGGAGGTAAATCAGATTGCTATCATTAAAGTAGTCCAATCTTTCCCTGAAGCTGTTTCTGTCACATTTGTTTCTGTAATTGACTACAGCAGTCACTCCACATATGAATAAGTGCTTATTTTTGATGGGCTCCAAGGATGGGATTGTTCTTTATGACATTGGTATGCTATTGATTTCCTATCCCAACTCTTCAAACTGCTTCAAAATAAGAAATAACACTAACAATACTTAAATCAAAGGCTCATTTAACAACAATAACAAAAACCCTAAAAAACCTCTAAACATTAAAAAAAATGACAGAAGCCCTCAAATCAGGACAAAATCCCTGGAGTTGTACTCTCATGGAAGTAAAGCTAAGTTGTCTGTACAAGCTGGTTCTAATAAACTATTCCCTGTGATAAAGGAACCTATTATGTTTCAAAAGCCCAGGAGGGCTCTAGTACTTCTACTGTCATGAACAGAATAGGCTTATGGACTTTTAATGGGATTGCCATACTTTTCTACATTGAAAATTCAGAGATATAGGCATATCATATCCCTTTTTTAAAGTAAATAATAGATTCTATTCAAATTTGAAGAAACTATGATGCACCCAAACTACTTTATTTGGATCATTTGCTATTTCAATTCTTTTCTTGAAATTATATAAATGCATCTAAATCAAAGCAGTTTTTGAATAATGGACTGTGTTTTCTTAATGAATAAGACATTCTGAAAGATTTGTATGGAAACAATGGATGTCAACTGCAAGACATAAATCTCAGACCAAACAGATGCTGAATTTCTTTGTGATTGGCTTCATGTGATTCATATCAGTGAAAGAACATTTCTTCAATAAATATATTAGTCTTAAATGCTCTCTTTTCATTCCTTTTTTTATCATCTTAGTGCTCTCTTCATGCTAGATTTTTGAAGATAAACAGTAATAAACTCCTTGTAATATTAATATTGGTAAATCTAGGTTTTGCTCAAAATCAGCATTATTGACTTAAGATATTTCTTCTTGATATAAGAAATAAGAGAGTGAAATGGGAAAAGACTGAAATTAGAGCAAAAGTAATAGCTAAAAATATAGCACTTTAACATTTGTCAAGCACATTACATAACATATCTCATTTGAACTTTAAAAAAACCCTGTTAATTAAGTGCTATTGTCATCCTCATTTTACAGCTGATGGAACTAAAGTTATGCAACTTGCTCAGGTTGACAAAACTAGTGAAGTATCTTAGGGAAATTTCAGTCTTTTAAGTCCAGAACTCTATATCATTATGCTAACTCTCTTTCCAGACTCCCTGTCCCTTTTTAGGCCATCAACTTTAAGCAAAATATTAAAATGCCTAAATCCTCAATTTTCTCCTTACTCAAACCAGAATAATAATACTTGTCATCCATTTTTCAAAGGCTTGTCATAAAATTCAAATTGGAATTTTATTCAATACACATTTATTAAAGTACCTACTGTGTGGAAAATGCTGTGCTTTTTTAGTCAAAGATTCAAGCCAACAAACATTTATTAAGAACCTACTACATGCATTGCAGTTGATGCTATGCTTACAATAAAAATAATGTAAACAATCTTTGTTCTGAAAAAAAAAAAAACCTTACCTACTAGAGTTGAAGGAGTAAGGCAACATGCAACACAAAATATAAACAAATTAAAAACATAGCAATCATTTTTGAAGATGGAAAGCTCTTGAGGTAGTATTTAAATTGGCCATGAATGAATTGAGGCATATCCAAAAGGAAGTCTGAGAGGAGAAAATGTCTTGGCCTCTGAGGATAGCTTATATAATAGTATAGAGGTGGGAGACTAATAGGAACATTATGATTTTTTTTTTTTCATTAGAATGCAGAATACTTAGTGAAAGGGAATAGTTTGGAACCAGTCTGGAAAGTTAGGTTGGAATAAAATTGTGAAGTGCTTTAAATACCATATATAGAAGTTTATATTTTATTCTACAAAGCCACTAAAAACTATTGACCAAGAAGAATAACATGAGCATATCTGACTTGTAAGATATTCATTTGGCAGCTCTCTGAATGACACATTGGAGTAAAAATAAAGTGGAGGAAGGAAGACCAATAACAAAGTTTGGTTAGGGAGCTATAATAGTACTCTAAGTGATTCCCATGTATAAGCATATTGATTTGAGAGATGTTGCAGAAATAGAATTGACAAGACTTGACAAATAATTGGATTTGGGTTGCAAAGAAAAGAGAAGTCAAAGATGACTGTAACATTGTCAACTTAGGAAACTGAAGGATGATGGTATCCCTGACATAGGAAGGTTTGATAGAGGTATAAAAATAATGCAGTCCTTGTTTTACAATGATCTTACAAAATATTGGGGGAGAGAGCATGACATATTCATGAATAAATATTCTCTAAAGAAGATCTAGACTAAGCTAAACAAATTGAGTAGAGAAAAATAATTTTCATTTTTATAGATCAGGATGGTTTTATTGGGGTACATTAGCTTGACCTTGAAGAAGAGAACTTTTATAGACAGAGATGAAGGTGGAATACATTTTAGACAAGAGCATGATTAAGTTGAAAAATGCATGTCTAAGACTTGATAAGCAATGAAGTACTATATCAATATCAGTAAGTATTATTAGTTGATTTCTTATTTCATGATTATTCGTGCTAATATGACACTGAATTTCTACAAGTTGCAGAGCCCTTGAAAATGAAAAATGAATATGAATATAAAATAAAGCTTGTTGTCATAATAGATGTGAATTTCCCCCAAAAGGATTTTAAATACCCTATATCATTTATGAGAGAATCTCTTGGCAATAGAAACCTGGCATGAGCAGAACCAGGAGATCATTATACACTCCGACAACGATATTGTATGAGGACATATTTTGATGGAAGTGGATTTCTTTGACAAAGAGACCTGAGTTTCAATTGATAAATGACGGACAAAAGCAGCTACACCCAAAGAAAGAACACTGGGAAACGAATGTGAACTATCTGCATTTTTGTTTTTCTTTCCGGGTTATTTATACCTTCTGAATCCAATTCTCCCTATGCAACAAGAGAACTGTTCGGTTCTGCAAACATATATTGTATCTAGGATATACTGCAACATATCCAACATATAAAGGACTGCTTGCCATCTAGGGGAGGGGGTGGAGGGAGGGAGGGAAAAAAAATCGGAACAGAAACGAGTGTCAATATAAAGTAATTATTAAATAAAAATTTAAAAAAAAATAGAAACCTGGCAATACATGGGGACAGCCATGCTTTCAATTACAAGTAATTGAAAATTGACAAGTAATCGCATGTTGAAATCTAGTGGCAAATGATACTTTTTTATTCAGGATACTCTATCCATTTATTTTCTAGATGTATTTGAGGAAGAAAGATGTGAACATTATTAACATATACACAAGTACATACATGTATTTGTGTATATATATGAGCATACATATATAAATATTCCATGTGTATATTGCACACACACATACACACAAGCATATATATATATATAGTAAAGTGAAAGAAAGAGCACATGTGTGTGGTGATTCTTTTTCTTCTTTAAAATATATAATATATAAAAGATAGTTCTCTCTGGGAGTGAGTGCAGGTTTCTTGGGGGAGATTTTTCTGGAAGGCAGCCTTAGTATCAGTTCTGCTCAATAATTACCCCAAATGCAGCCAGCTGGTAAAAATACAAATGTTTATTTTTCCTTCCAAGTCTTGTCTCTTTCCTTGGGCCCAGATAGCTACATTCTTAGAGGCCTATCTTTCTGCTCAGGTCCAAGAGCTCCCTCCAAATGTCTCCAAATCCAAAGGTTTTGTACTTCAGCCTCTGCCTCTGCTTTCTTCAGCCTCCAGCCAGCACAAAGATGGAATGAATCTCTTGTCTCCTTCACTTGGGGCTCGGCTAGCTTTCTGGTAAGTCTTTCAGACAAGTTTGGTCTCAGTGGGGGAAGTGCAGGAACCCAGCCACCATAGTGGTGTGAGATGAAGATGAATCTGGTTGTGCCTCTGAGAGAGCCTTCTCAAGCTTCAGTTCAATTCTCGACTTGTAGCTTCTTCCTCTGAAAACTCTTTTCTCTATGTAATTTGGCTGAATTCTGTCTGAGAGCTTCTGTCTGTATCTTATATATGAGAGAGAGGAATTGTGGGATACAAGAGAGAGGGATTATGGGTTTTCTTCCCAGAATGCTCTGGCCCTAAGAACTTCAAGGGAGGTGTGAATTCACAAAGTTACAAAGTTTACTTTGTGAGTCTCCCATACTTGTGACCTCCAATGAGTAAAGGCGGGAACACAAGCATTGTATCAATTAGTTCTACTTAGTACCTTGTTTCAGGTTCTGGCCCAAAACATCAACTCTAATGAGTTACCAGTTTGTAAAGATTCCAACACATGTGCACGTTTTCTTTCTCATTTTGTTCATGTAGTTTAGATAAGAATATATTTTGTAATATCTCTATGAATTGGGGGACAGCATGATTTATTTTGCCATCTATAAGGTACTTAATTATAATGACACTACTGACATTTTTTTAATGTCCAACTTATTCCAAAAAGACGTAAACTACTACTCCCCTATGAACTTCTGATTTTATGTTCATAGTATTGTTTTGGTCAAAATGCAAGGCTTGAGAAATAAATGTGATGTAATGAAAGGAGAGAATGCTATCCTTATGATTTAAGGAACCAGATTTAAGTCATAATTTTACTTCATCATGAGACTTGTTCATAATTTCTTTATATATGAAGTGAGTAAGATGAATTGTCACCTTTTATCTGTTATTTTATTTGAGTTTTGATTGCTAGATCAGTGAATGGACTCTCCATCATATTGCAGTTCAACTCTGAGATTCATTGTTTCTGATTTGAGTTGAGAATTATAAAAACAGATTTTTAAAGATTATTTCTATTTTCAGCATGTTTTTCTTGAGACTCAGGGTATGTCATGTCTTAGATCTAGTTGCTTTGCTCAGGAAGTTTAGTCTTTTGTGCATCATCCTATATAATTTATGTTATAGATTGGGATTGACTCACTATAGTACCCTCAGAGTTTACACTGATATTTAAATGACATAAGATATTCTAAGGTGATAAAACATTTTTTTAAGTTGGAAATTTATTTAGCCATAATAAGAAGATATTCAACAAGGATGTGCATTGACTACCTTTTGAAATGATTCAGCTGAATGAAGCTCCCTTACCTCAACTGTTCCTCATTTTCAATTGGCCAACCATCAGAGAGTTCCTCAAGTTCTTCATGGCTGTTTTGTACTCAGGTGATTAAAATATTATGTCAAAAGCCTGAACTTTTTGCTTCTTGAGGCAGTTAAAGAATGAAAATAATTTCAATATCTTTTCCAAAAATATATAGTCTACCTTGAATGGAAACAAGAGCTTTACTATTGCTTCAACCAGTATTGATATTTTAAGGATAAAAGAATCTTATATTCAAACAGGGATTGACTTTATTCCCATGTATATTTGCTGCTATGTCCAATTTGGGATAATCATAGAGGCTAAATTTAATCTGACTTTAATAGCAGCTGCATGAGAAAAAGAACAATTTGATAGATATAATGCTATCTGGAATATCTGGATTAAAATTCCAGCTCAGGCAATTATTCTGTATTTGGATGTGTAAAGTCACTCATTTTCTATGAGCTTTGGCATTCTTATTTCCAGCAGGCACTGGCTGGTGGCTCCCATATCACAACATATGGTGCCCAAACAGGGACACAAGAAGCATAAGAAACAAAGAAATAAAGAAGCAGCAGCACTTGAGAGCTGTTTGTGAGTAGGATCCTCTCAGAGTTCCTTTGGTAACTCAGAGGGAAGGAAAGGGAGAAGAGATAGGTAAGACTTTTTTAGTTGGGATAATTAAATCAGCCAACACATTAAAGGGCTGAGCCAGGAGACTGACGAGAGACTTATTTAAAAAATGCCTGTTCTGACTATAATGCTCTTCTCCATTTGAAAGTTTGCCTCCATGACATCTCACAAAATTCAACACCTGCTATAGTGGTTTTTTTTTTTTAATTTTTAAATTTTTTTTTAAATTTTTATTTAATAATAACTATATTGACAGAATCCATGCCAGGGTAATTTTTTTACAACATTATCCCTTGCACTCGTTTCTGTTCCGATTTTTCCCTCCCTCCCTCCACCCCCTCCCCTAGATGGCAAGCAGTCCTATATATGTTGGATATGTTGCAGTATATCCTAGATACAATATGTTTGCAGAACCGAACGGTTCTCTTGTTGCACAGGGAGAATTGGATTCAGAAGGTATAAATAACCCGGGAAGAAAAACAAAAATGCAGATAGTTCACATTCATTTCCCAGTATTCTTTCTTTGGGTGTAGCTGCTTCTGTCCATCATTTATCAATTGAAACTCAGTTAGGTCTCTTTGTCAAAGAAATCCACTTCCATCAAAATATGTCCTCATACAATATTGTTGTCGAAGTGTATAATGGTCTCCTGGTTCTGCTCATTTCACTTAGCATCAGTTCATGTAAGTCTTGCCAGTCCTCTCTGTATTCATCCTGCTGGTCATTTCTTACAGAACAATAATATTCCATAACATTCATATACCACAATTTACCCAGCCATTCTCCAATTGATGGGCATCCATTCATTTTCCAGTTTTTAGCCACTACAAACAGGGCTGCTACAAATATTTTGGCACATACAGGTCCCTTTCCCTTCTTTAGTATTTCTTTGGGATATAAGCCCAATAGAAACACTGATGGATCAAAGGGTATGCACAATTTGATAATTTTTTGGGCATAATTCCAGATTGTTCTCCAACCTGCTATAGTGTTGTTTGCATTCTGTAGCATGCGGACTCATAACTTAGCATTTGGACTTATATAATAGCCAATGCACAAACTTACTGATTGTGCTGTGGGGGAAATAATCACACTCCCATAAAACAAAAAATGGGGAATTGCCTGAGTTCTTCCTGACTTTCCACAAAATCAACACTAAATCAAGCCTTTGAATGGATTTTGGTGTGACAAAACCCACAAATATTCAGAGTGTAATAATTTTTCAGCTTAAGATATCTTGGAAGGACTTTAGGAAAGATCTGTCTTAACTGAGCAGGGGGAAAAAGGCCCAATATAGGAGTAGCATGGGGATTCCCAGCAGAAGAAAGCTGGGCATGAGGAGGCCAGTGTGGAAATCTAGTGGGAGGTTCTCAGCCAAAATAAAATCAGCACTAGTTATTCTTTCCTGATTGAGAAGACCAGATCAGCAATGTAACCTCCAATGGTAGGCAAAATTTGAGCCCCTAAATCCCCAAAATGAAACCCTAAAATGAAAACTCCAAGAAATAGTATAACTAAATTCCAGAATTATCAGATCAAGGAAAAAAAAATACTGCAATCAGCCAGAAAGAAATAATTCAAACATCAGGGAATCACAATCAGAATTATCCAGGACCTAACAGCTTCCACATTAAAGGACTGAAAGGCTTGGAATATTATATTTCCAAAGGCAAAGGAGCTTGTACTACAACAAGGAATCAACTACATAGCAAAATTAAGCATCATCATTTAGGAGAAGAGATGGACATTCAATTTTTTTCAATCATTTTCTGATTAAAAGACCAGAACTAAACAGAAAATTTGATCTCCAAAAACAAGACTCAAAAGAAGCATAAAAAGATAAATGGAAGAAAAAAAATCTACAAATTTAAAAATGTTTACATATCTATATGGGAAGAAGATATGTGTAACTCTTGACAACTATTCCTTTGTTAGGGCAATCATAAGGGGTACACTTACAGGGTGTAAATGTAAATTGACTTTAATATAATAAAAAAAATTAGGAATAGAAAGGGGATTGTACTGGAAGAAGAGGAAAGGAGAGGTAAAATGGGATAATTATACAAATGAAGAGAAACTAATGACTTATTATGGTTGAGGGAAAGAAGAGAAGGGGACAACCAATTTTTGAACTTCAGTGAAAATTCTTTGTTCTTTGAGATTTGGCTCAAAGAGGGAATAATATACATACTTGGTTTGGTAAAAAAAAAAAAAAAAAAAAAACAAAATCTCACCCTATCAGATATTGAAAATGGAAAGGCAAAAGTTAAGTAGAAGACTAATAAAAGGGAGGGCAGAATTAAAAGGGGAAAATATTAAGAAAGGGAACAGGCTGAAAAAAAGGCAGGGTAGAACGAGGAAGGTGGTGACCATAAACAATATATTGGTGAGGCACAAAAGAGTGAAAAAAGAGAGGAAAGTATAATTTGGGAAAAATAGGATGGCAAGAAAAACAGAATTAGTAACCGTAATTGTGAATGTGAATGGGATGAACTCTCACATAAAACAGAAATGGGTAGCAGAGTGGATTAAAAGCCAGAATCCTACAATATAATATTTACAAGAAACACATTTAAAGCATGGCGATACATATAGAATAAAGGTAAAAGGCTGGATCAGAATCCATTACGCTTCAACTGATGTTTAAAAAAAAGGCAGTTAGTGATCCTAAACTCAGATCAAGCAAAAGCAAAAATGAATCTAATTAAAAGAAATAAGGAAGGAAACTATATCTTCCTAATGGGTAGAAGAGATAATGAAGTAATATTAATACTAAACATATATGCCTCAAGTGGTATTCCATTCAAATTCTTAGAGGAGAAGATAAGGAAGTTGCAAGAAGAATTAGCAGCACTATACAAGTGAGGGAATCTCAAATTCCCTCTTTCAAAACTAGATAAATCTAACCACAAAATAAACAAGGAAAAAATTAAGAAGATGATAGAATTTTAGAAAGTTAGTTATGGTAGATATCTGAAGAAAAATTGAATGGGGATAGGAAAAAATTTATTTTTTTTCTTAGCAGTATATGGAACCTACACAAAAATTGACCTAGTCTTGGGCAAAAACCTCACAATCAAATAGAGAAAATCAGAAATGGTAAATGCATCCTTTTCAGAGAATGATGCAATAAAATTACATGTAATAAAGGATCATGGAAAAAGAGACCAAAATTAACCGGAAACTCAATAATCTGAGCCTAAAGAATGGGTACGTTAGATCACTATTTGACAAAAATTGTTGGAAAAAAATGGAAAATAATATGTTGGAAATTTGACATAGCCCTACCTCTCATAGCCCACACTGAAATAAAGTCAAAATGGGTACATGATTTGGGCATAAAGGGTAATACCATAAGTCAATTAGGAAAGCAAGGAATAATTTATCTATTGGATCTTTGAAGGAGAGATGAATTTATGACCAAAGAAAAACTAGAAAACATTATGAAAAGCAAAATTGCATTAAATTAAAAAGGTTTTGTGCAAATAAACCCGACAGAAACAAGATTAAAAGGGAGGTACAAAGCTGGGGAAAAATTTTAAGCTAGGTTTTCTGATAAAATCTCATTTCTAAAATATATAAAGAACTGTATCACATATATAAGAATACAAGTCATTCTCCAATTGATAAATGTTCAAAGTATCTGAACAGATAATTTTCAGATGAAGAAATTGAAGCCATAATAATCATATGAAAAATACTCTAAATACTAATAAAATATTCTAAATCATTATGCAAAATCCCTAAATCACTATTGCACTAAATGCAAATTAAAATAAATTCTTAGTTACCCCTTCATACCTCTCAGATTGGCTAAGATGATAGGAAAAGAGAATGATAAATATTGGAGGGAATGTGGAAAAACTCTGAAAATAGCATTGTTGGTGGAGTTTTGAAATGTCCCAACCATTCTGGAGAGCAATTTGGAAATACTCCCAAAAAGAAAAGTGTGCATACCATTTGATCCAGTGATGCCACTACTGGGTCTGTATCCCAAAGAAATAAAGGAGAGAAAAAGGACTCACATGTACAAAAACAGTTGTAACAGATCTTTTTGTGGTAAAGGATTTGAAAATGAGTAGATGACCATTAACTGGGAAATGGCTGAATGAGTTGTGGTATATGAAGGTAATGACACATTATTATTATTCTATAAAAATGTTGAACAAAGTGATTTTAGAAACACCTGAAAAGATTTACATGAACTGATGCTGAGCAAAACAAGCAGAACCAAGAATTCATTGTATACAATAACAGCAAAAATGTTTGATGATCAACTATGGAAGATTTGGTTCAATGGTCCAAGGCAATCTCAATAGACTTTGAATAGAAAATATAACTTGCATCAAGAAAAAGAACTATGAAGATTGAAGGTAAATCAATACAAACTATGTTCACTTCTTTTTTCTCTCTTTTTTTTTCCTCTCCCATGATTTTTCCCTTTTGTTCCAATTTTTCTCTCCCAATATGACTCAGAAAACAATGTGCATTAAAAATAAATAAAACAAACAAAATTAATGAGCCAAATAACAAATCATAGAAACAATAATTTCATGCAAGACAATGAAAATAATAAGATTCACACCAAAACTTATAGAATGCAGTCAAAGCAATGCTTAGGGGAGATTTTATATAACTAGATTCTTTTATGAATAAAATAGAGAGAGATTATTGAATTAGGTGTGCAACTAAAAAAAAAAACTTGAAAGAAAACAAATTAAAAACCTCCAATTCAATATCAAATAAGAGATTCTAAAAATAAAAGAAGTGATTAATAAAATTGAAAGTTAGGAAACTATTGAATTAACAAGGAAAGCCAAGGGTTGATTTTATGAAAGCACCAACAAAGTAAATAAACCCATGGTTAATTTGATTTAAAAAAAGAAAGAAAATCCAATTGCCAATATTGAAAATGAAAAGAGTGAACTTACCACCAATGAAGAGGAAATTAGTGCAATAATTGTGAGCTATTTTATCCAAAGCTATGCCAATGAATCTGATAATCCAAATGAAATTGAATACTTACAAAAGTATAGATTGCCTAGATTAACAGAGGAGGTAATAAATTACTTAAACAGTCCCATCTTAGAAAAAGAAATTGAACAAGACATTAATGAATTCCTGAAAAAAATTCAGGCCCATCTGGATTTAAAAGTGATTTATATAAAAAAAATTATCTCTAATGGTATATAAACTATTTGGAAAAATAGAAGAAAGAATCCCAACAAATTCTTTTTATGACACAGATATTGTGGTGATACATAAACCAGGGAGAGCTAAAACAGAGAAAGAAAATTATAGACCAATTTCCCTAATGGTTATTGATGGAAAAATCTTAAATTAAATATTAACAAAGAGATTGGAGCCATTTATCTCCAGGATAATCCACTAAGGCAAAGTAGGATTTATACTAGAAATGCAGGACTGGTTCAACATCAGAAAAATTATCAGTTTTATTGACCACATTAGTAATCAAACAGAAATCATCTGATTATCTCAATTGATTCAGAAAAAAAGATCTGACAAAATAAAATACCCATTCTTATTAAAAACATTAAAGATCATAGAAATAAATGGAGTTTTCCTTAAAATTGTAAGTAGCATCTATCCAAAATCATCAGTAAGCATTATATGTAACAGGGATAAATTAGAAGTATTCTCATTAAGATCAGGGGTAAAACATATTTGCTCATTATAACTGCTACTATTGAATATTGTACAAGAAATGCTAGCTTTAGTAAGAAAGGAAAAAACCCAGAAGGAATTAGAGTAGGAACAAAATCAACATTATTTTCAGATGATATGATGGTATACTTAGGGAATCAAATAAAAAAAATACTTGAAATAATTAACAACTTTAGCAAAGTTGAAGGATATAAATGAACCCATATAAATCATTAGCATTTCTATAAATTATCAATAAAGTCTAGTAGCAAGAGATAGAAAAATAGGAATGTCATTTAAAAGAACTGTAGACAATATAAAATATCTAGGAGTCTACCAGCCCAGTACCTGGGCTGGACAAAGCCCAGAACTATATGAAAACAGTTACAGAACACTTTTTACATAAAGTTAGATCTAAACAATTAGATGGATATCAAGTGCTCATGAGTAGGCTGAGCTAATATAATAAAAATGACAATTCTATCTAGATTAACCTATGTATGCAATGCCATACCAATTAAATTGCCAAGAAATTACTTTATTCTTTTTTTTAAGGGTCAGAGACTTGTGAATTTATTGTTAAATAGTATTTTTCTTCTAGATAATTTTTTTCTAAAATAATTTGTTGAATTGACAGTAGAGAAACATTGTTATTATAGGTTTTATCAGCTCACAGATAGAAATTTAGATATTAGGGAGATGCTATGACAGTATTTGGGACACAGGTAATCTAGATATTAGATATTCAATAATTGCTTCCTGATGGAGTTAATTAATTATAAATATGAGGCTGGAAGCATAGATATATTTGTCTTGCAAAATTTTCAGTATGGTTGTGGTTTCTTCTACATATATAAATCTCAGTCATCTTTCCATGATGGTGTATTGTCATTCATGTCACTGATTTATTGGCTCAGAAGAAGGATCAAGCATCTCAAATTCTAGTGCCACTTTCAGGTTTTCCTTCATTATTATCACTCCTCTAAGATTCACTCCCTACTTTTGAAATGGGTTTTCTTGATCTATTTTGTCTTCACAATGCCAAGGTATTTCCTTATATTACTCCCTGCCCCTATTACATTCGTATACCATGATTTCTTGAATCTCAATAGATGGACACCTACTTTGTTAGCAGATCAGTGCTAATATAAAAAGTGCCAGTTTAATACTGCAATTTATTTCTTTTTGTCAATGCTTTTCTTGGGGTATATAATTAGCAGTTGATTGTCTGCATCAGAGTCTACTATTTTACTTAAGAATTTGAATTTAAAAGTTAAATTACCTCCAAATATCCTTGCTTCAAAGATGATTAATTTCCTCAACTGAAATGATCTCCACACTTCACTCCACTGCAGCCACATACAGGGATAATTGAAACTTTAATCTCTGTGTTATCAAAAAAGTGTTCTATTACCATTATCTGTTATGCCCTTATTCTTCTACCAGCTGAAACCATTCTATCATTTCTTCCTGCTCTTTATTCACCTCTTAAATCCTGTGTTCTACCCTTGATTCCATCTCCAATCAACTTACCTCATCCTGCTTTACTAGATTGTTAGTGCTACTCTAGCCTTACTTTTCTAATTAAAATACCATTCTGGTATCTTGTCATTTCAACTTTGTAATGCCCTCTAACCTTGCTTCTCTTCTCTCTTTTGTTCTGTAGCCACTAATCACTTTCTAACCCCCAGTTCTGAACAATTTACTCCATCTAGCTATATCTTTATTTTTATTAAGCTTTTTTATTTTCAAAACACATATAGGTATATCTTCAACATTCAAAATGTTGTTTCCTTATTCATCTTTTTAAATTGGATCAATTTCTGCTTTTGCTTGATCTGATATTAGGATTGCTATTCCTGCTTTTTTTTTTTTTACTTCAGCTGAAGCATAAAGAGACATACATGAACTAATGCTATGTGAAGTGAGTAGCACCAGAATAGCATTGTATAAAGCAGTAATAAGATACTGAAGGTCATGGCTCTTTTCAATAATAAGGTGATTCAGGCCAGTTTCAATGATCTTGTGATGAAGAGATCCATTTACACAAAGAGAGGACTGTGGGGACTGATGTGGGGATGACAGCATAATATTTTCATCATTTTTTTTTTGTTGTTGTTGTTTGCTTGCATTTTGTTTCCTTTCTCATTTTTTCCCTTTTTGATCTGATTTTTCTTGTGCGGCATTATAATTGTGGAAATACGTATAGAAGAATTGTACATAATTTACATATATTGGGTTACTTGCTTTCTAAGGGGGAGGGTGTGGGAAAGAGATAGAAAATTTGGAATGCAAGATTATGCAAGGGTGAATGTTGAAAATTTTCTCTGGATATGTTTTAAAAATAAAAAGCTTTTATAAAAATAAAAAATAAAATAAAATAAATGTCTCATATTCTCTCTTTGAGTCAAATACAATGAGATTAAAGTTCAGATATGCTCATCCCCCTCCCTTCTTTCACTCAATTGTGGTAGATCTTTTTTGCCTCTTCATGAGATGGAATTTGACCCATTTTATTTTCCCCTTTTCTCTTCTTCCAGTATAATCACTGTTCTATCTTTAGTTTCTTTTTTATATCATCACAATGAAGCCAAATTATACACACACTCTCTAAGTATACACTTAATAAAGATGGAGTTCTCAAGATTTAAACATATTATCTTCCCATATAGGAACATAAACTCTTTAACTTTTAAAATAAAAAGTTTTTTGCCCTTACTTTTTCTTGTTTTATGCTTCTCTTGAATTCTATATTTTAAGATCAAATTTTCTGTTCAGGTCATGTGTTTTCATCAAAAATAAATGAAATTCACCAATTTCATTGAATGTCTATTGTAGTGTTCTCATTGGTTTTCTGGAGGTCTTTCCAACCAGCCTTCATTTCAGCAGAATAATCACTGTGAGAATAGCCAGAGATAAAGTCCAAGTTATTTATTATCTCCTTCACAGTCTTATCTCCTTGCCTGGGACTTGGCTAGCTTTCTGGAGGTCCTCTGGAATGTGTCTTGGTTTCTGTGGAGAAAGCAGGAGAACCACTATGATGGTATCTGTCTTGAAGTCGCCCTGAGTCTGGGAGCTTGTGCTCCAGCCTCCAGTTCTCTGTCTACTGTAAGTCTATTCTAGTCCCTCATGGTGGTGGAAGATGGAAGGAATGTCTGAGTCTAAGGGCTTATGCTCCAGCCTCTAGCCACCACAAAAGTGGAAGATAGAATGAATGTATCTGAGTGAGTTTGTCCTGGTTTATATACTCTATTATAATTACATCATTGTATGTGTGAATCTTGTAGAATAGGTGTCAATCTTATAGAACTATATTCAGTACTAAGAACATATACTGAACTAGAGAACTATCAATTACCCTGCTAAACTAGATAACCATTGTCTTATCAGTTCCACTGAGTTAACACTTTTCTCCAGAATTCTGGTTCATTACATATCCCGCTTTTTTTTTTTTTACACATAGGTGGTCACACCCTCCTTGACTTCATATGGAGTGATAACATCAAAAAGTAGGTGATCAAGCCCTCCTTGACTTCTCAGAAAAGGGTGTGAAAACACCAAAAAGGAGGTGATAAGGTCCTCCCTGACATCCCGGGAAGGGAGATAAAAACACTAAAGGGAAATAGGGAGTTAAACTAGATTTTGTTAGTGGGTTTCTGTAGGGTCTGACTTTGAAATAAGTATACACAAATCCATCAACATGGGAGATATTACAATATAATACAGGCTAGTAGTGATGTAACAACCAACATGAATCGACATGAGGAATTATACATATTCATAAGTTCTAGAAATAGTCCAAAACCAATCTTTTGTCCATTACTTCATGTGTCAGGGAATCCAATGATTCCTGCAAGTTTTGAAGTCCTGCAATAGTATTATCATGTCTTAGGGAATCCAATGATTCCTGCTGGTTTTGAGGTTTTGCAACAGACTTTTCAACAATTTTTCATTTCATGGAATCCAATGATTCCTGCTAATGTTGAAGTTCTATAACAGTCTCATTATTACCCATGCTCTTTCAGTGTTAGATGTTTCTTAGGTCTTCTCCTTTGTTTTGAGGTTTTTCTCTTTTTCTATCTCTCTCTGATGTATAAGGCAAATATGGTTCATTGGCACCCATCTGATTCCTTTTCCATCTGTAGAGATACAAACAAACTTTCTCCTCCAAGCAGTTAACCTATCTTGTCCCTTCCACCACTTTTTGGATCTCTCCACATCTTCACATCACCTGGAGATTACATTGGAGCTGCTTGCACTGGAGACTGCCCTTCTGTCGAGTTAAAAAGCCTGTATTCTCCCCAGTTGTAATCCTTTTCTGCCATCTGATTGCTTCTTGGCTGATTGATCATATCAGAGTATTGAACTTCTATAGACTTTCTGGGTGTAACCTCGGCTTCTATCATATCCCACCTGGCTTTTTCCTGGGACCTTAGAACTGGACCCTGCCTCTCATTTCCCTAGGTCCAACTACATTCTGAGGCCCAGTGGAAGCCCTTGTTGCATTTTGGACATAGGGTTTTGGATCATGTTCTCTCACCCAGTCCTCTCACTCTATCTTTATGCCAACATTGAGCTTTCAGATACTGAAAGCATTGATGAATCTCTCTGGAAGCGCCTTGCAATGAGGGACCCTATATTCCCATGTTCTGCATCACAGCCTGGGTGTAAAAGGCATTTGTGCTGACTCTGGCACAGCATCTTATGATCTCCTCTAAAGGAACATCCTTGTGTAGTCCCAGTATAATTCTTCTACAAACCTCGTTAGCATTTTCTCTAGCAAGTTGTTTTATTATTATTGCTGTTGCTGCATTTTCACCAACAGTATGTATGACATCTGTCTGCAGATATTCCACAAAATCAGAAAATGGTTCATTTGGGCCTTGCTCTATTTTTGTGAAGGCTTCCCATCTATCTTGTTTTCCTGGGAGGGTGCCCCATGTTTTGATAGCTGCAGCAGCAACAGTTTGCTCATATGCCATCAAAGGATAATTAATCTCTGCTAAAGTGTGTGCATACTGACCTTTACTTGCTAATTGGTCAAAAGTCATTTGTATTTTAACACATCTGCCTATTTCATTGGTCTTGTATTCTACATAGTTCACTATACTCAGAAAGCCACAACTTTTGTCCAGATTCTAAACATGTCCTTGCTATAGATTTCCAATCACTAGGGGTTAAAATTTCATAAGCCAAATTCTCTAATATCATCTTAACATAAGACAATGTATCCCCATAAAATAACAGGGTATGCTTCTATTTAATCATATATATCCTGCCCACCTTTTTTACCTTTGACCAGTGCCTTTTGTAATCATGTCATAGGGGGGTGGACAAAGCTGTTTCATGGATGGTGCTGATGGTGTCACTGCCTCTCCCCCTCCTTCTTCTCCCTCCACCCATGAAGGGTTAATTGAGAGGGGTAATTCAGGGGATGGGGAATGCCCTAATAGCTCCTGCTGCAAAGCACTACATTCCTTAACTTTATCATATTGTACTTAACTCCTTTCTTTTCTTATAATTCATGCTTTTCAACTGCTATATTAGTACCCTCTCCCTCCTGCACTTTCTTCTTTTCCTTCATTCTGTAAATTATGTAATTACCTAAAGCCAATTGTATTAAGTTATATGTATAGAATGTTTCTTTAGAAATTGAATCAGGACCATTATCATTGTAATATTCAATTAATTGCTCTCTTACTAGTTTCCACTTGTCTGGCTCTAATTCTTCTTCCTTAGAGAACCAAGGAAATGAGTACTGTAATGTTTTTAAAAGTCCAATGATCTGCTCCCAAGTTATGATCAAACCTTGTTTTTTTATTAGCATATCACTATGCTTTCTACGCACTTTCCTTTCGGTGGAGAAGACTGTTTTCTAAACATTTGCCCCATTTCAGCTGAAACATTAGTTTAGTCCTTAACAAAGTTTCCTTCTTTACTATTTTTATACTCACCCTAATTTCTGGGTCATGGAGAGTTTTTCACTAAACTCAGGATTGTGTCAGTCTGGACTTCTGAGTGTAAATTCTTAGTTCCACTTTCAGACTCCAAAATGTAGTGTTCTGGTTCGTTTTCTGGAGGTCTTTTGACCAGCCTTCATTTCAGCAGAATAATCACCAGGAGAACAGCTAGATGTTAAAGTCCAAAAGTCTTTATTATCTCCTTCACAGTCTTGTCTCCTTGCCTGGGGCTCAGCTAGCTTTCTTGAGGTCTTCCAGACTGTGTCTTGGTTTCTGTGAAGGAAGCAGGAGGACTACCACGATGGTCTCTATCTTGGTCTCCCTGAGTCCAGGAGCTTGTGCTCCAGACTCCAGTCCTCTGTCTTCCCCGAGTCTGTCCTAGTCCTTTTTGTTCCCCTCTAGGTCTGACTCTGATCTTCTTATTTACTCTATTACAATTAAATCCATTCATCATACTGAGTATAAGACAATCATTATATCACTAGGGAACCATTATTTGTTGTAAGATTAATTCAATCATACTGAACTAGAGAACTATTAATCCTATGCTAAACTAGATAACCATTGTATTATTAAATCCACTGAATTAACACCTTGTTTAAATCAATCTTACAGAGTTTCAGCCCTTTACATGATATTCCTTGGAGTTTTCATTTTGAGGTCTCTCTCAGGAGGTGATGGGTGAATTTTTTCAAAGGCTATTTTATCCTCGGGTTGTAGGACATCAAGCTAGTTTTCCTGGGGATTTCTTGAAATATGTTGTCTTGGCTCTTTTTTTCATCATAGTTTTTAGGAAATCCAAAAATTCTTATATTGTCTTTCTTGGATCTATTTTCCAGATCAGTTGTTTTTCCAAAGAGTTATTTTACATTTTCTTTTATTGTCTTTTGTTGTTGTTGTTGTTGTTTTGTTTTGTTTTCTGAGGCAATTGGGATTAAGTAACTTTCCCCAGAGTCAGCTAGAGTCCCCAGCTAGGAAGTCTTAAGTGTCTGAGACCAGATTTGAACTCAGGTCCTTCTAACTTCACGGTTGGTGCTCTCTCCACTGAATCACCTAGCTGCCCTCTTTGACTGATTCTTAATGTCTCATTGAGTCATTCACTTACATTTGTTCAGTTCTAATTTTTAGTGAATTATTTTCTTAATTAGCTTTTTAAAATCTCCTTTTGCATTTGACCAATGGGACTTTTAGATAAGTTGTTTTGTTTATTGTATTATTTTTTCCTTTACATAAATTGTTTTTCAGAAAGTTTTCTTTTCCATTTCATCAAATCTACTTTGTAAGGAGTTTTGTGCTTTTCCATTTCACTAAATCTATTTTTAAGGAGTTTCTTCAAATAATTTCTGTGTTTCCATTTCCCAATGCTCCTGCAAAGTTCTCATTTCTTTTCCCTATTTTTCTTCAAACTTTATTTTAAATTCTTTTTTGAATTCTTTCAAGAAAGCCTTGTGAGATGGAGACCAGCTCATATCACCCTTTGGGGCATTATCTGGAGACATTTTGGCTTTGGTGTCCTCAGGGTTTGAGGTTTATTCCTCCCTTACTCCATAAAAACTATTTATGGTCAGAGTCTTTTTACTTTTTTGTTCATTTTTAAAGGCTGAGCATTTAGGGCTAAGGGCATATTATCCCAAGCTTTCTCTACAGGAAGCAGAGGCTTCATGCTGCCCTTGTATTGATGCTACTAACTTCCTTCTTGTGCTGAGTGGACATGGCCAACTCCTGCATTATTCAGGGTTCAGATGCTCACTATTTGCCTTTTGTAATTGTGTTGGATGTCTCACAGATAGTCTGCTGATCTACTGGCTTCTAAACCAGGATAGAGCAACCAACACTGTTGTATTTTGGAGCCTCCCAGTAGATTCCCCTGGTGCTTTGAAGCCTCTCCTCCCTGTATCCCCATGCTGTGACTATGCTGGTTGCCTTCTTCCACCCAGTGCCTGATTGAAACAGACCTTTTTTTTCTGAAATTCTTCCAAAATGTCTTCTATTGGAAATTTATTACATTACACTCCATGTATTTAAGAGTTCTGTCACTTCAAAAGCAGTTCAGAGATTTGATATAGTGTAGATTTGAGGAAAGGCAGGAAAAACTCATACAAAAACCTGTCTATTCTCTGCTGTCTTGACTCCACCCCCCCAAGAAATTATATAGCTAGAAAAAATAATAACACAATTCATCTAAAAGTGAAAAAGGTAATGAATCTCAAAGGAATTAATGAAAAAATTTCAAAGGAGGGTGACCTAGCTGTATCAGACCTAAAACTATATTATAAAGCAGAAATCATCAAGACCATATGTACTGTCTAAGAAATAGAATAGGGGTTCATTGGAAGAGGCTAAGTTCACAAGACACAATTAGTCAACGAATATAGTAATATAGTGTTTAATATACCAGAAAGACTTCAGCTTCTGGGAAAAGAACTCATGATTTGACAAAAAAATTCTCGGAAAACTGGAAAATTGTTTGGCAACTAGGCATTGACTGACATCTAATGCCATGTTAAAGTCAAAATGAGTTCATGATTTAGAAATAATAGATGATACTAAAAGCAAATTAGGAGAAAAAGGGCTAGTCTACTTCTCAGATCTGTGGAGAAGGAAGGGATTTATGACCAAAGATGAACCAGAGAAAATTATGAACTTCAAAATGGATGATTTTGATTACATTAAATTAAAAAAGGTTTTGTACAAACAAGCCAAATGTAGCCAACATCAGAAGGGAAGCAGAAAGCTGGGAAAAAATTTTATCCCCAGGCTTTATGACAAAGACCTCTTTTCTAAAATAAATAGAGAATTGGCTTGTTTGTAAGTATATAAACCATTTCCCTAGTTGACAAATGATCAAAAAAAATGAACAAATAATTTTTACTACGAAATTAAAGCCATTCTAGTCATATGAAAAAATTTTCTAAATGACTTAGAGAAATTCAAATTAATAGAACTCAAAGGTACCATTTCATCCCTCTCAGATTGATTAAGATGATAGTGAAAGACAATGATAAATGTTTTATCATTAAATCATTTAAATTTTATCTTTTATCATTAAAAAGGGGAAAGGACACACATATGCAAAATTGTTTGTAGCAGCTCTTTATGTATTGGCAAGGAACTGGGAATTTGAGTGATTGCCTATCAGTTGGGAAATGACTGAATAAGTTATGGTATGTCAAAGTAATGGAATCTTATTGTTCTATAAGAAATGATGAGTAGGCTGATATTAGAAAAATATGGAAAGACTTATATGCACTGATGCTAAATGAAGTAAGTAGAAGAACCAACAGAATGTTGTGCTGTACACAACAACTAGATTATGTGATGAGTAATTGTGATAGACTTGGCTCTTTTCAACAATGAAGTGATTTAAGGCAATTTTCATAGACTTGTGATGGAAAGAGCCATCTGTATAGAGAGAACTATGGGCAGTGAATATGGATTGAATCAGAGTATTTTCACTTTATTTTTTATTTGTTTTCTTGTTTTTTTTTTTTCTTTCACCTTTTGATCTAATTTTTTGTGTGCAGCATCATGAAAATGGAAATATATTTGGAAGAATTGCTCATGTTTGGCTTATGTTGGATTGCTTGCTATCTATGGGAGAGGATGGGGAAAAGGAAGATAGAAAAGGCTGGAATACAAAGTTTTGCAGGAGTGGATGTTGAAGATTATGTTTGCATTGGTAAAATAAAAAGCTATTAATGTGCAAAAAATATTGGAAGGTAACTAAAAATATAAAACTTTTTTTCCCCCTCCAGAAAAATGTAGTTTAATTTTCCAGCTTAGAAATTTGTTATAAAGTTAGCATTCATGCATCACAGAAATGAGTGAATATTGTAATAGAATCATAGAACAGCAAAACTTAAGATCTAAAAGTTACTGAAAAAAATCACCTATTTCCAAGAGATATATGATGTAACCAAAAAGCAAGTCTATCTTTATATAGGAGTCTTGGGCTGTAAAAATCTTTGATTCTCCCTTTGTTCTTCTTATACTTCTTTATATCAACCATGAATGATCTAGAACTCAGTTAGTTCCCCCTCTGATCTGTTTATATTAAAGCTACCTAAGGGGTTTTTTAAACCACTGCCTCTTTCTAAAGCATTAGACTGACTCCTGTTATCACTGGATAGGATAGGAATTGGTACAATAGGAAACTATTCTAAAACCAGAATAGTTTCTTTGATAAAAGGATTAATTTTTTTTCTAAATTCTTCAACCAAGAGCATGGTGTATACCATAAAAGCAATATTTTTTGATGAACAATAAGTTATTCTGAATATTGCAAGAACTCAAATCAACAACAGACAACCTATGAAGGAAGATTTATACATACATAGGTATAAATACACATGTGTATGTGTGTGTGCATGTAAAATAGTGGTTTTCTAGACTGTGAGAACTGGAGTCAAGAAGACTCATCTTCCTGGGTTCAATTTTGGCCTCAGATACTTACCAGCCAAGGATGGTCCTTGGCAAATCATTTAATCCTGTTTGTTTCAGTTTACTCATCTGTAAACTAAGCTGGAGAAAGAAATGGCAAACTACTTCAGTATTTTTGCCAAAAACTCCAAATGAATTCATGAAGAGTTGCACATATATGTGTCTTAAATTTCAGCCTAAATACTAGACCTTTTCCCCTAGGCATGCCACTTAATGTTTGTTCAAGGGAATGACAAAATCCTCCATATCTTTGTTGAGAAATAAACCTCATTGGGTTCATGGAGAGAAAGACATGATTGAAAAACCACAAATAAATAAGACTGAAAGGTGTGTCACTGCTGGGAAAATATGAAGAACTTTGAAAACTAAACAAGATAGAGTCCCTGGACTTTATTGAGTAGGGTTATAAATCTGGCATTCAACTCTCACCTGTGGGTCCAAGAAGTTATAGCATGTATAGTGGCCACAGCCCAATAAATCATTTCTGTAGATGGGCTAAACAAGTTTGAAGGTAACTGAGAGGTTCAGGCATCTATAACAGTCACTGGAGAGCAGTAAGAACTTAGTGAGACATCAAAGATACTAAAGTCATCTATTGTATCTTGAGCCATCACAAATTGTCTTGATTCTGTTTTGCTACTAGGCAATGAAGACGCTCAAAGAACAAGTGAAGCTTATGATTTCATGCAACTCTACCTCATTTGAATGCAGTTTGTACACAAATCAAAAGACATTTTACCATTCATACCTATCTCAAAGTTCTTTGGCAATAAGTGAGTGATGAAGGAACAGGTATAGAAACACTGGGAGCTATAGACATAGCTTTGCATACATGTGGCCCAAGGTATAGGATCATCTATCTGGAAGCACCAGTGGGATTTAGGAGTTTCATGGGTGTCTATGTGACCTTTTAAGGATCACATTGCTCACCTCTGGGTACAAGGAAGGGGCTGGAAAAAGTTCCCCCAAAATTGTCTGCTTACCCAACCCTGGTTATTGTAGCAAGCAAGGACCCCATCATGTGGTTGAAATACACAACCACACCAACAACCACACCCACACACAAAGTTAAAAAATATATATGCAAAGTTCATTCCATTCACCATAAGTTCATGGAATGTACTCACACTGATCGACAACATAAAATTCAGTGAATCTGAAAAGTAAACAGCTCTTGTTGCCAGAAAACTCAACAGGTATCACATCCAAATAACAGTCCTGAATGAAACAAGATTGGCAAATAAAAGCCACTGTATTGAAGGTGGAGATGGATCTACATTTTCCTGGAGTGGTTACAATGGAGAGGAATGCTGTGAAGTTGGTGTATGTTTTGCAATGAAAACTAATCTAGTAAGCAAGCTTGTATGTCTACCAAAATGAGTGTTTGACAAGTTCATGACAATACAATTATCACTTGAAGGAAAATGCTATGTCACCATCATCAGTGACTATACTCCAGTTATGATAAACACAAATGAGGTAAAAGAAAAAACGTATGAAAAACTAGAGATTGTTATTACCAATGTGCTAAAAGAGGAAAAGCTTATAATTCTGGGAGACTTTAATGCTAGAACATGCTCAAATTACCAGACATGTCAGGGAATCCTTGGGAGGAAGGGAGTTGGAAACAGCAACAGCAATGGTCACTTACTACAGTAGAATTATGCATATTGTGAGTTTCTTATAGCCAACACTGTCTTCCATTTACCTAAATTCAGCCCCATGGCAAAAAAAAAATTACCACAAAAAAATCTCTTAATTTCTCTTTTAAGAATTTAGATGCTATACCACTTGGTGCATATATGTTTAATATTGATATTGCTTCATTATCTATGCTACCCTTTAGCAAGATATAGTACCCTTCTTACCTATTTTAATTAGATCAGTTTTTGCTTTTGCTTGACCTGAGATCAGGATGGCTATGCCTGCTTTTTTGACTTCACCTGAAGCATAGTAGATTCTGCTCCAACCTTTTTACCTTTACTTTGTATATATCTCCCTGCTTCAGGTGTGTTTCCGGTAAACAACATATTGTAGGATTCTAGTTTTTAATCCATTCTGCTAACCACTTCTTCTTTATGGGGGATTTTACCCCATTCACATTTATGGTTAAAATTTCCAATTCTGTATTATTTGCCATCTTGTTAACCCTTGTTTATGCTTTTCTCTCTTCCTTCCCTCTTACCCTCCTCCCCAGTATTAAACTTGTGAGCACCACTTGTTTCTCACAGCCCTTCCTTTTTAATATCCCTCCCCCTATCTTAAAGTTCCTTCCCCTATCTTACTCCTTTTCCTCACAATTTCTGTATTCCCTTCCACTTAGCTTATTCCTACCCTTTTCACTTTTCCCTTCCCACTTTTCAATGAGGTGGGAGAAGTTTCACCATAAATCAAATATGTCTAAAATTTTTCTCATTAAGCCAATTCTGATGGCAGTAAGATACACACTATATTCATCCCCCTCCATTCTTTCTCTCAGATATAATAGGTTTCCTTTGCCTCTTTGTGAGATGTAGTACCCCCACTTTACCCTTCTTCTGGTACAATTTCCTTTCCACCTCTAATTTCTTGAACAGGTTATACATGTATTCTTTATATATCTTTATAGCAGAAATATTGTTCCCAAGATTTCTTTTTACCTTTTTAGGTTTCTCTTGAGTTTTATATTTGTAGATCAAACTTTTTGTTAAGTTGGGTTTTTTTCATCAAAAATAGGTGAAATTCACTTATTTTGTTGAATGTCCATCTTCTTTCCTAGAAAAAAAAGATGCTCATTTTGGCCTTTTGGAATATCATATCCAGGCCCTTTGATCCTTTAATGTGGACACTGCTAGGAGTAATCCTTATTGTGGCTCCTCTATATTTCAATTGATTTTTTTCTAGCAGCTTGCAGTATTTTTCCCTTTGTCTGATAGTTCTGCACTTTGGCCACTATATTTCTTGGTGTTTTGATTTTAAGGTCCCTTTCAGTAGGTGATCGATGAATTCTTTCAATGTCTATTTTACCCTCTGTTTCTATGACTTCTGGGTAGTTGTCTTTGATAATTTCCTGGAAAATAGTGTTCAGGCTCTTTTTTTCATCATATTTTTCAGGGAGTCCAATTATTCTTAGATTGTCTCTCCTAGATCTATTTTCCAGGTCTGTTGTTTTCCCAAGAAAACATTTTTTTTTTTTGTCAAAAATTTGACATTTTTTCCCCATTGTTTTATTTTTTTTTTTGGTTTTGCTTAACTGATTCTTGTTGTCTCCTCGAGTCATTCATTTCCATTTGTTCAATTCTGATTTTCAATGAAGTATTTTTTTCAGGTTCCTAAACTAGAACACTTGTTAATTAGGATTAAAAAAGCCCAACCAAAATAAGTTTAATAATCTTAAGTCTATTTGCCTAGAATTTGCTGAGCATGGCCTTTTCATTGATTAGCAAAGGGGAAAAAAAAACAATGAAAAGAATATGTGCCATAAAGAACAATTTATTATGGGCCATTTATGAGATCTATGAATTACCTGAATAGAGATAAAGTATAGGGAATAAGATGAAGCATTACATGCAAGGGAAAGAGTTATGATTCTCAAACTTTAAATAACTGTGCAGATATCTTTTATTATTATTAGTGGTATTGCTATTGCATTGATTTCAATTTCAAAGTATAACCACATTAGGATGTAGCTAGGTGGATAGTGGCTAGAGTGCTGGAGCTAGAGTGCTAGATGTGGAATTAGCAAGACATGAATTAAAATCCTGCCTCAGAAAGTTACTACCTGTGTGATTCTAGGAAAAGAATATATCTACATCCATGTTTATGCCTATATCTATATCTAATACATGATATTCTATGGAAATTGATTGGAGATTAACAGGCTAACCAAAAGTGAACAACTACAAGTCTCCTCTCAGCTTTTCTTCTTATCCTATTCATTTGCTAGTGTTTTAACATAAAAAATCTAAATCTATGCTTATACATGCATATATTGCTTCTATTAGTTGTAATCTAGATTCCTTGAATGCAGGTATCATATTACTTTTGTCATTACATCCTTAGCACTAGTATCCAGCATGTGGTAAATCATTAATAAATCCTTTTTTATTGACAAACCCTAGACGAGAAAAACATCCATTTTTCTCATCTAAGAAAGACTTTATGGAGAAGGTTATTTCTGAGCTGTGTCTTTAAGGAAATAAGGGATTCTGAGAGGAGGAAGAGAGTATGTGGATGAGGAAGAATCTATATGGACAAGAATAAGATAGTCTATCCAGATAACTTCAGAGGAGCTTATTGACAGAAAGTTTGTTAGCCAATAGGCAATTACAACTCGTGAAGACCCTCTACTAAGATTGAGAAGGCAAAATTTTATGCCACTGTAGAAACTTGCTTAAAAAAAGGAAAGAGATGATTTCAACAATTCAAAACAATGATTTTTGAAGTGTTACATTAATGCGGCTATTACTTGGGTTGTTTAAAAAATGTGTCACCTTAGAGAATGGAAATAGTTGAATACATACATTAATATAATGTATTATTTGTGTTGTATGTCTATTTGTGTTGCATAGATTGAGTTAAGGCTCCTACAAAAAGATATTATGTTTTAGCTAATCATGATGTTCCATGCTCAGTAATTTCATACTTAAGATCCATAAAGATTAGTATCTATGACATTGAAGAATGGGAAGAGCCCCCAGGGATCTTTTGGGTATAAGAAAGTGCAGTGAGCCTGTTCATATAACTGATGCCACCTTAACATAGCTGTTTATTCAGAAATCAATATACTCCAAACATACACATGAACAAGGTTTCAGCTGAGAAAGGAATATAGTAAGAATGCAAGTTCACATTTTTGAATGCATACTGATGCCTGCTTTTAAAACATCTAGTTATAATATTTTTATTTTTTCTTATTTATTTAATATTTTCCCCAGTTTCATTCAAAACAATTTTTACATTTGTTTTAAAATTGTTAAAGTTCTAGATTCTCTCCCTTATCCCCACCCACAATTAAGAAACTACTTGTGAAGTTATGTAAAACATTTCTATAAAAGTCAAGCTTTGGAAAAAAAAAACACATCTTCCACTCTAATGAAAATGAAAACCCTCAAGAAAAATTAAGTTAAAGAGGGAGGAAAGGGACAGGGGAAGAGAGAGGGAGAAAGACAGGGAGAGAACAGGGAGAGGGAAAGAGAGAAGGAAAAACAGAAGGAGAAGAGGAAAGGGAGAGGGAGAGGAAGAAAGAGAGAGAGGGAGAAAGAGTACTTCAATCCTTACTAAGACACAATCTGTTCCTTTTCTGGTATGGACAGGATTTTTCATCATAAGTCCTTCATAGTAGTTGAGGATGATACTACCACTGAGAATAGTGAAGTAATTCACAGCTGATCATCCCAAAACATCCCAAAAGCTATTACTTCATATTCAATATATTTCACTTTACTTGAGTCCTAGGAGGACATTCTAGGTTTTTTTTTTTCTTCCTGAGAGCATCCTGCTCATCATTTCCCATAGAACAATAATATTCTTTTATAAACACAAACCAAGTTTATTGAGCCATTGGTAGGCATTCTTTCAATTTCCAAAAGTTTTTTTTTTCCTTGAGAACAGAGTAGCTATGAATATTTTTGTACATATAGGTTATTTTCCTCTTTTTACTTAATCTCTTTTCGTATTCAGGTTAAGTAGTAGTATTGCTAGGTGAAAGGGTATGCATAAATTTATAATCCTTTGGGTACAAATCATATTTAAAAATAATACCTTTTTATTCAAAAATATATAAAGATAGTTTTCAACATTCATCCTTGCAAAATCTTTTGTTCCAAATTTTTTCACCATTCCTTCTCCCACCATGTCCCCTAGACAGCAAATGATCCAATATATGTCAAATATGTTCTATTCTTCTATACATATTTCCACATTTATCATGCTGCACAAAATAATCAGATGCAAAAGGAAAAAAAATAATGAAGGAAACAAAAAGCAAGCAAACAACAACAATAAAGGTGAAAATATTATTGTAGTCTACATTTCAGTCCCCACAGTCAATCCTCTTTCTGGATGCGATAGACCATCAGAGGTCTATTGGCCCTGGCTTGAATCATCTCACTGTTGAAAAGAGCCATGTCTAAAAATAGTCAATAACTTTAATAATCTAGTGTTTGATAAACCCAAAGACCACGGCTTTTGGTATAAGAATTCACTGTTTGACAAGAATTGCTGGGAAAATTGGAAATTAGTATGGCAGAAACTAGGCATTGACCCACACTTAACACTGTACACCAAGATAAGGTCAAAATGGGTTCATGATCTTGGCATAAAGAATGAGATTATAAATAAATTAGAATTACATAGGATAGTTTACTTCTCAGACTTATGGAGGAGGAAGAAATTTATGACCAAAGAAGAACCAGAGATCATTATTAATCACAAAATAGAAAATTTTGATTATATCAAATTGAAAAAATTTTTGTACAAACAAAACTAATGCAGACAAGATTAGAAGGGAAGCAATATACTGGGAAAACATTTTTATAGTCAAAGGTTCTGATAAAGGCTTCATTTCCAAAATATATAGAGAATTGCCTCAAATTTATAAAAATCATGCCTTTCTCCAACTGATAAATGGTCAAAGCATATGAACAGACAATTCTCAGATGAAGAAATTGAAACTATTTCTAGCTATATGAAAAGATGCTTCAAGTCATTATTAATCAGAGAAATGCAAATTGAGACAACTTTGAGATACCACTATACACCTGTCAGATTGGCTAGAATGACAGGGAAAGATAATGTGGAATGTTGGAGGGGATATGGGAAAACAGGGACACTAATGCATTGTTAGTGGAATTGTGAATACATCCAATCATTCTGTAGAGCAATTTGGAACTATGCTCAAAAAGTTATCAAACTGTGCATACCCTTTGATCCAGCAGTGTTACTATTGGGCTTATATCCAAAAGAGATCTTAAAGAAGGGAAAGAGACCTGTATATCCAAGAATGTTTGTGGCAGCCCTCTTTGCAGTAGCCAGAAACTGGATGTCCATCAATTGGAGAATGGCCGAATAAATTGTGATATATGAATGTTATGGAATATTATTGCTCTGTAAGAAATGACCAGCAGGATGATTTCAGAACAGTCTGAAGAGCCTTACATGAACTGATGCTGAATGAAGTGAGCAGGACCAGGAAATCATTATATACATCAACAACAATACTATATGATGATCAATTCTGATGGATGTGGCCCTCTTCAACAATGAGATGTACCAAATCAGTTCAATAGAGCAGCAATGAATTGAACCAGCTATACCCAGCAAAAGAACTCTGGGAAATGATTATGAACAACTACATAGAATTCTCTATCCCTCTATTTTTGTCTGCCTGCATTTTTTATTTCCTTCACAGATTAATTGTACACTATTTCAAAGTCTGATTCTTTTTGTGCAAAAAATAACTGTATGAAAATGTAAACATATATTGTATTTAACATATACTTTAATATATTTAACATGTATTGGTCTATGTGCCATCTGGGGCAGGGGGTGAGGGGAAGGAGAGGAAAAATTGGAACAAAAGATTTTGCAATTGTCAGTGCTGAAAAATTACCCATGCATATATCTTGTAAATAAAAACCTATAATAATAATAATAATAATAATAAAGAGTGAATGGGGAAGCTTTGCTCTGTCATTCTAATTTTTTTTTCTAATTTTGTTGTCATTAGTATTTTGGGAACTATATCAAATGGTAATTGAGGGAATGGGATAATTTGCTTTCATCCTTAAATTACTCAGAGACCAAGTGTATTCTCCCTTTCACAAAATGTTAACTCTGTAAAAAATTATTCTATGCCTAAATTTTATGGAATTTTGGAGTGAATACATTATATACTAAAAAAAAGAGTCATGTCCATCAGAATTGATCATCGCATAATCTTGTTTTTGATGTGTACAATGTTCTCTTGATTCTACTCACTTAACAGCATCAGTTAATGCAAGTCTCTCCAGGCCTTTCTGAAATCATCTTGTTGATCATTTCTTATACAACAATAGTTTTCCATAACATTCATATACCATAACCTATTCAGCCATTCACCAACTGATAGGCATCCACTTAGTTTCCAGTTCTGTGGCACTACAAACAGAGCTGCTACAAATATTTCTACACATGTGAGACCTTTTTCCTTTTTATACAGATCATATCTTTTGCTACTTTATCACATGGGATAAGGTTCTTCTTTCTCATAAATTTTACTCAGGTGCCTCTATGTTTGAGAGATGAGGCCTTACCAGAGAAACTTGCTTTGAAATGTTTTACAATTACTATTGCTAACTGTATTTCCTCAAATTATTCTCTATCTCCTTTTACTATATCCTTCCTCAAAAGTGTTTTGGTATTGATCATTCCCTTTCCCAATATGCCCTTTCTTTTATGACACCTCCCTTCTTTCCATATCCCATTGCCCTTTTATTTTCCTGCAGAGTAAGATAAATTTTTATATTCCTATTGAGTATCTATGTTATTTCCTCTTTGAGTCAATTCTGATGAGAGTAAAATTCATTCTCTCCTCTTTCCCTCTTCCCTTTCACTGTAAAAGCTTTCTTCTTTCCTCTTTTTTTTTATGACAGGTAGTTTGTACCATTTCACTTCTCCCATTCCCTTTCTCTCAGTACATTACTCTCTTACCCCTCAATTTCATCATTTCTTAAAAAGATGATATTTATATTCACCTCACACCTATGCCCTCTATCTATCTATCTATCTATCTATCTACTTCTAACTGCCATAATAATGAGAATGTTCTAATGAGTTACATGTATCATCTTCCCAAGTAGGAATATAAACAGATAGACCTTTTTAAGTCCTTATGATATCGCTTTCCTTATTACCTGCTTATGCTTCCTCAGTGTTCTGTATTTGAAAATCAAATTTTCCATTCAGTTCTGGTCTTTTCATAACTGATGAAATCTATTTCATTGAATTACCATATTTTCTTCTAAAGGAATATACTCAGTTTTGCTAAGTGGGTAATTCTTGCTTGAAATTTTAGATCCATTGCTCATATTCCATGCCCTCTGGCTCTTTAAGGTAAAAGCTGTTAAATCTTGTGTTATCCTGACTGTGGCTCCACTGTACTTTAATTGTTTCTTTCTGGATGCTTGCAGTATTTTCTCCTTGATCTGGGAGTTCTGGAATTTGGATGTAATATTCCTGGGAGTTTTCATTTTGGGACCTCTTTCAGGAGTTGATAGGTGGATTCTTTTTAGAATATCAGTGCAGTTTTCCTTGATAATTTCTTGAAAGATGTTGTCTAGTCTCTTTTTTTGATCATGATTGTTAGGTAGGCCAAGAATTTAAAAGTTATTTCTCCTGAATCTATTTTCCAGGTCAGTTGTTTTTCCAATGAAGTATTTTACTTTTTTTTTTCTATTTTTTCATATTTTTTGGTTTTGCTTTATTTTATCTTGATTTCTCATAAAATCATTAGCTTCCATTTGCTTGATTACATTTTAAATGACTTATTTTCTTCAGTGACTTTTTGAATCTCCTTTTCCAATTGCCTAATTTTGCTTTTAAGGCATTCTTCTCCTCATTAGCTTTTTGTATTCCCTTTTGCACTATTCTCAATTCTTTCCCTAAATTCTCCTTTATCTCTCTTACTTGATTTTCAAAATCTCTTTTGAGTTCTTCCATGATTTGAGCCCAATTCTTATTTTTCTTGGAGGTTTTGGATATAAGACCTTTGGCTTTGTTATTTTCTGAGTGTGTGTTTTGATCCTCCTTGTGGCCATAATAACTTTCAATGTTCAAAAATGTTTTTATTGTCTGCTCATTTTTGTAGTCTATTATTTGGCTCTGTTTCCAGGGTTGAGGGTGTACTTTACCAAGATTCAGAGGTTGTATGCAGCTGTTTTCAGAGATTTTCAGGAATCTGACCACAAGCACTCTTTTCTATCCTCGAGTTGTTAGGAATGTCCCCATCCCATTGTAGCTGTAAGACCTAGTATGTTAAATCATCCAAATTCTGCTTTGTTACTTCTAAAATCCCTGAATTAAGACCAAGGCTGTGCTGGCACAGCACTACTGCTGATTCAGAGGTCCCATGTTGCTGACATTGGGTTCTGAGCTGCAGCCTGGGTAGAAGTTGGGGAGTTGGGGAGGGGTGTGGGGAATGGCCATGCTGATATTATGTGCCAGAGTTCCATCCTGGTTCCACATATCTTTTCTCCTGACCTTGCAAGATCTCTTTCATGTGTGTGACTGAGAAATGTGGGAATACCAGTAGTACTCCTGACTTACAGGCAGGGTTGAGACCGGATCCAGAGCTGGGGCTGAGATTAGGCATGGGGCTGTGCTGGTGAGTGATTTTCACTGGGACTGCATACTGGACTCCTACCCTGCTGTCACAGACCTTTTCTGCTGAACTTTTAAGTTGCCTTTAGCTAGAAAATGTTCTACTCAATTTTCAGATGTTCTGATGCTCTAAAATTTAAGAGTAATTATTTAAAGGAATTTGCAGCATTTTGGGGGAGAGGTTGGGTGACATCCTGCCTTTACTCCACTGTCTTGGTGCCACCCCTAGTTATAGATTTTTAAAAGATATACTTAATATAAAATTAATGAATGAAAATGTTCACATGTGAGGGGGAGATCAGAATATCT
Source organism: Antechinus flavipes (assembly GCF_016432865.1). Taxonomy (NCBI): domain Eukaryota; kingdom Metazoa; phylum Chordata; class Mammalia; order Dasyuromorphia; family Dasyuridae; genus Antechinus; species Antechinus flavipes. The sequence goes on along the minus strand of NC_067398.1, from coordinate 557,027,328 downwards.
AACAAAATATTTTATTGAGTGATTGATTTGAAAAATAAATGTCACATCTTCAAAAGGAAAAACTTAAGGGATGTAAAGTTAAATAAACTTTCATACCTGGTTGGTGGGGAAATTGGGGGAAGGAAATCTATATTTTCCTTTGCTACATATCTGCTATGGAAATGTTTTGTATACCTTCACAAAGGTCTTTTAGGGTAGAGAAGTGCAGCTTGTATAGTGTTAAGAGAGATTCTTGAATTCAAACTTTTAAAAAGAAATGTAAAAAAAAAAAACCTGTTTTATATGTGACTGGGGAAAAACAAAATGCATTTAAAAAGAACTCATACCTGGTCTGAAGTTTTAAAAAACTATTACAAATGTGGTATATTGGATGAAATATATATTTGATGATAATGGGTTCTGGATTACAGAAGAAAATCCTTAGGCAGAAACATACTCTGATTGCCATTAATTCAAAATGAATATCCTTTGTCTGTCTGTTTCAAGCTCTTCTGTAGTTGCTCCCTCCAAAATGAAAGCCAAGCATGTCTTCTTCCCTTATAGATTATATAAAACAGTTGCATCTTCCTATTCTCATTTACTTCTTGAAGATTAGTTAATTTTATTGTGACCAAGAGTTACATTTTTAAGATATCTGGAAGATAAGAGTCAAAATAGGTGGATCATCTAAATTCTTCTTTGTTACTTTCTAAGTTTTACATTATGTAAAGTTCAAGCAAAAGCAAAAGGAAACAACAAATTGACCAGCACATAGTTTAAGATAAGCCACATAGGGTTGTTTGAGGTGTATAAAGGGCAGGGAATTCCTTGTACTCCTTGCAGAAATCTCTTAAGTGGAAGCAGGACATGCTGACTATTAATCCAGAAAGTCTCTCTAGAATTATCATGTTCTACATATTCTAGGGATAATCTAGATATAGATTATGCATGTTTCTCAAAAGAGACAAAAAACAAAAAGAAAAAGAATATATAGGTACACAAATATTTATGCCAGCTCTTTTCTGGGGCAGAGAATTGGAAATTGAAAGGATACTCATCAATTGAGAGGTGACTAAATAAATTGCTATATGTAATTATGATGGGATGCTATTGTGCTATGGTAAATGAGGAGCAGGGTGCTCTCAGAAAGATCTGATAAGATTTCCATGAGATGATGCAAAAGGAAATGTACTATGTACAAAATAATAGCATTGTTGTAAGAAGATATAACTATTCACAGCAATACAATCATCCAAAAGAATTCTGAAGGACTTATGCTGAAAAATTCTATTCGTACCCAAAGAAGAAACTGAATGCAGATTGAAACATACTTAAAAATACTGTTTTTCTTCATTTTTTTTTTTTGGCCTTAGTTTTCTTTTTTTTCACAACATGACTTTTATGGAAATACTTTGCATGGCTACACATGTTTAACCAATGTTGAACTATTTGTATTCTCATTGAAAGAGTACAGGAAGGAAAGTAGAGAAATAATCTGGAATTCAAAATATTAAAAATTATTTTTTAAATTATTTTACATGTAACTGGGGAAAATAAAATAATAGATACATTTTAAAAGAAAATCTGAAAAAGAAAATTAGAAGTATCAACAGAAAATTTCATGCACACATGAGCATGATAAGAAACAAAAATGCTAGGTACTTAGCTGAAGTAGAAGAGATTTAAAAGAGATAGAAAGCATATAAAAGAAAAATTTTAACATCACTAAATTCATGATGGTGTGGTTACTGATCTACAGCCAGGCCTTCAGGAGAATGCAGTGAAATGGGTCTTAGAAAGCACTGGTAACAATAAATTTAGTAGAAGTCACTGAATTCCGGGGGAGTTATTTTTTTTTAAATCCGAAAAGAAAGTGTTGTTAAAGTGCTACACTCAATATACCAGAAAATTTGGAAAACACAACAATGGCTAATGGATTGGAAAAAAAATCAGTTAATGTCCCAATCCTAAAGAAGAACAATGCTGAAGAATGTTCAAATTGAACAATTACACTCATTTCATATGTTATCAAAATTATGCTTAATATGGCACAAATTAGAGATTTATTAGAAGAGCAGGATAAGTTTTGATGAAGCAGAGAAAGAAAACCAAATTGCCAGCATTTGCTGGATAATGGATAAATCAAGTAAGTTCCAGAAAATGACCACAACAACAAAATGGATGTGTATCACAGGAAAAAATTGGCAAGTGATCAAAGAAATAGTAGTACTTGATCATCTTACTTGCTTTCTGAGGACCCTGCATGCCAGCAAAGAAGCAACAATTAAAATAAAAAAATGGATCTACTGATTATTTTAGAATGGAAAAGGAGAGCACCAAGGTTTTATGTATTGTCATCCTATTTATTTCATGTACATGCTGAGTGTATCATTTGAAATGCCATACTAGATGAATCAAAAGACAGAAATAAAATTAGGATTGCTAGGAGAAATATCAAGAATTTCAGATGTACAAATAATTCTACTCTGCATAAAGTAAAGAATTAAAAAAATAGACAAAAAACCTTTCTTGGTAAGAGTGAAAGAGAATGTAAAAGATGTCTCAAAGCTTAAACTTAAAAAAAAAAAAAACAAACAAGAAAAAAATAACAAAGAATGTGACAAATGATCCCATCACTTAGAAGCAGTGTCAGATTTTATGTTGCTGGGTTCAAAGATCTCTACAGATGGCAACTGCAGCCATAGCATTAAAAGAAAAACAAAAAAAAAACAAAACAAACAAAAAAACTCTTTCTTTTGGGAAGAAAAGTTTTAGTAAATCTAGAGTCTATTCTAATAAAACCAAGACTTCACTTTGTCAGCAAAGGAACACTTTCAAATTGTGGTGTTACAGAAGACTTTTGAGAGTCTCTTGGATGACCAGGAGATCAAATCAATCAATACTTAAAGAAATTAATTTAGACTATTCACCCAAAGGTCAAATATGAAGCTAAAGCTTAAACAGTTTGACCACATAATAAGAAGATGGTATTATGGAAAGGAGCCTTGTTTTGGGAAAGTTTGCTGGTAAAAAAGACAAGGAAGTGGAAGACAATAAGATGTCATCAAAACAACAAACATGAATTTGGACAGACTTTGATAGATAGTGGAGAATAGAAGGGCCTGGCATGCTATTGTCTATGGGGTTATAAAGAGTCAGATTTAGCTGAATGGTTGAACAACAGCAACATTGTTTAACTAGAGGTCTAGCTCACTTTATGTATTTAATCAATATCTAATACAGAATATAAATTGGATTTTTTTTTATTTAATAATAACTTTGTATTGACAGAATCCATGCCAGGATAATTTTTACACGACATTATCCCTTGCAATCACTTATGTTTCATTTTTACCCCTCCCTCCCTCCTCTCCCCCCCCAGGATGGCAAGCAGTCCTATATATGTTAAATATGTTGCAGTATATCCTAGATACGATACATATTTGCAGAACCGAACAGTTCTCTTGTTGCACAGGGAGAATTGGATTCAGAAGGTAAAAATAACTCGGGAAGAAAATCAAAAATGCAAATAGTTCACATTCATTTCCCAGTATTCCTTCTTTGGGTGTAGCTGTTTCTGTCCATCATTTCTCCAATGAAACTCAGTTAAGTCTCTTTGTCAGAGAAATCCACTTCCATCAGAATACATCCTCATACAATATCGTTGTCGAAGTGTATAATGATTTCCTGGTTCTGCTCATCTCACTTAGCATCAGTCCATGTAGATCTCTCCAAGCCTCTCTGTATTCATCCTGCTGGTCATTCCTTACAGAGCAATAATATTCCATAACATTCATATACCACAATTTACCCAGCCATTCTCCAATTGATGGGCATCCATTCATTTTCCAGTTTCTAGCCACTACAAACAGGGCTGCTACAAACATTTTGGCACATACAGGTCCCCTTCCCTTTTTTAGTATCTCTTTGGGGTATAAGCCCAATAGAAACACTGCTGGATCAAAGGGTATGCACAGTTTGATAACTTTTTGGCATAATTCCAGATCGCTCTCCAGAATGGCTGGATTCGTTCACAACTCCACCAACAATGCATCAGTATCCCCGTTTTCCCGCATCCCCTCCAACATTCATCATTATTTTTTCCTGTCATCTTAGCCAATCTGACAGGTGTGTAGTGATATCTCAGAGTTGTCTTAATTTGCATTTCTCTGATCAGTAGTGATTTGGAACACTCTTTCATGTGAGTGGTAATAGTTTCAATTTCTTCATCTGAAAATTGTCTGTTCATATCCTTTGACCATTATAAATTGGATTTTCATAAATTAAATAATTTTTAATGCTTTAATGGATATTGGTATTCAAATATATCTTGTATCATATTACTTAGCAGATTGAACAATTCCTCCCAAGATCCACCTGCTGTGCAACTTTTTGATTGTTGTTTTCTTCACATATTTCCCTCTTATTTAGATGACACTGAAATTGAGAAAACAGTGTCCAAAAATCCAGTTACTTCAAAACAGTAAAGGAGGGAGGAGGAAGGGAAAGAAAGGAGCCAAGATAGTGGAGAGGATATACATTTCTTTCTGACATCTTCCCTGGACTCTCACACTAATTACCAAATCCAGCCTCTGAATTAGTTCTGAACTGGCAGAACCCACAAATACTGGAAGTGTAACAAATTACCAGAAGACAATAATTTCAAAGATCTCCAGAAAATGTCTGTTTCAATCAGGCATGCAGGGAGGTAGGCCAAGCATGAGCAGGCTGAGCACAGACACTGGGGAATGCAGGCAGCACACAGTCCTGGGGTAGTGTGGGCTCCATGAGCCAGAAAATCTATGGGGAAAATCTACAGCAGTTTTGGGTACTCTGTCCTAGTTGCAAACCACTAGATCCACAGAGAAATTATAAAACATCCAACACTGACATAAAAGGTAAATAATGAACCCTGAAACACCAGTATTTCATCAGAATTGGCCATGCCCATTCAACACCAGAAGTCAGTGTAGCCAGCAATGACCCAGTGCAGCCACTGTACTTGTAGAGGAAGTTTGGACAATCTTCCTTGCCTTAAAAGCAGATTTCAACTTTTAAATGAGTAAAGGAGCAAAAAAGAATTCTGACCATAGATAGTTTTTATGGTGAAAGAGAACAGATTTCAAACCCTGAGGAGACTAAAAGCAGATTGTCTCCAGATGAAGCACAAAAGGTGATATAAATTGGTCCCCATCACACAAGACTGTCCTCCAAGAAATTTGAAAAGACACTTAAAAGAGATCTAGAAGAAAGATAGGGAAAGGAAATGAGAACTTTGCAAGAGGATTTGGAAAAGGAAACACAGAAAATATTGAAGAAAAGTCATTGCAAAATAGACTGTAAAATGGAAAAAAGCATATAACTCCTTAAAAATAGATTTTACAAAAAGGAAAAAGAAAACAATTCTCTGAAAAACATAATTTGTGAAATGTAAAAAGAAAATAACTCCTTAAAAAACAGGATTTGTGAAATGGAAAAAAAATCAATAGAACAAAACAACTCATTTAAAAATTCAATTGGATAAATACAAAAATAACTTTAAAAAGTAAATGAAAAAAATAATTCACTAAAAATCAGAACAGAATAAATGGGAATGAATGGCTCAATGAGACATCAAAATTCAGTAAAGCAAAACAAAAATAAATGAAAAAATGGAAGAAAATGTAAAATATCTATTTGGGAAAACAACTGACCTAGAAATTAGATCTAAGAGAGAGTTTAAGGATGATTGCTCTTCCTGAAAACCATGATGGAAAAAAGAGCCTAGACACTACTTTTCAGGAAATCATCAAAAAGGACTGCCCTGATGTCATAAAAGCAGAAGGTAAAATAGCCATTGAAAGAATTCATCAAATACCTCTTGAAAGAGACCCCAAAATAAAAACTCCCAGGAATACTGTGGCTAAATTTCAGAACTATCAGGCCAAAGAAAAAATACAAGTAGCCCGAAAAAAAAAAATCAAATACTGAGGAGCCACAATAAGGATTACTCAGGACTTAGCAGCTTCCACCATAAAAGATTGAAGGGCCTGGAATCTGATATTTTGAAAGACAAAGGAACTTGGAATGTAGACAAGAATAAATTACCCTACTGAACTGATCATTTTTTTCTCTAAAGAAGAAGATGGACATTCAACAAAACAGGTGAATTCCCTTTATTTCTGATGAAAAGACCAAAGTTGAACAGAAAATTTGATCTTTAAATATAGAATTCAAGAAAAGCATAAAAAGGTAAAATGAAAAGAATTCATGAGAACTCTATTTCTGTTATGGGTATATATAGAGAGGGCATATATAATTTGATTTTGCTGTTATAATAAAACAAACAAACTAGAAGTGAAAGGGGGATTTTGCTGGAAAGAGGGGAAAGTGGAGATAAATTTATATTTCATGAAGAGACAAAGAAAATCTATTACAATTGAGGGAAAGAAGGGAGGGGGATGAACACTGTGTGAATCTTGATCTCATCATATTTTATTCAAAGACAGACTATTAGACATCTGGTTTCACAGAGAAACTTCTTTCACCTTATAGGAAAGTGGGAGGGGAACAGGTAAAAGGGAAGGGGTAGGCTAATAAGTGTAAAACAGAACTATTAGGGGAAAGGTATAGGGAAGGGCTATAAAAGGGAAGGACTGCCTGAGGAAAGTATTGTTCATAAGTAAAATACTAGGGGATAGGGAAAGGGAAAAAGGAAAGAGAAAAAGTATAACAGAATTAGTCATTTTAATTATAAATGTGAATGGGGTGAACTCTATCATAAAGCAGAATTGGATAGTAGACTGGATTAAAAGTCAGAACCCTACTATATGTTGTTTATAAGAAACATATATAAAGCAGAGTGATCCATACAAAATAAAGATAAAAGACTTGAGCAGAATCTATTATGCTTTAGGTGAAGTAAAAAAAAAAAAAGGTAGCTAACCTAATCTTAGCTCAAGCAAAATCAATAATAGATCTAATTAAAAGAGACAAGGAAGGAATCTACATCTCGCTAAAGGATAACAAAAATAGTGAAGCAATATCATTACTACACATATATGCACCAAGTGATATAGCATCTAAATTCCTAAAGGAGAAGTTAAGAGATCTGCAAGAAGAAATAGCAAAATTCTAATAATGAGGAATCTCAATCTTGCTTTCTCAGAACTAGAAAAATCAAACCACAAAATAAATAAGAAAGAAGTTAAAGAGGTAAATAGAATACTAGAAAAGTTGGTATGATAATCTTTTCAGAAAATCAATGGAGACAGAAAATACACTTACTTCTTGGCAGTTCATGGAACCCATAAAAAAGATGACCATATATTAGGACATAAGGACCTCAAAATCAAATGCAAAAAGACAGAAATAGCTTTTTCAGATTATGATGCAATAAAAATTACATTCAATAAAAAGCCAAGGGAAAATAGACCAGAAGGTAATTGGAAACTAAATAATTTCATTCTAAAGAATGAATGGATGAAACAGCTAATCATAGACACAATAATTTCATCCAAAAGAATGACAATAATGAGAAAACACACCAAATTTTGTGGGATATAGCCAAATTATTATTAAGAGGAAATTGTATATCTCTAGATGCTTAATTGCATAAAATAAAGAAAGAAAAGATAAATAAAGTGGGCTTGCAACTAAAAAAGCTGGAATGAGAACTAATTTAAAAAACCCAATCAAATACTAAACTTGAAATTTTAAAAATAAAGGGAGAGATTAATAAAACTGAAAGTAAAAAACCCTAATGAATTAATAAATAGAACTGAGTTGTTTTTATGAAAAACCAAAAAATAGATAAACCTTTACTTAATTTGATTAAAAAAAAGGACAGAGGAAAATCAAATTGTTGGCCTCAAAAATGAAAATGGAGAACTTTTTATCACATGAAGAGGCAATTAGGACAATAATTAAGAGTTATTTTCCCCAACTTTATGCCAATAAATTTTATAACCAAAGTAAAATGGAGGAATGCCTACAAAAATGTAGATTGCCCAGATTAACATAAGAGGAAATAAATTAAATAGTTCCATTTTATATTAAAACAAAACAAAACAAAAAAAAAAAACCTGAACAAATCAACTTCCTAAGAAAAAATCTCCAGGACCAAATGGTTTTATATGTGATTTCTATGAAACATTTAAGGAACAATTAACTCCAATCTTATGTAAACTATTTGAAAAAAAATTAGGGAAAGAAGGACTCCTAACTATTTCCTTTTATGCCTCAGACATGGTACTGATAACTAAACCAGGTAGAATGAAAAGAGAGAAAGAAAATTATAGACCAATTTCCCTAATCAATATTGATTCAAAAATCTTAAGTAAAATATTACCAAAGAGATTGCAGAAAGTCATCCCCATAATACACCATGACTAAGTAGTATTTATATCAGGAATAGTAGGGCTGGTTCAATATTAGGAAAACTATTGGAATAATTGACTATATCAATAATTGAACTAACAAAAATTATATGATTATCTCAATAGATACAGAAAACACATTTGATAAAATCCAACAAACATTCCTATTAAAAACACTAGAGATTATAGTAATAAATGGACTTTTCCCTAAAATAGTCAGTAGTATCTATTAAACTATCAGCAAGCATAATATGTAATGTGGATAAACTGGAACCATTCCTAAAAAAGATCAGGGGTGAAACAAGGTTGCTCACTATCTCTATTACTATTCAATATTGTATTAGAAATGCAATAAGAGAAGAAAAAGAGATTAAAGGAATTAGAGTAGGTAATGAGGAAACCAAATTATCACTCTTGGCAAATGATATGATGGTATACTTAAAGAATAACTAAAAAAAAACTATTAGAAATAATCTACAATCTTAGCAAAGGTTCAGAATACAAAATAAATGCACATAAATCATCATCATTTTTATACATTGCCAACAAAATTCAACAGTAAGAGATACAAATAGAAATTCCATTTAAAATAACTGGTGATAATATAAAATATTTGCAAATCTATCTGCCAATAGAAAGTCAAGAACTATATGATCAAAACTACAAAATACTTTCTACACAAATAAAGTCAGGTCTAAACTTGGAAAAAATCAAGTGCTTTAAGTTGAGCAAATATAATAAAGATGGCAATATTATCTAAAGTAATCTACTTGTTTAGTGTTATACCAATCTAACTCCCAAGAATCTATTTTACTGACCTAGAAAAAATAATCACAAAATTCATCTGGAAGAAGAAAAGGTCACGAATTTCGATGGAATTAATGAAAAAAATGCAAATGAAAGTGTCCTAATTGTACTAGACCTAAAACTAAATTATAAAACAGCAGTCATCAAAACCATTTAGTCCTGGCTAAGAAATAGATTAGTCAACCAATGGAATAGGTTAGGTTAGTAGGACAAAATAGTCTATGCAAGAAAACCATATAATAAATAGTTTCCCTCTCAGATCCTCAGTGGAGGAAGGAATTTGTGACCAAAGAAGAACTGGAGATCATTATTGATAACAAAATAGATAATTTGATTATATTAAGTTAAAAAGTTTTTGTGCAAACAAAAGTAATGCAGGCAAGATCAAAAGGGAAGCAATAAATTGGGAAAACAGTTTTACATTAAAAATGATGCCAACAAGGCCTCATTTGTAAAACATATAGAGAATTGACTCAGATTTATAAGAATTCAAACCATTCTCCAATTGATAAGTGGTCAAAGGATATAAACAGACAATTTTCAGATGAAGAAATTGAAAATATTTCTAATCATATAAAAAGGTGATCTAAATCACTGTTGATCAGGAAATGAAAATTAAGGCAACTCTAAAATACCACTATACAGCTTTCAGATTGGCTAAGATGACGGGAAAAGATCATGGTAAATGTTGGAGAGCATGTGTGAAAACTGGGACACTAAAACATTGTTGGTGGAACCATGAATGGATCCAACTAGTTTCAAGAACAATTTGGAACTATGCTCAAAAAGTTATCAAACTGTATACCCTTTGATCCAGCAGTGTTTTTACTGGGTTTATATGCCAAAGAGATATTAAAGGAGGGAAAGGAACCTACATGTGCAAAAATGTCTGTGGCAGTCCTTTTTGTACTGGCAAGAAACTGGAAACTAAATAGATGCCCATCAATTGGAGAATAGCTGAACAAATTATGGCATATGGATGTTATGGAATATTATTGTTCTGTAAGAAATGGCCAACAGCATGATTTCAGAGAGACTGGGAGAGATTTAAATGAACTGGTGCTAAGTGAAAAAAACAGAACCAGGTGATTATTATACTTGGCAAAAACAAGATTATATGATGATCAAGTCTGATGGTTGTGGTTTTCTTCAACATTGAGATGATTCCAACCAGTTCCAGTTCAGTGATGAAGAGAGCCATCTGCATCCAGAGAGAGTACTATGGGAACTGAATGTGGATCACAACATAGCATTTTTTTTTTTTTTTGTTGCTGTTTGCTTGTATTTTATTTTGCTTCTCTTTCTTCTGGCTTGATTTTTCTTGTGCAGCACAATAATTGTATAATTGTATAAATATGTATGTTTATATTCGATTTAACATTTATTTCTACCATGTATAACATATATTGGACTAGTTCCCATCTAGGAGAGGGTTTGGGGGAAGGGAGGGAAATTGGAACACAAGGTTTTGCAAGGGTTAATGTTGAAAAATTGCCCACACATATGTTTTGAAAAATAAAAAGCTTTAATAATAAAAAAAAAGTAAGGGGGGATAAGGCCAGCTCAGAATATAAACTTATTGAAAATATTTTTAAAATGCCTTCTTCCTTCAACATACTAAATTAGGTGTGAAGCTAATGATAAAATTAAAAGTTCTAGCCATTGAGAATTTACTTTATTTTAAGGATAATTCAACAAATTCTTTGATAGACAAATAGACTGAGAAGAAAAGAATATTAAAAAAAATGAGATGAGGTGAAGTACCTAAAACAAAGAATATACGATCTCAAAAATGGAGATAATAAGAAAGTTGTTAATGTGGAAAGAATACTAATATTTGTTCAAATCCTGCCTCTATTATTTATGGTTTCTTTCAGCTTTAGTTCAATCTTTTTTAATATTGAAAGTCTGTACTGAAGAAGACGTCCTAATTTCTTTCCACTTATAACCTCCTTTCACCCAAGAAATTTTTATGTGACCTTGGGTATTTAAGTATATAAAACAAGTATACAAATCAAACATTTACTTATAATAAATCACAATTTTGACCTCCTCACTACCACAATCATTTTTGAGGCTCCTCATGGAGTTGCAACCCACAGGTAAAGACACTGGAGACTAATAAACTTTAAAATCCTTTTTAGGTCTAAATTTATGATTTTATTATCCTGAAACTTAATCCTAGCCCTAGAAGTTAGCTGGAGTGATTGCAAAGAGATGTGATTTGGAATATCTTTAAAACTCCAGTTTAAAGGTCTTAAAGAGCAATTTGGAAAGGGAATAATTTCGAATGGAGTCCAGAGTTTCATATATTTAAAGCAGAAAGAGATCTTAGAAGGCATTTGCTTGAAACATTCACTTTTAAAATGTGAATACAAAATACTAGAGTAGTAAAGTGACTTGCAAAAGGTCACATAGGAAAGATACTTTGGAGTTATATTGTGGGAAGGACTTCTGCCATGTTGAGGTAAGTACTGATAGACTCTAAAAATTATAATGACATGAGAGGACTTTTGATCAGTCTCTGGGAATTAAACAGGCTATTAGGGTTTAGGAAAAGTAAGACTGGAATCAGGTGAAAAATTATAATCAGTCAAATCAGTGGTACTGGGAGTGTAAGAATGAGCTAAAAGGGAATGACATATCTGGATTGTGACTGAGAGAATGGGGAAATGGAGGGGAATGTAAGACTTGTGAATGTAAAAATAACAAAGTTTGTTAGCTATTAGATATGAGGGATTGTAAAGAGAATAAAAAGGTCGAGAATGATTCTGAGATCATGAACTTTGTTGTCTGGAGAGGTAGTAATTAGCTTAACAGAAACAAAAGAAATTACAATAGCAAAACTATACAAGTAGGGAATCTCATGTTGCTCTCTTAGAAACAGATATATCAAATCACAAAATAAATAAAAAAATAAAAAAAGAAGTTAAGGAGATAAATAGAATTTTTGAAAAGTTAAGTACGATAGGACTTTGGTGAAAATTGAATGGAGACAGAAAGTAATATATATATATTAGCGGTACATGGACTCCATGCAAAAATTGACCATGCATAAAGGCAGAAATAGTAAATGCATCTTTTTCAGATCATGATGAAATAAAATTACATGTAATAAAAAATCCAGGAGAAAATAGACCAAAATTAATTGGAAATTAAATAATAAAAATTTAAAAAATATAGCAAACAATGAGTTGGTGAAACAACAAATCATAGACACAATAAAAATCTTCATCCAAGACAATGACAATACTGAGATAAAATACCAAAATTTATGGGATGCAGCCAGAGAAGTTCTTAGGGGAAGTTTTATATCTCTACATGCTTACTTTTATAAAATATATAGAGAAAATTGGGCATTGCAACTAAAAAAGCTAGAAAAAGAACAAAATAAAACCACCATTTAAATATTAAATTTGAAATTGTGAAAATAAAAGGGAAGATTAATAAAATTGAAAGTAAGAAAACTATTGAACTAATAAATAAGATTAATGGCTAGTTTTATTAAAAAAAAAAAAATAGAAAAACTTTTAGTTGATTTGATCAGAAAAAGGAAAGAAGAAAATCAAATCATTAATATCAAAAATGAAAAGGGTAAGCTTTCTACCAAATGAAGAGAAAATTAGATCAATAATTAGGAGATATTCTGCCCAACTGTATGTCAATAAATTGGATACTCTAAGTGAAATGGATAAATACTTAAAATATATAGATTTCCCAGATTAACAGAGGGAGAAATAAATTACTTAAATAATCCATTTTAGAAAAAAGAAATTGAACAAGCTATTAATCAACTCACTAAGAAAAAATCTCCAGGACCAATGAATTTACATGTGAATTTTACCAAACATTTAAAGAACAATTAATTCCATTATAAATGCAAACTATTTGGAAAAATAGAGAAAGAATGAGTTCTACCAAATTCTTTTTATGACACAGATAGGATGCTGATACCTAAACCAGGTAAGATCAAAACAGGAAAGAAAAGTTATAGCCCAATTTCCCTAATGAATATTGGCACAAAAATCTTAAATAAAATATCAGCAAAGGGATTACAGCATGTTATCTCTAGGATAATACACTATGGACAAAAAGGATTTATACCAGGAATATAAGGCTGGTTCAATATTATTAAAAAAAAAACTATTATCATAATTGACTATATCACTAATCATACTAATAAAGATCATATGATTATCTCAATAGAAGCAGAAAATGCAGTTGACAACATCCAATACCTATTCCTGTCAAAAACACTAGAAATTATAGGAATTAATGGAGTTTTTCTTAAAATGATCAATAGCATTTATTTAAAACCATAAGCAAGCAACATATGTAATGGGAATAAACTAGAATCATTCCCAATAAGATCAAGAGTGAAACAAGATTGCCCATTTTGACCACTATTATTCAATATTGTATTAGAAATGTTACCTTTAGCAAGAAGACAAGACTATGTGTCTGTGTGTGTATGTGTGTACATGTGCTGGTGTGTGTGTGTGTGTCCAGATGTTCTTCACATTTTTGTTTTCTTCAGTACCATTTTCCTTTATTCTTGCAGGGTATCTGGGAATGTAATGTAGAATTCCAAAAGTAGTGCTTTCACTACTGAAAGTAATTTGTTATATTATACTTAACAACTCTTTTCAATTTTTCATCTGTTAACTTTTTTTCAGGTTTCATTTTAAAATGTACTAGGAAAGTTTTTATTTATGAGGTCTTGTCCTTTTTCAACTTTTTTTTTTTTCTCTATACTGTCTTCTTATGTATTATAATATGTTTTCCTTGCTTGTCAGGTCTCTACTTGGCTGGATGAGACGTTTTCTGATTTCATTTGTCCTCTCTGGCAATTGATTTGCATCAATTAAATTTCTTTAGAAAATTATAATCCATCAATGTCCTATTTTTAGCATTAAAAGCTTGTTTAAATATGTCAAGTTGGAGCAATATTAATTGCATGCCATAAATTTATTCTCTTTTTTTTTTTTTTTGGCTTTTGGTTTCATATCAGTCTTGATCTTTGCTCTAATAAGTGAATAGTCTGATTACATGACAATGATTGGGGAATCAATCCCATATAAGCATTATGCTTAATTTTGGTGGATAAGTGATTCTTCATTTTAGTACTAGTTCCTTTGCCATCCAGAATGTTCCATGACCCCTGATTTTTTTATTGTTGTACCTGGCAAGTCCCATGTAATCCTGATTGTGTATGACTTTCTGATATTTAAATTGTTTATTTCTGGATACTTCCAATATTTTTTCTTAACCTAATATTATTAAAATTTGGCCACGATATTCCTTGGAATTTTTATTTCCTGACATTTTTGGTGAATTCCTTCAATGCCTATTTTGCTCTCTGGTTCCAGGACATCAGGGCAGCTTTCCATGTTAATTTCTTGAATAATGACATCCAGGTCTTCTTTTTGATTATGACTCAGTAATCCTGATATTATGTCTCCCACATCCATTTTCCAGGTCAGTTACTTTTCCCATGTAATAGTTTACATTTTCTTCTATTTTTTTTTCTTTCTGTTGAATTTGTTAGATTGATTCCTAATGCCTCCCACTAATTCACAATGCCTTAGCTTCTTCTTGCCCAATTGTACCTTTTAAGGTGCTGTTTTCTCCATTTTTGTACATTCTTTTCCATTTGACCAGTTGTACTCTTTAACAAGATCTTTTCTTCAGTAGAATTCTTTAAATCTTCTTTTCTAATTGGTCAATTCTACTTTTAAACAGTTTTCCAAGCTGTTGACTCTTATTTTCATAATTCTCTTATATCATATTCATTTCTTTTTCCATTTTTTTCTTCTACATCTTTTATATGATTTTAAGTTACTTTTCAAGCTCTTCTATGGGTTTCTTTTCTTCTCTTCTTTAAAATATAATGGTTCTCTCTGGGAGCAGGTTTCTTGGAGAGGTTTTCTGGAAGCAGCCTTAGTTTCAGTTGAAAGCAATAATCACTCCAAATGCAGCCAGGTGTTAAAAGTTCAGATCTTTTATTGCTTCCTCCAAAATAGCCCAGTTAGTTTTCTTGGTGGCTTATCTCTCTGCTTGGTTCCAAGAGTTCCCTCCGAATGTTGTCTCCAGCCAGCACCAAGGTGAAAGTTGGAATGAATCTATCTTACCTTCGAGAGAGGGCTTCTGGCTCTCAATCTCCCAGAGTGCTCTGTGTCTGTCCCAGAGTGCTTCTGGGTCTGTCCCAGAATGCCTTTGTGTCTGTCCCAGAGTGCTCTGTGGCCCTAAGAACTTCTTGTTTATATGAGCTCTTTAAAGGTGTGAACACAAGCATTGTGTCTATCAGTTCCACTTAGTACCTTGTTTCAAGTTTTGGCCCATGTAAGATCAGATCAATCATACTGAACCATGCTAAATTAGATAATCATTTTCTCTATCAATTCGAATGACTTAACAGCTTATAAGGATTCTAACACTCAGGTATTTTGACATTGTTGTCCTCTTCTGCATTTTTGTGTTGCTCCTCCCTGTCACTGGCATAACTTTCTATGGTCAAATCTTTTTTTTTTTTTTTTTTTTTTTTTACTCATCCCCCCCTTTTTTTCTTTCTTTCTTTTCTTTTCCTTTTCTTTTTTTCTTTTATTGAACATGTAAATTGAAGTACATGATGATTTGGCCTTTAAAGGCTGCCTATTTTCCTGAGGCTACACTGAAGTCTATTGGAGTTCATGCTGTCAGATTCCCCATTTGTTTAGGTACCCATAGGATTGACAGTTACCTATTTTCCTGGAGCTACGCTGAAGCATGTTGCAGTTTGGTTTCTGGAGGGTGTCAGTTTTGAAGCAAGTGGAAGCCTTTGGAGGATGCCTGGTTCCCTGGGGCTGCACTGAAATACAAGGTTGTCTGGTTGGTGGAGGATGCCAATTTTCCATATCCAAGCATGTAGTAGTTCCTAGATGATGGGCATCCACTCAGTTTCCAATTTCTTGCCACTACAAAAAGGGTTGTCACTTTTTTGCACATGTGGGTCCCTTTTCCTGCTTTATTATCTCTTTAGGACAGAAGCCCAGTAGAAACACTGCTAGATCAAAGAGTATGCACAGTTTGAGTCCTTTGGGCATTTTTCCAAATTGCTTTCCAGAATGATTGGATCCATTCACAGTTCCACCAACAATGTATTAGTGTACCAGTTTCCCCACATCCTCTCCAACATTCATCATTATCTTTTCCTGTCATTTAGCCAATCTGACAGGTATGTAGTGGTTGTCTTAAATTGCATTTCTCTGATCAATAGTGATTTAAAGCACTTTATTATATAACTAGAAATGGTTTCAATTTCTTCATCTGAAAATTGCCTGTTCATATCCTTTGACTATTTATAAATTAGAAAATGGCTTGAATTCTTATAAATGTGATTCACTTCTTTATATATTTTAGAAATGAGGTCTTCAACAGATGCTTGTATGTAAAATTATTTCCCAGTTTATTGCTTTCTTTTTTATCTTCTCTGCATTGGTGTGGTTTGCCAAAACTTTTTAACTTAATATAATCAAATTTTGGATCATTTTGCACCTCATAATGTCCTTTAGCTCTTCTCTGGCCAAAATTTCCTTCCATTTCAGAAAATCTGAAATGTAGACTATCCTTTCTTTGTTCTTCTAATTTTCTTATAGTATCACTCTTTATGTCTAAATCATGAACCCATTTCAACACCTATAGGGTGTTAGGTATGGTTCCATGTCTAGTTTTTGTCATACAAATTTCTAATTTTCCCAACAGTTTTTGTCAAATAGTGAGTTCTTATCCAGGATGTGGTGGTCTTTGGAGTTATTAAACACTAGATTACTATACTCATTAACTATTTTGTCCTGTGAACCTAATCTAGTCCACTGATTGGCTACTCTATTTCTTAGCCAGTACCAAATGGTTTTGACTACTGCTGCTTTTATAATATAGTTTTAGGTGTGGTACTAGTAAGTCACCTTCATTTACATTTTTCATTAATTCTCTTGAGATTCTCTACCTTTTGTTCTTCCAGATGAACTTTGTTATTATTTTTTCTAGATATGTAAAATATTTCTTGGGGAGTTTGATTGGTATGCACTGAATATATAGATTAATTTAGGTGGTGTCATTTTTATTATAGTCACTCGGCCTACCCATAAGCACTTGATATTTTTCCAGTAGATTAGCTCTAACTTTATTTGTGTGGAAAACGTTTTGTAATTGTGGTCATATAGTTACTGATTTTGCCTAGGCAGATAGATTGCCAAATATTTTTATTATCTACTCTTATTTTAAATGGAATTTCTCTTTGTATCTCTTGCTACTGGACTTTGTTGGTAATTTCTAGAAGTTCTTGCCATATAAATGGCACCTTTTCCACCAATTTGTGTTTTAGGGTTATAATTCAATAGACTGTTGTATGCTTTCAAGTCTATGTTTTCCCATCTCTATTCTGTACACTGCTCTATATTTTTAATTCATGCTAAATTTTTTGAAAAATATTTCTTTATAATATAGTTAGATAGTATAATAGTACTTCCTACTTTGTAGAATTAAAGACAATAATATTAACATTTATTTGGAGGAGTAAAAGGTTAAACATATTAAGTGGAAAAATGTAATAAAGTAGGAGGTATCCACTATGAAAAAGATTGTTGTAGCAACATTGTGGGGGATTTTGAGTAATACTATTAGTTTAGTTGGTTAACATGAAAACAGATCTCTCTCCAAAACTTTAAACATTATTTCTAATAAAATTATTTTATTCTTTATTTACATATATCTAATATTTTACTTATTGATTTAATAGTTAGGTAATTAATACATTTTCAATATCTTTTAAATGGAATTCATTCCCCTATCTCTCCTTCCTGGCTTCTGTTAATAATATTGATAAAAGCTGATAGTTTTATGAATGTATTTTATATGATATTACTTTAAAAAAAGTGAATACTTGTCTTGATTATTTTAAAAAATATATTCTCTGGAGTTATTAAAAGAGCTATTATAATATCTGCAAAAAATAATTTTGCTTTCCCCAGGGCTATATTCCTTTTAATTCTCTTCTCTCATCTTTTCTTATCATTATGAAGAAGTTTTCTAATATAAAGTCAAATAATAGTGTAGTATCACAAATTTTATTACTTGTAAGTATTTTATAAAATTCACTTCAGAATCAATCTAGACTAGAAGTTTCTCTTCCTTCTCCTTATTTTTTGAATTTATTTATGACTTACTTGATTTTTCTTTCTGACATTATTTAAATTCTCTACCCTTCCAATTCCTTTAATTTCCATAATTCATATTTTAAAAAAAATATTCATCCTTTAGTTTTCATTTTCAAGTTGTGAGTACCAAATTGGCTATAGTAGTTTCTGATAATTTAATAATTTTAATTATTAATTAATGTGAATTCTTTTATTTCATTTTTTATAATTGTACCTGCATTATTTTCTCTTTTTCTGGATATGTATTCTTGAAAACAAGTCTTTCTTATCTTTCTTTAGTTTAAATTCTGTATACTCATCAACTAGTTCAATCGACCTAGTTCAATTTCACCTTGTGAACAAGGAATATAATATCTTGTTATAAACATATAAGAGCTAAATGATTAACATGCAATCTCCCCCAATAAATATATAAGGGGTAAATGGGATCAATTCATTTCAAGCCTGCCCTTAAAAATACATTAGATAAATTCTGAATTAGAATTTTCTCTTTCTTATTATATTACACACTTCTAAAATTAATACTTATTATTATTAGGATTATAATAATTATTAGTATTCCTCCTCTTTTCTTCTCAACCTCAAGGTTACCCTTTGTTTGTCAACCCTGTTTCTGGTTTTAGAATTTTGTTAATTCATTTTGATTTCTTCCTAATTATTCCCTACACTCTTTCCCCCTGAGTTAAGTAGTTATGTAAGATTCCTCTTTCTTCTCTTTCAATATTTTTGTTTGTTTGTTAGGACTTTAAAATATATTTTCTGTGGCTTTATCTAAAAATAAAATATCTTTCTCACATTTTTTTCATTAGTTCTATTTGATTTCTGTCTATGCTAATACTTTATTTTGTATTCATATACCTTATACTCATTTATTCCTTCTTCAGGCTCTGTGTTTTTCAAGGAATCAAGGGAATAAGTTTCCAAAGTATCTATTTGGAGTTCCTTTCTCTCTGCCTCCTTTTATATTATATAAAATTCATTGTAATCAGTTTCTTTTCGGCTCACCCGACTTCATTTTGGACATAACTTCAAGCCAGTTTGTATAGTTTTAGAAATGTTCCACTTATATTCAAAATGGAATAAACATGGGACATTCTCTGCATATTTCCTATAGAAATCCACACATATTAGGACATTGTTCATCTAAGAATTTTCTATAGCAATCTTAGGTCCAAGGTTTATTCTACTGTCTGTCTTATTTTATAGTTTTTCCCTCTTAGTGTGATGATTCTTATATTACATAAAACAACATTGCAAAAATGTGAATTAAACAGGTAACTAACGCTTATTGAATTGAATTGATGTTAAAACTTTAAAAAGCATTTATTCCTATAATCATTCCCTTTAAAATATTTATAATATTCTTTCTTCTGAATGTGTCAGGAGTGTTACAGTACTTTGGAATATAATTTTATTTGTATATATTATAGATTACAGACTTAATTATTCTAATTCTTTTTCTTTCCTGCTTCCAAGTTATGAGCTCATCTTTGCTTTGAAAGATGAAAAGATTTTTACACTGACCTCATCATGTCTCCTTTATCTTTCTTGACGTATACTCTCCATATTAATTGGTTCTTAATTAATCTTTGTGCTTGGGGATTTGGAATAGCTTTAGAGTATTAGTAGCCAGTACCTATTCTTGCTCATATTTTACAATGTTGATTGAAAATTAATTCAAAGTGGAAGAAAATGACTATATGCAATGGCGCAAAGTGGCCTTTGGGTTCTCTAATTAAAAAATCCTGCCAATTAGGACCGTAATTTCAACCAAAGTTTGCAAGCAGACCACTAAAAAGGCATTGTCCTACAGCCTAAAGGCACAAACTCCATCCAAAAATGATACTTTTTTCACAGTGAATGAATATATTGTTCACTTTCTGGAAAGATGACAAAAATATTTGTTGCTGACTTTTAAATTTCTTGTTAAACATTATTAAACATTATTGAGTGTAATTGTATCCTGTCTGAGTTCTTTAAAACAACATTTGAAATTGTAAAAATCAAAATCCTTTGAGTGTTCCTCCAGAATCAGCCCCTAGTCAGAGAAAGGGCGAACTGAAAAACATTTGATTAAGATTTAGATCTTATAGCCCTGTTGTTCTTACTCTGGGGGAATCATTTTATTTATGGTCTGCTCCAAGTGAAAGATTTCTAGCAAACTGGGCTCAGATGGCACTCAGCAATCAGGTGTTTGCTATTTTTGTCATTTGCAAATTTGGAACTGTTTTATAGACATTTGGAAGCAAAATGCATTCACCATTGGGGTCTCTAGGTTGGAATTGTGAATTCTTCTCTAAAATTTCCAGTGTGCCACATGATGAATGTTCATGGAACTTGAAAGTTGCTATTGCAAGAGTAGTTCACAATGTGAACATGTTTCTCTTAATTTGTGAAATACTTCTGTTTTCAGCATCTCACAGTGGAATGCCAGGTTGCTGTGCTTTTAAAGTTAGAGTGTTACCAGAGCCTCTCATCTCAGCTTCATAACAGTCCTGTGAAGGAGATGTGGCATGTATTATTATCATATTTTATAAGGAAGAAACCTGAGGCTTTTAAGTTATGTGCTTTGATTAAGGTCATATATTTTAGTAAGCTATTTGAAGTAAAATTTAAATTCAGAGAGACAGTTAAATAGTGCAGTAGAGTACTTGCCTTGGAGTTAAGAGGACCTGAGTTCAAATCCAGCCTCAGATTGTTGAACTTACTAGATGTAATACCCAGGGGAAGAACTCTGATTGCATTGTCAAAAAAAAAAAAAAAAAAAGAAAGGAAGAAAGAAAAAGAAGTATTTGAAATCAAGTCTTCCTGATTTCACATTTAATGCTTTAAATATAACTTTCTGCCTCTTTTGTGTAAATTATTACTACTAAAGAATAGTGATAATTTGGGGAAAAAGTACATTTAAAGTAAAATATTTCACACTAATGACAGACCATTCTTTCCAAATTGCCCCAAATTTTCATCTCTTTGTTATAAACTGAAATAATAACAAAGTCTCTTCTCTTAACGTAGATTTGGACATATCAGCCAGATAAAGTTTTTGTTCAGCTTTGTTTTGCTCTATAGAATATAAAATATTAAGCCTCTAGAACTGCTTTGTTGTTGTTGTTGTTGTTGGGGGGAGATGGGTAATTAGAGAGGGAAAGAAAAGGGCTGGGATGGAGGCATAGGGTTCCACTATTCTCAGGGTTTTATAACTAGCCTCTGGTTCAGAGATTTGGTTAAATGTTTCTGTCATGCATAATTCAGATTTTCTTTATACATACATACATGTATATATCTATATTTATCTATATATTGTGTTTATACACACACACATATAACTTAAATATGATTTCACAAGCTATAACTTAATTTTGAGGATTCCTCTGGTCAGTTTCTTTTTTTATTATTATTAAAGCTTTTTATTTACAAAGCATATACATGGGTAATTTTTCCAACCTTGACCGTTGCATAACCTTTTGTTTCATATTTTCCTCTCCATCCCCCACCCCTTCCCTAGCTGGCAGGTAATCCAATACATGTTAAATATGTTGAAATACAGTTTAGATCCAATATATGTATACACATTTACACAGTTATCTTGTTGCACAAGAAAAATCAGGTCAAGAATGAAGAAAAAGAAAAACTGAGAATGAAAACAAAATGTAAGCAAATAACAACAGAGTGAGAATGCTATGTTGTGTTCCATACTGTTCCCATGGTTCGCTCTCTGGATGTAGATGGCTCTCTTCACAACTGAACAATTGGAACTGATTTGAATCATTTCATTGTTGAAGAGAGCTACATCCATCAGAACTGATCGTCATTAGTCTTGTTGTTGCCATATACAATGATCTCCTGGTTCTGCCCATTTCACTTAGCATCAGTTCATGTAACTTTCTCCAGGCCTCTCTGAAATCATCCTGCTCGTCCTTTCTTACAGAACAATAATATTCTATAATATTCATATACCACAATTTATCCAACCATTCTCCAATTGATGAGCATCCACTCAGTTTCCACTTTCTTGCTAAAAAAGAGGGCTACCACAAACATTTTTGCACATACAAGTCCCTTTCCCTCCTTTAAGATCTCTTTGGGATATAAGCCCAGTAGTAACACTGCTGGATCAAAGGGTATGCACAGTTTGAAAACTTTTTGAGCATAGTTCCAAATTGCTCTCCAGAATGGCTGGATCCATTCACAACTCCACCAACAATGCATTAGTGTCCCAGTTTTCCCACATCCCCTCCAACATTCATCATTATCTTTTCCTGTCATCTGGTCAGTTTATTAAACAGTACCTTTCTCTTAATGAGGTGTAAGGTTTCTCTTTTCTCTCCTTAAATAAATGCCCCCCCCCACACACATATACTTGCAGTCCATTTTTTATTGATTAGGCATCAGCCTTATATATCATGCAATACCTACTCTATCTAGATTGTTTGGTATGTTACCTTAGTGTTACTAGGTAGGTTTTCTCCTTTCTTTAGAACTATGTTAGAGGTTTGGGGGTAGGCGTTCTTCCTGTATTTCAGTAGAAAATGTAGAGCAATTTCCTGCACCCTGGATTTAATTTCTGGCCAATGATTAAAGCTTCTTTTAACCTGCTCAGATTACTAGTACTTAATTTTTGCAGGCTCTTCAAACCTTATGACATTGTGGTTTTTCAGATCATGAATAGTTTTATTAGTAAGTAGTAGTAAGAAATATTAATATATAACATTCTTTTGGAAATGTTTGTCTATTTTTTTTTCTGTGTGAAGCCTCTTAAAACATGAAATTATTTTTGTTCTTTCTGTTTGTCTCAGGACTAGACCAATGAGTACAAGGGGGCAAGAGGCAGATTAGGCAGAAAATTTATCAGAGCAATAGTAGAAGAACTAAGAGATAGTAGTGCCAAATGTGTCAAAGAAGTCAAGAAGGATGAGGGCTTTATTTCCATCTTAGAGAATCTTTCTCTTACAGATTTAGATCATATATTATCTTCTACAGAAAGTCTTCTCTGATGGCCCAAATTGCCAAATTCATTCCCTAATTGATTTGTTTCTAACTAGCTTTTATTTGTTATTCTATGTTAATATGTGTACATGTTGTCTTACCTAAAGGAATGTAAATGATAGGGATTATTTAATTTTTTTTATTCATCTCCTCAGCACCTAGTATAGTATCTAAAATACAGTAGTTGCTTAACAAATAAGTGATTAATTTTCCTCTAATGTGAGTAAAAGTTCTATAAGGGGAATTTTTTCTTCCTATTTTGAAAAGAGGGATCTTTATTAGTGTACATTCAAAATAATTTTGTTCTAGAAAATATTAGGGTTCTAGAAAAATAATGTCCTTTGGAAGGAGTGTGTGTGTGTGTGTGTGTGTGTGTGTGTGTGTGTGTGTACACACAAGCAATAAGGAAATAATTATTCAAAAGGTTCAAGAATTGTCTGCCCTTTCTGAAAATTTCCCATTAAGGAGAACTGTCCTGTACATAGACTTTAATGTAATACCCGGTTGATACAGATTTTGAAACAGAAAACATGTCTACTGGCTCTTGTAGGAGGACCCACAGGAGAAGAGATTATCTCCAAAAAAGATCCACTGAGGTTGCAGATTCACTGGCTATAAGACTTCTAGGAGGTCATAAGTCTAAATACTGGTTTAAAAGCAGACCAGAAGATTTCATTTAAAGGACAAGCCCACCTTTAACAACTAAGGATATCTGCTTCAGACAAATTACCTGGGAGGGAGAAATAGATCAAGGATAAGACAATAGGAGTTGAGACTTTTATTGAAGTTAAGATGGTTGACATTAAAGGTTATAGAAAGATAAGATGATATCCATGAGAACATCTTTAGCAGACAACTAGAAAAATGTCTCTTTTCCCCAAAGAATCAAGGACCAGAAGAACATTTCTCAGGGACCAGAGCCATTGACAATTTCAGTGTGGACAAGGGTGGTGATTGATATGGTCCTCTCTATAGGCTAAGGCCAATGGGAGATATCTTTGAGGGAAGCCAACTTAGAAAAGCACCTTTGCCTTGATATGTGGAAAATATGAAGATAAAGTTCTAAAAAGATTTATATCTTTTTTTGAATCAGTCTTGCCAGACAAAATCTGACTTGCACAGAAATCTTTCAACTTCAATGAGTATCCAGCCTTTAAAGAATTATAGCTAGATGATCTGAGAACTGAGATGAGATTAGTCAAAATTAGGAAATTTCAAGGCCTATCTCCATTTTATATGAAGTAACAGGACCACAGAGTTAACTCTAGAAAGAACTATAGAGAATATTTCTTTCAGTTTCTTTACTTTGCATATGAAAATATTGAAGGCCAGACTGGAAAAAAATGATTTTTCCATAATCATTTCGGGAAAAGAGCCTGATTTTGGCAGGTCCAAGATCCCACAGGTAGTAAATAGTAGACTCTTTGATCCCATAGCCAGTACTCTGTTTACTGTCCCATACTGTTTCTTTCTTTTTCTTAATAATTAAATAATCTATTTAAAATAGTGTTCTAAAATATTAGCCCTAGTATTAATTCTGTAACATCTAAGATATCAATTTACTGTATCCTATTATTCAGGATATAATTAAGAACATAGATATTAAGAGGCAGCTAAATGGCACGGTGGATCTAGAGCACCAGCCCTGAAGTCAGGAGGACCTGAGTTCAAATCTGGTCTCTGACACTTCTCACTTCCTAGCTGGGTGATCCTGGGCAAGTCACTTAACTCCAATTGCCTCAGATATATATATATATATATATATATATATATATATATATATATATATATATATATATATATATATATATATATGAATAATTCTTAACAAATTGCATAAGATGCACTAACAATATATTGGGATAAATTTTATTCAGAAAGACATAGACAAAACTTAGTATGATTCTGCTAGAATTAGAATGCAAGTGAAACAGCAGAGGGTGGAATGGGGAAAGTATGCCTTTTGTTGAATTATATTATGTAAGATCTGCTAGAGAATTTTTGTGATGAAACACATGCTGGCTAAAGTAAATTGTATTTTGTGGGATCCTAGTGGTAATTGTGAGATTTCAGGATCATTTATTTTTTGTCTTTTAGTTCAGTTTGCCAAAAGCAATTCTTGATGAGCACTGCATAGACCTGAGAATCTAAACTTAAAAAAATGGGGCAAGCTCTAAGCTTGGAACATTTTGCTTATGTGATACTTGACACATTCCAAAAATTAATGACTTGAATATGTTTTTATTTTATTTGTTTGTTGTTGGTGGTCAATATGATGATGATATATTCAGGGCTTGACTACAATGTGTGTACCTGTAGTGTACCTGTAGGAATCACAGTATCTTTTTGAAATCATCCTTTGAATAATTTTCTTGAAATTAAAAAAATCAAATGAGGTAATATACATACATACATACATATATATATAAAACATTTTTCTAACATCAAAGTGTTACATAAATACTAGTTATTATTATTATTAATTATTATTTTTATTTTGATCTTTCATGCTTTCCATTCTCTGTGCCACCATGGAGTTTATTACATCATTCTTATACCTTAGAGGCACATTCTGAAATCTTTGTTTGAAAAGTTATTGCTATTCTTTGCTTCCAATTAAAATACAACATCACCATGAAATATCCCATTTTAATGCTGCTGCTTGCACCATTAGCTTTCATAGCAACAACAACACAATGAAAACACAAATGAATAAATGAATAAATAAAATTTTGTGTTTGTTCTTGGTCTTTGAAGATATAGATCCTGGCTGAGGTTATCATGTTCTCTCAAGAGATTTGATTACCATTTATGGATAAAATCTCAATAGATTGAGGAAAAGAGAAAATTCAAAGGGGAATTGTATAGAAATTAGGCTTGAACAGTGTCTGTGTACCAGGAAGCATGAGCTGAATTTCAACTTAAAAATTAAGCATTTAATAAGCATTTGATAAGTGCCTCCTGCTTGTCAGACAATGTACTAGTTATTGGAGATACAAAGAAAAAAACAAAAGTAACCCATAAAGTAATCAATAAGCTATTAAAAGATTATGTGCCAAGCACTGTGCTACTCATGGGATAATCAAAGGCAATTATAAAATGGTTCCTTCCTTCAGGGACTTTACATTCAATTGGAGGAGATAACTTAATGATAAGGACTAGACTTATGATTTCATTACTATAGAGTAGTGCTAGTTGAGGAAAATTTTTTTATTTGATTGTTACAAATACAGGCTGGTGTCTTTGCAAATTAGTGTTGTAGAGAGTTGTCTCAGTCACTAAGAACATAAGTGTACTAGGCAGGTTTACACAGTATGTTTTGGACTTAAGTCCAGTTCTTAACATGATTTTACAGTCAGATCCCTATACAGGAATGCCTCCCTGTTCCTTCTACATATATGAGTATCTTTCTGTTGCCTCCAATTATCTGTCTCCATCTCTCATTCTCTGTCATCCTGTGTATATTTCCTTGATGCCTTTTTGCCCGTTATACATGAATATGTCTAACTGTATCTCCATCTATCTCTAGATATAGATACGCATGTATGCATATGTGTGTGTTTATGTCTTATAAAGAAAAATCTTGGGAGGAAGGACCTTAAAATTGGGGAAAATCAAGAAAGGCTTCATTAATAAAACAATCCCTGCTCACTTGCTCTCTAGAGTTTATTTTCTCCCATTGCAGTGAAACAGCATATAAACAAATATAAGTAAATAAGAAATAATTTGAGGGCAGGGAATGTATTAGTAACTTCAGGGAAAGGGAGAGATATAGAAAGTGTCATTTGAGCTGACAATGGAGAGTACTGGGGAATTTATAAATTGTAGGTAAAGTATTCCAGTTCCAATTATAAGCCATGGCTGTCTCTTAGTTGTGGGTTTTCTCAGATCAGTATTGATACTGGGGCACCAAGATTGGCTATTTCTTTGGTTAACATTGTTTCCATAAATAATTACCCCAACAAGGCTTTTGCATAATTGAGATGCAGTTTCTGAAAGTTTGTGAAAGGAATAAAATATAAATAAAGTTCTTAGAATGAATACCTTCCATTCTGTTTGGTATTTAAACCTCTTTAAACAAGATCCAGTAAGAACTTGACTTATACAACATGCTGATTTATAGTGAAATACTAAAAATGAAAGAACTTGAAACTCTTGAAAGAATACAAAATTGTCGAAAAATGAAACAAGGCTCAGACTATCAAGGTTAAATAAATTTCTTCTTTTGTCAAGATACACACACACAGACACACACATATACATATATATGTAAATAAATGTAAATATTATACAACTATATCTTCAATACATCCCTAAAAGATAGGGAACACATGAAACATTATTTTACATATATTTGATGGAAAATATTTATTTAGAGCACACTGTAATATTGAGCAATTGGTGGCAATTTTCTAATGCAAAAAGCACTCAAAGATGTATTAGCTTAGGTTTTTATCATATTTTATTTTGAATTTTGTATGTTTTTATATTAGTTGTGTTGATTTTAGTGTAGTAACTAGTCTTCTCATGGCAGTTGCTGTCAAATTCATAATTCAGTGTTCAATAATCAGTATGAACATTTTAACTTATTGTTTCCAAAAGAAAACAAAGGTGAATCTTCATAGTATTAGATTTAAAATATGTGTATTTTGTATGTATTTGTGTGTGTGTGTGTGTGTAGAGAACATACCTACTGGGATCAGAAATAGAATGATATTTTACGCATGTAATAATTGGGGCATATGGCAAAGGTTTTCAGACCAATGTGTCTCAAAACTGGAAAGTACTTAACAAATGACTCCATTCAAGCCCCTCTTTTTGAATACATGGGAGTTCAGAGACATTTAATACAGGAGTATCTTTTCATTATTTCAAAATTTTACTTTATAGTTTTATCACTAAAATGGGTCTTAAAGATCATACAGTTGAGTCTCCCACCACCACCTTTTTTATAGAAGAAAAGCCTGAGGCCAATAATAAATAAAGAAGTTGCCCAAAATCACACAGGTTGCCCTAAATCACACAGTTGCAGAGGTAAGATCTGGACACTGATCGGCTGACTCCCATTTCAATGTACCTGTCACTATATCATCTTCATTCAACTGAACCATACTTGCTAAACTGTGCACTATAGCTGATATTTTTTCTTTACATGCCATATTCAGATTTCCAATCTTTTTTTGCTCTTTCATCGATAGTCAATTTAAAATCAGAAGAACTTATCTCTTTGGGCACCAAGCAACCATTTTTGTTCTGTGGAGAATTTCATTTGACCCTCTTTTTTGTTAACTCTTTTCCTTTTATATTTACATTTCTTCTCACCTTAATCTATCCTCTTCTTTCTCTCTGTCATAGTAATGTAGATGACCAGTGGGAGAAAATTCATGGATGTCTACTCTCAGATAAAAGGATCTATATAAATTGGGCAAAATAAGCCCTAAGCTACTTTCTCCAATCTTTCTTCTAATTACATACTTACATTTACTTCCTTTCTGTAAAATTAATTTACCCTTGGCTCATCTGTAATTTCATTTACATAGAGTTTATACTGATATCTCTATATTTGTTCTTTCTCCTCTACTTTCCCTCCCCCTTAATACTTCACCATATATAAATATATATATATATTCATAGCAATGTTTCCATTTCACATTATTCTTCTAAAAAGTCTGGTCAAATATCCATTCTATTATCTTTGAAACCATGTCATATCTGACC
This sequence comes from Antechinus flavipes, assembly GCF_016432865.1. Lineage (NCBI taxonomy): Eukaryota > Metazoa > Chordata > Mammalia > Dasyuromorphia > Dasyuridae > Antechinus > Antechinus flavipes. Next base: position 556,998,287 of record NC_067398.1, on the reverse strand, counting down.
TTAAGAAAATAAGTACATTATAACTGTTTCCTTATAAGGGGAATGATGAAGTAAAGTGACCTCTGCTTTCTTTTCCACTTTTTTTATTCATATTTTTCTCTTCCCTTTCAATGGATATTGAGAAAGGGTTTTTTAAAAGCATTATATTCACTTCAAATATGCAAAATTATATGAGCAATTTAATATTATGAGAAAAGCATTAAATAATAGAGATAGTGTATGCATATGGCAAGAATGGTTTCCTGGAAGGCATAGGCTTTGGCTTATTCCTCTTTTTATTCTACAGAATATTAGTTTAATTCATAGTAGGTATGTGACAAAATATTTTTTGGAAAAATGAACATGTACATAATCTGACAAAAATTACATTCTGACTCATGTCCATAAATGATTAAATTATTGAATATTTCTGCTTATACTTGCATTTCCAAAAGAAATTATTTGATAATATTAGTCATTGATTTTCGTTCTCAGTAAAATATATGTGAAAATCTTTAGGAGAGGAACTAATTTTACCCTTCTCACACTTTATATCACTAGTACTTGACTCATACCTTGAGCAGAGTAATCCCTAGATATAAATGTTGGTTCAATCTGTTGGTTGAGAATACTTTAATATTTTTATGAATGTTTTAAGTTTTATGAATGTTATTTCATTGCTCCACAAATAAACCTTGAGTTTTGTTCCAACTATGGTTTTTATTAAATTAAGATATTCATGTAATCTTTTTCTTACTACCAACAACTAATTTGAATGACATCTGGTAAAACAATTAGAAATAAGGGAACAATAGTAAAAATGATAAATAATTTTGAATGACAATAATATGTTTTTGTCTAGACCTGTGATTTTACATGTAATATTCTTCCATTAAGGAAACACCTACTTCAAATGCAGATTTGAAGTTGCTAAGGAAATTCGCAATCTTAGACAGAGACTAGGACTTGCTAGACAGCTAGTGTGCTTCAGAAGTAGAACTTGAATTCAAGTTTTCCTAATTGAATCATGGCCTTTGTGACTTCAGGGCTGACTCTCTTTCCCCTATTGCAAATTAAGTATTTTTTTAAATTATGAAATACTTTCTGTATACTACATTAGTTTATGTCACTAATATGACAACTGGAAAGTGTGGTCTAAGGCAGGGATATTCAAACTCTCTTGGGTCATTGTCCCTTTGACAATTTGATGAAGCCTATACACCCTTCTGAAAGTAATATTTCTAAAGTGCTTGTATTATTAAGGAAATCAACTGTAGCTTTTTTAATAAATTAGTTTATAGATCCCTAGATACGGATAGAAGAAAATCACTGGATTCAAGAGTTTAGAGCAACATTATAATTTTCATTTTTAAATACATTTCCCACTACTTCCTCAACTAAGAAATAATGAAACTTGATTCATTATTAATTTTTAAAAATTAAAACAAAACTTAAATGAAGTGTGGAAGTATTATTCTGTCCAGTACTAATATAATTATAAATAAATACATTTTAAAATTTGTTCTTAGGTTATAAGTATGTAATTGTGCTATGGAATCATTCAGATTTAGAAGAATATATCTCCCTTTTTTATATTTTTCTAATAAAACAAAGTTATTTTTTTCAGGCAAAATGAAAACCTGGTCTATGTAATCTAGCAGTTGTCAGAATTCAACAGGACATTCTTAGCCTTTTGACACTACTTTGCATATTTTAGCAAATTGCTACATTTTGTTTTCCTACTTGTACATTGTCTATATTATTCAATACCTGAGGAATTGGTCAATGAGATTATTCTGTTTCCTCCCTTCTCTGAAGACTCATCCTTTGTAAAAGCTTTAATATACTGAAATTAATCAAAAGTAGACAAGAAGATACAGATTTGAGACTAATTTAAACATTTAAGACTTAAAAATGTCTTGACATAGTAGTATTACTACTGATACAAACATATATGTCTATATACATATATATCATTTTCTAATATATTTGGAATCCATAAATACCCAAAAGAAAATGTATACATAAAAATGAAGAGTATAAAGATGACAAAGATTCTATAACCATTTCAATATGCTTATGTTATATTTATTTAATCCTTTTGATTTTACTAATCTTTAAACATGATATAAATCATTGAAATCTGTCACAGCTTGCCAAGTACTACATATAGATAAGCCTTGACTTACTGGATTTTTAGGACCAAATGTAAGATATTTGTTAGAGAAGAAATAATCATTGAAATAAATAAATAATGCATTAGAATTATAGTAAGTTATAAATTTTTCTTTTCCACAAATGGATTTCATGTACATGATCCAGAGCTGTATTACTTGCATTTAGCCTGATAAATTATCTTCATTAATTAAAATACTAAAGTTTATAAAAATGGACTTTAAATTAATCAAGATTAGATTATTCGTCATTTTTGGTCAAAGGGAAATAGGGCATTGAGTTGTCTAGGGGAATCACAAATCATTTGAAATAGTTTAACGTAAATCTCAATTTGAGAAGCATGGTGGTGTATTAGATGGAATACTGGACTTCCAGGGCTTCTTGGGTTTACAGTTGGCCTTTGCCACTTAATAGTAGTTTGACTGTAGGTGAGAGGCCTGGTCTCTAGTCCCCAAGCAACTCCTTAAGACTTATCTAATAAGTTGTGGATAGATCTTTTTTTCCTTCTTGGACAGAATTACAGATCCTTTGTTATAACACTGATTTTATTTGGACCAGATCTTCAATTTTGTCAGTATTTCTCTTCCTGGAGGGGAAATTTTTATACAAAGTGGATGAGCATCATTTCTCTAAGTTGTTTTCTTAAAGTAGCCCCAGTAATTGAAAGATCAAATGGCTTTCTAGCGACACATTGCTAGTATGTGTCAGTCATGGGACTTTATTAATCCTTAACCAGATCTCCAACTAGTAGACAACACTGTTTATAAGTATTAGCTCAGTAAATATTTAAGTGAAGTGCAGTTTATGATTAATTCTCATATTACCTCAAAACTTGTCTTTTTCAAATGATATTTCTTGAAAGTAATGAGGTTTAACTTGTTTTATATGATCTTTTTAGTCATACCATTAGGATCATAATTAAAAAATAGAATGTTCACAACATTATTACTAGATAATACTTTTATCAGGAGTTATATACATCTACAAATACAAATATTGCTTTCGAAGGAATTCAAAGTACAATGAATCTTAAAAAGATAAATATTACTTTATCAAATTGGATTATACCCCATTTCATTGTCACCATTTTTCTTAAATCTAATAATTTTTAATAGGCTATCTCTTTTTTTAAATGTTTTATTTTAGGGTTACTAAGGTTACTAAGAAGAAAGGGGAATGCACTGTTTTTTTTTTTTAATATAGTCTATTTTACCCCAATGTCATGCTAAAACAATTTTTAACTTTTTGTTAATGTTTTGAATTTCAAATTCTATCCTTCCCCTTTTCCCTTTTCTCCTTCCTGAGATGGTAATCAATCAGACACAAGTTATACATGTGCAATCAGGTAATAAAATTAATGTGACAAATTTTAAAAATTCAAATGAATTACTTTCAGCACTTACAAAATTAATGTGTAGGAAGAGTTACCCTGGGAAAGAAGAGTGTTGGATAATGGGCATTGAGAAGAAAGACTGTAACTGGTTCATCTATGTTCTTTTTTAATAGGCTCAAATATTTGGACTAGAGGCTTTTGTAAAGAAAGGTTCTACTCATCACAGGACAGTCAGAAGAGGTAAGATTGACACAGCTTCAAGTATTTGTTCAATAGGCCAGTGTCTTAGATATTTTAAATGTTTAAAGTTAATATCACTTGTTAATCCAGAAATCTTCCCTAACTTCTTCCTCCTCTCCTTCCCCTCCTTCTATCATTTTGACATGTGTTTCACATAATAATTTTTTTTCACTTCCCTAGTATATTCAATAAGTAATAATATAGTATTTAGTACTGTTTTGTTTGGATCTGTGATTTCATGAATATAATGTGGACATTCCTTTGATCAATGCAGGTGGGTAACTTCTTTTGAATTTTATATTCTTACAGAACTGTCATATCAAAAAATTAACTGACTTGTGTAGGACTCTAATCTCTCTCTTCTTCACTTACTATATTCCACATTGATTTTTATTTTATAGTTCCTTGGGTATGTGTCCCCCTGATAGATTGTAATTTTAAGAAGATTTGAAACTGTGTCTTTTTTAAATTTTACATCTTGCATTTCACCTATCACAGGGCTCAGAATGCACTGGGTATGTATAGTTGGATTTACCACTATCCATTTCATATAGCATAGGATTTGGTACACAGTGTTCGCATTATCTGAAAAATCTGTAAGATTTTTAGCCCTTATTTAATATCTGAGAAGACTGAATTATTTTGATATTAAAAAATAAAATATGCTGATATTATACAATGTTATATATGTACATAATATGTGTATATATGCAGTTCTGAGTTTCTAAATCTTTTCTGTGTCATCTGCTGGCCTTTGTGTATCATCTATTATTTCTTCAAAACTTTCCCCAAATTCTCATTCACATTCTAATGCCCACCAATGATATATTGAAACTGAGATAAGAAAACTTAGTATGTGGAAGGGATAACTATAATCAAATTGAGTGATTTGTGTCTGAATTTTGATAACACCTGACTTCATCAGATTCATTGTTCACATGTAGAAATATTCCAGAGTTAACTTTTTTTAATGACTTCTGTTATAGATGCCTCAAGCTTGGCTAGACCTTATAGACTGAACGAGTTCATTTGGAAAACCTTAGAATTGTGAAGAGAGCTATCAGCAAAGTTGTGACCTGCTGGAACTGAGTAGTTATGCATAAGAATCTGAAAAACCGTTTTTGTATCTTCTGTGTTTAGAAGAGTGATCCCTTTAACACTGCATAATATGAAGTTGTGACTCAAATAATCTTTGATCTAGTGGAATGAATGATTATAATCAACTGCATTACTCAGAGGCTTAATGGGGAAACAATCTGAGAAAGGAATTTATACTGATGTAGTTATTTGCAAGAAGGCATATTTTTGTGTCACTATGGACTTTAATTCAATATTATTTAATTTGAATTATTAAACATTATTGACTGTTTTCTGAGATGTACTGAACTAGGCACTGAGGGTAAAAAAAAGGCAATCTTTGGCCTCAAGTAATTTATATTTTATTAGGAAAGTGGGAAGGAAAACAATGTAAATCATTGTTATTTTGGTTCAGATTTTATCAGTTTCAGCAACTCCTAGTATGAAAATTTCTTCTAATGCAGACTAAAACTGTTTTTAACTTAGAGTTTTAGAGATTTGTCTGGTACTCTGATGCTTTAAGAGATATCGTACATCCCAGATGTGTAAGAGGCAAGAGGATAGTTTCTCTGTATTCCTTATGTTCATTCGTCAGTATAAAAATATTCCTTCACATTCGTGCATCATATATTTTAGCCTTTCCCCTTTGTTTCCAGTCTTTTTTTTTTATTATAAAGAATGCTGTTGTAAACAATTTGGTGTATATGGAAATATTGTTTTGTCAATAACCAGAAGTAGTACATTCTGAAGGAGTAAGGATATTTTAGCTACTTTGTACAATTCCAACTTGCTTTCCAGAAAGGTTATGCTAATTTGCTATTTCACAAAAAAATGTATTGTGATTGAGTGACAAAGTAAATAGAATACTGGTTCTGGAGTGAGGAAGGCCTGAGTTCAAATTTGTCATTAGACACTTATTATCTGTGTGACCTGAACAAATCACCTAATCTGTGTTTGCAAATTGGTAAGATGAGTTGGAAAAGGAAATGGTGAATCACTTTAGTATCTTTGCCTTGAAAACCCCCAAATTGGCATAATGAAACAGGCATGACTGAAATTCCTGAACAATAAATGTGAAATGCACTAGGAAATCAAAGAAAGGAAACAACTCTTGGAAACTTGAGGAAATCTTCAAAGAAACTTACTTCAGATGGGAAATACCACATAAATAACTAAGTACATAAAATTTTCAGATTGTGTTAATTAGTGCTGGAAATGCTCCATAGAGGCAACATTGTATTATAGACTGGCAGAAAATCTCATACTTAAGAAGACCTGTGTCCAAAATCTTCCTCCTCCATACCCTGGACATGTGACTGTATAGTCTCTCCATACCTCAGACACATTCAATAAGATTCTAAATTTCTAAGCAAGTGCCTAAGCACTTCTCTATACCAGTGAAATCACAAATCCAATCCTCTGCTTCATTATTTCCCCTGAAAAGATAGCTTCAGAGAGCAGAGATCTCCAAATATAAATCCGTTTCTATCTGAAGAGTTGGACTTCCTTTTGAAGTCTATTGTGATGGAGACAAAGAAATACAAATGGCAGAGACCCTGGCCCCAAGGAGGCCACAATGTGTCTGGGACATATAAAAAGTTAACTTTTAGAAGATTTCAATAATAACCTAAGAGAGCAATACAGACCTCCTAAGCAGGCCATGGTTAATTGCCAAATGAGTGGTATGGGCTTCAATAAACAAAGAGGTTTTTGTGGGTGGTAGCAGTAGTGTGGCCTGGGCATTTTCCATGTAAAGGAGGGAACCATGAAGCTGGTTCATGGTCAAAACCACAATGTCAAAATGTGAAAGAGTGCACCCATGTGTAAATGATCTAACCAAGACTTTAGTGGGAAAGAATAAAAGAAAATGGATGAGGAGTTGCAACAATGTATCAGCTGTGGCCTGAGTATAAATACAGCCTGAGCCTTTGTCTGACAAGGGTTTGGACATATTTTATTGAGCATCATTTATTTGCTGAGACCATTGCTTCCTGCCAGGCCTGGTTATGGTTATGGTGAAGGAATAAAACTGTGGCCCAAAATTAGTGCCCAGGTTCCCAGGGAGTCCAGCACGTAACCTAATCTAACTATTGCCAGTCTCTGAGGCCTTTCTTGTATTGCTGTCTTAGGTTATTATCTAACACTTCTAATGGTTAACTTTTAAAAAAATACATCCCAGACACAGTTAATTTTTTTGTTATTATTTTTTGAGGAATTGTAAAAGTGTTCTTTATTCATTTTCACTTTACAATTTAAATACTATGACCTCATCTCTATGTGCATTTTATATGACTGCATGAAGTCTATTTAAGAAATGGCCCTAGCTAACTTAAAGACCACCAGGTTTCATCACTAACAAGTAAAGGGCTGGATGTGCCCAGCACTTCATGTCTGAATTCTGTGAGACAATTTGAATGTCATTCCTGAAAGCAATCCCCCTTTCCTGAGCTTTTCCAGATTGGAGAGCCCTAGACAGGAAAAAGGCTATTTGGCCAGTAGATGGCAGTGTGAGAGTGGGGAATTCAGATCCGGCTCCACTTTGCATGAAACTAGCTCAATAAAAAAATGCCTTTTTGACTTGGAAGCATTAATGAAAAGAACCTTCAGCCAGACCTTTGTTTTTGAGCCAGGTTCCGCTCTTGAAAGCCTAGGCAAACCACAGGTGCTGCTTTGCAAGTGCTTTGTCTGAAGCAGGGTTGCTCCCATCCCCTGGCATTGGAGTCTGTCCCTTCCCCACCACTCCCCAGCCTGAAGTTGCAGAACATATGTGTGCTGCTCATTTACTCAGAGCCACGCAATCTGCCAATCATCCTGTACATCCTTGCTTTGTGCCTGGGGAAAAACTGTTCACCACTCAGCAGCCGTCCCTGTACTCTTCTGCCCTCTTGACAGAGTGCCAGCCTCCGCCTGGGAACCACACATTTAAGCCCACATGGTGGAGGTCTGAAGCTTGTTCATCTTCAGATATCGGACTGACCCCCATCATTCTTTCTATCCCAGACCCCAGAATAGAAGAGGGAGACTGGAGGGGGTTGGGTTGCAATTCTGAACTGACAAATTTGGCTACTCATGGGAAGACTGCTTCCTGGAGCTGAAAGAATATTCCCCATGGTTCATCTAGTAATGGGCTCTATTCAGAATCCTTGAGAAGTCATGCAAAATAGGGCAGGCAGGAAGAAATCTAGGCTTGGTTTTGCTTCTTCAAAATATAATTACTCCTGATTTTGACAGCTTTTAGCTTTGGCAGAATTTTTAATTTTTAGCTAGCGACACAGCTTTTGAATCTCCCTTTTGCAAGAGGTTATGAAACGAGAATATACATGTCTTCAAGTACATTGAACCTTTGATGTTCTTAGCATAGTCTTTACTAGAAGGGAGATCATAATTCTAAGAAGCTTCTTGCTGTGTAGTGCCCAAATTCTATTATTGCAATAGAGGATCAGAATCTTGCTGGCTGATGTTATTCTGGGGTAAATGACATTCTAAAAAGACATACCAATATTTCATTAGTCATATGTACAAGAAGAGAGAATTTCAACATCTAATTGTTAAAATACATGAAAGCATCTGAAACATTGTTCATATGTTTATATGAGGAGATTATGTGATATAGTAGCTTTTAATTTCAAGTTGGACATAAACTTGCTTCTGGGAGTTGGGGCAAATCATTTAAAAATTGGGGCCTTAGGTTCATCTTCTAAATTGGACTAAAACAATCTGAAGGATAGGCTCCAAATCTTGACTTTAGGTAGACCTGCTCCATTAAGAGCAGAAGACACATAACCAGTATTATTGGCCCAATATTTGAAGGATACTCTGCTTATTATGTACCTACTGAGCATAGTAAGCAATCATTTTCTGATGGTCCTGGATTATTCATTTGAATTTTCAAACATTTTACAGTACCATAGAATTTTGTAATGTGAAGGGATCTTATAGGTCTCTCTCTCTCTCTTATCTGAATCCTACATAACTGCCTCTCCTTGGATAATTATATCTTCCAAGATAGCATATACTGTTCTGTGAAACCTCTAATTTTCAGGACTTTAAAAAAAAAATATCAGCTTGAATTTTGTCATATAAATTCTACATATTGCTCCCAGTTCTGCTGCCTGAGTCTATGGGGAAAATTGTAATATCTTTTCCAAACTGTAATTCCTTTGTCATGAAATGTTTCTCAGTAATTTTGATATTTCCTTGATCTTAACTCACCACATACTCCCACCCCATCCTCCTTTACTTCCTTCTTATAAGATTATTTCTGGTTCTTCTTTTCTTTTTTCTCACATTTTGCTTTGATGATGTTATAGAAAAATAGAATATGGAGTTGGGGAGGACCTAAGAGGTCAGTTCATCCATTCAGTATTTAAGTGTGAATCATTTCTTTATCATTGCAAATCCTAGTCAATATCACTTGACTTACCCATCAATTGGAGAATGGCTGGATAAATTGTGGTATATGAATGTTATGGAATATTATTGTTCTGTAAGAAATGACCAGCAGGATGAATACAGAGAGGCTCGGAGAGACTTATATGAACTGATGCTGAGTGAAATGAACAGGACCAGGAGATCATTATACACTTCAACAACAATACTATATGAAGATCAGTTCTGATGGATGTGGATATCTTCGGCAATGAGAAGCGCCAATTCATTTCCAATTGATCAGTGATGAACAGAACCAGTTTCAACCAAAGAAAGAACACTGGGAAATGAATATGGACTGCATGCATTTTTGGGTTTTTTTCCCAATTTATTTTTACCTTTCTAAATCTGATTTTTCTTGAGCAACAAGAGAACTGTATAAATATATACACATATATTGTATTTAAGATAGACTTTAACATGTTTAACATTATGAGACTGCCTGCCATCTGGGAAGAGGATGGAGGGAAGGAAGGGAAAAGTTGGAACAAAAGTGATTACAAGGGACAATGTTGAAAAATTACCTATGCATATGTTCTGTCAATAAAAAGCTATAATAAAAAATATCACTTGACTAACTTATATTTCTGAGACCTTTATAGCATTTTAAATTTTTGAAAAAAATTGACATCTTTAAAAAACATATGCAAAACTATCTTCAGAATCTATAATCTAAAAGTTATTAGGATCCCCAAAGGTCATTAAGTCTAATCTATAATAAATAAAAATCTCCTTTACAACATATCTAACAAGTTGTAGCCCATTCTATTTTGGGGTGCATTCAATGGATGGGGTTTTTTTCCTTGTGTTAAATTCAATTTGCCTTTGTATCTATTGGTCTTAGTTCTTCCCTTTATGACCAAGAAGAACAACTCTAATACATCTTTTAGATACAAACAGCCTTCCAAATAATTAATGATGGCTGGCATGTCACGTGTATATTTTCTTTTCTTTAGGCCAAATATTCCAAGTCATTGTTACCCTATTCTCTCATAGACTGAACTCATGACCCTTTATCATTTTGGTTACTTCTCAATTTTCTTCAGATTATCCATGTATTTCTTAAGTTGGGCTGCTCCAAATTGAACAAAATAGTTCATATGTGATTTTTCCCAGTAGAGTGGAACTGTCACAATCCTCATTCTGCATGCTGGTCTTGCTTTAAATTAAACCAGATTGAAATCATATTTGATTTTTTTTGGCTATATTCTAATGGAGGACTTCAATTGACTTTGGATTTGGATTCACTAACATTCAATATCTACTCAATATTCTTCCTCAAATTAATATGTTTCAAATTTATTTTTGAAGCCAATGTAAGATTTTACATTTATTATTTTAATTTTACCTTCTGATTTTGTTTTATTTATTTATTTGATCCTCTTTTTCACTTTGGTAACTATCCTTCCTAAATTTGAGTCATTTATATCTAATAGTTTGGTTAGATCATCCTTTCACTCATTCTCTTTCTAGTTCTCCTCCTCTTCTTCCTCCTTGTCCTCCTCATTCTCCTTGACCTCTTTCTTGTTTTCTTCTTTTTCTTCTTCCTCCTCTTCCTTCCCCTCTTCATCCTTCTCCTTCTCTTCTTCCTCTTTCTCTTCCTCCTCTCCCTCCTCCTCCTCCTTCTTCTTTTTTTTTTGCTCTCCATTTATCCACATTTTTTCAAATATTACTGATTACATAATAATAGCTCATCAATCAAATTGGCTGGTTCTTTCAAGTATCCTATATTACAGCTCATACTGGTATGATGAAATGACCAAGCACAGCTAAGTGCTCTCTTTTTGCATTCTGTGCTTGAAGACTTCCTGTGAAGGGATTTTATTTTTACCAAGGAAATCCATTCAATTTTTTTATACTGTTATACTTTTCATTGTTAGGCAATATTACTTGATATTAAAGTATAATCTACCTCTTTACATCTTTTGCCCATTGCTCCTAGTTTATTTCACTTTTCATAGTTTTGCCCTTTGGGCCAAGCAAAAATAAATCTAATGTTTCTTTCACATGACAATCCTTTATATCTTTGAAGACAGTTATCATGTATCCCCTAAGTCTCCTTTTTCCCAGGCTAAACATGCCTAATTCAATCAATCTGTTCTTGTGTTGTATAAGTTAATGTTCACTTACCATGCTAGATGCTTTCCCCTAGAAATTTTTCAGCTTTCAGTGTCCTCCCTCAAGAATGGTGTTCATAACTGAGCATAATATTCCAGATGTAGTCTAACAAGAATAGAGGACAACAGAACTATTACCTGCCTTGTTCTAGAAACTGTACTTTAATTAATATAGGTTATTATCTCAACAGCTTCTTTTGGCTACATTTTCACTCTTTTTTAAAATTTAGAATTTATTTATTTATTTAATAATTATAACTTTTTATTGACAGAACCCATACCTGGGTAATTTTTTACAACATTATCCCTTACACTCACTTCTGTTCTGACTTTTCCCTTTCCTCCCTCCACCCCCTCTCCAAGATGGCAAGCAGTCCTATACATGTTAAATATGTCATAGTTAAATTTTCACTCTTAATGAACTCATAATTTTCTGAGTCTAAAATGCCTTTTTGAAATATCTGTAGATGAATAATCATTTGTATCCAGCTAAATTTACCTTTCTTGTACTTACATAATTTTTTGAATTCAAATTTAGAAATTTACATTTATTTCTAGTAATTGCATTATATTATCAACATATTGAGAACTTGGTGCTTTGTTGAGGGGAGGATACATCTTGATTCTCTCATTCATTTTGTTTTGATCTTTCTTTTCCAGATTTCTGTCACTTATGAAAAAATATTCCATCTACCTTTATCCACAACAGTGACAAAATATTGAATAAACTAATGCTAAGGTCAGAGCTTTATGACATTTAATTAACTTCTCTGTAAGTTTACAACATTCTGTTAATCATTTCTAGTTTTATGTGTTCACTTATTCTTTGCAATCTAACTTATTGCAATATGATCCCCGTTTTGAATCTACAAAAAGTCCAGAGAGATACAGTTTCATAAATTCTTTGCTGAAATAAAAAAAAAAGTCTATGTATTTCAATTCCTCAATTTTTCAAGCTAATTATACTTTCAAAAAGGCAATGAGGTTAGTCTGGAATGACTTTCTTCTTTTGAATCCATGATGACTTTTACTGATGACTCTTCAACTTACAATTGAAACAATTCATTTCCATTTTTTTTTTTGAAAATTAACATTACTTTTTCCAATTTTGGATTCTATTGCATCTCTCTCATTGTCCATGATTTTTGATGATGTGGCTTGTTTGGGGAAAAAAAAAAGATTTTTTAAAGCAACTTGGTATGCATTTTATTTGTGCCAGTTAGCATATTAATGGCTACTTTGTGTTCTCACTTATGTTAGATTTTGGTTTCCTGCTAATAATTTTGCTTGCATTCTTCTCACTCTGAAGATCAGTCTCCCATTGAGAAAAGATAAAGCAGAAACAAAATAGGAGGATATATATTACCTTCTCCATTATCCATTATAATAATCCTATTACCTCCAAGCAAATATTCAATCTTTTTTTTACTTATTTTTTAAAAAAGCGTCTTTGCTATTTTTAGTATTCATATCAAGCCTCAGTTTACTCCTTAAAAGAACATGTTATTATTAACTATTCAAATTTAGTTTCCTTACATTGTTTATATCAATAAGAATGAATTTAAAATATCAAAGTTGATCAGAGATTGGTTTTCTTTTATTGTGATCATGCCTGTACTTTTTAATAACCTCTCTTCTTAAAAAAAATGAAATTATATATTTTTATAATAAAAATTCCCTTCTTGTGACACAATTTCATCTTAGAAGTTTTCTATCTATCATTTATTTATCTCAGGGAGGCATTATAGTGGATAGAAGTGCTAGCGTTGGAATCTAGAGCATGTGGGCTTGAATGTTTCATATTCTTACTAGCTGGATGCAATTCTTAGTAGTTGTTTTAATTTTAGAGGCTTTAGTTTCCCTATCTTTGAAATGGGATTTGGACTAGATCTCAAAAGCCCCTTTAAGGTCTAAATAAATGTATGATCAAGATCTTATGAACTTTGGGGAATTTATTTGTTGAAATTTAGGGATGAATATTTAAGCTGTGCAAAGCATTCCTTTCTTTATCCACCATATATTATTAAATGGCATTGTTGTTGTTTTCCAGTTTTCTTGTCATCTATATGTTAGCAACTAATTCCTCCTTATCAGTGAGGACTAGATCCTAAACCTCATGTCTCCCTATTGAATCCTGAAACAAAGGCATATTAAGGCAAATCAAGAATTACTCAGTTGGGGACACTAATATATTGTTGGTGGATTGTGATCCAATCCTTCTGGAGAGCAGTTTGGAACTATGCCCAAAGGGCTATCAAATTGTGCATTCTCTTTGACCCAGAAGTGTCTTTATAGGGTCTGTATTCTAAAGAGATCATAAAAAAGGGAAGAGGACAGATGTGCAAAAATGTTTGTAACAACCCTTTCTGTAATGGTAAGGAACTAGAAACTGACTGAATGCCTATCAGTAGATCAATGGCTAAGGAAGTTATGGTATATGAATATTATAGCATATTATTGTTCTATTAGAAACTATCAGCAGGATGATTTCAAGACCTGGAGAGACTTAATATAAACTGATACTAAATGAAGTGAATAGAACCCCGAGAACATTGTATATAGCAACAACAATTTATGTGATGATCAGTTCGAATGGAAGTGACTCTTCAACAATGCGATGATTCAGGCCAATTCCCATAGACTTGTGATGGAGAGAGCTGTAGTGAACTTTCTAAAGCCCCCAAGTTGGGATAACAAAACATACTATTGCTTCCTAGAGCCTTCATGCTGGGGTGCCAAAATATAGCATCTGGACTAATTCTCTGGAGGACCTCAGGACTAGCCCTAGTCTATGGTCTTAGTGGCGGAGTGAAGGAGGCAGGAGACTTATGAGGAGTCAAAGATAGAGTCCGTTTATTTCAAGTCCTCTCAGTCCTTAAATACCTTAGTAGGATTACATAACTACAGTACACGGAGCATGTGTCATCTGTAGAACCATTACATCACCATATCACTATAGCACACTGTGAATGAGTTAACTATAAGCACCCTGCTATTGATATATAAATTCTTCTTGCTGTAAGTATCCCTTGCTTCAAATAATACACAGGTGGTCATGCCCTCCCTGCCTTCTCAGGAAGTCCTTAGGGGAGATGGAAAGTGGAACCAAACATTGTCAGCAGGTTCCCTCTGGGCTGAAGGGTCTTATACCTTATCCAGAGTTCCCACTATCTGAGGTCCTCTACAGAGAACCATCTGCATCCAGAAAGAGAACTGTGGAAACTGAATGTGGATCACAATATAGTATTTTCACCTTTTTTGTTGTTTGTTTCCTTTATTTTCTTTCTCTCTCTCTCTCTCTCTTTTTTTTTTTTTTTTTGGTTCTGATTTTTCTTGTACAGCATGATAAATTTAGAAATATATATAGAAGAATTACACCTGTTTAACATTTATTGGACAACTTGTTATATAGGGGAAACAGTGGGGGTAAGTGAGGGAGAATGTTGAAAATCATCTTTGTGTGTATTTTGAAAATGAAAAGCTACTGTTAAAAATGAATTGCTCAGTTGCTTTAGTTATAGCATAGAAGATATTCAGTAGACATCTGGATAGTGGAAAGGTCCCATCCCTATGTTATATTGTCCTGGTCATGGCTCTGCAACATGTACCATGAAGCCAGAGTTAAGATTTACCATTTCTTTAATAAAATACTTTTAGCAATCCACAAGGAGGTAAAAACCTAAAAGGAAGTTTCCTGGAATATCAAAATTGCCTTTATAATACTATATTACCAAAAAGTCATTCTTTTTGTCCCAAATGAATCATCTAAGGTAAAGTTACATTGAAACACCTCAGGTCTTCTCCATAGCATTTTGGTCCACATGTAGCTCCATTGCACTGACTGGTAGTCTGAAAATGTGAGAGTTAACCCTCTACCTCAGTAGTAAGGTAAAAGGACACATAAGCAAGCAAAAACCTACTAAGAAGTCTCCTGGGTTCTCAGAACTGCCTTTATATATGCTACATTAACAAAGAGTTATTTTTTTTTTTTGTCCCAAGTCAATCCATCTGAGGGAAAGTTAGCTCAAAATACCCAGGTCTTCTCCAAAGCATCTTGGTACACAACAGCACCAACTGATAGTATGAGAATGTGAGGATTAACTTAAACTACCTCAGTTCCACCAGTATCCTAGTATGACTAAATATCTTTAGATAATCTTTATCATTTATAACTGGAGTTCATTATCTAACTACTCCTTCTGCCTGGGTATTCTCTAATATTCCTTCTACCTCAATATCTCTTCTGTTTCTCCCTTTACTGATTTTTATTGAAATGATTTTAATAATAAGATCTCTTCATTCCTTTCACTTACTAAGACCAGTTCACAGATTTCTTCATAGAAGAATATTTTCTTTTTGGTATATATTTTATTAAAAAAAAAAAAACAAGAGAAATGAGTGTCTTTTATCATTCTAACTTTTCTTTTGCCTTCTGACCCCTAAATCAGTTCTTTGTCCTTATTGTGATCTCCAATCCTTCTACTACTCAGTTATACTAGACTGGTAGTTTCCCTAATTATAGATAGAGGTATTTAAAGCTTGGAGTCATGATGACCCATGTATATATCCTGCTATATACATCTAAATAAGTGAATTTGACTTTCATATAACCTCCTATGCCTAAATTTTCCCTCCTATAAGTGGGAGAAGTAATAATCTCATCTTTCTTATAAGATTGTTGGGAGGATCAAATTCTTATTGATGCCCATTTCATCACATACCATTCCAACTGTGCTCGCAACTGTGTATTAATGTTCACTCATTCTCTCTCTCTCTCTAGTTACCAGGTACTTCTCTGTTATCTATGAATCCAGTCATCTCTTTCATTTCCAAAACAAACAAACAAAAAAAAACCCAAATCCTTATTTAATCCAACCATTTTCACTAGCTGTCATCAAATAATTTTCTTTCCCTTTTTGACTAAACTCCTTGGAAAAAAAAATTGAAACAGTGCTTTCAGTTCTTCTCTTCTCACTTGATTATAACCCTTCTAAAATCTGACTGGCAACTTCTTCATTCAATTAAAATTGCATTCCTCTATGCTACCAATGAACTCTAAATTGTCAATTCTGGTGATTTTCTCAGTGTTCTTCTTTCTTAACCAACTTGATGTAATGAATCCTTTCTTGTGAATATTTTCTTCTTTCTAGGTCTTCTTGATAGAGTTCTGTTTTACTTTTCCTTCTCCTTTTTAGACCAATACTCACTCTTTTTTTCCCCTCTAGAACTTGCCACCAACCTATAGGTGTCATTAAGGGTCTATGCCTTGATCAGACAGTGTAATGTGATCCATATATAAAACATTAAATGGCGTTGTCATGTTTTCCTAGTATTCTAGTTATATATACTTTAAAAACTGGTTTCACCTTTGTTGTGATACGGGAACCACCTGCCAGTGGTTGCTGAGGGTCTAACTCAGATCTGTAGAATGATCTCTTCATGTGAGAGGATGGTGATGTTACAAGGAGAGTGAGAGGATGATGAAGATACAAGTGTTTAGCTTTGAAACTTGAACATAGTTTATGAGATTAATTTCCCATTTTATGCCTTCATTCTAGTAGAAATGCTTTTGAGTCATTAGATGTATAAGAGGCCTTAAGTATCATCTAGTTCACCTCCCTCACTTTATTGATGGAACAACAGAGGGCTCGAAATGTGTCTTATAAAAGCTGATTAAACTTTGATAGAGGAGATAGGACTAGAATTCAGTTTTCAGTTTATCAATCCATTGCCTTTCCCACATTGCCTCTGGAAATCATGTGATTTGTAATTTCAGGGAATGACTTTATACAACACAAATAATATATTTTTCTGTGTGTCTCTCTGTCTCTGTCTTTCTGTCTCTCTCTTTCTCTTTCTCTCTCTGTATGTGCAATGAAGTGATCACAAAAGACATTATTAAATATTTTTCTGAAGCACATCTTAATAAAATTAAAGAATGGAAGTCTTAAAATATTAAAACATGTTTTCATTTAATTATTTTTTCGTGAGACATGGAAGTAGAAGGCAGTCAGCTGGTGTATGGTTGAAGTCAGGGGTTATACAACTAGTAAATAACAAGGTCAGACTCAAGATATGATTTCCAATGTTTTTTCTATTATGTTTGGTTATTTCAATAAAATTGGCAATGTCAAAAATAAAATGATGTTCACTGATGAAAGCACTTTAAATTAGAATATATTCTGTGATTGTAGAAGGAAGTGAATGAGGAAGGAAAGAAGACAAAGTGGCAAAGGGATGTGTAATTTAGGGAAGAAAGCCTAAGAGGAATGTAATAGTAATTAGATTTTTTGAAAGGCTGTTCTGTATAAAGATAAGTACAATTATTCTATGTTGTCCAAAATAGAATGAGGATTAAAGTTTCAGAAGATACCTTCAAAATGCAGAAATCTATGATTATATCATTTTATTACTAGACATTTTAAAACTGGAATTCATTGATATTATTATAGATGTGTTATAAAATGGAATCTTGAATTGCATGAGATGTTGAATTATCTAATCTCTAAAGTTTCTCATTTCTCCATGATTCTATAAGTTTATGATCATATTATTAAGGAAGTATTATTTGGTAAACCAGTTGTTCAAGGGAACTAGAGTAAAAGTATATTAACTTTTAGGCTGAAAAAAGAGACAGACTGTTTTAAATCAGTTCAAAACATCAATTAAAGGGGAAAATAGCACAACATCCCCCCCAAAAAAAATACAAAAAAAGTCTACTTGGCCTTTGCTCAATGCCCTTTCCAAGTCAAAGCAAATTATTCATAGTTTCCTTTAATGTCTGCTATTTTGTTTATGAGGAATGACTCAAGGGAAGTTTTTCCTTAATTCAAAACAAACAGATTGCTTACATGCTGCATGACTCACTAAGGCTTCAGTGTTTGTTAGAAATCGTATACGTGTCAGATGTTATGTCTTTCAATCAATCTCCTATCCTAGCCAAAAATGGAGAGAGAAATCTTGCATGGACAATTGCCACTGATTTTCATTCTCTAAGCTCGCACTTTTATTTGTAGGATAAAATAAGTAGCTGACAGCTTGCAAGTTTTTATATTGTAAGTATATAGAATTTTGGTAAGGGGTTAATTATAATTTTGGATCTAGAAGTGGCTGTTTTCACCTGACTCTGGTTAATTGTCAAAAATCATTACTTTTATTTTATGTTAAAGTTTATTGATAACTTGTGTTTTTACATCACAGTGATGTACATGCAGTGAGCCTTTACTTATAATAAAGAAGATAAAATAAAATAAAACCAACCAGCAAAGTGACCACATTTTCCTGTATAAGGATCATTTCAGTCTCATTGTACCCCAGTTCTGAAAATAAAGGAGTTAGGTAAATATTCTGGTTATTTGGGAGATCAAAATTGGTCAATATAATTGAATGAAAATTATACAACCTTTAGCTTTGTTTTAGTTTTTATTAGTTTGCAATATTTTGTACATACCATTTCTATTGTTTTCCTGATTATACTTACTTCATTTTGTTTTATTTCTTATGTCTTAAGATGAGAAGCATTTACATTTTATTTTTTTAAATTAGCTAATTTTAAATTAATAAACTTTTATTCATTCTTTCTTTCTCATATATACCTCCAATTTAAGAAAAAAGAAAAAACAAACAAACCCCTTGTAGCATACATATGTAGTCAAGCAAAAAAAAAAAAATCCAATATTATCTGCTTTCAAATATGCATGTCTTTATCTGTATCTTGAGTCCTTCACTTATTCATCTAAAAATGGGTGGCATATTTCATCTTTAGTATTATGATGACAGAAGATGACTAATGTTTTCTTAATAGATCATTGCCTTGATAAGAAATTTAATTTTTTCAATATTTACAATGGTATTATTGTACAAATTTTTATGATACAAATTATGGTGATTTCATTTTGCAACAGTTCATATGAGTCTTGTAAAGTTTCTCTAAACCTATATGTTTTTATTTGTTATTGTACAATAGTATTGCAATATATTTATGTGTGTAAAAAATCCAGCCATTACTCAATTGCTTTGCATTTCCTTCTCTCCCAGGTCTTTTTCATTATAAAAAGAACACCTATAAAATTTGGATACATATTGGTATTCTTTCATCTCCTTGGGGTATTAGGTTTGGTGACTAAAGGGCTAAAATCAGTCTTATCTTTATTTTCTCTCCTGATTCTCTATCCATATTGCCTCGGATGAAAAGGGCTTTTACCCATCATCTCTCAGCTATTCTTATATATTTCTTTCTTTAACAAAATTAACTCTTAAATCATCAATCAAAAAAACCAAAGACACTGTTATGTGCAATTTATTTAATTTATTTTGAAATTTCTGGAAATTATTTGGATCTATATTTAAAATATCCCTCAATTATTCATATCCTTTGACACAGAGATATAAGTGCTAGTTCAATATTTCAAAAAAAATCAATGAAAGAAGTAAAGGATTCCTGTACAAATATAATTATAACAACTTTTTTGTAGTATAAATAAATGAAGCTAAGGGACTTCACAGCTCCTACAATGTCATAATGTGATTGTTTCCCATAGTCCCTCCAACATTCATTATTTTCCATTTTTACCAATTTTGAAAATATGATGGTTAGGCGCAGCTAGATCCTGAATTCATATCTGACCTCAGATATTTAACACTTTCTACTTGTGTAACCCTAGGCAAGTCACTTAATGCTAATTGCCTAAAAAAAAAAAAAAAAAGAAATACAAAGCAAAAAAAAAAAATATGATCAGTGTAAAGTGGAACCTCTAAGCTACTTCAGTTTGCATTTTTCTAATTTGTATTTGTGGGCCTTTTCTCATGTTAATAGTTTACATTTCTTTCTTTGAAAATTGTCTGTTAACTGATTGAAATTTATAAGACTAAGAACTATTTCCTAACAGATGAATGGTCAAAGGATATACACACATTTTTTAAAGGTAGGAATTCAAAAGATATTAACAATCAAATAAAATGCTCTAAATCATTAATAATGAGAAATAAGCAAATTCAAGCAATGAGATGCTACTTCACATCTCTTATGCTGACAAATATGACCAAAAAAGGGAAACAACAAATGTTAGAAAGATTATTAAAAAACAGACACACTAATTGACTCTTGTTGGAACTGAGTCCAGTCATTCTAAAAAAAAGTTTTTGGAACTATGCACAAAAGATTACCAGCTCTCATATATCATTGGACTGAACTATACTATTGCTAGATGTATAATCCTAAAGAATTCAAAAAGGGAAATTATATCTATATATACAAATTTGTTTATAGATGGTCTTTATATTTCAAAAAATTGGAAACAAAATGTTTTGTTGGAGAATGAA
Organism: Antechinus flavipes; assembly: GCF_016432865.1. NCBI lineage: Eukaryota > Metazoa > Chordata > Mammalia > Dasyuromorphia > Dasyuridae > Antechinus > Antechinus flavipes. The sequence goes on along the minus strand of NC_067398.1, from coordinate 556,977,617 downwards.
TGAATTGTGGTCATGGCTTAGAATTTCCTGATAATGAGCTACTCTGCATTCATGGTGACATATGCAATGATGGCTTAGAAGAATCTAGAAATATTCTTATGAATTGATATAGAAAAAGTGAATATAATTAGCAAAATAACTTAGACAATGATTAAAGATTATAGAAAAAAATTAACTTTCAATTATGTTAGAACTCAGATCAACACAGTCCTAGATTACAGGTTGTTACATTAAAAATAGCCTAAGTAATTACACTTTGCTTTTCTCTGCTACTTGTAATGTCTGGACTAGCTCTCTGGAAGACCTTGGGATCTGCCCAAGTCCTTAGTCTTAGTGAAAGAGTGAAGGAGGCAAGCAAGCCACAAAGATGGTCAAAGATGAAGTCCCGTGTCTTCTCTGTGTCTGTGGCTGAGAGCTGAGGCTGAAAGAGCCTTCTGTGTCTGAGACTCCCTTAAATACCTCAGTACGATTACATTACTATGCACAACCATCACATCACCATAAGCCCCACCCTGTCCAAGATTCAAGTATACCTCTTCAGAGTTCTGGCCCTCTACATCTTCTCCTTTCTTTTGTTTTGGAAGACAGGTGTTCATGCCCTCCTTGATTTCTCAGGAAGGGACATGAGAACCCCAAAAAGGAGGTGACCATGCCCTCCCTGACTTCTCAGGAAGGGAGGTGAAAACATCAAAAGGAAATGAGGAGCCAAACCAGATATTGTTAGCAGGTTTCCTCTGGGCTGAAATTGAAACAGGTATGCATAAATCCATCAGCATGGAAGGTATTACACAAGCATATAATAATATAACTCAGGCTAGTAGTGATTTAACAAACAACATGAATTAATATAATGATATAACAAATTATGAATATATATGTCCATAAGTCCTAGAAAGAGGGAATATAAATAACAATCACATATATACCTCCTTCAACAGCCAAAATATAGTCCAAAATCAATCTATTGTCCATTACTTCATATGTCAGGGAATCCAATGATCTCTGCAAGTTTTGAAGTCCTACAACAGTCTCATCCTGTCTTGGGGAATCCAGTGATTCCTGTGGGTTTTAAAATCCTACAACAATCTTATTAATAATTTTTGTTGTTATGAGTCAATTGCCATAACTGCCATGCTCTTTCAGTGGTGGGCACAGTCAACGATGGAACCAAATGATGTTTCTTGGGTCTGCTCCATCTCTCTTCAATGGACAAGGTGAATATAGCTCACTGACACCCATCTGATTCCTTCTCCATCTATAGAGATACAAGTAAACCCTCTCCCTCAAGTAGTTAACCTATCTGATCTCTTCCATCTACCACTTTCTGGATCTTTCCACATCACCTGGTGATTATCTAAAGAGAGTGGAGCTGTTCACACTGGACCGTGCCCTTCCAGGAGGTTATAAAACCTGTCTGCTGGAGCCAGTATATCTTTATCAAAAATCAAAAAATTAATAGTACAAAGAGCTAAATTTAAAAGTTGTCTAGGGTTATGTGTGGTTCCCCCTTTCTTTTGTTTTTGGAGGAGTGTCTTGATGTCTCTGTTTCTCCTCTCTACTATTTTCTGTCCTTGAGGATTATAAGGGATGCCAGTGGTATGTAAAATCTGGTACTGTGCACAAAAGTGTGCAAAATGTTTAGAAGTATATGCAGGTCCATTATCTGTTTTTATTACTTGTGGCACATCCATAATTGCAAAAGTTGTATAAAAAATTCAGTGACTGCTCGGGTAATCTCTTGCTGCTGATATCGCAAAAATAAATCCAGAAAAGGTGTCTACTACAACATGGATAAAAGACAGACCACCAAAAGATTTAAAATGGGTCACATACATTTGCCAAATTTCATTGAGTTTCAAACCACAAGGGTTCTTCCCTAGAGGGAGCATAGGAGTTTGGAAAGGAAGGCAAGCTGTCCTTTGACTATGTATGTATGTATGTACTTTTACTATGTTCTTAGCTTACTCTTTTGTTATCTCAAATTGCAAATATAAAGCTCAAGCAGCCTGATGATATTTAGAATGAGATTCTTGAGCTGCTTGAAATAAAGGAATATTGGCTAACATGGTTAGAAGGTTATCTGCCTTCAAATTTCCATAAAAAATAGGACCTGGAAATCCACTATGAGAGTGGACATGCAAGATATAAATCTTACTGGATGCTTTCTCACTTGCTCTTGAGCTGTGGCATTCTTTGTGCCACACTTACTGAATAGGCCAAATCAGATATTATATTTACATCTCCTGGATAAAAAGTAAGAGCTAATATGACTGCATACAACTCATTCTGCTGAGTGGAATAAGAAAGGAGTTCTGACTACTCTCCTTATAATTTAGTCATGAGAGTATACAGCACAAATGTTATGTTTGTATGGCTCTATAAAGATAGTTTGTCCTTTAAGAGGAACCTTAGAAACCTTTTCTTCAAAAATCCATTGACAATTATGTAATAGCTGGGTTATCTTTAATGGAGATCCGTGTGTAAAATTTGGAGCTATAGCCAATAAAATTTGCCACTCTGAGATAATTTCACAGCATACATTAATTTGTGCTTTGGTATAAAAGGTATATATCTTGTCAGGTCTTATCCCAGATAATTTTACTAGTTTTAATGGTCTTTAATAACATTCTAGCCACAAGCACTGGGTAAGGAGTAAGGCTTTGTTCTGGTTGTGCTGGGAGGTTCACCCACTCCATCACACTGTCTCATTTGATGAAGGACTGCTGTAGGTGCCTCTTTCATAGCAAAAACTGATATTTCCAAGGGTTTTTGAGTAACTCAACCACATTGGATGAAGCCAGTTCAACCTCTCTCAAAGCCTCTTGAGCTTGTTTTGTAAGCTGGTGTGGTGAGTTTAAAATACTGTCTCCCCTTAAAATGTCATGTAATGGTTGTAATTGATAGGTAGTTAAGCCTAACACTGGACACATCCATTGGGTATCTTCTATCAATTTCTGAAAGTCATTTAATGTGTTCAACTTCTCTGTTGTTAAAGAAAGTTTTTGTACTGTAAGCACTTTATGATATACATCATATTCTAAATATTGAAAAGGAGCATGTCTTTGAATTTTTTTCTGGAGCTATATGTAATTTGTAGTTCCTTAGTGTTTCTATGGTCTTTTATTGACATGCTTCTAACATTTGCTTCTCAGGTGCATATCCCAAGATATCATCCATGTAATATAATAACATAACTTTTGGAAATGCTTTTGTTACTGGAGTAAGAGCAGCAGCAACATACATTTGACACATAGTAGGGCTATTTTTTATTCCCTGTAGCAAAACTGTCCATTCATATCTTTCATCTGAGCACTGAAGGCAAATCTTTTCATACCATCCTTATCTAGAGGGATAGAATAGAAACAATTCTTAATGTCTATAACCCAAAGAGGCCATTCTCTAGGCAATTGAAATCCAGGCTAAAGAGTTCCCATGGTTTTCATCTGTTCACTTATTTTTCTTAAATCAGTCAAATTCTCCATTTTCTAGATTTCTTTTTTACAACAAATACAGGGGAATTCCAAGGACTTAGAGAAAGTTGTAAGTGTTCTTGGTCAAGTTGCTCCTGTACTATATCTAATTAGACTTGAATTTTATCACTCGCTAAGGGCCACTGTACTACCCACACTGTTGTATCAGTTTTCCATTGAATGGGAAGAGGTGAGAATGCAGGCAGTCCTTCAACAGCAACCTTGTCTAAAAAGCCAAAGTATTCACTTATAATTCTAACTGTTATAAGATGTCTCTTCCCCATAGATGGATGGGGATTAATGAATTCAAAATGTAGAAAATTATATACATTTTTCAGTCATAAGAAATAAGGTAGGATTTTTTTGTGTGTGATAAGTGGATTTGTATTGAAGGTTTTTAAATTAAATTTGTTTCAGGGGCAGAAAGGAGCAGATTAATTAAAATGCTTATTACTTGAAAAACAATAATAACACTTAAAAACACTTACTTTTCATGTACCGTATATACTCGAGTATAAACCGAGTTTTTCTGCCCAATTTTTGGGCAGAAAATCCCCTCCTCGGCTTATACTCGAGTCACTAGATAAAACATGTGTAAATATCCCTTTGAATGCCCCCCTGCTGTGTAGTATACAGTGCGAGTGCTGACTGTGATACTACAGGGCCGGCCATTGCTACAGTGATGCGGCTGTTCCTGTAGTATCACAGTCGGTAACCGGACTGTATACTAATGCTGACAACCGCTCTACATACATATACTGGCACCCCCTCTCCTCCTCTGCGGGCACCAGTGCGCTACCTAAACCTACTGATATAATAAGTTTTCCCAGATTTTTGGGTTAAAATTAGGGGCCTCGGCTTATATTCGTGTCGATTTATACTTGAGTATATATGGTACTTCACTTATTTATAAAGTGGGAAATGACTCCTATTCTTATTAATTTAAATTGATCCTTACCCATATTGTTATAATTATTTTGTGGCTAATTTTTTTCTAGTTAAATATTTCCCTTTAGGCGCACTGATTTTGCTTGTACAAAAGTTGTTAATTTTATGAAATAAAAGTTGTAATTTTATATTCTGTGATTCTTCTTTTCTCTGGTTTATACATAAACTTTTCCCATCCATAGATTAAAGTGGAAATGTCTTTCTCACTCCTCTGATTTATGTGTAAACCGACTTTTTACATTTTTCATCATTCAACCAAAATTAATGGAAACAAGTATGTCATTAAAGTTTTATATCTCAGATTATAAAATAAAATGATAAAATTTATCAACTTTAAAAATATAATACAACAAAACAGGAATAGAATGGGAAAATCTATTTTTTTAAAAAAACTACTAATTTATCAAATAATTAGGATTTTATTTACCAACATACACAGTGACTTATGAGTCTAACTACAAAATACACTTTATAGAAATGACAGAAATGAATAATTGGAAAATATTAACTGTTCATGGCTAAGTTGAGACAAAATAAAAAAGTTAATATTATAGAATTTAAATTATTTATTAATTGTTATACCAATTAAACTACCAAATTTTTACTTTGTAATATCAATAATTTCAAGGGAAATGATGGGGGAGTAAGAGAAAGAACATGAAAATAATAGTTCCAGATCTCAAACTATACCTTAAATCAACAAACATGAACTTATATTTTTAATGTTTAGAACAGAGAGAGTGATCATTATGTCAGGCTAGGTACATGGCACACTGAAATAAATGAATCTAGCAACCTAATATTTGCAATAACCCCCAAAACATTTGAGTCATTCTAAGGTGCTAGAGAAAGCACTATTTGACACAAACTCCTGGGAAAACTGCATTACAGTCTGGAAGAATTTAGGTTAGACCAATAACTTAAACTTACCCCTTTGTGTGTAAACTCTTTGTCCATCCATAGATCCAAATGGAAATGTCTTCTTCTAATTTGTGAGTGTATATATATATATTCTAGGTGTTCATTTGCAGTTAATCTTTTCTAGGTTCAGTAATTTAGACTCCCTATTTCTTGTTCTTTTAATATAGATTTTTGGCTAAATATTCATATTTTTCATATAAGTTGTTGGTTTCAGGTGGCTCAGTGCATTGAGCACCAACCCTGAAGTCAGGAGAAATGTGTGATGACTGCGTTTAGCACCCTGGATACTTTAAAATCAGCCAGAGTCAGGATCAGCAAAAGTCCTTGATCTTTATTCTTTGTGGACGTGAATGGAATGGCCACATGAATTCAGCCAGAGTCTTTGGCTTGGAAAATGGCAAATGCTAATAGAGTATTGTCCAATTGGCAATTAGCCTTAAGTGCTCGGTTATCCAAGTGCATCTGCTCAGAGATTCAGCCCTTTACAGAAATGGAGTTCAAATCTGGTCTCAAACACTTAACACTTCCTAGCTGTGTGACCTTGGGCAAGTCACTTCATCCCAAAAGCTTAAAAAAAAAAAGGTGTTGGTTTCATTGGCCTTTATTTTTGTAAAATTATTTCTGGGGATATTTGTTAAGAATTCACCTTTTCCATGTTTTTATATTAGCAATTTGTTTCTCTTTTTAGATATCCATTTAGACATTGGTTTATATTTTTTTATTTTTTATGCAATTTCTAATTTTACTTTTTATTTTTCTTTTGCATTCAGTTTTTAAATTTGTTCTTTGATCTTCTTAATGTCTACTTCAGTTTAAAATTTATTTGTTTCTTTTCTCTTTTTACCAATTCATTGACTTTTTTTCTTATTAAAATGCTTAACGGTATAAATTTTCTCCAAATGTTTTAGATACATGACACAAATTTTCCTTTGCACCTTCATTATTGTAATTTTCTCTGATTTGTTTCTTGATAAAACATATCCTTAGACTTAAATTAATTGATCCAAATTAATTTTATTGTACTTTTTTTTTTTTTGGCTTTTTGGTCATTAGAAGACATATTTACATTCTTTACATTATGTGTTAGATTTACAGGTCCTCATGCATTTTTTAAAGGTGCTTAGCATATTTATACTCTTTTAAATTGGTATTTAACATCTCCTCAAAATTATGGCTAATTGTTTACAATGACTTCTGTAGTGTTCTTGTTTTTATTTTGTCTTTTGCCACTGGGTTATGACAGATGTAGATTTGTGTTTATGTGAATTATATTTTCAAGTAAATTTTTATATGAAATACTTGTCCTTTTCCTCAATTGTTTCTGTACATGATCTCATGGAATCATTTGATTCTATTTAGTCTTTTCTAATTCAGGATATCTGGTGCTTGAGTGGGATTTTGTATCTCTAGCACTAATCTGACTTCTCCGTTTTAAGTCTTTTCTTCATAGATCTCATTTCTCTTTCTTTAACTCTTTTATTTGTAGTACAATTTGAATACTTTAAATATTTCTTGCTTCATTTATTTAAGGAATTCCAGTTAAATTTATAGCCAAGTTTTTATATTTTTTTTTTCTGACTTGGATCAAAATTTCTATAATTTTCTTGAATTGTGCGTTTCTGTTGGAATAAGATTGTGCACTGTTTGGAGATAACTAGATCCTTACATGGTTCTGATTTGTTATGTGAAATTTTGACACTGATATTCTCCAGGTACAAAATATTGTCGGTGGTAGTTTATGCCAAAGAGCTAGAAACTTTAAAAAGATGTCAAGTAGATTGAGTTAGTGTAGGGTCTAATGGTTGCCCTTCTGACCTGAGTTTTGAATGTTTTGGATCATAATTTCAATCTGTTCAAAATAATTTTAGGTTTGCCTTTGAATACAAAACAAATATAAAGTAATTGTTCCCAAGCCTCTCTAGATTTCAGTTAGTAGGAAATCTCTGCAATTTCAGAGTATTAGAACTATAGACTTCCACTCAATCCACACTTCCTATTGAATCCATCATTCTGATCTAGAATTCTAAATCTAGAATCTAGAAGGGCTACATAGTTGTAGGCAATTCCTGGTTCATATCTCAATCTTGACCACTGCCTCTTGGGCTACTTGTGCTCTCCCTCTGTCTCTACCTCCCCACCCATTAAGATTTGGATTCCCAGCTTGCTTTTTTGTGACTTGTTTTAATTCCAGAATATATTTCTTTTTTTTAAATATTTTATTTTATTTTATTTAATAATTACTTTATATTGACAGAATCCATGCCAGGGTAATTTTTTTTACAACATTATCCCTTGTACTTGTTTCTGTTCCGAATTTTCCCTTCCCTCCCTCCACCCCCTCCCCTAGATGGCAAGCAGTCTTATATATGTTAGATATGTTGCAGTATATCCTAGATACAATATATGTTTGCAGAACTGAACAGTTCTCTTGTTGCGCAGGGAGAATTGGATTCAGAAGGTAAAAATAACCTGGGAAGAAAAACAAAAATGCAGATACTTCGCATTCATTTCCCAGTGTTCTTTCTTTGGGTGTAGCTGCTTCTGTCCATCATTTATCAATTGAAACTCAGTTAGGTCTCTTTCTCAAAGAAATCCACTTCCATCAGAATATGTCTCATACAATATCGTTGTCGAAGTGTATAATGATCTCCTGGTTCTGCTCATTTCACTTAGCATCAGTTCATGTAAGTCTCACCAAGACTTCTGTATTCATCATGCTGGCCATTTCTTACAGAACAATAATATTCTATAATGTTCATATACCACAATTTACCCAGCCATTCTCCAATTGATGGGCATCCATTCAATTTCCAGTTTCTAGCCACTACAAACAGGGCTGCCACAAACATTTTGGCACATACAGGTCCCTTTCCCTTCTTTAGTATTTCTTTGGGATATAAGCCCAATAGAAACACTGCTGGATCAAAGGGTATGCACAATTTGATAACTTTTTGGGCATAATTCCAGATTGTTCTCCAGAATGGTTGGATTCGTTCACAACTCCACCAACAATGCATTAGTGTCCCAGTTTTCCCGCATCCCCTCCAACATTCATCATTATTTTTTCCTGTCATCTTAGCCAATCTGACAGGTGTGTAGTGGTATCTCAGAGTTGTCTTAATTTGCATTTCTCTGATCAGTAATGATTTGGAACACTCTTTCATATGAGTGGTAATAGTTTCAATTTCTTTATCTGAAAATTGTCTGTTCATATCCTTTGACCATTTATCAATTGGAGAATGGCTTGATTTCTTATAAATTAGAGTCAATTCTCTATATAGTTTGGAAATGAGGCCTTTATCAGAACCTTTAACTGTGAAGATGTTTTCCCAGTTTGTTGCTTCCCTTCTAATCTTGTTTGCATTAGTTTTGTTTGTACAAAGGCTTTTTAATTTGATATAATCAAAATTTTCTATTTTGTGATCAGTAATGGTCTCTAGTTCATCTTTGGGCACAAATTTCTTTCTCCTCCACAAGTCTGAGAGATAAACTATCCTATGTTCCTCTAATTTATTTATAACCTCGTTTTTTATGCCTAGGTCATGGACACATTTTGATCTTATCTTGATATATGGTGTTAAGTGTGGGTTCATGCCTAATTTCTGCCATACTAATTTCCAATTATCCCAGCAGTTTTTATCAAATAATGAATTCTTATCCCAAAAGTTAGGATCTTTGGGTTTGTCAAACACTAGATTGCTATAGTTGACTATTCTGTCTTGTGAACCTAACCTTTTCCACTGATTCACTAATCTATTTCTTAGCCAATACCAAATGGTTTTGGTGACTGCTGCTTTGTAATATAATTTTAGATCAGGTACAGCTAGGCCATCTTCATTTGATTTTTTTTTTCATTAATTCCCTTGAGATTCTAGACTTTTTATTGTTCCATATGAATTTTGTTGTTATTTTTTCTAGATCATTAAAATATTTTCTTGGAAGTATGATTGGTATAGCACTAAATAAATAGGTTAGTTTAGGGAGTATTGTCATCTTTATTATATTCACTCGGCCTATCCAAGAGCACTTAATATTTTTCCAATTATTTAAGTCTGACTTTATTTGTGTGGAGACTTTTTTATAATTTTGCTCATATAATTCCTGACTTTCCTTTGGTAGATAGATTCCCAAATATTTTAAGGTATCAACAGTTATTCTGAATGGAATTTCTCTTTGTATCTCTTGCTGTTGGGTTTTGTTGGTGATGTATAAAAATGCTGAGGATTTATGGGAATTTATTTTGTATCCAGCTGCTTTGCTAAAATTATGAATTATTTCTAATAGCTTTTTAGTAGAATCTCTGGGGTTCTCTAGGTATACCATCATATCATCTGCAAAGAGTGATAGTTTGGTTTCCTCATTGCCTACTCTAATTCCTTTAATATCTTTCTTGACTCTTATTGCTAGTGTTTCTAATACGATATTAAATAATAATGATGAGCAGCAGTCACCAAAACCATTTGGTATTGGCTAAGAAATAGATTAGTTGATCACTGGAAAAGGTTAGGTTCACAAGACAGAATAGTCAACTATAGCAATCTAGTGTTTGACAAACCCAAAGATTCTAACTTTTGGGATAAGATTTCATTATTTGATAAAAACTGCTGGGATAACTGGAAATTAGTATGGCAGAAATTAGGCAAGGACCCACACTTACCACCATGTACCAAGATAAGATCAAAATGGGTCCATGACCTAGGCATAAAGAACGAGATTATAAATAAATTAGAGGAACATAGGATAGTTTATCTCTCAGACTTGTGGAGGTGAAAGAAATTTGTGACCAAAGATGAACTAGAGACCATTACTGATCACAAAATAGAAAATTTTGATTATATCAAATTAAAAAGCCTTTGTACAAACAGAATGAAGGCAAACAAGATTAGTAGGGAAGCAACAAACTGGGAAAACATCTTCACAGTTAAAGGTTCTGATAAAGGCCTCATTTCCAAAATATATAGAAAACTGACAGAAATTTATAAAAAGTCAAGCCATTCTTCAATTGATAAATGGTCAAAGGATATGAACAGACAATTTTCAGAGGATGAAATTGAAACTATTACCACTCACATGAAAGAGTGTTCCAAATCACTATTGATCAGAGAAATGCAAATTAAGACAACTCTGAGATATCACAACACACCTGTCAGATTGGCTAAGATGACAGGAAAAAATAATGATGAATGTTGGAGGGGCTGCAGGAAAACGGGGACACTGATGCATTGTTGGTGGAGTTGTGAACGAATCCAACCATTCTGGAGAGAAATCTGGAATTATGCCCAAAAAGTTATCAAACTGTGCATACCCTTTGATCCAGCAGCATTTCTATTGTGCTTATACCCCAAAGAGATACTAAAAAAGGGAAAGGGACCTCTATGTGCCAAAATGTTTGTAGCAGTCCTATTTGTAGTGGCTAGAAACTGGAAAATGAATGGATGCCCATCAATTGGAGAATGGCAGGATAAATTGTGGTATGTGAATGTTATGGAATATTATTGCTCTGTAAGGAATGACCAGGAGGATGAATACAGAGAGGCTTGGAGAGACCTACATGGACTGATGCTAAGTGAGATGAGCAGAACCAGGAGATCATTATACACTTCAACAACGATATTGTATGAGGATGTATTCTGATAGAAGTGGATTTCTATGACAAAGAGACCTAACTGAGTTTCAATGGATAAATGATGGACAGAAACAGCTACACCCAAAGAAGGAACACTGGGAAACGAATGTGAACTATTTGCATTTTTGATTTTCTTCCGAGTTATTTTTACCTTCTGAATCCAATTCTCCCTGTGCAACAGGAGAACTGTTCGGTTCTGCAAATATGTATTGTATCTAGGATATACTGCAACATATTTAACATATATAGGACTGCTTGCCATCTTGGGGGGGGTGGAGGGAGGGAGGGGAAAAAACGAAACATAAGCGAGTGCAAGGGATAATGTTGTAAAAAATTACCCTGGCATGGATTCTGTCAATACAAAGTTATTATTAAATAAATTAAAATTTAAATTTAAAAAATAAATAAATAATAATGGTGATAGTGGGCAACCTTGCTTCACTCCAGATCTTACTGGGAAAGGTTCCAGTTTTTCTCCATTGCACATGATGCTTACTGATGGTTTTAAATATATGCTCCTGACTATTTTAAGGAAAAGTCCATTTATTCCTATGCTCTCAAGTGTTTTTATTAGGAATGGATGTTGAATTTTATCAAATGCTTTTTCTGCATCTATTGAGATGATCATATGGTTTTTGTTTGTTTGGTTATTGATATAGTCAATTATGCTAATAGTTTTCTTAATATTCAATCACCCTGCATTCCTGGTATAAATCCTACTTGGTCATAGTGTATTATCCTGTGGATGATTTTCTGTAATTTTTTTGCTAATATTTTATTTAAGATTTTAGCATCAATATTCATTAGGGAGATTGATCTATAATTTTCTTTCTCTGTTTTCAGCCTACCTGGTTTAGGTATCAGTACCATGTCTGTGTCATAAAAGGAGTTTGGTAGGACTCCTTCAATCCCTATTTTTTCAAATAGTTTATTCAGCATTGGAGTTAATTGTTCTTTAAATGTTTGATAGAATTCACATGTAAATCCATCTGGTCCTGGGGATTTTTTCTTAGGGAGTTGATTGATAGTTTGTTCTATTTCTTTTTCTGAGATGGGACTGTTTAGGATATTTACTTCTTCCTCTGTTAGTTTGTGCAAGCTATATTTTTGGAGGTATTCTTCTATTTCATTTAAGTTGTCGAATTTATTGGCATAAAGTTGGGCAAAGTAACTCCTAATATTGCTCTAATTTCCTCTTTGTTAGTGGCGAGTTCTCCCTTTTCATTTTTAAGACTAACAATTTGATTTTCCTGTTTCCTTTTTTAAATCAGATTTACTAAGGTTTTATCTATTTTGTTGGTTTTTTCATAGAACCAACTCTTAGTTTTATTAATTAATTCAATAGTTTTTTTACTTTCAATTTTATTGAGCTCTCCTTTTATTTTTAGAATTTCAAGTTTAGTGTTTGACTGGGGATTTTTAATTTGTTCCTTTTCTAGCATTTTTAGTTGCAAGCCCAATTCATTGACCTTCTCTTTCTCTATTTTATACAAATAGGCCTCTAGAGATATGAAATTTCTCCTTATTACCACTTTGGCTGCATTCCATACATCTTGGCATTATGTCTCATTATTATTGTTTTCTTGGGTGAAGTTATTAATTATGTCTATGATTTGCTGTTTCACCCAATCATTTTTTAGTATGAGATTATTTAGTTTCCAATTATTTTTTGGTCTACTTTCCCCTGGCTTTTTGTTGAATGTAATTTTCATTGCATCGTGATCTGAAAAGGATGCATTTACTATTTCTGCCTTACTGCATTTGAGTTTGAGGTTTTTATGTCCTAATATATGGTCAATTTTTGTATAGGTTCTATGAACTGCTGAAAAGAAAGTGTACTCCTTTCTGTCTCCATTACATTTTCTCCAGAGATCTATCATATTTAACTTTTCTAGTATTCTATTTACCTCTTTGACTTTTTTCTTATTTATTTTGTGGTTTGATTTATCTAATTCTGAGAGTGCAAGGTTAAGACCTCCCACTCTTATAGTTTTGCTGTCCATTTCTTCTTGTAGCTCTCTTAATTTCTCTTTTAAGAATTTAGATGCTACCCCACTTGGTGCATATATGTTTAATATAGATAGTGCTTCATTATCCATGCTACCCTTTAGCAAGATATAGTGCCCTTCCTTATCTCTTTTCATTCAGCTTGATCTGAGATCAGGATGGCTACCCCTGCTTTTTTGACTTCACCTGAAGCATAGTAGATTTTGCTCTAACCTTTTACCTTTAACCTGCATGTATCTCCCCGCTTCAGGTGTGTTTCCTGTAAACAACATATTGTAGGATTCTGGCTTTTAATCCATTCTGATAACTGCTTCCTCTTTATGGGGGAGTTTACCCTGTTCACATTTATGGTTAGAATGACCAATTCTGTATTACTTGCAATCTTGTTAACCCCAGTTTATGCTTTTCTCCCTTCTTTCCCCTTTCCCCCCTTCCCAATATTAAGCTTGTGAGCACCACTTGCTTCTCACAGCCCTCCCTTTTTAGTATCCCTCCCCCTGCCTTAGAGTTCCTCCCCCTATCTTACCCTTTTACCTCCCAGTTTCTGTATTCCCTTTGTCTTAGCTTATTCCTTCCCTTTTCACTTTTCCCTTCTCACTTTTCAATGAGGTGGGAGAAGTTTTACCATAGATTGAATATGTCTAAAATTTTTCTCTTAAAGCCAATTCTGAAGGCAGTAAGATACCCACTATATTCATCCCCCTCCATTCTTTCTCTCAGATATAATAGGTTTCCTTTGCTTCTTCATGAGATGTAGTACCCCCACTTTACCCTTTTTCTGGTACAATGTCTTTCCACATCTAGTTTCTAGAACAAGGTATACATGTATTCTTTATACATCTTTATAGCCGAAATATAGTTCCCAAGATTAATCTTTACCTTTTTAGATTTCTCTTGAGTTCTGTATTTGTAGATCAAACTTTTTGTTAAGTTCTGGCTTTTTCATCAAAAATAGGTGAAATTCGCTTACTTCGTTGAATGTCCATCTTCTTCCCTGGAAATAGATGCTCACTCTCACTGGGCAAGTTATTTTTGGTTGCATACCAAGTTCCTTAGCCTTTCGGAATATCATATTCCAGGCCCTTCGATCCTTTAATGTGGATACTGCCAGATCCTGGGTGATCCTTATTGTGACTCCTCGATACTTGAATTGGGTTTTTCTAGCCGCTTGCAATATTTTTTCTTTCATCTGAGGGTTCTGGCATTTGGCCACTATATTCCTTGGTGTTTTGATTTTAGGATCCCTTTCAGTGGGTGATCGATGAATTCTTTCAATGTCTATTTTATCCTCTTTTCCTATGACTTCTGGGCAGTTCTCTTGGATAATTTCCTGGAAAATAGTGTCCAGGCTCTTTTTTTCATCATGTTTTTCTGGAAGTCCAATGATTCTCAGATTGTCTCTCCTGGATCTGTTTTCCAGGTCTGTTGTCTTCCCCAGAAGGTATTTCACATCCTTTTCCATTATTTGATTTTTTTGGATTTGCTTGACTGATTCTTCTTGTCTCCTCGAGTCATTCAATTCCAATTGTTCAATTCTGATTTTCAGTGAAGTATTGTCTTCACTCACTTTTTAAAAATCTTTTTTAATTGTCCCATTGAGTTCTTTTTTTCTATGGAATTTTTTTCCATTTCGCCAATTTTGTTTTTTAGAGAGCTATTTTCTGTTTCCAGTTCACCAATCCTATTTTTCAAGGATTTTATTTCTTTATCCAGTCTCTTTTTAAATGAGTGTGATGACTTCTCCAGCCTCTCTTGCTAAGCCTCCCTCTCCTTTTCCCATTTTTCTTCTAGCTCTCTTGTGAGAGCCTTTTTAATTTCCTCCATGAGATTCATCTGTGCTGAGGAACAGATGATCTCCTCCTTTGGGGATTCACCTGGAGACTGTCTGTTTTTAGTCTCCTCAGGATTTAGAGTCTGCTCTCTTTCTATAGAAGCTGTCAAGGGTTAAAGCCCTCTTCAATTTTTTGCTCATTTTGTCAAAGAATTAAAGACAAACTAGCAAAGAAAAAAAGAAAAAACTGGAGTCTTTCTTTGGGGGAGGGGCTGCATGGTGTTACCGAGCTTTCTCTACAGACTGCGGGGGCAGCAGTGAGGCACTAGCCCTACTGTGCTGCGCCTGCTCTGCGCTCTGAAATCCCAGAGCGTGCTAAGTCACTAAGGGGGGGGGGAGGGGAGGCGGGGTGGTCAGGTCCCGAGAGACTCCAGCTGTTTGGGGTTGTATTCTTCACCCCCACCCCCACCCTGGTGTTTTTAGCTTCTCTGATGGGCTGCTGACTTGCTGCCAGGGCAAAGTATCCAGTCCTGTAGCAAAGCTCTCCCCGCAGAGACGGCTGCGATCACTCCCCACCCCCTCTCCAGTCTGCTCCCATGCTCTCACTGCCACTGCCCTCAGCCTGCTTCCGATCTAAAACCGTCCCCACCCTCGAGCAAAAACAGGCCTTTCCTGGTGAATCTTAAGGATGGCTTCTGTTGGTAACTATTTTGGGTTTTTTTTTTTTTTCAGTCAAGTATTAATTCAGAGGCTTGTAATGAAATGGATAGTGAGAGAAAACACGGAGCTACACAGCTATGTGCCTTCTCTCCGCCATCTTGGCCGGAAGTCCCCTATATTTCTTTTTTTTGACTATTCTATATTGCTTCAAGTGCAAACTTCTTGGAAGATGTAGACTAATCAGATAATCCAGGGTTTATTTTGATTTTTGGTTATAATGATAATGTTTCATAAAACACAATACACCAATTATTAAGTAAGAGTACTTATATAATGTGCCATCTAAGTAATGGAGTGAAGCTACACTTTGCTAAAATGTCAAAAAATTCTGCTTTTAAAAATTTTAATGTGACAGTTCATAATTATAATTATGGTCTAGACATAATTTACCTTTGAGGCTTTTTTTGGCGGGGAGAGCAAATTAATTTATTTTAGAAGTAGCTAGATAGCACAATGTGCAGATTATTGGACCTGGAATCAGGAAACTCTGAGTTCAAATGCTACCTGAGATACTTATTAGTTGTCTGACTCTGAAAAGTTGCTTAAGCTTAGTTTAATTCAATTTCCTCAACTACAAAATAAGACCTATGATAGCACTTCCCTTTTAAGGTTATTTTGAGGATGTGATACATTAATACCTGAAGAGAGCTTAGCACAGTGCTTGGGACATAGCAGGCACTTACTAAATGCTTCTTCTCTTTACCTTTCTGTAAATTGTTAATAAAATGTACAAATAGAGAATAGAATCACTTAAGTTTCTTTAGTAATGTTTATTCAACAAAGTCTTATGACACAGGCTCATACCTTCCTGATATCCCCTACCTTCCTTCTTTTGGCTTATTTTAGACAAATTATTTTCATTTGGATTCTAATTTATCCTCAAAGGATGCTAATCTTTGGCAGTGAGAGGGTGGGACACCTGTCAGTAACAAAAAATAATTATATAAAACAGAAATGTTTTATTTTTTCCATTTTAAATTTCCATTTTATTTTAAATATTAAATAATTTCTAATATTTAAATAATCCCCAAATTTTTATTTGCATGTGAAAAGTTCTAGGAATCTTAAAATTTCAAATGAACTCAGTTGCCTATGCAGACTTGGGTTTGGATGGATGAGGGAAAAACTAGTGATATAACAAAATAGAAAAAGCATATGCTCCACTAATAGAAAAGGAGGTGAATACTTCTTTATTTATATATGAAAAGTAACACATTTACTTAATTCAAATAGACCATTATGTACTTATCATCTCCTATGTGCCCATCAATGTACTTCATGCTATAAGAGATTAAAATAAATGAAAACATGACTGATATATCTTCCTTAGTTTCTTGGTGAAATCATTATACCCATCATTGCTTCTCCTTCCCCGCCTCCCCTTCCCCCCCCCCCCACTTTCTGAGTAATCTTCATCAACATGTATGATGTTGTGTAGACTCTTCTTATTCATATTTCTAATTTCTTTAAAACTTTAGAATAAGAATTCTAGGAAGTTTTGATATTATTATTGACATTTTTTGAATAGGAAACTGAGTCAGATAGAGCTTAAGTAGCTAATTCAAGGTCACACAATGTTTGAGGCTGTATTTGAATTCATCTATTCCTGATTACAGAACCTGTGCTTTCTCTAATCTGTTTCTGTTTGTCTTTGACTTTTTGTTTCCATTAACCTTTCTGGTGCTGTTTTCAGTTTCTTGCTGGAATTTATGTGAAAGAGCTGAACTTCTCTATGAACTTTCACATCCTTTCTTCTTTCTTTCCTTCCTTTCTTCCTTTTTCCTTCTCTCCTTTTTTTTTTTGTTTTCTTGATTTTCTTTCATTTCTGACATCAATGTTTCTCACTTCTCTCTCCCTTTTATTTATTGATTTGAATCCTTTACTTTTATATTTATTTGAGGAAAAAAGACATTTTTGAGAACATGTATTTAATACAGTGATTTAACATTTTAACAATTAACATTAAAATCCCTTTTTTTCATTCTTACTTTAGTTTCAATACACTCACCATTTATAGGATTTTCCTATTTTTTCAGCCCTGTTTTTCTTTGACAGCTTTATAAGATGTTGTTATATTCTAAAAAATAAAATAAGGAATGCATTAATTATTTTATATTTTAGCCAAAATCTAAATTAAATGTTAAAAATTAGAACTGTAAGCCTGCTTTTAATTAAAATATTGGACTTTTATTTCCTAGAAGATTTGTATTTTTGTGGGTTTTTTTTATAACTATATTACAAGGAAAGTTTTAAGGCCTATAGGACTCTGTATATTTTGACCCCCTATTACTAGATAGAGGTCCTTACAGATAAGTAATTATCATCAAAAACTCTTCCTGTCAGTTAACAAGACTTTCTGTAAGCTAATAAGAATTCCTGGTTGGAAGTCTAGTTCTGGACAGAGTAGAGAGAGGTAAAGCAAAAAAGTAGAATATGGTGACCAGGGTTCTGGGAACCCAAATTCAGATGGCACTTTTAGTATCTTTTAGCAGTGTAAAAACAATTCATCTTAGCACCTAGTAAACAGTAATAATAAAAATAGGAAGCAATGGGGTAGTGACCATCCTCCCTATGTCTTCCTCCCAGAGAATCTGCTTTCTATCTGCTACAATGTAGATTCAGACTGCTGCATGTGCCCTTCAACATAGAATCTTTTTATCTGCAAGTTTAAAAATTTGGTTTGGGGCTACATTTTGCCTGACTTACTTTGGGCAGGAAGAAGAAAAAAGGACTTACAATGAGTGATAGGCCTCTATAGAGGAAGCAGGAGGAAAAGTAAACTAATGAAACAAGATCATGAGGCAAAAAAAGAAACAAAAGAGTATAAGATAGAGAGATTATTACAAGCAAGAAAATAATAGCTTACTTGTCAGAGCTAAGCTGAATTCAAAATCTGAATGCGATCCATGGTGCTGAACCATCTAAAATATGAATAATATATTTAATCTGCTTAGTGGCAGAATTTCATTAAGAACCCAGTATAAACTCCTTCATCTGGGAGGACTAAAGGAATGATGGAGGAAAACAGGTCTGTATTGCTTTCATTTTCACAAGTATTGCATAGAAAAATTAAACTTCTAATTAGAAAATATATTATAAGTTGAGGCAGATAGGTGGCAGTGGATAAAGTATTGAGCTTGAAATCAGAAAAAGTGGTATTCAGATCAAGCCACAGATACTTAGCAAATATGTAAATTTAGACTCATAACTTTTCCTTCCTCAGCCTTAGTGTTATCTATAAAATAGGAATAATACCTTCTTATTTTGATTGTTTTGAGAATAAAATTAAATAATATTTGTAAAGGGCTTTAGAACTTAAAAATGATATATGTATCCTATCTCTGTGTAATTATATGCATGCTAACTATTTTTATGATTACTATTAAATTGAGAAGTAGAGTTCTGAAATTAAGGAAAAGGAAATCCTTATAATAATTTACCCATCTTAACCCAACCAAATATGAGCAAAGTCAACACAATCAAATGTAAGCATTTAATAAAAATAATTTAGGAAAAATATAATATCTTAGTCTGTGTTTTTTGTTTATTGAATTCTGATTGAGCAAATGTTATATTACTAATTTTTGGCTACTTGGACAATCATGAAACTATTGGGTGGCTAAAACAAGGAAAGAACTTGAGTAGGCTAAGAAATGCATAGAAGGCAGCAGAGAAAATTGAAAGCATTATAAAAATGCTATTCAATATACAGTTTGATTGCAGTTATATTAAAAGATTCATTCAGTTGAAGAATCCAGTGCTAAGTTTCCATGATGTCAGAATTTTTTCTCCTAAACGGAATTAATACAAGAACTGGAGCAATATAAACCTCAGTTGTTTCCACTTGTGTTTTTTTTTTTTTTCTTCAAAAAGGTTTGAGTTGATTCAATTAATTTTACCCCCTACTGAGTCCCATTTTCATCTAAGCCACATGGTAAAGCTGTAAATGATACGTGCAAATAAGGATTAATCTCTGGGGGAAGACTTCTAAGATGACGGGTCATTCTTTTTCTTTTTGACATACCCGAGATGCTGTGATATGGGTTTCAATACCTGAAGTCTCAGAAAATCAAAATTACCATGGAATGTTTACTTTTAATATTGGATGAGTTTCCCACTTGTTTTTAAAAGATATCCAAATTCATCATTATAAAATCTCTAATAGTATAGGTCCAGAATTATTTCAGAGAAAAATAACTTTTCCTTAAAAAATATGTAGTTTAATTATTCACTCCAAGACTGTTACTGAACAGAATGCTCCATTCTGATAGGAGATGAAAGACAATATTTTTCTTCTTTCCCTTAGAAGATATTAAAACTCATTTCTAAATAAATTCACAAAATAGAATTTTACTGCATTTAGTCTAAAATAATTCTTTACAGAAATGAATATTCTTTCAACACTGAATTCCAATATTTTGGTAGCTTTACATAAAAAGAAAATCAACATTGATTTTGATAGTCACTTTGATTTTGTCATCCTCTTTTTCTAAAATTTTACATGGTTTCCTACCATTTTTAGAATTTAATCCAAATTTCTTAGCATGCAATTTAAATCCCTACATGCTATGGACCCAACCTTTCTTTCACACCTTTTAATTAATTTCCTCTTATTGGTCCTTGAACTCCATCCAACTTGGAATATTAGCCTTTTACACTTTGCTTCATTCATTGTTTAATTGTTTGATGGTCGCCTAGACCTTAATTGCCCTTTTTATTTTCTTAGTCGTTTTGTGATCATTTCAAATATTTCTCTTCACCAAGTCTTTTCTGATCTCTGAGTTATATTCTGCTGTTCTGTGGTCCTAAACTACTGTATTTGTCTTAGTGCTAAAATTTATCACATCTCTCACAACATGTAAATATCTTCTACATAGAAGTGCTAAATACATGATTAGTGAATTTATGTTCACAAGCCTCATTTCCATTTTTAATATTAGTCATCACAACTACTATGTGAAAACAATCTGAGTGTCATAGTTACTTTGGGTTATAATTTAATCCTCTGTTGAAAATTCTAGGACCAAAATTTTATTTAGACCATTGTGGTCCAGCTTATTCTCCAAGAAGTTTTTGAATTTTGAAAAAGAAGCTTCAAAATATAAATGAAAATCAACTAACAATAAGATTAAAATTAAATGTGGAAGAATGTGGAAAATGGATGTCTTTTTTTGTATTTGAGTTATGGAATATTACAATGGGGGAAATGATAGAGTAGAAACATGCTTAAAAATTCCATATAACCTCTGCCATACTCAGTTTCTTTATCTATAAAATGAAGATACATTGTACCTCATGGGATTATGAAATTTGTCATTTATTATTATGAAGAAAGTACAATGCAAACACTATGTAAATAAATTATTTTAGCTTATAAATCAAAGCAAGCATACTTTATAAAATGAAAAAGAAAATCATGCTTAATGTATAATTTACCATATTGTCTTATTTTTAAATAAAATAGTGGCAAACTTACACACACTTCCCTATACACACATATATCATGCAACATACATTATTAGGTTCAAAGTGTTGGTACTGAAGTAATCACCAATTCAATTCTTGGACAACAGCTCCATTCAGTACATTATTGCTATCTTGATAGATCATGCAAGAAACACATAGATCCAATGTCAAAATAATTAATTAAGATATGAAACAATATAACAAAGAGGGGAGTAGAATAATAAGATATTCTCTAAACCTATATGCAAAAAGCCATAATCACCTTTATCTCCAGGGAAGTTATAATTGGATTCTTCTTTAATTCCTCTGAGTATTTAGCTTACTTGTGAATGGTGGTGGTGGGAGACACAAAGTCTCTCTTCAGAGCTTACACGTCCAGAAGCAAATAATTAGAATGTATTGTTGTTGGACTTTTGGAGGTTATTATCTGGGAATTTCTCCCAGTAACTTGAAAATTGATGAAATATCCCCCTCCCTTCCTTCTTTCCTTCCTTCCTCCTTCCCTTTCTTTCTTCCTTCCTCCCTCCCTCCTTTCCTTCCTTCCTTCCTCCCTCCCTTCCTTCCTCTTTCTCCTTCTAAGATTATCTTCAATTTATCTTTTATTATCTTATTCATACATAGTTGTTTATATTTTACTTTGCCCATTAGAATTACTTGAGGGCAGGAATTCTTCCTTTCTATCTCCTTCCCTTCTTCCCTTCTTTCCTCCTTCCCTCTTTCCCTCCATTCCTCCTTCTCTTTGTGCTTTCTTTCCTTTCTTCTTTCCTTCTTTCCTGATATTATATACAGTCAATCATCACTCCTAAAAGTGAAGAATGATTGTTATTATTATTATTATCATCCTTCATTTTCAATTAGTTCTTGGAGGGTTCTTTACATATTTGAGGTAGATGTAGCCTACTTTATCCACAGATTTGAGGGCTGTTGCTTACCCTCAACTGGGTTTAGCCCATCTGCTCCAATAGTTCTATTAGTGTGTGTAGGATATATGGAATGTTTAGAAGAATTAGCACTTCTGGTATGAAGATTTGTCAAATCTTTTTCAGGGCTTCTCATTCTTTGGTATACACCTGTCATC
The DNA here is from genome assembly GCF_016432865.1 of Antechinus flavipes. Lineage (NCBI taxonomy): Eukaryota > Metazoa > Chordata > Mammalia > Dasyuromorphia > Dasyuridae > Antechinus > Antechinus flavipes. The sequence continues at coordinate 556,955,610 of NC_067398.1, read as the reverse complement.
TAGTTCCCACCTATGACTCCAAGAAACTGTACCCTGCACAGTGTTATAGTGAATAGAAAAGTCAAGAAGACATGAGTTCAAGTCCCAAATCTGACATATCCTGGATAAACTACCTCTAGGTAGTTATCCAAGAGTAAAAGTTATAGAAAATTTATTTGCCTGTTTTAGTAAAGTGAGTTTTCCTACTTCAGAGTTCTCTTAACTAATGAAATCATAGATCCATTTGCTATACATGACATTTATTTCATACAAAATAAAATATTTGGTTTTGAAAATTAAAGATCATAATTTAAATTTAATTAGGCATGCAATTTTGTACCTCTTGTTTATCTCTTCTAAATATCCTTCTTTGTTTGTTAGCTTTTATCTGATAATACTTAATTCAGTTTGATTAATCTCATTAGGTCAGTCACAGTCTGTGGATGATGAAATGAAATTTAGAAAAGTACACTTTATATTGCTGTCATACCTGTGGATATCTTTTCCCTTATTCAACTCAGATTTAACTGGTAGGCAAAATTTAGATTCCAGTTTCAGAATAGTTAACTAAAGAAATGTTTATCTGAAAGCAATGTTCAAACTTTACAACAAACTTTTCAAATGGACTGAGCTTCAAGATGGAAGGAGTAGATGATCAGTTGGACAGAAGGTACTATGGATTATTCACTCATCATTGGAAATGCTTTCCCTAAAAATCCTAAGGACAAAAGAACAGATGCCACTGTAATAATTGGGGTTGACCTAGTAATGAACTAGCATCTATAAGAAACTATCTTCAAAAAAGAAACTTACAAAATTAGGCTTAAAGAAATGAAGTCATATAAAGTTTTTTTATGATAAAAGCTTCAAAACAGTTCCTTAAGATATCCTTAATAAAAATAAAATAACTATCATTTTTAGGTGAAAAATATGAATTCAGATGTTATAATTCCTATGCTGTCCTTTTGTGAGAATTGTGTTAGGAAGTAACCTATGACCAGGCAATGATCCTTCAGGTGTTATGAGTTTTTGTTGTCCTTTAGTTATTTTTGTTTTCATTTGTTTCCTAATTTTCACGGCCCCATTTTGGGTTTTCTTGCTAAAGATACTGGAGTGCTTCTCTGTTTCTTTCTCCATTTCACAAATAAGGAAACTGAGGGAAACAAGGTTAAGTGCCTTGCCAAAAGGTTACACAACTCCGGTTATGTGACTCTTGACTCTAAGACTGGTTTTCTATCCACTGAGCCATCTAGCTACCCCACTCCCCTTGATATTCTTGACTTTTTATTCTTCCATAATAATATTTTGTAGTTCTAAAAAGTAAATATTTTATAGGTTGATTAGTTCCTCTATATGCCGTGGCAGATAAGACACTTAGGCATTTTATATTGTACACAGTAATTTTAGATGAAATTTTTCTTTCCATATCTTTTTGTTTAGTTTTATTAGTTATATAGAGAAATGCTTCTTCTTGCTTAGTTTTATTGGTAATATATAAAAATGTTAATTATTTATGTGGATTTATTTTATAAATCAAATTTGCTAATATTGTTATTTCCACTAATTGTTTTTTGGTTGATTCCCTAAGGGTCTTTAAGCATATCATTATGTCTTTGAACAAACTGATAGTTTTGTTCACATATTGCCTATTCCTTTAATTTGTATGTTTTACCTCACTGCTAACATTTCTAGTACAATATTGAAAAATAATTTTTATATGGAAATTTTTTATCTTATTGGGAAGGCTTCTAGTTTATCCTTATTACAGATGATGTTTGATTTTGGTTTTAGATACACTACTTATCATTTTAGTAAAAATTATACATATTCTTTTTTTTAAGTGTTCCTATACTGCTTAATTGTGATTACTTTAAACAAAATTATTAGTTATTTATATGACTTTTTCATTGACATACTTTTTTAGGATTGGAATATTTAGTCCTCAATTAATTTTTAATCTACATTCCTTTATTGAATGTAATTTTATTACATTATGGTTTGAAAGGTATATATTTAATATTTTTCCTTGGTCATTTTTTTTTGAAGTTGATATGTACAGTTGAGAAAAAAGCATATGCCATTTTATTCTAAAAGTCTATCATACTTAATCTAAAATTCTATGTACCTCCTCAATTTCTTTCTTAGTTATTTTATGGCTAGATTTATCTAGCTCTTTGAGAAGAAAGTTGAGGTCCTGCCTTAATATAATTTTACTCTTTACAAACTATAACTCCCTGAACTTTTCCTTTAAGAATATGGATATGATTTGATCCATTTGTTATTAGTATTGTTATTACTTTATTGTCTGTGGTTTCTTTCTAGCAAATGTAGTTTCCTGGCACATCCCCTTTAACAATTTTTTTTTTTAACTTCAGCTGACCCATAATAGATTCTGCTTCTTACCCTTTCTTTAACATTTGTGACTTTCTGTGTCAAGTTAATTTCTTATCAACAACACATTGATTCTTATTTCTAATTCATTTTGCTATCAACTTCTGATTTAGACATGAGTGCACCCCCTCTATATTCACAGTAATGATTACTATGTATTTTATTCCATCCTATTTTTTCCTATTTTTTTCTTCCCTCCCCCCATTATTTTATTCCATTCCTCCTCCAAATTCTGTGTTGCTTATTTTGACTGCCTTCTTTAATTCACTTTCACCCTTTTCACAACTCCCTTTCTTTCATACTGTTCCCTTCCTATTTCTGTGCTGCACCAGATGGATTTCTGAACCCAATTGTGTGAGTGTGTGGGTGTGGGTATGGTTGTGGGGGGAGAAGGTGTATTCTTCCTTTGAACAAGTTCAGATGAAATGACATTCAAACATTGCCTTCTGCACCTCCTCAACATAAAAACTCTTGTTTTGAGTTCTTCCTTTATGGGAAATAATTTCCCTATTCTTCTTCTCATTTCCCTCTTCCCCCAATACATCCCTCTTTCTTGCCCCTCTATTATTTTATATCATCCCAACACATACCCTCATACTCATGCCTTCTATCTATATAGAATCCCCTTATAACAATAAAGTTATTAAAATCAAATATTCATTTATTTATAAATATTTGCATATTTATAAGTATAAAAATTAATATAATATAAATTAATTACTATAATGTAATATAAATAAATAAGTGAAATATCATCTTTATGAATTAAACAATTTAATCTTATTAATTTCCTTATTATTTCTTTCAAGTTTACCTGTTTATGTTTCTCTTGAATATTTGTGTTTGAATGTCAAATTTTCTATTCAAGAGTCCCTAAAATACTCTTATTTTGGGCACTTTTTTTTTACTAATATCTGAGATATAATATTTAATTAAGTGATATATTTACAAAAATTAACAAATAGCCATAAATCATAGCATCTGAAATGGGAATGGTTATATGAAACTATTGTAGTCTGACCTAGTCAGGCCACATATGGAATATTGTGCTTAGTTCTAGACATCATAATTTTGAAAGAACATTGACAAACCAAATTTAGTTTGGAAATGAAACATGATAACTATTTTCAAGTACTTTAAGGACTTTCCCATGGATGGTGGATTTGATTTACTTTTTTTAATCCTTAGAAATCAGAATTAGGGGCAACTTCTTCCTAGATATATTGCCTAAATGGAAGATGTTTCTTTAGGATATAATGAGTTACCTCTCCCTGAAGATATACAAATAGAAGCTAGATGAAGCTTGGCAGGTGATATGGTAGAGGACATTTCTGTTTAGCTAGGTCTGAGTTGGATGAGATTAACTCTGAGAGACCCTGAAATTTTGATATTATTCAATGATGCAATTCTATGAATTTATTAGTTCCATTATTCTTTTCAGAATAGATTTTGCAGGACTAGTAATGAAAGGGTAATAAGAAAGAGTTATACTTCTTCAAATTAATTTATTTAACAGTTAAGCATACTATTAAAATATGATGGCTATTATATAAAAATTGATGTGGCTTACAAACTAAACTGCACTTGTTTTCATTGGAGTGTTTGCTTTGAGTAATAATTAAAGATTTTGGAAATGTCTGTTTTATTTATTCTTCTTTGTGATGGTAGCAATTTGTGTCCTTAACCTTGTTTAGTTCATTTAGATATTATTGTACAGGTATGGCTAAGAAGAAAGTTAGAAACTACTTTATTGGGTGAAACTTAAGTAGTCATAAAGCAGCAAGTCAGTAAAAATCAGAACTTAAGAAATACAATTAAATAATAATTTCCTCTTTTCCCTTTTTATTTCTTCATGTCTCTTCTTATTTATTTTACTTCATTTTTTTTAAATTCCTAATTCCTACTTTCCTCCCTATATATTATAATGAAGGATATGTGAGAAAGAGAAATTGTGGGAGGCAATGTTGGTACATGTAAATCAGATGAGATTTAATATTTATTCCAGTGGTATTTGATGAGCAATTATTTCATAAATAGTTAAAAAGTTTTCAATACGTCATGATAATTTTGATTGACATTTACAATCTGATTTAGAAAGAGCTTCTATTCAGTTTCTATTGGGAAGTGAAGTATTTCCTGACAAATATTTTCTTTTCTTGATTCCTTTAGGAGAACTGCAAAAAAGTACCTCTAACTGAAGCATCCCCATCACTTCACAGACGCTAAAGTACTAAATATCATGAATCTTCACATTTTTTCAGTGTGTGAAAAGAAAGGGGCAAAGAAACTATATCAAGAGACCTGGGTTCATTTCCCAGATCCAGGGCTACTTATAACTTGGGAACAGACAGCTAGACTTCTTGGTACATTAAAACGCACCTCCCCTTGGTTCTTAGAGGAAGAACAAATCTCTCCAGATAATTGGTCATTGATTGGTCAACAGATCTCCGCATATTATAATGAAAATGGTCCTCATTCAATTTCCTCGAGGCATTCTATTTATACAATATAATATAGTTGGCCTTAAGATACTGTATAAGTTCTAGAAGAAAAGGAAAAGGCTCTAGGAATAGCCAAATGGGGAAGCCTTTTATTAAACCATTTGAACAGTGCCTCCTATTACTTGTTTGTAAAATAAAGGACAAGGAAAGGTAGCACAACAGATGATTGTTTACTAACATTCCATTAAATACTAAAATTTTGATTTCAACTTTTCAAGTGATCTTGTTTGGTCATGAAACTAGTTCTCCTAGCTTTCTCTCTCTCTATGTATGTGTGTATGTGTATGTACATATATGTGCAACACCTTGTGTAAATTCATGGCAATATAATGTGCATGCATAGGACACATATGTATGATGCATTTATATGTATATACATATAAACACTTGCATATAATACAATGTGTACATATGTTTACATATGCATACATGCACATTTGCATGTATATATACATATTAAACATATTTATGTATTGGCATATAGATCAGTATGAAATTAATAAAAAATTCAAAAATCTTTTAATGTAGTAATAAGGTCAGATCCACAAAAGTACAATCACAAAAGTATATTGATTGAAATCTGAAAAACAAAAACAAAAAGAGGATGTGATTCATGCACTTCAATTTTAATTTGTGCCTATGCATTATGATGCATAAAAAATTCAGTATTTCTTTGTTAATACGATGATTATCCTATTATAGTGATGATTTCACTATTATCTACTTAACTGAACACACATAGATAACTTGGTAGGACCTAAAAAGCATTTATGGAACAGTTAGATAGCACATGGATAGAGTGCCAGATCAATTCAAATTTGACCTCACGCATTTACTAGCTATATGATCCTGGGCAAGTCATTGAACCCTATTTGTCTCAGTTCCTCATATTAATGAGCTGGAGAAGGAAATTGCAAATCATTTCAGTGTTTTTGCCAAGAAAAATTCAAAATAGGGTCATGAAGAGTTGATCATGACTGAAAAAAATGACTGAACACAAATACTAATGAGCATTTTTGAGTTCCAACTATGTGGAAGGCACAGTGCTTAGCACTGGGAATGTAAAGATAACAAAACAAAACAAAAAATTTCCTGCTCATGTTCTACTGAAAAACTAGTTAAGCATCAAAGTTAGAAAACCTATTTTACAATGCAAGACTTATTTAATGAATTTCTATAGTCATGGAAAAGGGGACTGAAGGACACAACATTGATGGCTAACTTCCTACTAATGCATATCAAGAATTTTATTAAATGGTCACATTATTAGAATTTATACTGTATATTTCCCTTAGTCTACAACAAATTAACATATTTTACATAATTATAAATTTGAATAGTGTGAATGTGAATACATATTATCACTCCATAATCAGAACCTAAGCTATATATTATTAATCTGAATAAATGTTTTTCCAAATTCTTATCATTTTAACTTTCTTTGATATGTATGGATATCCTATATAAAGATAACTTAGCAAAGGGGCAGATGCACATCTTTTTTATTGTAGTAAGTTTATTTATTTTTAATACACATTGATTTATGAATCATGTTGGGAGGGAAAAATCAGAGCAAAAGGGAAAAACCATGGAGGAGATAAAAAAGAAAACAAAAGAAAAAAGAAACAAACCTAGCATGTGTTGATTTACATTCAGTCTCTGTAGTTCTTTTTCTGGATGCAGATAACATTTTCTGTTGAAAGTCTATTGGGTTTGCTTTAGATCACTGAACCAGTGACAAAACCCAAATGTTTCATACTTAATCATCTCACATTCTTGCTGTTATTATGTACAATGCATTCCTGGTCTTGCTTGTTTCATTCAGTATCATTTCATGTAAATCTTTCTAGGCTTTCTATTTTTTATAGAAAAATTCATTTGTTATTTTGTTCATTTTTTTATAGAACAATAATAATCCACCACCTTCATATACCACAAATTGTTCAGCCATTCCCCAAATGATAGGCATCCACTCCTTTTCTAATTCTTTGCTATACAAAAGGAATTGCTATAAACATTTTTGCATAAATGAGTCTTTTGGCTTCTTTATAATTACCTTAGGATACAAACTCAGTAAGACCACTGCTGAGTCTAAAGGTATATATAGTTTTATAGCCCTTTGGGGATAGTTCCAAATTGCTCTCCAAAATGATTGGATCATCTCACAACTCCACCGACAATGCATTAGTGACTTTTCACACAAATAAAGTCAGATCTAATCAGTTGGAAAAATATCAAGTGCTCATAGTAGGCTGACTTAATATAATAATAATGACAATACTACCAAAATCAATCTACTTATTTAGTGTCATACCAGTCAAACTCCCAAGAAATTATTACACAGCCCTATAAAAATAACAAAGTTCATCTGGAAGAACAAAAGGTCAAGAATTTCAAGGGAATTAATGAAAAAAAAAATGAAAATGAAAGTGGCCTAGCTGTGCCAGACCTAAAACTATATCAGCGATCATCAAACACCATTTGGTACTGGCTAAGAAATAGAGTAGTTGATCAGAATAGGTTAGGACCACAGGATAAAATAGTCAATAACTATAGCAATCTAGAATTTGACAAACCCAAAGACTCCAGCTTTTGGCTTAAGAACTCACAATTTTACAAAAAGTGCTGGGGAAATTGGAAACTAGTATGGGAAAAAACTAGGCATTGACCCACACTTAACACCACATGCCAAAATAAGGTTGAAATGGGTTCATGATTTAGATGTAAAGAGTGATATTATAAGCAAATTAGAAGAAGATAGAATAGTTTACCTCTCAGATATGTGGAGAAGGAAGGAATTTGTGTGCAAAGAAGAACTGGAACTCATAATTGAAAACCAAATAGATAATTTTGATTATATTAAGTTAAAAAGTTTTTGTACAAACAAAACTAATTCAGACAAGATTTGAAGGGAAGCAATAAATTGGGAAAACATTTTTATATTTAAGGGTCCTGAAAAAGGCCTCATTTCTAAAATACATAAAGAATTGAATTAAATTTATGAGAATTCAACCCATTCTCCAGTTGATAAATGGTTAAAAGATATGAACAGACAATTTTCAGATGAAGAAATTGAAAGTATTTGTTACCATATGGAAAGGTGCTCCAAATCATTGTTGATCAGAGAACTGCAAATTAAGACAACTCAGAGATACCACTACTTATCCCGCCCTGTGGGACAATAACATGGACCCTGAAAGAAAAGAAGAGGGAGCAGGGGACAGGAGACATGAAGAATGGAGACAAGACAGGCTTTCTGATCAAGTCTCATTTATTAGGGTTAAAAGTACAAGTATTTATAGCAGGTTGTAAGGAAGTGGGGGATGGGTGCAGTACATATGGAGGGGAGTAGAACGAAGCCATTTAGCCATAGAATGTCTTTGTGATATAAATTGTTCCAGGATGAAGTTTATGTGGTGCCTAACAAGCTGGTTTTCCCTGGGTGGGAATGTGACTTTTGTCCCTAGCTCAGTGCTAGCCTCCCACAACTACTTACCTGTCAGATTTGCTAAGAAGACAGGAAAAGATAATGATGGATGTTGGAGGGTATGTGGGAAAAGTGGGACACTAATACATTGTTGATGGAACTGTGGAGATGATTTCAGAGAGATCTGGAGAGACTTACATGAACTGATGCTAAGTGAAATGAGCAGAACCAGGAGATTATTATACATGACAACATCAATATTATAGGATGATCAATTCTGATTTGATGATTCATGCCAACTCCAATGATCTTGTGATGAAGAAAGCCATCTACACCCAGAGAGAGGACTGTGAGAACTGAAAGTGAATCATAACATAATATTCTCATTCTTTTTGATGTTGTTTGCTTGCATTTTGTTTTCTTACTCACTTTCTTTCCTTTTTGATCTGATTCATCTTGTACAACAAGAGAACTGTATATATACGTTTACACATATTGGATTTAACATATATATTTTAACATGTATAACATATAATGGATTTCTTGCCATCTAGAGGAAGAGGTTGGGGGAGGGGGGGAAAATCTGAAACACAAGACTATGCAAGGGTAAATGTTGAAAAATTGTCCATGCATATGTTTTGAACATTAAAAAAAAACTTTTTAGAAACAAAAAAGAATGCATTAGTATCCCAGTTTTCCCACATCCCCTCAAACACTCATCATTATCTTTTCCTGTCATTTGAACCAATCTTAATGGTGTAGAGTGGTACCTCAGAGTTGTTTTAATTTGCATTTCTCTAATCAATAATGATCCAGAGCAGTTTTTTTCATATAAGTATAGATAGATTTACTTTTTTCTTCTGAAAATTTTCTGTTCATATTCTTTGACCATTTATCAATTGGGGAATGACTTGCATTCTTATAAATTTAACACAGTTCTTTATATATTTTAGAAATGAGACCTTTATCAGAAATACTGGCTGTAAAGATTTTACCCCAGCTTGCTTTGCTTTTCCCTTTTAATCTTGTTTTTGTTGGTTTTGTTTGTGCAAAAACTTTTTAATTTAATGTAATCAAAGATGTTCATTTTGCCTTTCACAATGTTCTCTACTTCTTCTTTGGTTATAGATTCCTCCCTTCTCCAAAGATCTGAAAAGTAAATTTATCCCTTTTTCTCCTAATTTGCTTATGCTATCATCCTTCATGCCCAAATTATGTATCCATTTTGAGCTTATTTTGGTATGAGATGGGAGATATAGGTCTATGTGGAGCTTCTGACATTATTTTCAAGTTTCCCCAGCAATTTTTGTCAATTCGTGAGTTCTTATTCCAGAACTGGAGTTCGGAGGTTTATTAAATATTAGATTGCTATAGGCTTGATTATTTTATTGTGTGTAACTAATCTATTCCACTGAGCTACCACTCTATTTCTTAATCAATATCAAATAGTTTTCATGACTGCTGCTTTATAATATAGTTTTAGGTCTGATACACCTAGGCCACATTCATTTGCACTTTTAATTAATTCCCTAGAAATTTTTGATGTTTTGTTCTTCCAGATGAACTTTATTATTATTTTTTTCTAATTCTATAACATAATGTTTTGAAAGTTTGATTGTTATAGCACTGAACAGGTAGAGCAATTTAGGTAGAATGATCACTTTTTCTATATTAGCTTGGCCTAGCCATGAACAATTGAGATTTTTTCAGTTGTTTAAATCTGATTTCATTTGTGTGATAAGTATTTAAAATTGTGTTTATATAGTTCTTGAGTTTATCTTGGCAGGTAGAACCCCCAAATATTTTATTTTGTCTGCAGTAATTTTAAATATAATTTCTTTTTCTATTTCTTTGTCAGTAATATATAGAAGTGCTGATGATTTGTGTGGATTTATTTTATATCCTGAAACTTTGCTAAAGCTGTGAATTATTTCCAGGAGGTTTTTGGATGATTTCTAGGATTCTCTAAGTATATCATCATATAATCTGCAAAGAGCAATAATTTTATTTCCTCTTTGCTTACTACAATTACTTTAATTTATTTTCTTTTCTTTTTTCTAAATCCAGCATTTCTAGTACAATGTTGAATAATAGTGGTGCTAATGGACATCCTTGTTTCATCCCTGATTTTACTGGGAATGCATTTAGCTTCTCTCCCTAACAAATAATACTTGCTGTAGATTTTAGAAAGATACAGCTTATTATTTTACAGAAAGCTCCCTTTATTCCTATGCTCTCTTGTTTTTAATAGGAATGAATGCTGTATTTTGTCAAAAGGTTTTTCTGCATCTATTGAAATTATCATATGATTTCTGTTGTTTTTGTTATTGATATGGTCAATTATGGTAACAGTTTTCCTGATATTAAAACATCCCTGCATTCATGGCATAAATCTCCCTTGGTCCTAGTAAAATGCCCTGCTGATAAGTTGCTGTAATCTCTTTGCTAATATTTTATTTAAAATTTTTGCATCAATATTCATTAGGGAGATTGGTCTGTAATTTTGTCTCTCTGTTTTGGTCCCTCCAGGTTTAGGTATCAGTGTCATATTTGTGTCATAGAAGAAATTTGGCAGTATTCATTCTTTATATATTTTTCCAAATAGTTTACATAGTATTGGAATTAATTATTTTTTAAATCTTTGGTAGAATTCACTTGTGAATCCATCTGTCTCTGGATGTTTTTTCTTAGGGAATTCATTAATCACTTGTTCAATTTCTTTTTCTAAAATAGAATTATTTAAGTATTTTGTTTCCTCTTTTGTTAACCTGGGAAATTTATATTTTTGAAAAAATTCATCCATTATCAGTTAGATTGTCAGATTTGCTGCCATACAGTTGGACAAAATAGCTCCTAATCATTACTTTATTTTCTTTTTCATTGGTGGTAAGTTCATGCATTTCATTTTTGATGCTGGTTGGTCTTTTTTTTTTTTCCTTGCTTTAATTTCTTTTTCATTGGTGGTAAGGTTATTCATTTCATTTTTGAAGCTGATTGGTTTTTTTTCCTTTCCTTTTTCTGATCAAATTAAGCAAAGGTTTATCTATTTTGTTAGTTTTTTTATAAAACCAACTCAATTTTATTTATTAGTTCAATAATTTTCTTAGATTCTATTTTATTCTGTCTTTTGAGGTTCAAAATTTCTAATTTGGTATTTAATTAGAAAGTTTTGATTTGTTCTTTTTCTAGCTTTTTTAGATCTATGCCTAACTCATTGATCTCCTCTTTATTTTATTTATATAGCTATTTAGAGATATAAAATTTCCCCTAAGAACTGCTTTGACTGCATCCCATAGGTTTTGGTATGTTGTTCATTTTTTGTCATTGTCTTGGATGAAATTATGGATAGTTTCTGTTATTTGTTGTTTGACCCACTCATTGTTTAGAATTAGATTATTTAATTTGCAAATAGTTTTTAATCTATCTTTCCCTAATAATAAATAAATTACTTTGTTGAATGTGATTTTTATTGCATTGTGGTCTGAAAAAGAAGTATTTACTATTTCTGTCTTTTTGCATTTGATTGTAAGGTTTTTAGTTCCTAATACATGGTCAATTTTTGTGCCATGTACTGCCAAGAAAAAGGTGTATTCCTTTCTATTCCTAGTCAGTTTTCTCCAGAAGTCTATTCTATTTAGGTGTTCCAGGATCCTATTAACTTTCCTTCTTCCTTTCTTGTTTATTTTGTGTTTAAATTTGTCTTATTCGGCAAGGGGAAGATTTAAGTCCCTCACTAGAATAGTTTTGCTGTCTGCTTCTTCATGTAACTTTCTTAAAATCTTCTCTAGATGTTTGCCTGCTAAGGAAAGGGACCCACATATGCAAAAATATTTGTGCTAGCCCTTTTCATAGTGGCAAGAAACTGGAATTTGAGTGGATGCCCATCAGTTGCAGAATGGCTGAATAAGTGTTATGGAATATTATTGTTCTACAAGAAACAATCGGGAGGATGATTTTAGAGAGATCTGGTGGGACTTACATGAACTGATGACAAATACTAGGAGAGCATTATACACAACAACATCAATATCATAGGATGATCAATTCTGATGTTTTTCCAACAATGAGATGATTGATACTAGTTCTTATGATGAAGATAGCCATCTACACCCAGAGAGAGGACTGTGAGAACTGGGTTTTAATTAAAACATAACATTCTCACTCTTTTTTTTTTAATTGTTTTTCTCTTGTATTTTAGTTTCTTATTCATTTATTTTCCTTTTTTAATCTGATTTTTCTTGTGCAGCAAGAAAAGAATATTTTGGTATAAAGTTGGTATAAATACATTCACACATATTGGATTTAACATATATTTTAACACACATAACACATATTGGAGTGTTTGGCATCTAGGTTGGGGGAAAGGAGAGGAAAATCTGAAACACAAGGCTATGCCAGGGTCAATGTTGAAAAATTATCCATATATATGTTTTGAAAATAAAAAGCTTTAAAATAAAAAAAAGAAAGAAATTTCTGTTTTACCGTTTGATGCTTACATATTTAGTATTATTAATACTTCATTATTTATGGTATCCTTCATCAAGATGTACTGTCCCTCATTATGTATTTTAATAAGATGTATATTTACTTTTGCTTTGAGATCAGAATTGCTAGCCCTCCTTTTTGTTTTTACTTCATCTGAATCATAATATATTCTGTTTCATCTGTTTATCTTTGCTCTGTATGTGTCTCTCTGTGTCAAATGTGTTTCTTGTAAACAACATATAGGATTCTACTTTGCTATTTGCATCTATTTTATGGAAGAATTCATCCCATTTTCTCCCCTGTATATACCTTTGTTCTCTGTTTCCACCCTGTCCTCAGTTGTGTGTTGTTTTTACCCACACCACCCTTTTCTTAGTAGTTTTTTTTTTTTTTACCCACTCCACCCAATACTTTATCTCTTATCACCCCTGACTCCTAGTATTAGTAGTGTTTTTAACCTACTTTATCCATTACCTTATCTTCTATCAATCCTTCTCCCCTTCTATTACCTTTTTCCTTAGTATTTTTGCCCTTTCTTCTATCCTATCCTCTCTTTTCTTTTCCTCTTTATCCTTCTACTTCTTTATTGGGTTAGATAACTTTCTGGGCCAAACTGAATGATTAAATTATTCCCTCTCAAGCCAAAACCAATGAGATCAAACTGCAGAAAATGCTCATCACCCTCTCTTTCCCCCCTCAATTGTAATAAGTCTTTTGCACCTGCTCAGGTGAGCTAATTGTGCCATTATACCTCCTCCTTCCTCTTTTTCCAGTACAGAACTTTTCCCACCCCTTAAAGTCTTTTGCTTTGATGTCATCATATCAGGGACCATTTACAATCACACCCTCAGTCCATGTGGTAACCACCTCTGTCTTCCCAGTGACACATACAATTACAGATATCATTTTCCTCTGTAGGGATATATATTCCCCTCCTCCCCTTTTATCTTTTTATAGTTCTCTCAAATCCTGTGCTCTCTTTAATTCTGTTTTTTCAGTAGAAAGAATAGAATATCTCTTACTTCATTGAAACTCCTCCCCTGAAAGATGATGCTGAGTCTTGCTGAGTAGTTAATTCTTGGTTGTAACTCCAGGTCCTTAGTATTCTAGACCCTCTGATTCTTTATTATAGAAGCTGCCATATCTGGGAAATCTTGATTATTGCTCTTTGATATTTGAATTGTTTTTGTCTGGAAGCTTCCAGTATTTTTCCCTTTAAGATTATACTTTTGGAGTTTTCCAACAATGTTCCTTGTAGTGTTCTTTGTGGGTATCTTGTGAGATCTCTTTCAAGAGGTAGATAGATTCAAGAAGAAAGATGGATTCTTTCCATGAATATTTATCTTTCTGTTTCTAGAATATTGGAGTAGTTTTTTAATGATCTCTTGCAGAATGCTATCCAAACTCTTTTTTTTGACCATGACCTTCAAGGAGGCCAATAATTTTTAATTTGTATCTTCTGAATCTATTTTCCAGTTTGGCTGCTTTTCTAATGAAGTATTTAATATTTGCTTCTATTATTTTTTTTTTTTCATTCTTTTTTAGGTTGTTTGACTGTTTCTTGCTGTCCCACAAAGTCATTAGTTTCCATTTGTCCTATTCTTGTATTTAATATGTTATTTTCTTCAGTTAGTTTTTGTTTATCTTTTTCCATCTAATTAATTTTACTGTTTAAGGAGTTGTTTGTTCAGGAACTGTTTTTCTTTTCTTTTCCAAGCTATTGACACTCTGATACATACCTTTCATTTACTTTGTCATTTTTTTCTTTACCGAGGTATGTGGCAGGACTGTAAAATGCCTATGCTGAGGAGGTCCATGTTTCTTGTTGTGAGACTGCAAGGGATCGAAACTTTGAATTGGTGCTAAGTAGTCATAGTGGATTAGGTTGAGTTTATGTTCTTTCACCTATCAGAATGGATGAGAACCAGTTTAAAAATGTATTCGATTAACTCTTCTATAATTAGGTGAGGGGTAGACAGGACAGGTCTCTGAGGATCTTGGTTCTGAGACTAAAATTTATTCATGGTGGGAAAAAAATGGGAAAAGTATCTTGATATTTTCTCTTTAAGTTTATTTATTTAATATTTTCCCCAGTTGCATTCAAATCAATTATTTTTGATATTTGTTTTTAAGATTTTTGAGTTTTAATTTCTCTCCCTTATTCCAACCCACAATTAAGAAACCACATGTGAAGTTATTCTAAACATTTCTGGGGCAGCTAGGTGGTACAGTGTATAGAACACCAGCCCTGAAGTCAGGAGGACCTGAGTTCAAATCTGGTCTCAGATACTTAACACTTCCTAGCTGTGTGACTCTGGGCAAGTCACTTAACCCCAATTGCCTCAGCAAAAAATCAATCACTCAATAAATAAACAATTAAATAAATAGATAAATAAATGAGTAAATAAATAAATAAAAAAGATGATATGCTTCTGGGCTGAGAGGCGTGGAAGCCACCAGGCTGATTCAGAGGTCAGCTCTGGCCAGGCTGGGTCTGGGGCTGTGCTGATACTCCCATGTTGGGGTCACAGACCTTTTCTGCTGAGCTTCTAAATTGCCTTCAGCTATAATACGTTCTACTACATCTTTTTGCATATTTGGATGCTCTAAAAATTTTTTAGAGTCGTTATTTAAAAAAAAAATTTTGGAGCAGCTAAGGGGAGAGATTGGGCAAGTTCCTGCTTTTACTCCACCATCTTGCCTCTGATTCCTCATGAACATGTTTAGAGGCCTCTGTTAGGCAGAGAAAAAGGTGAGGATAATAATATAACATTTAATACACAATGGCTTATTTTGTGTGACTTATAAAAAAGGAAGATTGGTAACAACTCTCATAGACTTTTCCAAAGGGATAACTATAAAATTTTCTGCTAAAAAGAGGCCTAAATAAATGTTAGTCTGGAGAAAGGCATTACAATTGAGTTGATCTGATGTCATATCGATAAATCAGAATACTCATTGTAGCATCTTGAAGCCATTTGTATTTTACTGGTATTCAAGTGGCAAGACAGTAGATGAGAAAGCAGTTTCATCCAAGCCTTTAGGAGGGGATCTTTTTTTTTTTTTTCCTTTTCTTTTTTGTGGTGATGATAATAGCGGAAAATATATTCATCTTTTTCATCATCCATTTGGCAAGAGAATGACCTTGAAAACTTTAAAAGTTTGAAAGATTTTGAACTTCCCATGGGCATCCTAGCAGTGTCCCCAGAATGGCAGTGGCTGATGATTGCATTTGGTAAAGTAAGGCAACTTCATGATTTTACAAGTTGTTCAGTAGAAAGCTGCATCATAACTAACTGAAACTTCATGAAGAACATACAAAAAAGGATAAGAACTTTGAGCAATCACAAACTGTAACTACTTTGCCATATGTCCACTCTAAGCTTGACTTCACTTTCCTCTGACCTTTATATATAACTATTGGGAAAGAATGCCCCTTAGCTAGAGGGATATTTTGCATCAACTTGTCTTTCTGTTCCACTTTAATAAATGTCTATTCTAAAACTAATTAAGTTATAAAATAGAAATAATGGAGCATATTCATGCACATGCACTCAAAGAAAAAAGTCATTTAAAAATTATTAGTAAATAAAATTTGTAAAATATAAAAAAGTAAAATTCAAATCTAGATTTTAGAAGTATAGCATTTTTACCACTTTGCCATATCATTTTCCCATACATTGCTATTTCTCAGGATTTTTTCCTCAACTCAATTTGCTTCCTTCTTAATATATAGTTATCTTTCTTGTCAGTTATTAATACTATTACACCATCACAATTAATATATAAATGCATCTTTAAGTGAAGTTTTCAACAAGGAAGGAAGAAGAGAACCAAAAGGAACAAGCATTTAGAAAATACCCACTATGTGCAAGGTACTGTGCTAAGTGATTTACAAGTACAGTGTGAGAGGGAAGGGGGGGAAAAAGAGGAGTAAGGAAGTTATATGATAGAATTACTATATATTTAAAAGAAATAACAAGTTGTGAATGATAGATTTGCAGTTTCATATAAATCATCTTTTTGTTTTCTTAAGAAATGCTTGTTTTATGTCTTGTATTAAGAATAAAATAAATTAAAAGACAGATAAACAAACAACACTCCCAAATATCTCATTGTATCCTCACAACAACCCTGTGAAGTAGATGTTATTCCCATTTTACAATTGAGGAAATTTACAAAAACAAAACAAAAAATCCCAAATCAAAATGCTGTAATAAACTATTTATTATTGCAAGCTTATATGATATGTCAGAGGAGATTTTTTTTTAAACATATGTATCATCATATTGCCAGCAATTTACTAAGAAATGCTCTTGTTGAGCTCAGATTTTCATGGAATAACTGGTCTCTATATTATTCCAAGAATAACCTAGAAAAGGAGATATCTTGTTTTTCTGTCTCAGTGCATCAATGTTGTGTCACACAGGAAAATAAAAAGAATGAAAAGAGAAATCAGGCTAACTTTCAAGTTGATTACACTTGAACCTGGAATTTGGTAATGAAAGAATGGGATAGCAAAGGCTTAGCAGCAGTACATTTATCCAGCATGGCAGCAAAGCCCTCCTGGCTTTATGTGAAAAATATTGATTGGATCTGATTGATGGTCTTCATGGATGGACAGAGAAACAGATTAAGGGAATTGGATATACATGTTCATGAGAATAGACTCATTCATTAACAAGATGCAAATCATTTAGGTTATGAAATTTATACATATTTGGAAAAGTGATGTTCAGCCTAGTTTACTCCAAAAAGCCTTTTTATTTTAGTAACAAATTTACAAATCTACCCACTAAGGTCATATTGGCAAAATGTGTGCTGAAAATATTACCTTTATGCATACAAAATAGGTGGGGGTAATTGTGCATTCAGCTATCTAATTAACAGAGGAAAATTACATCACAGAGAATTGCTCATTGGTGCTCAGATAAGCTTTTGCTGTGTTTATTCTTGCCATTTCATTTGTCATCAATTGACACAAATATTATAACTTAAATGATATTATGACTTCATGGCACTTTTAAATGACCAAAAAATAAGTTTATCATTTAGCTACTTTCCAAATCAACATTTTTTTTTTTATTAATTTGTAAAAGTCTATAAATGGCTTTAGGGAGAGACACTGTGACATAGTGGGTTGAAAACTTACTTCAGTACCAGCAAAACCTGGTTTCAACTTCTGAGTTTGTAACTTCCTGATTTTCTGATCTTGCATAAATCACTCATCCTTGCCCCTACCAACTCTCTAATAATACCATAAGTCATAGAGTAGGTGCAGATCTGAATTGTAAAGGAAATTCTTTATTTGGGGATTCCATACATTCATGAAATTTCAAATAACAATCAAATAAAAATGATGTGAAGCTGAACCAATATCTTTGATTCTTAATGAGACTTTATTTTCTAAGTGTCTAGAAAACATAGTTATTATAAAACAAAATCATTTAAAGTAATGTCTTTGGAAGTTTCCATTATAATGCCAGCGTGTTTTTTATTTTTAATTCTAAGCTGTCCTTTTCTCCCTTTTCTTCTTATGCAAAAAATAAGAGAGAGGGTTCTGTTGTCAATGGGGAGCCTGCTGACAATTCGGAAGCTTTCTTTTTTCCTGAATCATAGGGTGACCTTTCTCTACTTTGTTTGAATGATGAAGGTTTAACATTAAATAATGTTAGGAGAAGTGGGTGAATTGATGTTCTGACAAATGAAGCAAGGGGAAATGAACAGGTTTCACAAAATTCTTCAAGTTTGAAATAAATGCCTATGATAAATTTTAGTTAATATTATTTATCTTGCCAGTAAATGTTACTATATCTAAATTTCTATTTTTTTAAGGAGAAGGTAATCACTTCAGGTAACTTGAATAGTAGAAATCAATTCAATACTGAATATTGAAATTAATTCTTGTCAATTATATATTGGAAAATTACTTTGTTGATGTAGTGGAAGGCTGAGAACTAACTAGGGCTGAATGAGTAGGAATTTATCCCAGTTTACTTACATCTAAAGCACAACTTATTTTCCAGCTCCAAAAGAGCTGTTTCTTCATCTGTAAAATGGAAAAGATAATCTTTCTACATGCTTCAGTATTATGAGGAAGATCTTTTAAAACTATAATATTATATATAAATTTAGCTCATTATCATTATGACTACTTTTTCTAATTTGTGATTGCATCAGCATAGGGAATTCTCCATGAGGATATACATTCTATAAATTTGTTGTTCAGTCAAATCTGATTCTTCATTATCCTATTTGAAGTTTTCTTGCCAAAGATACTAGAGCAGTTTGCCATTATTTTCTCTACCTGATTTTCTAGATGAAGAAACTGAGACAAACAAGATTAAGTGACTTGACCAATGTCACACAGCTAGCAGTATCTGAGGTAATTTTTGGACTTGGGAAGATGAGTCTCCCTGACAACCGTGATGGTTATTACTAGACTTTATTTGTTATAATCAAAATGATATATTTTGCATTTTGTAAGGCTTTCTAATTGGTTTGATCATAAATTTTCCCTCTTTCTATTGATCTGAAGATGATCTTGGTATAGGATGTCAGATGTTCTATTTCCAGTTTGTGTTCTATAGTTTTCCAATTTTTTCAGCAGCTTTTGTCAAATAGTGAGTTTTTATCTCAAATGCTGGATTTTTTAGGTTTATCAAATATTATTTACTTTTGTCATTTACTATTGTGTTCTGAAGGAAAGTGTGGAAGAGGAGAAGATATTAAATGTTAAACTGAAGGTCTGCAGAGCAGCTGTGCCAACCTCATTGTTGTTTGCCTATGAAACCTGGACAGGATACCACTACCATGCCAGGAAACTGAAATGCTTTCTTTTTAATTGTCTTAAGAAAAGTCCAAAAATCACGTGGGAGGATAATATACCAGACACTGAGTTCCTTTCTCACCCTAAACTGCCAAACATTCCAACTCTACTGAAGAGAGCACAGTTCCATTGGACTGGCCACATTGTTTGAATGCCAAATGTATACTTGCCAAAAAAAATTTATGGAGAATTCACAAAGGACAAGTGTTCACAAGGTGGTCAGCAAAAGCTATACAGAGACACTCTCAAAATATCTCTTTAGAATTTTAGAATTAATTGTGTGACATGGAAAACACTGGCACAGGACTGCCCAGCATGGTGTGCACTCATTAGAGCAGGTGCTGTGCTCTATGAGCAAAACAGAATTGAATTAGCCCAAAGGAAATGCAAAATATGCAAAATTAGAGAAGCTACTCCAATGTTCACAAGGACTATATGTGTCTGACCTGTGGCAGAGCATCCTGAGCTCATATTGGTGGGATCAACTACAGTGGAGCATACTGTAACTCGATTCTAAAATAGGGATGCCATTTTGGTACTCTTTGTAAAGGAAAGACAACAACCAACTGTGTTTTGTGTACTAAGTCTATTCTATTGATCCAGCATTCTGTTTCTTAGGCAGTACTAGATAATTTTCATGACTATTTCTTTATAATATGTTTTGACAACTGATATTGGCAGGCCAATTTCTTATGTATTTTTCATTAATTCTTTAATATTCTTAAGCTTTTGTTCTTCCAGATGAATTATATTGTTATCTTTCATAGCTCTATCAAATAGGCTTTTTGTTTTTCTAATTTGGTAGGCCAGTATAACAAGTAAATTGATTTAAATAGAATTATCATTTTTTATTATATTGGATCAGCTTATCCATAGACAATTGATATTTTCCCAAATGTTTAGATCTGACTTTATCAGTGTGAAAAATGTTTTTTATAGTGTTCATGTAATTCCTGGATTTGTCTTTGCAGGTATATTTCTAAGTATTTTATATTATTTACAGTTATTTTAAGTGGAAATTTTTCTTTCAATCTCTTGTTTCTGGGCTTTGTTGGAAATATAAAAACTGCTGATGATTTATGTGGGTTTATCTTATAGTCTGAAACTTTGCTAAAGATGTTAATCATTTGGAGTAAATTTGTAGTTGATGCTCTGAGTTTCTCTAAGTATGCCATAATATCATCTGCAAATAGTAATAGTTTTGTTTCCTAAATGTCTATTCTAATTCCTTCAATTTTTTTCTTTTCTTATTATTAAAGCTAACATTTCTAGTATTATAGTGAATAATACTAATGATTATGGTCATCTTTGTTCAGTCCACATCATATTATAAAGCCTTCTAATTTATTGCTGCTAATACTTGCTTTTAGTTTTAGATGGAAAATATTTATTATCGTCATAGTGCTTCTTTTATTCTTACTTTCTCTAGTGTTTTCAATAAGAATGGGTGCTTTATTGTTTTATAAGCTTTTTCAATATCTATTGAGATAATCACATGATTTCTGTTGGTTTTCTTATTAATATGGTCAATTGTCTTGACTGTTTTCCTAATATTGAACCAACCTTGCATTCTTAATGTAAATCTTACCTAATTATAGTATATAATCCTTGTGATATATTACTGTAATAGCTTTGCTTATAATTTGTTCAAAATATTTGCATCAAAATTCGTGAGGGAAATTTGGGTGTAATTTTCTTTCTCTGTTTTAGCTCTTCCTGGTTTAGCTATCAGGGACATGTTTATGTCACACACACACACAAATAATAGGTCTCCACTGTTTTTTCCCAATATTTTATAAATGTTGAGTAGAATTTATTTGTGAATACATCTAGCCCTGGGGATTTTTTCTTAGGAAGATCATTGATGACTTGTTCAATTAGATTTTTTCTAAGATGTAGTTATGTAGGGTTTCTATTTCTTGATTTGTTAATCTGGGCAATTTATATTTTTTATAAATATTCATCAATTTTGCTAAAATTACCAGATTTTTTTGGTTTATAATTGGGCAAAATATTTACTATTGATTGTTCATATGTCTTCTTTATTGGTGGTGATCTTAATCTTTTCATTTTTGATGCTTGGTAGTTGGTATTTTTTCCTTTTTAAATCAAATTTCCAATGACATCAATTTTATTGAGTTTTTTCTCCTAATGAAGCTACCTCCTAATTTATTTATTAGCTTGATAGTTGTTTTTTTCTTTTAATTCTATTAATATCAACTTTTTTAGATTTTTAAAAAAAAGATTTACAATTTGGTGCTCACTTCATTAATTTTTACAGTTACTTTTAGCTGTATGCCTAATTCATTCATCTGTTATTTCTTTTATTTTGTTGGTGCAAGAATTTGGAGAAATAAATTCTCCCCTAAGTACTATTTTGGTTCCAACACATACATTTTGTATATTGTATAATTATTGTCATTCTCTTTAATAAAATCATTGCTTCTATGATTTGTTCTTTTATCCACTTCTTTTTAGGATTAGATTATTTAGTTTCCTATGAATTTTTAATCTACCCTTCCACTGCCTTTTGCTAGATGTGATTTTTATTATATTAAGACCTCTAAAGAGTACATTTAATATTTTTATCTTTTTACATTTGATTTTGAGCATTTTAAGCCTCTCTACATGGTTTATTTTTCTGTTAGTAACATGTGCTATTGAGAAAAAGGTATATATATATTTCTGTTCCTATTCAGTTTTCTCCAAAGGTCTGTCATATCTAACTTTTCTAAAATTCTATTTATCTCCTTGTATTCTTTCTTGTTTATTTTTTGGTTTAATTCATTGAATTCTAAGAGGGGAAAATTTAAGTCTCCCACTAGTATAGTTTTGTTATTTTTCTCCATGTATTTCACTTAACTTCTTTAAGAATTTGAATGCTATATCACTTGACGAAAAAGAGGAGTATCCTGGATGCAGAAGAAAGGGAGAGGTAAAATGATGTAAATTATTTCACTCAAAGAGCTGTGAAAGATTATTACAGCAGAGGGGAAAATTGGAATGTGGGTGATGGGCATCACAGGAACAATACTTCCATATGTATTGGATCAAAGAGGAAAAATTTACATAATCAGTTGAAATATATTTATGAGATGTTATCATCTTTTTTTACTTCCTTGTAAATAATTATTTTGTTCTCTTCTATACACTTTTTTTAGTTTATTCTTTTTTTTTTCTTCCTTTTGTGGGGAATAGAAAAGGTGAAGAACTTACAGGAATGTATGAATTCTTTTTCTGTATTTTATTATTTCTGTGTTTCCCCTATGACCTGTATATGTGCAGGCTCATATCTACTTGAGCCTTGGCCAGCTAGAAACATATTTACTTAACCTGAACTAATGACATTTATTGGTATTTGACATTTATCAATATTTAGTCTATTAGCTGGATCACTGTCTGCTTGATTAAGCCTGAAGGCCTGACTTTGTTTCCCAGAAATCAGGAGATTTCAGGGAAACAGAAACCTTCCATTCTAATCTCCCCAAATAGCAACAACCAATTAGCTGCCTCCCCCTCCCCTTCTCAATGCTCTCTTACTTGTGATGTAATTTCTTGTATAAAAGCTATGTATCTTTACTACTTCTTTAGCCCTCCTACCGCGAGCTTATCTTGAGATGGGACGGCTCATCCTCCGGAGGTTTTTCAATAAACAACTTTTCTGCCTTCTACTGAGTGATCTCTGAGTAGTCATTTTGGGTAAGGGTCTTCTACATCCCTCACACTTTCATCCCCCTCTGTTGGAATCTTTACAAACTGGTAACTCAACTGGAGTTGGTCTCGCACTACTAGTCAAAATCTCCACCACTCATGACAATGACTATGTCCAAAACCTTAAAATGCTATAATGCTAAAAATCCTCACAGCAAATTTTATGCTCCTGCCTCTAACATGATACTTGATAGCTTATTGATCTGATCTTACAAGATGTTTTGGGCCAGAACCTGGAACAAGGTACTAAGTAGAACTAATTAATACAATGCTTGTGTTTACACCTTTACTCCTTGGAATTCACAAGTATGGACATATTGCCTGCGGAGCCAAGATGGCGGAGCAGGCACACATGACTCTCTAAGATCCTCTCATTCCCCTCATAACCAAATATTTAATGCAGCCTCAAAAATAACTCTTCACTACTTAAATTCATGAAGATTAGAAGCACTACAATTTACCAGCCAATCCGGAAGATCTCCAGGAAAAGTTTGTCCTGAGGGGCCAGGAATAGACTAGCACAGGTAGCAAGAGGCTAGCATCCTGAGCAGACCAGGGGCAGGGGTGATCTCTGTGGCTAGAGAAGTTATAGAGACGACTCTGCTATAGGCTAACTGCTCTGCCTTGATTACAAAGCAGTAAAGTGGCAGAGAAGTTAAGTTTAAAACAGAGGGTCCTCTAAAAAACGCCAGAACCTAACGAGATCTGGCTGTAACCCCTCAAACCTGGAAGTGACTCATGCAGACTTTACCACAGCCCTGCAGCCACATCCGGCAGTTCGGGGCTTTGCGGGGGCAGTTACTAATCTGCACGGCAGGGGGGCACAGCCTGGCCAGCCTCTGATTGGCAGAGTGGGGGGCTTGGTCTGGGGCAATAGAACCTCCCCAGCTGACTGCTCTTCTCTGGCAGACAATTCCCCTCCCTGCAAATCCATTCACTGCTCAACTGCTAACACCCACAGCCCCAGGGCAGGATTTGGCTGGGGAAGTGAAACTCTCACTGCTCAGCATCTAGCCCCAGGGCAGTCATTATCTCACACAGCCGGGGTTCTTTGAAAGGCACTTTCCCAGCCCTGCCCTATAGGCCTGAGTTACTTTCAGGTGGGGAACTCTTTCCCAGAACACTCCAGTATCTCTATGCTTTTTGTAGCCAGTTGGCAGGACAGCTACCCGTCCACATACCTTTCACTGCTCTGCAGAGGAAGCTGGTAACCTCCTGGCTCTGAAGGCAGACCTTACAGGCTTTAACAAAATGAGTAAAAAAATCAAAAGAACGATTGATAGTTTCTACACAGAAAGAGAACAGCTTTTCAACCCTGAAGAGACTAATAGAAGACAGTCTCCAGACGATTGTGGGTCTCCAATACAAAAGGCTCTCCTAGAAGAGATTATTAAAAACCTTAAAAGAGAGCTAGAAGAGAAATGGGGAAAGGTACATAACTCACTAAAAGAAAAATGTGATAAAGTGGAAAAAGAAAACAACTTCCTGAAATGTGAATTGGAAAAGGTAAAAAACTCCCAAGAAGTTCAGGGAAACAGAGTTTGCAAACTGGAAAAAGAAAATAACTCACTAAAAAAAAAAAAAAATAGTGAAATGGAAAAAAAATTCCATAGAGCAAAACAACTCAATTGGACATATACAAAAAGAAGTAAAAAAAGCTAATGAAGAAAAT
Source organism: Antechinus flavipes (assembly GCF_016432865.1). Taxonomy (NCBI): domain Eukaryota; kingdom Metazoa; phylum Chordata; class Mammalia; order Dasyuromorphia; family Dasyuridae; genus Antechinus; species Antechinus flavipes. The sequence goes on along the minus strand of NC_067398.1, from coordinate 556,930,615 downwards.
AACTCACTAAAAATCAGAACTGAACAAACAGAAATGACTGATTCATTGAGACATCAAGTATCAGTCAAGCAAAACCAAAAAAAAATGAAAGATTAGAAAAAAAGTCAAATATTTACTTGGAAAAACAACAGACCTGGAAAATAGATCTAGGAGAGATAATCTGAGGATCATTGGACTACCAGAAAATTATGATGAGCCTAGATACTATTTTACAGGAAATCATCAAAGAGAACTGCCCAGAAGTAATAGAACTGGAAGGGAAAATAGGTGTTGAAAGAATTCATTGAACACCTTCTGAAAAAGACCCTAAAATAAAGACTCCAAGGAATGTTGTGGCCAAACTTCAGAATTTTCAAACTAAAGAAAAAATTTTCCAAGCAGCCAGGAAAAAACAGTTCAAATACCGAGGTGCCACAATAAGGGTCACGCAAGATCTGGCTGCCTCAACATTAAAGGATCGAAGGGCCTGGAATCCGATATTCTGAAAGGCAAAAGAACTTGGAATGCAGCCAAGAATAAACTACCCAGCTAAGCTGTGTATTTTTTTCCAAGGAAGAAGATGGACATTTAATGAAATAGAGGAATTCCATCTGTTTCTAAGGAAAAAACCAGACTTAAACAAAAAATTTGATCTCCAACAATAGAAATCAAGAGAAGTAGAAAAAGGTAAAAGGAACTCTTGACAACTGTATTTCTGTTGTGGATATACATAAAAACTATATGTCTAATTTGATTTTGCCGATATAACATAAAAAAGGGAAGTAGAAATGGAAAGGGGATAGTGTCAGAAAAAGGGAAGAGGGGAGATAAAAAGAGGGAAACTACATGTGACAGTGAGGCAAAGGAAACCTATCATATATGAGGGAACTTAGAGAGGGGGAGGAACATTGTGTGAATCCTACTCTCATCAGAGTTGGCTCAAAGAGGAATCAATTTACATTTTGTTTTACAGAGATTCTTCTCTCACTTCATTAAAAAGTGGGAGAGGAAAAGGGAGAAGGAAAAAGAGTAATAAGGGAACGGTACAAGAAAGGGGAAGGGATTCAAAGGGAGGAAGGAGGGATACTAAAGAGGGAGAGCTGCGTGACGTTAGTGGAACCAATAAGTTTAATACTAGGGAAGCAGGGAAGGAGGGCAAGAAAAAGAAAAGTACAATCTGGGGATATTAGGATGGCAGGAAATACAGAATTGGTTATTTTAACCATAAATGTGAATGGGATGAACTCTCCCATAAAGAGGAGGTGGATAGCAGACTGGATCAAAAGTCAGAACCCTACAATCTGTTGTTTACAGAAACACATTTAAAACAGGGAGATACATACAGAGTAAAGGTAAAAGGCTGGAGTAGAATCTATTATGCTTCAGGTGAAGTCAAAAAAGCAGCGGTAGCCATCCTTATGTCAGATCAAGCAAAAGCAAAGATTGATCTAATTAAAAGAGATAAGGAAGGAAACTATATCTTGCTTAAGGGTACTATAGACAATGAAGCAATAACAGTATTAAACATATATGCACCAAGTGGTATAGCATCTAACTTCCTTAAAGAGAAGTTAAGAGAGTTGTGAGAAGAAATAGACAGCAAAACTATAATAGTGGGAGATCTCAACCTAGCACTCTCAGATTTAGATAAATCAAATCACAAAACAAATAAGAAAGAAATTAAAGAGGTAAATAGAATATTAGAAAAATTAGGTATGATAGATCTCTGGAGAAAACTGAATGTTGACAGAAAGGAGTATACTTTCTTCTCAGCAGTTCATGGAACCTACACAAAAATTGACCATATATTAGGACATAAAGAGCTCAAAATTAAATTCAGGAAGGCAGAAATAGTAAATGCTTTCTTTTCAGATCACAATGCAATAAAAACTGCATTCAACAAAAAGTTAGGTGTAAATAAACCAAAAAGTAATTGGAAACTAAATAATCTCATCTTAAAGAATGATTGGGTGAAACATCAAATTATAGACACAACTAATAATTTCACTCAAGATAATGACAACGGTGAGACATCATATCAAAATTTATGGGATGCAGCCAAAGCAGTAATAAGGGGAAATTTTATATCCTTAGAGGCTTACTTGAATAAAATAGAAAAAGAGAAGATCAATGAATTGGGCCTGCAACTTAAAAAGTTAGAAAAAGACCAAATTAAAAACCCCCAATCAATTACTAAACTTGAAATTCTAAAATTGAAAGGAGAAATTAATAATATAGAAAGTAAAAATACTATTGAACTAATAAATAAAACTAAGAGTTGGTTTTATGAAAAAACCAATAAAATCAATAAACCTTTGGTAAATCTGATTAGAAAAAGGAGAGAGGGAAATCAAATTAGCAGTCTTAAAAATGAAAAGGGAGAACTTTCCACTGATGAAGAGGAAATTAAAGAAATAATAAGGGGTTACTTTGTCCAACTTTATGTCAATAAATTTGATAACCTAAGTGAAATGGATGACTATCTCCAAAAATATAGGCTTCCCAGATTAACAGAGGAGGAAGTAAATTGCTTAAATAGTCCCATTTCAGCAAAAGAAATAGAACAAGCTACTAATCAACTCCCTAAAAAAAAAAAATCCCCGGGACCAGATGGATTTACATGTGAATTTTACCAAACATTCAAAAAATAATGAGCCCCAATGCTTTATAAACTATTTGAAAAAATAGGGAATGAAGGAGTCCTACCAAATTTCTTTTTATGACACAGACATGGTGCTGATACCTAAACCAGGTAGGTTGAAAACAGAGAAAGAAAATTATAGACCTATCTCCCTAATGAATATTGATGCTAAAATCTTAAATAAGATATTAGCAAAAAGACTACAGAAAATCATCCCCAGGATAATACACCACAATCAAGTAGGATTTATACCAGGAATGTAGGGAAACTATTAGGAAAACTATCAGTATAATTTGCCATATTAATAATCAAATTAACAAAAACCATATGATCATCTCAATAGATGCAGAAAAAGCATTTGATAAAATCCAACATCCATTCCTATTAAAAACACTTAAGAGTGTAGGAATAAATGGACTTTTCCTTAAAATAATCAGTAGCTTCTATTTAAAACCAGCAGTAAGCATCACATGTAATGGGAAGAAACTGCAACCATTCACAATATGATCAGGAGTGAAACAAGGTTGCCCACTATCACTGTTAATATTTAATATTGTATTAGAAATGCTAGCTTTCACAATAAGAATTGAGAAAGAGATTAAAGGAATAAGAATAGGCAATGAGGAAACCAAATTATCACTCTTTGGGATGATATGATGGTATACTTAGAGAACCCCAGAGATTCTACTAAAAAGTTATTAGAAACAATCCACACCTTTAGTAAAGTTGCAGGATACAAAATAAACCCACACAAGTCATGAGCATTCTTACATATCTCGAACAAAACCCAACAGTTAGAGTTACAAAGAGAAATTCCATTTAACGTAACTACTGATTGTATAAAATATTTAGGAATCTATCTGCAAGGGAAAATCAGAAACTTTATGAGCAAAACTACAAAACACTTTCCACACAAATTAAGTCTGATCTAACCAAGTGGAAAAATATTAAATGCTCTTGGATTGGGTGAGCAAATATAATAAAGATGACAATACTACCTAAATTAATCTACTTATTTAGCGCTATACCAACCAGACTCCCAAAAAACTACTTGGATGAACTAGAAAAAATAACAACAAAGTTCATATGGAAAAACAAAAGGTCAAGAATTTCAAGTGAATTAATGAAAAAAAATCAAATGAAAGTGGCCTAGCTCTACCAGATCTAAAATTATATTATAAAGCAGCACTTACTAAAACCATCTGGTATTGGCTAAGAAATAGACTAGCTGATCAATGTAATAGGTTAGGTTCAAAGGACAAAACTGCCAATAACTTTAATAATATAGTGTTTGACAAACCCAAAGACCCCAGTTTCTGGGATAAGAATGCACTATTTGACAAAAATTGCTGGGAAAATTGGAAATTATTATGGCAGAAACTAGGCAATGACCCACACTTAACACCATACACCAAGAAAAGGTCAAAATGGGTTCATGACCTAGGCATAAAGAATGAGATTATAAATAAATTGGAAGAGCATAGGATACTTTACCTCTCAGACCTGTGGAAGAGGGAGGAATTTATGACCAAAGAAGAACTAGAGATCACTATTGACCACAAAATAGAAAATTTTGACTATATCAAATTGAAAAGTTTTTGTACAAACAAAACAAATGCAGACAAGATTAGAAGGGAAACAATAAACTGGGAAAACTTTTTACAATCAAAGTTTCTGATAAAGGCCTCATTTCTAAAATATATTGAGAATTGACTCTAATTTATAAGAAATCAAACCATTCTCCAATTGATAAATGGTCAAAGGATATGAACAGACAATTTTCAGATGAAGGAATTGAAACTATTTATAGACATATGAAAATATGCTCCAAATCATTATTAATCAGAGAAATGCAAATTAAGACAACACTGAGATACCACTACACACCTGTCAGATTGGCTAGAGTGACAGAGGAAGATAATGCGGAATGTTGGAGGGGATGTGGGAAAACAGGGACACTGATACATTGTTGGTGGAATTGTGAACGCATCCAGCCATTCTGGAGAGCAATTTGGAACTATGCTCAAAAAGTTATCAAACTGTGCATACCCTTTGATCCAGCAGTGTTTCTTCTACTGGGCTTATACCCCAAAGAGATACTAAAGAAGGGAAAGGGACCTGTATGTGCCAAAATGTTTGTGGCAGCCCTGTTTGTAGTGGCTAGAAGCTGGAAAATGAATGGATGCCCATCAATTGGAGAATGGTTGAGTAAATTGTGGTATATGAAGGTTATGGAATATTGTTGTTCTGTAAGGAATGACCAGCAGGATGAATACAGAGAGGACTGGCGAGACTTACATGAACTGATGCTGAGTGAAATGAGCAGAACCAGGAGATCATTATATACCTCAACAATGATACTGTTTGAGGATGTATTCTGATGGAAGTGGATCTCTTCGATAAAGAGAGCTAATTCAGTTTCAATTGATCAAAGATGGGCAGAAGCAGCTGCACCCAAAGAAAGAACACTGGGAGATGAATATAAACTGCTTGCATTTTTGTTTTTCTTCCCGGATTATTTATACTTTCTGAATTCAATTCTCCCTGTGCAACAAGAAAACTGTTCGGTTCTGCACATGTATATTGTATCCAGGATATATTGTAACCTATTCAACATGTAAAGGATTGCTTGCCATTTGGGGGAGGGGGTGGAGGGAGGGAGGGGGAAAATCAGAACAGAAGTGAATGCAAAGGATAATGTTGTAAAAAATTACCCTGGAATGAGTTCTATCAATAAAAAGTTATTTTAAAAAAAAGAATTCATAAGTATGGGAGATTCACAAAGTAAATTTTGTAACTTTGTGAATTCACACCTCCCTTGAAACTCTTAGGGCCAGAGAGCACTATGGGAGAAAACCCATAATCCCTCTCTCTGGTATATAAGAAGAAAGCAGAGGCCCAGTGGGGGAAATTCAGCCAAATTACATGAAGAGAAGAGCATCAAGTCAGAAGAAGCCATGAGTCGAGAGTTCAGTGGAAGATTGAGAAGGCTCTCTCAAAGGTACAACCAGATTCATCTTCATCTCATACCACTGTGGTGGCTGGGCTTCTGCACTTCCCCCACTGAGACCAAGTTGGTCTGAAAGACTCCCAAGAAAGCTAGCCAAGCCCCAAGTGAAGGAGACAAGAGATTCATTCCATCTTTGTGCTGGCTGGAGGCTGAAGAAAGCAAAGGCAGAGACTGAAAGACAAAACCTTTGGATTTGGAGACATTCGGAGGGAGCTCTTGGAACGGAGCAGAAAGAGAGGCCTCTAAGAATCTAGCTATCCGGGTCCAAGGAAAGAGACAAGACTTGGAAGGAGAAATAAACATTTGTATTTTTACCAGCTGGCTGTCTTTGGGGTAATTATTGATCTGAACTAATACTAAGGTTGCCTCCAGAAAACCTCCCCCAGAAACCTCCTCTTTCTCCCAGAGAGAATTATCTTATTATATTATTAAAGAAGAAAAAGAACTCCAAAGAACTCCACACCCCTCCCATACCCAAATAGATTATAGTTAAGAATACATGCACACACACACACACACACACACACATATATGTATGGATATATACATATATATACATACACACACATTTCCCCCATATACACAACACAACTTTTCTATTCCACTCATTCTTTGCTTTAATCCTATTCCTTATCTTGCCTGGTTATTACTTAACTACCTCCCACCCATGGATCACTGCACTGTCTTCACCCCTCACACTTCTGTTTCCCTGCCTACCCATTTCTGTCTTTTATTTCTTTATAGATTTTGGAGAGTGCTATATCCTTCATGATATATATGTAGTGTTACTTATTTAACCTATTTGCAATGTGTGTAGGATTTTAGAAGTAGGAGTCCTACTTCCCCCTCTAATGTCTCTATGTATATTCTTCCTATACAACACTTTTGTATAAGATAATTAGTAGTGTTACTTTAACTCTGACCCAATAATTCTTTTGAACTACCCTATTGTTTGTGTTGAACTTAAACATATATATTCATACAATATGTCCATGATGAGCTCCTTGATATTGATCTTTGATATTTGCTCTTATATGTTAAATTTTTTAGTAAGTTTGGGTTTAGTGGCTAGAAAGTGCTGAAAATCTGCAAGTTCATTAAATGTTCATTTTTTTCTCAAACAACATCATACAAATTTGATAATTTTGGTAGATATGGTATTTTTGGCCACAAGTCTAGTTCTTTTGATTGTTGTTGGATATGATTCCAGAACCTGCAGTGTTTTCTTCTGATTGCTGATATGTCTATACAATTCTAATTGTAGGTTTCATGTATCTGAATTGATTTTTTTCTTCTTTCTTGCAAATTTTTCTTTTTAATCTGAGGGTTTCAAAATTTGGCAATAATATTCCTATGTCTTTTCCCTAAAGGGTCTCAATGAGGTAGTGATCAGTAGATTTTTGCTATTTCTATGTCCCCCTCATATTCTTTCATTTCAGCTCAATTTTCTTGGATTATTTATTTCATTATTGTGCCAAAGTTCTTTTTTTTGGTTACAACTTTCAGGTAGTTCAATTATTCTTATATTTTCTCTTAATGGATTCTCCAGAATGGTCATTTTTCTTATGTTTTACCTTCTGTTCTACTTTTTCATTTTTTGGAATCTGTTTTGTTATTTCTTAGTCTTTCAGAGCTCTACTGGCTTCCTCTTGCCTAATTCTAATTTTTAAAGAGTTATTTTCTTTGAGATTCTGTTTCTCCTTTTCTAGTTGTTTAACCTTTTTTTCATAATCTTTTTGGGTTTTTTTGAGTAAAATTTTAATATATATATTTTTTAGTTTTTCCTCAATGTCTCTCATTTTACTTTTAAATTCTTTTTGGGGTTCTATAAATTCTCTCTGGACAGGGAGCCATTTCACATTACTCTTTGTACTAAAAGCTTTTTTTTTTTTTTTTTACTTCAGTGTCTTGTGAAGATGAACCCCAGTCTTCCCAGTTTCCATAATAAGTTTCGATGGTGGGTTTTTTTTTTTCTTTGCCATTCAAATTTTATTTTATTTTTTTAATAAGAGGTATTAATATAAGCACCTCTAATTATGGAACTAAGGCCATGGTTCCTCTAGCTTCACTTCAGCTCTCCCTGCTGACCAGGAACCCCAAACCAAGAGATCTACTCTCTTGAAAGAGCCCATAGCCATCCACTTCCTCTCCTATTGCTTCTGCACTCACCAAGTATACTATTTCCTTCTTGCCCAGAGCCCTGTCCCTGCAGCACAGCTGGGCTTGTCTTTCCTAATCAGCTGAGGTTCCCTCAGTTTTATTGGACTCAGACCCTGACTCCAGAAGCTATCCAGGTGGTAAAATTTTCTGTTGTTCCTTGCTGAGGCTACAACCAAAAAGAACCAGCTTCAAGCCTCCCCACTTGATGTTTCTGTGGAGCTAGCCAGTAAGTGTTTGCATGGGATCTTCTAGGGTTGTACCTGGAGGATACTAGTTCTACCCCAAGTCTTCTTGATTTTTCACCAGTTTATGTGCACCCTGAGGTGTAAATTTGTTCTATTTGTGGGAGAAATCTGGCAAGCCAACCTACCCTGCCATCTTCCCAGAATCCTCCCCAATTGTTTTCTTTAAAGTGATGTTTTTTTTTTGTGGATTCTTATCTCTTTCTTAATTTGGGCAATTCTACTTTTTAAGTAAATTTCCCAATTATTAACTTTTTTTTTCATAATTTTCTTCCATCATCTTCATTTCCTTTACCAATTTTTATTCTACTTCTCTTATATGGTTTTAAAGATCTTTTTTGAGCCTTGCATGAAGGCTTTCTTTTGGCCCTTAAGACCACTTCCCATTTATCTTTTAGGTTTTGCCCATACAGATGTTTTGACATTGTTGTCTTCTGAGTTTGTATCTTGGTCTTCCCTGAGACTACAACATTTTTTATGGTCAATTTCTTTCTTTCTTTCTGGTTATTGATTTTGCTTCTCTTCTTCCCTCCCCCTCCTTCTTCTGTTCCTCTTCCTTTCTCTCCCTTCTTCCTTTGTACTCCCCCTCTCCCTTTTTTCTCTCCCTCCTCCTCACCATTCCCCTTTCTTTCCCTCTATCCCTCTCTCTCTATCTCTGTCTCTGTCTCTATATCTATCTCTGTCTCTGTATCTCTCCATCTCTCTCTGTGTGTCTCTCTATTTCACAGTGTGCTGTCTGGGTGAAAGGAATACTGTATCAGGCATCTTGTCTTATTGACTACTAGCTTTTTACCTGATACTGAACTGATGATTCCCTGAAATCAATAGTGATGTCTAGTGCTGGCTGAGGGCATGGGATAAAGGGTGGCTAGTGCTATTGAAGACTGTTAATGTGGATTGGCTTACCTGGTGCTGAATCAGAGTCTTAGTGATGGTAACTGGCTTATGATGTAACAAAGTGAGGTATTTCTGTGTTTTGTTGTGGCTACAATGAAGGCACATGAAAGACTGGAATGTGGAGAATGTTTGCTTGGGACTACACTAGAGCATGAAGTGATTCCCAGGGCTGAAGTCTACAGGGTTATGTGTTTTCCCAAGGCATGTGGGGAATTCTGATGTTGGTGTTTACCTCTCTACCACCTTGGGACTCCATATTTCATATTGATTTGCTGAGGTGGGACTTGTTGCCAGCTTACTGGGAGTTTTCCTGTAATGTACTTTGTCTCCCCTTTATCCAAGTGAAAGGGAGCTCTTCTTCCAATCCTCCAAGTTTACTTGGATAAAAGATAGTTTTACCTTGATCCCTTGCTGGTCTCACTGCTCCAATTCCTCTTTTGGGTTGCTATTTTATGGTTGCTCAGACATGAACATAGAAAGGCATCTCATTCATTGCTTACTGTACCACTTTGGCTGCTGGAAGAGATAAAGCTCTACTACTAGATTTCTGAACAGAATTGGAGAGTGGTTTGAAACTACACAACAATTAAAATCATAATACTTTTTTCCTCTGAGACTTTTGATTTTCAGAGAAAACAGAAGAGCTCAGATTGTGAAGAAAAAATAAATAAACTTTATATAGGATAATATATTTTTGTTCAATTAACTTCCACAGTGGCAGGCAATGTTCTTCTTGCATAGACTTAGCATATGGTTCTTTGTGATGAACTCATATAAAACATACAATTAAAAAGGTAATTTAAAGTTCTTTTTTAATATTTGATAGAGATACTTGCCTATCTACTCAGTCCAGTTTTCAAGGAATAAAAACAGAAGTTTGCAATTATATGACAGTGACACCAACACCTTTCTTCATATACTATTCATACCTAGAGCTGAATTTCTTTTTTTTTTATTATAGCTTTTTATTTACAAAATATGTATGCATGGGTAATTTTTCAGCATTGACAATTGCAAAACCTTTTGTTCCAACTTTTCTCCTCCTTTCTCCACCTAGTTTCTGCCATACTAATTTTCAATTTTCCCAGCAATTTTTGTCAAACAGTGAGTTCTTATCCCAAAATCTCGTGTCTAACTAGATTTTTGAAATTATTGACTGTTTCATTCTTTGAATCTAACCTATTCCACTGAACAACTAGTCTATTTCTCAGCCAATACCAAATGGTTTTAGTAACTGCTGAAGAGATGAATGTTTAACCTTGGGTTCAGGGAGCCAACCTGTTCACAAGATATAAACATCTCCAGGATTTAAATCACAGAGTTCAATGTCAAATAAAAAATCAATGCGATATAATGGAATGAATATTACACTTGGATAGTGTAAATTCTGAGATTTGGGTTGTACCCACAGCTCTGTAACAGACTATCTTTCCAAGTTTGAGTACAGCACTTAATCTTTCTGCCTATCAATTTCTCCATCTGTTTAAGTGTAACATAATTTTGCAAAATAAGAAAGTGATAATCTCCTGAATGATATTCTTTTGGATTTTGGATACTATGAGAAGTTCTAAGTTCCATGTTTTAAATACAATGATAAGTTGGCTTCAGTTGCATGCCATATGTGAATGGTGCAATGGAATGGAAATTTTTATCCTTGGGAAGATAAGACTTGATAGACATGATAATGATTTACAGATAATTGAAACACTGTCACTTAGAATTGAGATCAGATTTGTTATTTTTGGTCCTAGGTGGAATAATAGATTTAGGTAGAAAGACACAAAATTTGATTAAATAATGGGAAAAGCATCCCTAAAAATTAGATCTCTCTAAGATAGCTCTAGCAATTTCTCCTTAATTGGAGTTCTTCCAATACAAGTTAAATTAACATTTGTTGGTTATGTTTTAGAGAGAATTATTGATTTTACTACAAATTGGTTTAGATAGTTATTCACATTCCTTTCAATTCCTAAATGTTATAATTCTATGGAAAAGATGAACTTTCAGGAGACTCTAAGTTCTAATATTCTATGATTTGTTTTTAATATTTAAATTCAAAGAATAAAGTAGAACTTATATTCAGAGTATACTTGATATCAAAAGGCAGAATGTCTCATTTTTCAAACAAGAAAACAGGTTCAGGGGCTATTGTCATGCATAGTGTGACAGAATCAGTAAGGACATAACGCATTGGGCTGGTCATATTCAGTTATAATATAGTGATGAAATACAGTGTGGATACTCACATCCTTAACTACTACATTATCATGGATTAGTGATCTGGGATTGTGCATAAATTATTTATGACTTAGACATACAATCACTGAACCAAAGTTGATGATTCCAGAAGGTCTATTACTGCAGAGTTCTGGGATTTTTTTTTTTTTTGAATTGTGTATCATTTTCTATGCCAGGTCTCTATTCAACTCTATTTGCAGTAGCTGGTACAATGTAGCTGCCCATTTAATTCTAGCTCACACTTTCTACCCTGTTGATAAATGCTAGATAAAAAAAAAAAATAAAAAAAAAAAAAAAAAAAAAAAAAACAGAAGGATGTGGGAGTAGGTGCAGGCAATACTGAAGTATGGAAGAGTGCATAGGTCATATCGATTAGAAGAATTTCCTGAAAGCATGGGTTAGCATATTTTGATTGAGGAAAGAGTCTAGGTCAAATTAATTGATTTTTGTCCCAGAATTTCAGACCATTTTAAAAAAGTGACATTTTATAGTACTTATAAGATATGGGCAAATATATGAGGTTTCCTCCCCACTTCTCATCCGCTCCCATTCCTTTCAACCTTATTTAATTTTGGTTTTCTCTTAAAGTTGCCATTTGGTTTTGTTTTTCATTTAAAATTCTGACATATTCATCAGTACTGTTTTTATTTTTTTGACCATTCACTCAATTCAATTAAAATACAAAAATTTAAAGCTGGTTCCCAGGTCCCTGGAGTTCAAAATCTAAGAGAGTAGATAGGTTATATTTATAATATTTATCGCACAAGGTTAGAATGTGAAATATCAATTGGTTTTTGGAATTCAAAGATAGGAGAAATTATTTTTAGTTGGGAAAGATCAAGAAAAAGGTTTGTGGAGGAGACTTCATTTGAAGAAGAATAAGGAATAGGAAACAGGTAGAAATGGGAAGAAACATCATGTTATGATCAGGTAAAATATTGATTTGAAAAACTTTGCCAATTCTATAATTTGGCTTACCAGGGAGGAATCATTAAATGAATATATTCCTAAAGTAATAAGAGTTAAAAAAAGTTTATTGAAACCAATTATTTCAATAGGACAGTGTTCTGTATTCACATTGTCAGGTTGTAATGCCTGAGAAACTGAGGCCAGATACAGATTAGAGAGTTTTTAATTTTTAGATTTCTTGCAAATTAAGACAACTCTGAGATACCACTACACACCTGTCAGATTGGCTAGAATGACAGGGAAAGATAATGGGGAATGTTGGAGGGGATGTGGGAAAACAGGGACACTGATACATTGTTGGTGGAATTGTGAACACATCCAGCCATTCTGGAGAGCAATTTGGAACTATGCTCAAAAAGTTATCAAATTGTGCATACCCTTTGATCCAGCAGTGTTTCTACTGGGCTTATACCCCAAAGAGATACTAAAGAAGGGGAAGGGACTTGTATGTGCCAAAATGTTTGTGGCAGCCCTATTTGTAGTGGCTAGAAGCTGGAAAAATGAAAGGATGTCCATCAATTGGAGAATGGTTGAGTAAATTGTGGTATATGAAGGTTATGGAATATTATTGTTCTGTAAGAAATGACCAGCAGGATGAATACAGAGAGGACTGGCAAGACTTACATGAACTGATGCTGAGTGAAATGAGCAGAACCAGGAGATCATTATATACCTCAACAACGATACTGTTTGAGGATGTATTCTGATGGAAGTGGATCTCTTCGATAAAGAGAGCCTTAATTGATCAAAGATGGACAGAAGCAGCTACACCTAGAGAAAGAACACTGGGAAATGAATATAAACTGCTTGCATTTTTGTTTTTCTTCCGGGTTATTTATACCTTCTGAATTCAATTCTTCCTGTGCAACAGGAAAACTGTTCGGTTCTGCACACATATATTGTATCTGGGATATACTGCAACCCATTCAACATGTAAAGGAATGCTTGCCATCTGGGGGAAGGGGTGGAGGGAGGGAGGGGAAAAATCGGAACAGAAGTGAATGCAAGGGATAATGCTGTAAAAAATTACCCTGGCATGTGTTCTATCAATAAAAAGTTATTTTAAAAAAAAAGAAAAGAAAAAAATATTTAGATTTCTGAGATAATTCCATTGCCTATGCCATTTCCAATGGAATGATAAAAAGATTTGATGAAATGAATACTTAGTATGGATGAGATAGTTGCTGCTTATTAATTTTTAGTTATTTTTATCACTTTTAGTGATAATAACTTCTAGTAGCAAAGAGATCAAGGCTAATTTTCTTCCATTGCTTATTTATCATAAAAGTATAATTATCTTTAAAGCCAGACTTTACTTTTATTTATTTGTTTTTATTAAATCAAGTAAACCATAGAAATGTTTATGGAGAGCTAATGATGAAAAATGGTAAAATAAATGTATGTGGGGATTTTTTTTGAATGCAGAGGTCTCTGAGATTAGCACATGTTTCAATCTATTATAGCAAATAGTAAAAAATGAAACCTCACACTAGAAATAATTTCTTTCTTAACATAATTCTACTTTTTAAGTATAAGAGAGTTCTCTAGTCATGGCCGATCTTGTTCCTTCAGGGAAAAGAAGAGAGAAAGTTCTTTTGTCCTTTTCAGGATATAGTTGACAAAAGTAGAAAAGTAGGTAATTGTTTCTCCTTGAGATTTTTCTTGATTTTTGGCCCACTATCAACTTGTCCATCAGTCTTCATTGTGTAGAAATCTATGTATTACCTTGTATAGGATTGGCAGCTAATATGGAAAATAAAAGAAAGATCTGTGAATCACATATGGTACTTACTTTGTTCCTTCTAATTCTAAACAGCATTTCTTTGATTTTTAAAATCCTCTTCTGAAAAATGTGGTGAGTCATTACCTCTGACTGACTCCTGGTTGCTGGTGCTCTCATTGAACTGCTTGAATAAAGAAGGATAAGAAAAATAAATGCTATTTTGGTTTTAATTAAACCTTGCAAAAGATTCAGCCATATCCCTTGATTTCCTTTCATCATGGATCCCTACAATTATTAGATTAGAATAGTGGTGTCTACTTTTGGAATCATGAATTTTTACCAACATATATATATTTTTCTATTATAGACAGTTTTCTTGGTTTATTTTCTGGCTATCATCTCCAGCAGACCTAATCTGTTTTTCTTCATCCACAGTTCTTCTCCTTAAATTACTTTTTTTTTTTTTTTTTTTTTTTTTTTTTGGTTTGGAACACTTATTTTCTCCAAGGATTTCCTTTGAAACAGTTTTCAAACTGTTTTTCATCTTCTGCATTGTATTCTCCCCTTTAACCATTCTAGGTGTTACCATTTCAAATGACCTAAATTCTGAGACTCTCATGAATATATATTTTCAGAGACTTTCTGATGTTACTTAGATTGACATCTTCAATAGAATAACATTTATCACATTTACTTCAAATCTTTTAGTTTTAATTATTATCAGAAATTTAAAAAAATGGAAAATCACACCTCTTCTTTGACAAGAAACCCATCAGTCACCATTTATTTCATGAATAATTGCTATTTCTTTTAATTTAGAATATTCGGCATTAGATATTATATATATATGTATATATATATATATATATATATATATATATATATATATATATATATATTCAAGGTTCTTACTTCCTAAATACATGAAGCAATCAACAATTGAACCAATCAAATGGTAAGATAGGTATCTACTCTAGTTTTAATTGCAAAAGGAAGTGAGCAATTTGTTATCTCTTAGAATGTAAACTCTTTGAGGGAAAGGAAATGTCTTTTGCCTCTTCTGATATACATAGCATTTAGCACTGTGCCTAGCACATAATAGGTGCTTTATAAATGTTTATTTGAATCACCAAATATTGATGAAGACTTTACCTGTATCTTGAAGAATGAATTGGATGGGTCTGACTCTTCATGACCCCATTTGGGGTTATCTTGAAAAAGATACTAGGGTGGTTTCCCATTTTCTTCTCCAGCTTTTTTTTTTTTTTTTTTTACAGATGAGGATACTGAGACAAACATAATTAAATAATTTATTCAGAGTCACAAAGCTAGAAAGTATCTGAGCCTAGATTTGAACTCAGTTCTTTCCAACTCTACACTGATGTCTCTTTATGGATTGTACCAAATAGATGTTCTAGTAGAGGGTATATCACCAGCAAAGGGATAAACTGGGGCAAATGCCTCTTGTACTATGATTATAGTACTATGATTATTTCCTAGCTAGCTAGTTATACTATATCTAAAAGCCTCTGTTTTTTCATTAATAAATTATGGTTAATACTTTCACTGTGTATATCACTATGTTTTTACCAGGAAAGATTTTTCTAAAAAGTATAGCATTTTGAAATGTTAACCATTAATTTCAAGAGAAGTAATAGCAGACTACCTCAGACACAAAGGGTGGAATCAGTTAATGGAAGATCCAGGTGGGATTTTGATGTGATAAAACAGCATTTGTAGTTAGAGTGGTATATTATAAGATGATGAATCTGACCTCAGTATGCAGGATGAATTGGAACTGGAGAGACCAGAGTCAATGCAGCTAACATTATTCAGAACTTCAGATATAGTGACAGTGGGAAAGACAGGAAAGACTGATTCTAAGTTGTGTTTTTCCATCTGTCTGAAATACACTTTTATAACAAGCCTATTCAACATGCATTTCTTTATTTTTATGATTTCTTTTTTGTCTCCTTTTTTATTTCATTGAAGTCAAAGGAGTCTTTTCCCTTGGTACCTAATTTATCCTCTGCTTTCACTTTTAGGCAGTGGTCTTCTCATAATATTAAAATCATAAATTTTCATTTTTTTAGAACTTCAAGTGACTTGGGATTCATCTGATCCCAACTCTTAATTTTATATACAGGATTTTCCAAAAGTTTGAGTGTAGTTTACAGCTTTATAACTTTTGAGCTTTTTTTTTTTTAAAAAGATTATAAAGCTTAAAACTGCACCCAAATTTTTGGAACACCATTATGAGGCCTAGAGAGATTAAATAAATTACTCAAAGTAATTAGTGGCAGAGATGGTACTAAAAAAAGGAAAATATACTTTTTTTGTCCTTAGGAACACCAAAAGTTGCAATTATTACAATAATTTTGCCATAGCAATTATAATTACACCTCTTTTAAAGCCTTATTCTAGGACCACATTGTGGAATAGTATTTACAATGAGATGCCAAAAGCTATTCCAAAAGAATCCAATTTCTCCTAAATACTCCTAAGTTGCCAAGTCTACAGATGAAAGGAGTCTTAGAGTCTTCCAAATTCCTACTCATTATATTGCCAAGTATACTGGAGATTAAGGGATTTGTCCATGGTCAGACAGAAATTATATATGAAAGGTAGATTTGAATCCAGGTTCTATAACTACAACCAGTTTTTTCCCTCTGTACCATGTTGTTTTTCAATAATAAAATCACAAAAACTTTGCGTTGCAGGCCCAAGGATAGAATTGTATGTTTGCCTGATGACCTCCTTAATTAAATGTCAAGAAGTCTTTCCCAGAAGATGCATTAGCAGGTGATGATTTCTTTCTTCTGCCACAGCTGCTTATGAAAAATGTCAGAAGCATGATCCAGCACTTATCACTATGACTGGCAAAAGATAGATCTTTAAAACATTTATTGTTGGACTGATTGATTTATTATCTTAGTGGGTGGGATGAGAATGCAAGAAAATTGTAGCCATCTCAACACACTTACCTATAACCAGAAAAGCAATAATTTAAAACAGCACATCCAAGTTCCTGCTAAAGCACAATGATAGTCTAAGCCAAAATCACCCTTGTGTTTCATGACAAATGAGAAGCTGTAGCATTCTTACATGGTACTAATACAAATATAGACCATTATTAAGTAGTAGTGAATCTTGCATTTCCAGTGGCAAAAGGCCTGGTGTCTGTGCAGTATGATTGTTTTTTATTTATAAAGAGTAGATTTGCCAAAACACTTGAGGCACCAGACATAAACAAGAGTAAGACATTATAAACAATAATAAAACATTGCCAATTGAATAAAGAGAGCATAAAAAAAAAATCTAACCACTGAAACAAACCAAAAAAAATAGAATTGTTTCTGTAAAAAGTTTTGGTCTGTCAAATTGTTAACCCTTCTTGGAATTGTGAGTCCTGTAGTATGGACCACGTACTAGTTTAAAACAATTTTTACCTATATTTCAAATGAAGATCTGACTCCTGAGAATGTCATGTGGTTTTAATGAGTTCCATATGTGTAGTCTTCATATCGGTGAATGTCATTTTATCTTAGACCTGGATATATGTGCAGAAGTATGAAATGGTTAGAAATCACTTTAAAATATGAAACACATTTGCTTGAATAATCATTGCTTTTCTTCCTTTTGAAAAGTATATTTTCATTTCTCTCTACCCCCAGCCATTTTTGTGTTTTTGTCTTATTGAAATTATTTCTTTCCCATTATCCTTCATCTTTTTACATTCTTATAGGGTTGGAAAGAACCTTAAAGTTTGTCTACTTATATGGTACCTTTTTATATATTAATTCTAGAGATATGAATTCTATTATTGCTAAAAATGAGATAGTTACCAGCAAATTTAGAGCTAGAATCTTAGCCTTATTTCTACCACAGCATGCTTCAACTTTTTAAAGACCCTTTCTCACTTTTTTCTACTTTTCATTCTCTCTTTTTACTGTAGGAGAGACTGCAGTGATTCTACATAGAACTCACTTTATACTAGCATATTACTGACTCTAGATCATGCAATGAAAGAACAGTTCATACATCAAAGCATCTGTATTTCACAGCTTGGAAAAACATTTATAGCTAGTATTTCTGATAAAGGCCTCATTCCTAAAATATATAAAGAATTACACCAAATTTATAAGAATACAAATCATTCCCCAATTGATAAATGGTCAAAACATATGAAGACAATTTTCAGATGAAAAAAGCAAAGCCATCTATAGTCATATGAAAAAAGCTCTAAATCACTATTAGAAAAATGCAAATTAAAATAGGTCTGAGATACTGCCTCATACCTCTCTTAGATTGGCTAAGATGACAGGAAAAGATAATGATAAATATTGGAGGGGATGTGGGAAAACTGGAACACTAATGCATTGCTTGTGGAGTTGTGAAATGATCTAACCATTCTGGAGAGAAATTTGGAACTATGTCCAAAGGGCTATCAAACTGTGTATTCCCTTTGATCCAGCAGTACTACTACTGGGTCTGTATCCCACAGAAATCATAAAGGAGAGAAAAGAATCCACATGTACAAAAATATTTGTAGCAGCTCTTTTTGTGATAGCAAAAATTAGAAAAGGAGTGGATGTCCATTAATTGCAGAATGGCCAAATAAGTTGTAATATATGAAGGGAATGGAATATTATTATTTCATAAAAAAAGACCTGGAAAGATTTACATGAACTGATGCTGAGTAAAACAAGCAGAACAAGGAATGCATTATATACAACAACAGCAAGAATATGTGATGATCAAATATGAAAGAACTGGTTCTTCTCAGTGGTTCAGTGATCCAAGATATCCTAATAAATTTCAGATAGAAAGCATCATCTGCATTCAGAAAAAAGAACTATGGAGATTGAATGTAGATCAACGCATGCTGTGTTCACTTTTTTTTCTTTTTTTCCTCTCCTATGGTTTTTCTCTTTTGTTCTGTTTTTTCTCTCATATCATCATTCATAAAGAAATGTGTATTAAAATAAAATGTAATAAAATTTAAAAAGTATCCATACTTTACACATGCAAACCATTTAGTGTTTGATCATATATTACAGATAGAAGTGGAGAAAAAAAGAATGCAAAATAGCAATATAAAAGGGAAACATAGTCTCAAATATACAGTGTTTCTCTCCAATTTTTTTTCCTACTCTTGCATAGTAGCAGAAACTATCAGAAATTATTTGCAAGTTGTTTCCAAGCAATTTAACAATAGGGGAAATGGCTCAGACTCTGGTAAAACTCTTTTTTGTATTACTTTCATTTAACAAGATCTTCTTTCTAATACATTTGATACCATAAGTATATGCAGATGATATTCTAGTATTGATAACAGTTATTCATGAATAGATCTACACTTTCTAACTCATTCACCCTTGGGATCAAAGACATATTTAGGAGATGGCTGACAAGAAATAGGCAAGTAGCCTGGGATCATAAAAGAGAATTAAAAAAAAAAACTGAATCATACACAATGAATCCATATACTTGTCTTTATTGGTAAAATTCTTGCCTAATGGAGCTAAGCAGCTTCAAATATAAACTAAGTTTAGGAAAACTAAAGAGCTATTATTTTCATCAAACACATATATCTATATTTTAGTGTCTTTTGACAATGTCAGCTAGTACAACCAACTTATATGTGTTTGTTACATAATGCCAAGTTCTTATTTTTTGCTTAAATATATTTACATGTATTCTAAGAATCATATGTGAGAAGTGATTTGATTCCAAGTCTTCCTGATTCCAAGTTTAGGAATCTACCTGTTATACCCACACTGTATTAGATCACCTTTCTTTTTTTATTTATTTATTTTTTAAATAGCTTTTTATTTACAAGTTATATGCATGGGTAATTTTACAGCATTGACAATTGCCAAACATTTTGTTCCAATTTTTCCCCTCCTCCCCCCCACCCTCTCCCCTAGATGGCAGGATGACCAGTAGATGTTAAATATATTAAAGTATAAATTAAATACACAATAAATATACATGACCAAACCATTATTTTGTTGTACAAAAAGAATCAGACTCTGAAATATTGTACAGTTAGCCTGTGAAGGAAATCCAAAATGCAGGCAGGCAAAAATATACAGATTAGGAATTCAATGTATTGGTTCTTAGTCATCTCCCAGAGTTCTTTTGCTGGGTGTAGCTGGTTCAGTTCATTACTGCTCCATCAGATCACCTTTCTTTAAGTGATATTAAATATGTGATTCTCTAAATGAATCCCTTATGTTACCTTGAAACACTTTCCAATCTACTTAGACTGCTATGGTTTTGTGGGAATCCAGTTTTGGTTGCCAAATATATTTTTGACTCAGTACTATATTTACTCATTTCTCTTTCCACATTTCACTGACTTTCTACTTTTTGATGAGAAGGGATATCTGTCTGCAATGTTGCATCAATAGTGTCAGGGGGTGAATGCCTGGATACTTATTTCCAGCAAGGGTACACAATCCATTCTAAATCCTAAACCTTTTGGCCTACATACTCACCCATAAGACTGATCAACTAGAAGCCCCTAAATAGCAGCTAGACCACAAGCCTCCTCACTCATTCATTTTCCCCTTTCTTTTCAATCATTGATGTCTAGAGCAGTGAGCAGGGTTAATTTCTTGACTGTTCTGTCAAATGTTCAGTTCCAGTACAGATACTTGTGTATATATGAACAACTGTTTTTTAATAACCTGCCAAGAAGCTATAATCTTCCATTGCCATCCCCCTGGGATTTAATTAGAATGGTTTTCCACAGCCTGACATGTTTATGGGGCATAGGTAAAGAGACAGTTCATAAAACTGTCAATTTTCTGAGAAATTAAAGAAAAATTGGGCTGCTTAGTGCCTAGGCAATTCTGTGCTGCTGATACTAGCATTGCAAACAATGAAATCAGAAGAAACATAACAAGATACTGATGCATTAGATATGGGGAGAGTTAAAAATAATGTACAAGACATTTGTCAATTTGAATGCTTAAAGAAGGAATGTGGGAACCAAAATTGAACCTAAGACAGCTTGAATGTAGAGAGCTTTGGAAAAAGTGATGAATGAAAAAAAAAAAAGACCACTTCATTTACATCAAGAAGCCATGTAATTTTGCTTTTGATTGACCAAGACAAAGAAACATGCTGCCACCCTCCCAAAAGAGCTGAGCAGTCATATTTGGTGTGTTTACTTTGGTCTTTAACTGTGTAGCATTTACATCATCTATTACCCCTTTCAGTAAGTAGAATTGAACCCACATGTTTAATGTCCTAGATATTTTAAATGCACAGTGTGTTAAAGAAAATAAACAGAATTTATACTTGTGAATATTTCCTGGTACTTCTCATAAGGAATGAGCCAAACAAAAATGCTATGGTATTAGATGAAAATCATAGTCCCTTGTTCTGCCATCCAGCATTGGCATGGGTAGAGATATAAGGAGAATATGTTGGCATTATTAGTTACTGTTTCTACTAGGACTATTGTTGCTGGTAGCTACCATTTGTACAGCACTTTAAAATTGATGAAATACTTTACATATATCATCACATTTGAGCCTCTCAAAAATCTTGTGAGGAAGATGCAGTTTTTATTCCAAGTGAAGCAACTGAAAATGTAAGTAATTAAGTCATAATAATGATACTTTTGAGTGATTAAAATGATCCTTTAAAGTGAAGGAATATATGCAGTATGAATTGATGATGGAACTAGTTAGATGTTAATTACAACTTGAAAAAACTATGACTAGCAGATGATATGTTCTTTTTATGCCAGATCACTTCAGAGTCTGGTATATAAGAATCACTTAAATAAGTTTATTGACTTATTGATTCATTGAACTTCTTAAAAGACAGAAAGTCCGATGTATAAGCAATGAGGACCTGAGATAGAAATAGATATAAAAATGAAAATGAACTTCATACATGTCAAAATGTTATTTGCTTCTCCCATGAATTTCTTTAGATTTTCATTTACAGCTGTGAACATTTTCTCAGATGTCTTAGAAAACAATTTAGTCTTAACAAATGATTTCTTTTTTATTATTATTATTAGTTTAAGCTTTTTATTTACAAAACATTTGCACTGGTAATTTTTCAACATTGACCCTTACAAAACATTTTGTTCCAATTTATTTTCCTCCTTCCCCCCCACCTCCTTCTTTAGATGGCAGATAGTCCAATACATGTTAAATATGTTAAAATATATGTTAAATGTTAAATCATACACACACACACACACACACACACACACACACACAGAGTTATCTTGCTGCATAAGAAAAATGAGATCTAGAAAGAAAAAAAACAAACTGGACTTCCGGTTAAGATGGCGGAGAGGAGGCACACAGTTGTGTAGCTCCATGCTTTCTCTCACTATCCATTTCATTACAAACCTCTGAATTAATGCTTGACTGAAAAAAAACCCACAAATAGTTACCAAGAGAAGCCATCCTTGAGATTCGCCAAAAAAGCTCTGTCCTTACGGGAGGGCTGGGACGGTTTTAGATCGGGCGCAGGTGGCAGGCAGCGGCAGTAAGAGCACGGGAGCAGACTGGAGAGGGGGTGGGGAGTGATTGCAGCCGTCTCTGCGGGGAGAGCTTCGCTACAGGATTAGATACTTTGCTCCGGCAGCAAGTCAGCAGCCCAGCAGAGAAGCTAAAAACACCGGGAGTGAAGAATACAACCCCAAACAGCTGGAGTCTCCTGGGACCTGGCCACCCCTCCTCAAACCCCCCCACAGTGACTCAGCACGCTCTGGGATCTCAGAGCGCAGGCGCAGCACAGTAGGGCTAGTGCTTCACTGCTGCCCCCCGCAGTCTGGAGAGGAAGCTCGGTAACACACCCAGCCCCCCCCCCCCCCCAAAGAAAGACTCCAGTTTTTTCTGTTTTTCTTTGCTAGTTTTTCTTTGATTATTAGACAGAATGAGCAAGAAACTGAAGAGGACTTTAACCCTTGACATCTTCTATATAGATAGAGAGCAGACTCTAAATCCTAAGGAGACTAAAAAAAGACAGTCCCCAGGGGAATCCCCAAAGGAGGAGATCATTTGTTCCTCAGCACAGATGAACCTCATAGAAGTAATTAAAAAGGCTCTCACAAGGGAGCTAGAAGAAAAATGGGAAAAGGAGGGGGAGGCTTGGCAAAAGGAGAGGGAAGCTTGGGAAAAGGAGAGGGAGGCTTGGCAAAAGAGCCTGGAGAAGTCAGTTAAAGAGAGAGTGGATAAAGAAGTAAAATCCTTGAAAAAGAGGATTGGTGAACTGGAAAACAAAATTGGCGAAATGGAAAAAAATTCCATAGAACAAAAGAACTCAATGGGACAATTAGAAAAAGATTTTTAAAAAGTGAGTGAAGAAAATGCTTCACTGAAAATCAGAATTGAACAATTGGAATTGAATGACTCGAGGAGACAAGAAGAATCAGTCAAGCAAATCCAAAAAAATCAAACAATGGAAAAGAATGTGAAATACTTTCTGGGGAAGACAACAGACCTGGAAAACAGATCCAGGAGAGACAATCTGAGAATCATTGGACTTCCAGAAAAACATGATGAAAAAAAGAGCCTGGACACTATTTTCCAGGAAATTATTAAAGAGAACTGCCCAGAAGTCATAGGAACAGAGGAAAAAATAAACATTGAAGGGATTCATCGATCACCCAATGAAAGGGATCCTAAAATCAAAACACCAAGGAATATAGTGGCTAAATGCCAGAACCCTCAGACGAAGGAAAAAATATTGCAAGCGGCTAGAAAAACCCAATTCAAGTATCAAGGAGCCACAAAAAGGATCAATCAGGATCTGGCAGCATCCACATTAAAAGATCGAAGGGCCTGGAATATGATATTCCGAAAGGATAAGGAACTTGGTATACAACCAAAAATAACTTACCCAGCGAGAATGAGCATCTTTTTCGAGGGAAGAAGATGGACATTCAATGAAGTAAGCGAATTTCATCTATTTCTGATGAAAAAGCAAGAACTTAACAAAAAGTTTGATCTACAAATATAGAACTCAAGAGAAATCTAAAAAGGTAAAGATTAATCTTGGGAACTATATTTCAACTATATAGATGTATAAAGAATACATGTATACCTTGTTCTAGAAATTGATGTGGAAAGGACATTGTAACAGAAAAAGGATAAAGTGGGGGTAGAACATCTCATGAAGAGGCATAGGAAACCTATTATATCTGACAGAAAGAATGGAGGGGGATGAATATAGTGGGTATCTTACTGCCTTCAGAATTGGCTTTAAGTGAAAAATCTTAAGACATATTCAATCTATGGTGAAACTTCTCCCACCTCATTGAAAAGTGAGAAGGGAAAGGTGAAAAGGGAAGGAATAAGTTAAGCGGAAGGGAATACAGAAACTGAGAGGGAAAGGGGTAAGATAGGGGGAGGAACTCTAAGGCGGGGGGAGGGATACTAAAAAGGGAGAGTTGTGAGAAGCAAGTGGTGCTCACAAGCTTAATACTGGGAAGGGGGGAAAGGGGAAAGAAGGGAGAAAAGCATAAACCAGGGTTAACAAGATGGCAAGTAATACAGAATTGGTCATTCTAACCATAAATGTGAACGGGGTAAACTCCCCCATAAAGAGGAAGCGGTTAGCAGAATGGATTAAAAGCCAGAATCCTACAATATGTTGTTTACAGGAAACACACCTGAAGTGGGGAGATACGTGCAGGTTAAAGGTAAAAGGTTGGAGCAAAATCTACTATGCTTCGGGTGAAGTCAAAAAAGCAGGGGTAGCCATCCTGATCTCAGATCAAGCTAAAGCAAAAATTGATCTAATGAAAAGAGATAAGGAAGGGCACTATATCTTGCTAAAGGGTAGCATGGATAATGAAGCACTATCTATATTAAACATATATGCACCAAGTGGGGTAGCATCTAAATTCTTAAAAGAGAAATTAAGAGAATTGCAAGAAGAAATAGACAGTAAAACTATAATAGTGGGAGATCTTAACCTTGCACTCTCAGAATTAGATAAATCAAACCACAAAATAAATAAGAAAAAAGTCAAAGAGGTAAATAGAATACTAGAAAAGTTAGATATGATAGATCTCTGGAGAAAATGTAATGGAGACCGAAAGGAATACACTTTCTTTTCAGCAGTTCATGGAACCTATACAAAAATTGACCATATATTAGGACATAAAAACCTCAAACTCAAATGCAGTAAGGCAGAAATAGTAAATGCATCCTTTTCAGACCACAATACAATGAAAATTACATTCAACAAAAAGCCAGGGGAAAGTAGACCAAAAAATAATTAGAAACT
Source organism: Antechinus flavipes (assembly GCF_016432865.1). Taxonomy (NCBI): domain Eukaryota; kingdom Metazoa; phylum Chordata; class Mammalia; order Dasyuromorphia; family Dasyuridae; genus Antechinus; species Antechinus flavipes. The sequence continues at coordinate 556,905,485 of NC_067398.1, read as the reverse complement.
AAATAATCTCATACTAAAAAATGATTGGGTGAAACAGCAAATCATAGACATAATTAATAACTTCACCCAAGAAAACGATAATAATGAGACATAATGCCAAAATGTATGGGATGCAGCCAAAGTGGTAATAAGGGGAAATTTCATATCTCTAGAGGCCTATTTGTATAAAATAGAGAAAGAAAAGGTCAATGAATTAGGCTTGCAACTAAAAATGCTAGAAAAGGAACAAATTAAAAACCCCCAGTCAAGCACTAAACTTGAAATTCTAAAAATAAAAGGAGAGATCAATAAAATTGAAAGTAAAAAAACTATTGAATTAATTAATAAAACTAAGAGTTGGTTCTATGAAAAAACCAACAAAATAGATAAACCCTTAATAAATCTGATTTAAAAAAGGAAACAGGAAAATCAAATTGTTAGTCTTAAAAATGAAAAGGGAGAACTCGCCACTAACGAAGAGGAAATTAGAGCAATAATTAGGAGTTACTTTGCCCAACTTTATGCCAATAAATTTGACAACTTAAATGAAATAGAAAAATACCTCCAAAAATATAGCTTGCACAAACTAACAGAGGAAGAAGTAAATATCCTAAACAGGCCCATCTCAGAAAAAGAAATAGAACAAACTATCAATCAACTCCCTAAGAAAAAATCCCCAGGACCAGATGGATTTACATGTGAATTCTATCAAACATTTAAAGAACAATTAACTCCAATGCTAAATAAACTATTTGAAAAAATAGGGATTGAAGGAGTCCTACCAAACTCCTTTTATGACACAGACATGGTACTGATACCTAAACCAGGTAGGCTGAAAACAGAGAAAGAAAATTATAGCCCAATCTCCCTAATGAATATTGATGCTAAAATCTTAAATAAAATATTAGCAAAAAGATTACAGAAAATCGTCACCAGGATAATACACTATGACCAAGTAGGATTTATACCAGGAATGGAGGGCTGGTTCAATATTAGGAAAACTATTAGCATAATTGACTATATCAATAACCAAACAAACAAAAACCATATGATCATCTCAATAGATGCAGAAAAAGCATTTGATAAAATCCAACATCCATTCCTAATAAAAACACTTGAGAGCATAGGAATAAATGGACTTTTCCTTAAAATAGTCAGGAGCATATATTTAAAACCATTAGTAAGCATCATATGCAATGGGGAAAAACTGGAACCTTTTCCAGTAAGATCTGGAGTGAAGCAAGGTTGCCCTCTATCACCATTATTATTTAATATCGTATTAGAAACACTAGCCTCGGCAATAAGAGTCGAGAAAGATATTAAAGGAATTAGAGTAGGCAATGAGGAAACCAAACTATCACTCTTTGCAGATGATATGATGGTATACCTAGAGAACCCCAGAGATTCTACTAAAAAGCTATTAGAAATAATTCATAATTTTAGCAAAGTAGCTGGCTACAAAATAAATCCCCATAAATCCTCAGCATTTTTATACATCACCAACAAAACCCAACAGCAAGAGATACAAAGAGAAATTCCATTCAGAATAATTGTTGATACCATAAAATATTTGGGAATCTACCAAAGGAAAGTCAGGAATTATATGAGCAAAATTATAAAAAAGTCTCCACACAAATAAAGTCAGACTTAAATAATTGGAAAAATATTAAGTGCTCTTGGATCGGCCGAGCGAACATAATAAAGATGACAATACTCCCTAAACTAATCTATTTATTTAGTGCTATACCAATCAGACTTCCAAGAAAATATTTTAATGATCTAGAAAAAATAACAACAAAATTCATATGGAACAATAAAAAGTCGAGAATCTCAAGGGAATTAATGAAAAAAAAAATCAAATGAAGGTGGCCTAGCTGTACCTGATCTAAAATTATATTATAAAGCAGCAGTCACCAAAACCATTTGGTATTGGCTAAGAAATAGATTAGTGGATCAGTGGAAAAGGTTAGGTTCACAAGACAGAATAGTCAACTATAGCAATCTAGTGTTTGACAAACCCAAAGACCCTAACTTCTGGGAAAAGAATTCATTATTTGATAAAAACTGCTGGGATAATTGGAAATTAGTGTGGCAGAAATTAGGCATGGACCCACACTTAACACCATATACCAAGATAAGATCAAAATGTATCCATGACCTAGGCATAAAGAACAAGATTATAAATAAATTAGAGGAACATAGAATAGTTTATCTCTCAGACTTGTGGAGGAGAAAGAAATTTGTGACCAAAGATGAACTAGAGACCATTTCTGATCACAAAATAGAAAATTTTGATTACATCAAATTAAAAAGCCTTTGTACAAACAAAACTAATGCAAACAAGATTAGAAGGGAAGCAAAAAACTGGGAAAACATCTTCACAGTTAAAGGTTCTGATAAAGGCCTCATTTCCAAAATATATAGAGAACTGACTCAAATTTATAAGAAATCAAGCCATTCTCCAATTGATAAATGGTTAAAGGATATGAACAGACAATTTTCAGATAAAGAAATTGAAACTATTACCACTCATATGAAAGAGTGTTCCAAATCATTATTGATCAGAGAAATGCAAATTAAGACAACTCTGAGATACCACTACACACCTGTCAGATTGGCTAAGATGACAGGAAAAAATAATGATGAATGTTGGAGGGGATGCGGGAAAATGGGGACACTGATGCATTGTTGGTGGAGTTGTGAACGAATCCAACCATTCTGGAGAGCAATCTGGAATTATGCCCCAAAAATTATCAAATTGTGCATACCCTTTGATCCAGCAGTGTTTCTACTGGGCTTATATCCCAAAGAAATACTAAAGAAGGGAAAGGGACCTGTATGTGCCAAAATGTTTGTAGCAGCCCTATTTGTAGTGGCTAGAAACTGGAAAATGAATGGATGCCCATCAATTGGAGAATGGTTGGGTAAATTGTGGTATATGAATATTATGGAATATTATTGTTCTGTACGAAATGACCAGCAAGATGAATACAGAGAGGACTGGCGAGACTTACATGAACTGATGCTAAGTGAAATGAGCAGAAATAGGAGATCATTATACACTTCAACAATGATATTGTATGAGGACATATTTTGATGGAAGTGGATTTCTTTGACAAAGAGACCTGAGTTTCAATTGATAAATGACGGACAGAAGCAGCTACACCCAAAGAAAGAACACTGGGAAATGAATGTGAACTATCTGCATTTTTGTTTTTCTTCCCGGGTTATTTATACCTTCTGAATCCAATTCTCCCTGTGCAACAAGAGAACTGTTCGGTTCTGCAAACATATATTGTATCTAGGATATACTGCAACATATCCAACATATATAGGACTGCCTGCCATCTAGGGGAGGGGGTGGAGGGAAGGAGGGGAAAAATCAGAACAGAAATGAGTGCAAGGGATAATGTTGTAAAAAAATTACCCTGGCATGGATTCTGTCAATATAAAGTAATTATTAAATAAAAATTTAAAAAAAATTTAAAAAAATAAACTTGAGAAGGAAAATAAAATGCAAGCAAACATCAACAGAAAGTGTGAAAATGCTATGTAATGGTCCATATTCAGTTCTCACAGGTCATTCTCTGGGTGTATATGGCTTTCTTCATCACTGAACAATTGGAACTGGTTTGAATAATCTCATTGTTGAAGAGAACCATGGCCATCCGAATTGATTGATATACAGTCTTGTTGTTGTTGTGTATAATGATCTCCTGGCTCTGCTCAATTCACTTAGAATCAGTTCATGTAACTCTATCCAGGCATCTCTGAAATCAAACTGTTGGTCATTTCTTACAGAACAATAATATTCCATAACATTCATATATCCTCATTTATTCAGCCATTCTCCAATTGATGCCACTACAAAAAGGGCTGCCAAAAATATTTTTGCATTTGTGGGTCCCTTTCCATCCTTTAAGATCTCTTTGGGATATAACCCCAGTAGAAACACTGCTGGGTCAGGGGGTATGCACAATTTCATAACTTTTTGGTCTCCAGAATGGTTGGATCCATTCACAGTTCCACCAATGTGTCCCAGTTTTCCCACATCCCTTCCAACATTTGTCATTATCTTTTCCTGTCATCTTAGCCAATCTGACAGGTATGTAATGTTATCTCAGAGTTTCTTAATTTGCATTTCTCTGATAAATAGTGATTTGGAACAACTTTTCATATGACTAGAAATAGTTTCAATTTCTTCATCTGAAAATTGTTCATGTCCTTTGACCATTTATCAATTGGAGAATGGATTTAATTCTTATAAATTTGAGTTAATTATATATTTTAGAAATGAGGCATTTATCAGAGCCTTTAAATGTAAAAATATTCTCCCAGTTTATTGCTTCCCTCCTAATCTTCTCTGTTTAATTTTGTTTGTCCAAAGAGATTTTAACTTAATATACTCAAAATTATCTATTTTGTGGTTAATGATGATCTCTAGTTTTTTGTTTTTTGTTTTTTGTTTTTTTTTTTGGTCACAAATTCTTCCTCCTCCACAGATCTGAGAGGTAAACTATCCTATGGTCTTCTAATTGGTTATAATATCAGTCTTTATGTCTAGATCATGAACTTATCTTGGTAAATGGTGCTAGGTGTGGGTCAATGCCTAGTTTCTGCCATACTAGTTTCCAATTTTCCCAGCAGTTTTTGCCCAATAGTGAATTCTTATACCAATACCTGGGTCTTTGGGTTTGTCAAACACCAGGTTACTATAGTCATTGGATATTTTGTCCTGTCAACCTAACCTATTCCACTGATCAGCTAGTCTGTTTCTTAGCCAGTACCAAATGGATTTGATGGCCACTGTTTTGTAATATAGTTTTAGATCTGGTACAGCTAGGCCACCTTCACTTTTTTTTTATTTGTTTTGTTTTGTTTTTTTCCCCCATTATTTTTGTTGAAATTCTTGTTCTTTTGTTCTTTTGTATGAATTTTGTTATTTTTTTCTAGATTAGTAAAATAGTTTCTTGGGAGTTTGATTGGTATAGTACTAAATAAATAGATTTGTTTAGGGAGTATTGTCATCTTTATTATATTTGCTCGATTTATCCAAGAGCACTTGGTACTTTCCCAGTTGTTTAGATCTAACATTATTTGTGTGGAAAGTGTTTTGTAGTTTTGCTTATATAGTTCCTGACTTTCCCTTGACAGATAGCTTCCCAAATATTTTGTACTATCAACAGTTATTTTAAATGTACTTTCTCTTTGTATCTCTTGCTGTTGGATTTTGTTAATGATGTGTAAAAATACTAATGATTTATGTGAATTTATTTTGCATGCTACAAGTTTGCTGAAGTTGTGGAATACTTGTAGTAGTTTTTTAGTTAATTCTTTAGGATTCTTTAAGTATACCATCATATCTACAAAGAGTGATAATTTGGTTTTCTCATTACCTACTCTAATTCCTTTAATCTCTTTTTCTTCTTTTATTGAAAAAGCTAGCATTTCTCATACAATATTGAATAATAATGCTGATATTGGGCAGCCTTGTTATACCCCTGATCTTATTCAGAATGGTTCCAGTTTATCCCCTTTACATATGATGCTTACTGATGGTTTTAAATAGATGCTGCTGACTCTTTTAAGGAAAAGTCCATTTATTTCTATATTCTCTAGTGTTTTTAATAGAAATGGATGTTGGATTTTATCAAATGTTTTTTTCTGCATATATTGAAATAATCATATTTTTTGTTGATTTGGTTAAAAAATTATGCTAATATATGCTATTATGCTAATAGTTTTTCTAATATTGAACCAGCCCGGCATTCCTGGTATAAATCCTACTTGACTGTGGTGTATCATCCTGGGGATGATTCTGTAATCTCTTTGCTAATATTTTATTTAACATTTTTGCATCAATATTCTTTAAGGAGATTAATCTATAATCTTCTTTCTTTCTTTTGTCCTACATGGTTTAGGTATTAGTACCATGTCTGTGTCAGAAAAATAATTTGGTAGGAGTCCTTCTTTCCCTATTTTCTCTAGTATTTTATATGGTATTGGAGTTAATTGTTTTTAAATGTTTGGTAGAATTCACATGCAGGGGGTGGAACCAAGATGGCAGAAAGGACACAAATGTCTATCTAAGCTCTTCTTTATCCTCAGACTACTTTTTATGATTTAATGCTTGATGGTCAAAACCCATGAATATTGGGAGTACAGTGCATTACCAACAGAAGATAACCTCAAAATTCCCCAGAAAAAGTCTGTTTTTGCTCATGGGCGTGGATGGCTAGGACAGGCCCAGCTTCAGGCAAGGAGGCAGTGAGAGCATGGAAAAAAGCTCATGATGAGCAGACTGGAAGGGGGTGGGGAGAGGTCTCAGCCAGGGGAAATTTTGCAGGAAGAATTTTACCACAGTATTGGCTGTTCTGCTCTGACAACAAGCCAGTAGATCAGTAGAGAAGCTATAAACACAGAGGGTAAAGACCATAACCCCAAAATGCTAGCGTCTCTCTGGACCTGGCCATACCCACCCAGCACCAGGAGGGACTCAACATGATCTTAGTGGTAACCACTGATCATAGTGCAGATACTGACTACAGTGTAGACACTAATCCCAGTGCAGATGCTGATCCCAGGAAAGCCATTGCTGTCCCATTACTGCTTCACTATTATTTCCTGTTGTCTGTGGAGGAAGCTTGGCAACACCATACTGCCCCAAAAGCAGACTGCAGGTTTTTTTCCCAAAAAAATGAGTAAAAAGGCAAAGTGGGGCTCTAACTATGGATATATTCTATATTGAAAGAGAGCAAACTTCAAACTCTGGGGAGACTAAAAACAGATTATCTCCAAATGAAGCCTCAAATGGTGATATAACCTGGTCCTCATTACATAAGGTACTCATAGAAGAAATTAAAAAGACTCTTTAAAAAGAGCTAAAAGATAAATGGAGAGAGAAAAGGGAAGCTTTGCAAGAGGATCTGGATAAGTCATGTTACTCATTAAAAGATAGAGTGTATAAAAAAAGAAACAACTCCTTGAAAGACAGAATTAGTGAAATGGGAAAAGAAAATAGCTCCCTAAAAACAAAATTGGTGAAATGGAAAAAAAAATTCACAGAACAAAAAACTCATTTAAAAACTCAAATGGACAATTACAAAAATAAATTAAAAAAGAAGTAAATAAAGAAAATCATTAAAAATCAGAATTGAACAAATGAATGAATTTGAACAGAATGAGTTGAGGAGACACCAAGAATCAATCAAGCAAAATTAAAAAACTGAAAAAAAAATAGAAAAAAATGCTAAATACCTAGTTGGGAAAACAAAAGATATGGAAAATAGATCTAGCAGAGATACTGTAAGGATTATTGGACTTCCTGAAAATCATGATAAAAAAAGAGCCTAGACAGTATTTTTCAGGAAATCATCAAAGAGAACTGCCTAGATGTTATAGAGACAGAAAGCAAAATAGACATTAAGAGAATTCATATATCACCTACTGAAAGAGTTCCCAAAATCAAAACTCCAAGAAATATTGTGGCTAAATTACAGAACTATCAGACCAAAGAAAAATATTACAAGCAGTTAGGGGGAAAAAAAAACAATTTAAATACAGAGATGCCACTATAAGGATTACTCAGATCTACCAGTGTCCACATTAAAGGACTGAAGGGCTTGTAATCTGATATCCCAAAAGGCTAAGGAACTTGGTATTCAGCCAAGAATAACTTACCCAGCCAAAATGAGCATTTTCTTCTAGGGAAGAAGATGGACTTTTAAGGAAATAGGTGAATGCCTTCTATTTCTGACAAAAATATCGGAACTAAACAAAAAGTTTGACCTCCAAATATAGTATTCAAGAGAAACATAAACAGGTGAAAAGAAATCTTGGGAATTATATTTCTGTTTTGAGTATACATAAAGAGTACATGTATAATTTGGTTTTACTGTTATAAAAATAAATCTAGATGTGGAAAAGAAATTATACCAGAAAAATGGAAAAGTAAAGTTACCACATCTCACAAAAGGGCAAAGGAAATCTATTATATCTGAGGAAAAAGAAGGGGTTGAAAATAGTGTGAATCTTACTCTCATCAGAATTGGCTCAAAGAGAAAATATTAGACATAGAGAAACTTCTCCCATCTCACTGAAAAGTGGGAGGGGAAAAGCAAATAAGGAAGAAGTAGTCTAAATAGAAGGGGATACAGAAATTGTAAGGGGAAGGTTTAAGAAAAGGGAAGGGACTCTAAGGAGGGGGGAGGGATCTTAAAGAGGGAGGGTTGTGTGAGGCAAGTGGTGCTCACAAGTTTAATATTGGGAAGTGGGGTAAGGGAGAAAGGAAAGAGAAAAAGCATAATCTGGGGTTAGCAAGATGTCAGGAAATACATAATCTGTCATTTTAACCATAAAGTGTAGGTAGATAGTGGACTGAAGTAAAATTTAGAATCCTACAATATGTTTTTTACCAAAAACACACTTGAAGCAGGGCAATACATACAGAGTATAGGTAAAAGGCTGGAGTAAAATCTACTGTGCTTCAGGTGAAGTCAAAAAAGCAGGGGTAACCATGCTGATCTCATATCAAGCAAAAGCAAAAGTTGATCTAATTAAAGGAGATAAGAAAGGACACTATATCTTGCTAAAGGATAGCATAGAAAATGAAGCAATATCAGTATTAAACATACATGCACCAAGTGATATAGCATTTAAAATTCTAAAGAACTTAAGAGAGCTGTAAGAAGAAATAGACATCAAAACTATAATAGTGGAAGATCTCAACCTGGTACTCTCAGAACTAGATAAGTCAAACCACAAAATAAATAAGAAAGAAGTGAAAGAGATAAATAGAACACTAGAAAAGTTAGGTATGATAGATCTTTGGAGAAAACTTAATGGAGCCAGAAAGGAGTTTACTTTCTTTTTGGTAATTTATGGAACCTATGCAAAAATTGACCATATATTAAGAGATAAAGACCTCAAATTCAAATGCAGAAAGGCAGAAATAGTAAATGCAATAAAAATTATGTTCAATAAAAAGCCAAGGCAAAATAGACCAAAAAGTATGTGGAAACTAAATAATCTCATTCTAAAGAATGATTGGGTGAAACAGCAAATCATAGACACAATTAATAATTTCACCCAAGAGAATGACAATAATGAGATGTCATACCAAAATGTGTGAGATGCAACCAAAGGAGTAATAAGGGGAAATTTTATATCTCTAGAGGCCTACTTGCATAAAATAGAGAGAGAAAAAAATCGATGAATTAGGCTTTCAACTAAAAAAGCTAGGAAAAGAGCAAATTAAAAACACTCAATCAAACACTAAACTTAAAATTCTAAAGATAAAAGCAGAGACTAATAAAATTAGAAGTAAAAATTATTGAATTAATAAATAAAACTAAGGGGGTGGAGCCAAGATGGCCAAGAAGGCACACATGCTTTTCTAAACTTCTCTCATCCCCTCAACCAACGATTTAATTCAGCCTCAAAAATAAGTTCTTCACTGCTTAAATTCATGAAGATTAGAAGCACACAATTTACCAGCAGAAGATAATCTGGAAGATTGCCAAGAAAGGTTTGTCCTGAAGGGCCAGGAACAGACTAGACAGGCAGCAAGAGGCTAGCATCTTGAGCAGACCAAGGGTGGGGGTGATCTCTTAGCTAGAGAAGTTATAGAGACAACTCTGCTATAAGCTAACTGCTCTGCCTTGATTACAAAGCAGTAAACTGACAGAGAAATTAAAGCCTAAAACAGAGGGTACTCTAGAAAACACCAGAACCTAATGCGATCTGGCTGTAACCACTTAAACCTGGAAGTAACTTAGGCAGACTGTAACACAGCCCTGCAGCTACATCCTGCAGTTCAAGGTTTTTGTGGGGGCAGTTACAAATCTACAAGGCAGGGAGGCACAGCCTGGGCAGCCTCTAATATGCACAGTGTGGGGCTCAGCCTGGGACAATAGAACTTCCCCAGCAGACTGTGCTTCCTGGGGCAGAAACACATCTGGTCCCTTCAGGGCCATTCACTGCTCTGCTGCTAATACCCACAGCCCCAGGGCAGGCTTTGGCTTGGGGTAGTGAAACACTCACTGCTCAGCATCTAGACCCAGGGCAGTCATTATCTCACACAATGGGGGTTCTTTGAGGTCACTTTCCCAGCTCAGCACTGCAGGCCTGGGTTGCTTCTGGGTGGGGAACTCTTTCCAAGAGCACTACAATCCCTCACTGCTTTTTGTATCTGGCTGGCAGGATAACTACCCATCCATACACCTTTCACTGCTCTGCAGAGGAAGCTGGTAACCTCCCGGCCTGAAGGCAGACCCTACAGGCTTTAGAAAAAATGAGTAAAAAAAAATCAAAAGAACGATTGATAGTTTCTATAGAGAAAGATAACAGTTTTTCAACCCTGAAGAGACTAATAGCAGACAGTCTCCAGACAATTGTTGGTCTCCAATATAAAAAGCTCTTCTAGAAGAGACTATTAAAAACCTTAAAAGAGAACTAGAAGAAAAATGGGGAAAGAAAAGAGAAGCTATGCAAGAGAGCAACAACTTCCTAAAATGTGAATTAGAAAAGGTAAAAAACTCCCCAAAAGTGCAGGGAAACAGAATTTGTGAACTGGAAAAAGAAAATAACTCACTAAAAAAAAAAAAAAATTAGTGAAATGGAAAAAAATTCCATAGAGCAAAATAACTCAATTGGACATACACAAAAAGAAGTAAAAAAAGCTAATGAAGACAATAACTCACTAAAAATCAGAAGAGAACAAATAGAAATGACTGATTCATTGAGACATCAAGAATCAGTCAAGCAAAACCAAAAAAATGAAAGATTGGGAAAAAAAAAAAACTGTCAAATACTTACTTGGAAAAACAACAGACCTGGAAAATAGAGCTAGGAGAGAAAACCTGAGAATTATTGGACTACCTGAAAATTATGGTGAAAAAAAGAGCCTAGATACTATTTTACAGGAAATCATCAAAGAGAACTGCCTAGAAGTAATAGAACCGGAAGGTAAAATAGGCGTTGAAAGGATTCATTGAACACCTTCTGAAAAAGACCCTAAAATAAAGACTACGAAGAATATTGTAGCCAAATTTCAGAATTTTCAGACTAAAGAAAAATTATTACAAGTAGCCAGGAAAAAACAATTCAAATATTGAGGTGCCACAATAAGGGTCACTTAAGATCTGGCTGCCTCAACATTAAAGGATCAAAGGGCCTGGAATCTGATATTCTGAAAGGCAAAAGAACTTGGAATGCAGCCAAGAATAAACTACCCAGCTAAGCTGAACATTTTTTTCCATGGAAGAAGATGGACATTCAATGAAACAGAAGAATTCCATTTGTTTCTAAGGAAAAAAAAACAGACTTAAACAAAAAATTTAATCTCTAACTACAGGACTCAAGAGAAGTAGAAAAAGGTAAAAGGAACTCTTGAGAACTGTATTTCTGTTGTGGATACACAGAAAAACCACATGTATAATTTGATTTTACTGATTATAACATAAAAAAGGGAAGTAGAAATGGAAAAGGGATAGTGTTAGAAAAAAGGGAAAAGGGGAGATAAAAAGAGGGAAATTACATGCGATGATGAGGCAAAGGAAACCTATCATATCTGAGGGAACTTAGAGAGGGGGAGGAACATTGTGTGAATCCTACTCTCTTCAGAGGTGGCTCAAAGAGGAAATAATTAACATATTTGTTTTACAGAGAATCTTCTCTCACCTCATTAAAAAGTGGGAGAGGAAAAGTGAAAAGGAAAAAGAGTAATAAGGGAAGGGTACAAGAAAAGGGAAGGGATTCAAAGGGATTGGGGTGGGATCCTAAAGAGGGAGAGCTGTGTGACACATGAGGGACCAATAAGTTTAATACTAGGGAAGGGGGAAAGGAGGGCAGGAAATAGAGAATTAATAATTTTAACATTAAATGTGAATCAGATATCTCCCATAAAGTGGAGGTGGATAGTAGACTGGATCAAAAGTCAGAACCCTACAATATGTTGTTTAGAGGAAACACATTTAAAACAGGGAGATACATACAGAGTAAAGGTAAAAGGCTGAAGCAGAATCTATTATGCTTCAGATGAAGTCAAAAAAGCAATGGTAGCCATCCTTATCTCATATTAAGCAAAAGCAAAAATTGATCTAATTAAAAGAGATAAGGAAGGAAACTGTATCTTGCTAAAGGGTACTATAGACAATGAAGCAATATCAGTATTAAACATGTATGTACCAAATGGTATAGCATCTAACTTCCTAAAGGAGAAGTTAAGAGAGTTGTGAGAAGAAATAGACAGCAAAACTATAATAGTGGGAGATCTCAATCTTGCACTCTCAGAATTAGATAAATCAAATCGTAAAACAAATAAGAAAGAAATTAAAGAGATAAATAGAATATTAGAAAAATTAGGTATAATAGATCTTTGGAGAAAAGTGAATGGTAACAGAAAGGAGTATATTTTCTTCTCAGCAGTTCATAGAACCTACACAAAAACTGACATAAAGACCTCAAAATTAAATGCAGGAAGGCAGAAATAGTAAATGCTTTCTTTTCAGATCACAATGCAATAAAAACTACATTCAACAAAAACTTAGGTGTAAATAGACCAAAAAGTAATTGGAAACTAAATCATCTCATCTTAAAGAATGATTGGGTGAAACATCAAATTATAGACACAATTAATTTCACTCAAGATAATGACAATGGTGAGACATCATACCAAAATTTATGGGATACAGCCAAAGTGGTAATAAGGGGAAATTTTATATCCTTTGAGGCTTGCTGGAATAAAATAGAGAAAGAGAAGATCAATGAATTGGGCCTAGAACTTAAAAAGCTAGAAAAAGACCAAATTAAAAACCCCCAGTCAATTACTAAACTTGAAATTCTAAACTTAAAAGGAGAAATTAACAATATAGAAAGTAAAAAGAAAACAAAAAAACAAACAAAAAAAAACTATTGAATTAATAAATAAAACTAAGAGTTGGTTTTATGAAAAAAACAATAAAATTGATAAACCTCTGATAATTCTGATTAGAAAAAGGAGAGAGGAAAATCAAATTATTAATCTTAAAATGAAAAGGGAGAACTTTGCACCAATGAAGAGCAAATTAAAAAAATAATAAGGGGTTACTTTGCCCAACTTGATGCCAATAAATTTGATAACCTAAGCAAAATGGTTGACTATCTCCAAAAATATAGGCTTCCCAGATTAACAGAGGAGGAAGTAAATTGCTTAAATAGTCCCATTTCAGAAAAATGAAATAGAACAAGCTATTTATCAACTCTCTAAAAAAAATCCCCAGGACCAGATGGATTTACATGTGAATTCTACCAAGCATTTAAAGAACAATTAGCCCCAATGCTTTATAAACTATTTGAAAAAAATAGGGAATGAAGGAGTCCTACTAAATTCCTTTTATGACACAGACATGGTACTAATACTTAAACCAGGTAGGTTGAAAACAGAGAAAGAAAATTATAGACCAATCTCCCTAATGAATATTGATGCTAAAATCTTAAATAAGATATTAGCAAAAAGACTACAGAAAATCATCCCCAGGATAATACACCATGATCAAGTAAGATTTATCCCAGGAATGAAGGGCTGGTTCAATATTCGAAAAACTATCAGTATAATTGGCGATATTAATAACCAAATGAACAAAAACCATATGATCATCTCAATAGATGCAGAAAAAGCATTTGATAAAATCCAACATCCATTCCTATTAAAAACACTTAAGAGTGTAGGAATAAATGGACTTTTCCTTAAAATAATCAGTAGCCTCTTTTTGAAACCAGCAGTAAGCATCATATGTAATGGGAAGAAACTGCAACCATTCCCAATATGATCAGGAGTGAAACAAGGTTGCCTACTATCACCGTTAATATTTAACATTGTATTAGAAATGCTAGCTTTCACAATAAGAATTGAGAAAGAGATTAAAGGAATAAGAATAGGCAATGAGGAAACCAAATTATCACTCTTTGGGATGATATGATGGTATACTTAGAGAACCCCAGAGATTCTACTAAAAAGTTATTAGAAACAATCCATACCTTTAGTAAAGTTGCAGGATACAAAATAAACCCACACAAGTCATGAGCATTCTTATATATCTCGAACAAAACCCAACAGTTAGTTACAAAGAGAAATTCCATTTAAAGTAACTACTGATTGTATAAAATATTTAGGAATCTGTCTGCCAAGGGAAAATCAGAAACTTTATGAGCAAAACTACAAAACTCTTTCCACACAAATTAAGTCTGATCTAACCAAGTGGAAAAATATTAAATGCTCTTGGATTGGGCGAGCAAATATAATAAAGATGACAGTATTACCGTAACTAATCTATTCATTTAGCGCTATACCAATTAGACTCCCAAAAAACCATTTTGATAATCTAGAAAAAATAACAACAAAGTTCATATGGAAAAACAAAAGGTCAAGAATTTCAAGGGAATTAATGAAAAAAAAATCAAACTAAGTTGGCCTAGCTGCATAAGATCTAAAATTATATTATAAAGCAGTAGTTACTAAAACCATCTGGTACTGGCTAAGATATAGATTAGTTGATCAATAGAATAGATTAGGTTCAAAGGACAAAACAGCCAATAACTTTAATAATCTAGTGTTTTAAATCCAAAGACCCCAGTTTTGGAGATAAGAATGCGTTATTTGACAAAAATTGTGGGAAAATTGGAAATTAGTATGGTAGAAACTAGATATTGACCCACACTAACACCATACACCAAAATAAGGTCAAAATGGGTTCATGACCTAGGCATAAAGAATAAGATTATAAATAAATTGGAAGAGCATAGGATAGGTTACCTTTCAGACCTGTGGAAGAGGAAGCAATTTATGACCAAAGAAGTAGAGATCACTATTGACTACAAAATAGAAAATTTTTATTATATCAAATTGAAAAGTTTTTGTACAAACAAAACTAATGCAGACAAGATTAGAAAAGAAACAATAAACTGGGAAAACATTTTACAGTCAAAGGTTCTGATAAATGCCTCATTTCCAAAATATATAGAGAATTGAATCTAATTTATAAGAAATCAAGCCATTCTCCAATTGATAAATGGTCAGAGGATATGAACAGACAATTCTCAGATGAAGGAATTGAAACTATTTATAGACATAAGAAAATCTGCTCCAAATCATTATTAATCAGAGAAATGCAAATTAAGACAACTCTGAGATACCACTACACACCTGTTAGATTGTCTAGAATGACAGGGAAAGATAATGTGGAAGATTGGAGGGGATGTGGGAAACCAGAGACACTGATACATTGTTGGTGGAATTGTGAACACATCCAGCCATTCTGGAGAGCAATTTGGAACTATGCTCAAAAAGTAATCAAACTGTGCATACCCTTTGATCCAGCAGTATTTCTATTGGGCTTATACCCCAACAAGATACTAAAGAAGGGAAAGGGACCTGTATGTGCCAAAATGTTTGTGGCAGCCCTGTTTGTAGTGGCTAGAAGCTGGAAAATGAATGGATGTCCATCAATTGAAGAATGGTTGAGTAAACTGTGGTATATGAATGCTATGGAATATTATTGTTCTTTACGAAATGACCAGGAGGATGAATACAGAGAGGATTGACAAGACTTACATGAACTGATGCTAAGTGAAATGAGCAGAACCAGGAGATCATTATATACCTCAACAATGATACTGTATGTGGATGTATTCTGATAGAAATGGGTTTCTTCGACAAAGAGATCTAACTCAGTTTCAATTTATCAAGGTGGATAGAAGCAGCTACACCCAAAGAAAGAACACTGGGAAATGAATGTAAACTGCTTGCATTTTTGTTTTTCTTCCCAGGTTATTTATAACTTCTGAATCTAATTCTCCCTGTGCAACAAGAGAACTGTTCAGTTCTGCACACATATAATGTATCTAGGGTATACTGTAATCTATTTGGTATACATTTAACATGTATAAGACTGCTTGCCATCTGGAGGAGGGAGTGAAGGGAGGGAGGGGAAAAATCGGAACAGAAGTGAGTGCAAGGGAAAATGTTGTAAAAAATTAACATGGCATGGGTTCTCTCAATAAAAAGTTATTTAAAAAAAAGAGACATCTACACTCAGGAATAAATAAATAAATAAATAAAACTAAGAGTTGGTTCTATAAAAAAACAATAAAATAGATAAACCCTTAGTAAATTTGATTAGAAAAAGGAAAGAGGAAAATCAAATTGTTAGTCTTAAAAATGAAAAGAGAGAACTTGCCACTAATGAAGAGAAAATTAGAGCAATAATTTGGAATTACTTTGTCTAACTTTATGCCAATAAATTTGATAACTTAAATGAAATGGATGAATACTTTCTAAAATATAGCTTGCCCACATTAATAGAGGAAGAAGTAAATTGGTTAAACAGTCCCATTTTAGAAAAAGAAATAAAACCAGCTATTAATCAACTCTATGAAAAAATGCTCAGACCAGATGGATTTACATGTGAATTCTACAAAACATTTAAAGAAAAATTAAATCTGATGCTATATAAACTATTTGAAAAAATAGGGATTGAAGGAGTCCTACCAAATTCCTTTTATGACACAGTCATGGTACTGATACCTAAACCAAGTAGGATGAAAACAGAGAAAGAACATTATGGACTAATCTCCCTAATAAACATTGATGCAAAAATCTTAAATAAAATACTAGCAAAAAGATCACAGAAAATCATCCTCAGGATAATACCCCATGACCAAGTAATATTTATACCAGGAATGCAGGGCTGGTTCAATATTAGGAAAATTATTAGCATAATTAACTATATTAATAACTAAATTAACAAAAAAATGATCATCTCAATAGATGCAGAAAAAGCATTTTATAAAATCTAACACTTAATTTTATTAAAAACACCAGAGAATATAGGAATAAATTGATTTTTCCTTAAAATAGTCAGTAGCATCTATTTAAAATGATCAGTAAGCATCATATGTAAAGCGATAAACTGGAACCATTCTCAATAAAATCAGGAGTAAAATAAGGTTGCCCACTATCACCATTACTATTCAATATTGTATTAGAAATGCTAGCTTCAGCAAAAAGAGATGAAAAAGGGGGACTTCCGGCCAAGATGGCAGAGAAGAGGCACATAGCTGTGTAAGCTCCACGTTTTCTCTCACTATCCATTTCATTACAAGCCTCTGAATTAATGCTTGACTGAAAAAAAAAACCCACAAATTGTTACCAAGAGAAGACATCCTTGAAACTTGCCAAGAAAGGTCTGTTTTTGCTCAAGGGTGGAGACGGTTTTAGATTGGGTGCAGGCTGAGGGCAGTGGCAGTGGGAGCGAGAGTACAGGAGCAGAGTGGAGAGGGGTGGGGTGTGATCGCAGCCTTCTCTATGGGGAGAGCTTTGCTACAGGACTGGATACTTTGCTCCGGCAGCAAGTCAGCAGCCCAGCAGAGAAGCTAAAAACACCGGGGAGTGAAGAATATAACCCCGAACAGCTGGAGTCTCTCGGGACCTGACCACCCCTCCCCCACAGTGTCTCAGCACGCTTTTGGAGTCTCAGAGCACAGGCCCAGCACAGTCTGGCTAATGCCTCGCTGCTGCCCCCGCAGTCTGTAGAGGAAGCTCGGTAACACCACCCAGCCCCTCCCCCCAAAAAAGCAGACTCCATTTAAGGATTCTTTCTTTTTTTCTTTGCTAGTTTTTTTTGATTCTTTGACAAAATGAGTAAAAAATTGAAGAGGACTTTAACCCTTGACAGCTTCTATACAGATAGAGAGCAGACTCTAAATCCTGAGGAGACTAAAAACAGACAGTCTCCAGGTAAATCCCCAAAGGAGGCGATCATCTGTTCCTCAGCAGATGAACCTCATAGAAGAAGTTAAAAAGACTCTCACAAGGGAGCTAGAAGAAAAATGGGAAAAGGAGAGGGAGGCTTGGCAAAAGAGCCTGGAGAAGTCATTTAAAGAGAGACTGGATAAAGAAATAAAATCCTTGAAAAATAGGATTGGTGAACTAGAAACAGAAAATAGCTCTCTAAAAAACAAAATTGGCGAAATAGAAAAAAATTCCATAGAACAAAAGAACTCAATGGGACAATTAGAAAAAGATTTTTAAAAAGTGAGTGAAGAAAATACTTCATTGAAAATCAGGTTCGAACAAATGGAATTGAATGACTCGAGGAGACAAGAAGAATCAGTCAAGCAAAATCAAAAAAATCAAACAATGGAAAAGAATGCGAAATACCTTCTGGGGAAAACAACAGACCTGGAAAACAGATCCAGGAGAGACAATCTGAGAATCATCGGACTCCCAGAAAAGTATGATGAAAAAAAGAGCCTGGACACTATTTTCCAGGAAATTATCCAAGAGAACTGCCCAGAAGTCATAGAAACAGAGGGTAAAATAGACATTGAAATAATTCATCGATCACCTACTGAAAGGGATCCTAAAATCAAAACACCAAGAAATATAATGGCCAAATGCCAGAACCCTCAGACGAAGGAAAAAATATTGGAAGCAGCTAGAAAAACCTAATTTAAGTATCGAGGAGCCACAATAAGGATCACCCAGGATCTGGCAGCATCCACATTAAAGGATCGAAGGGCCTGGAATATGATATTCCGAAAAGCTAAGGAACTCGGTATGCAACCAAAAATAACTTAGCCAGCTAGAATGAGCATCTTTTTCCAGGGAAGAAGATGGACATTCACCGAAGTAAGCGAATTACACCTATTTTTGATGAAAAAGCCAGAACTTAACAAAAAGTTTGATCTACAAATATAGAACTCAAGAGAAACCTAAAAAGGTAAAGATTAATCTTGGGAACTATATTTCGGCTATAAAGATGTATAAAGAATACATGTATACCTTGTTCTAGAAACTAGATGTGGAAAGGACATTGTACCAGAAAAAGGGTAATGTGGGGGCACTATATCTCATGAAGAGCCAAAGGAAACCTATTATATCTGAGAGAAAGAATGGAGGGGGATGAACATAGTTGGTATCTTACTGCCTTCAGAATTGGCTTTAAGAGAAAAATTTTAGACATATTCAATTTATGTTGAAACTTCTCCCACCTCATTGAAAAGTGCGAAGGGAAAAGTGAAAAGGGAAGGAATAAGTTAAGTGGAAGGGAATATGGAAACTGGGAGGGAAAGGGGTTAGATGGGGGAAGAACTCTAAAGCGGGGGGAGGGATACTAAAAAGGGAGGGCTGTGAGAAGCAAGTGGTGCTCACAAGCTTAATACTGGGAAGGGGAATAAGGGGGAAAGAAGGGAGAAAAGCATAAACAGGGGTTAACAAGATAGCAAGTAATACAGAATTGGTCATTTTAACCATAAATGTGAATGGGGTAAACTCTCCCATAAAGAGGAAGCACTTAGCAGAATGGATTAAAAGCCAGAATCCTACAATATGTTGTTTACAGGAAACACACCTGAAGCGGGGAGATACTTGCAGGTTAAAAGGAAAAGGTTGGAGCAAAATCTTCTATGCTTCAGGTGAAGTCAAAAAAGCAGGGGTAGCCATCCTGATCTCAGATCAAGCAAAAATTGATCTAATGAAAAGAGATAA
Organism: Antechinus flavipes; assembly: GCF_016432865.1. Classification (NCBI taxonomy): domain Eukaryota; kingdom Metazoa; phylum Chordata; class Mammalia; order Dasyuromorphia; family Dasyuridae; genus Antechinus; species Antechinus flavipes. The sequence continues at coordinate 556,885,981 of NC_067398.1, read as the reverse complement.
GGAAGGGCACTATATCTTGCTAAAGGGTAGCATGGATAATGAAGCACTATCTATATTAAACATATATGCACCAAGTGGTGTAGCATCTAAATTCTTAAAAGAGAAATTAAGAGAGCTACAAGAAGAAATAGACAGCAAAACTATAATAGTGGGAGGTCTTAACCTTGCACTCTCAGAATTAGATAAATCAAACCACAAAATAAATAAGAAAAAAGTCAAAGAGGTAAATAGAATACTAGAAAAGTTAGATATGATAGATCTCTGGAGAAAATGTAATGGAGACAGAAAGGAGTACACTTTCTTTTCAGCAGTTCATGGAACCTATACAAAAATTGACCATATATTAGGACATAAAAACCTCAAACTCAAATGCAGTAAGGCAGAAATAGTAAATGCATCCTTTTCAGACCACGATGCAATGAAAATTACATTCAACAAAAAGCCAGGGGAAAGTAGACCAAAAAATAATTGGAAACTAAATAATCTCATACTAAAAAATGATTGGGTGAAACAGCAAATCATAGACATAATTAATAACTTCACCCAAGAAAACGATAATAATGAGACATAATGCCAAAATGTATGGGATGCAGCCAAAGTGGTAATAAGGGGAAATTTCATATCTCTAGAGGCCTATTTGTATAAAATAGAGAAAGAGAAGGTCAATGAATTGGGCTTGCAACTAAAAATGCTAGAAAAAGAACAAATTAAACCCCCCCAGTCAAACACTAAACTTGAAATTCTAAAAATAAAAAGAGAGATCAATAAAATTGAAAGTAAAAAAAAACTATTGAATTAATTAATAAAACTAAGAGTTGGTTCTATGAAAAAATCCAACAAAATAGACAAATCCTTAGTAAATCTGATTAAAAAAAGGAAAGAGGAAAATCAAATTGTTAGTCTTAAAAATGAAAAGGGAGACCTCGCCACTACCGAAGAGGAAATTAGAGCAATAATTAGGAGTTACTTTGCCCAACTTTATGCCAATAAATTCGACAACTTAAATGAAATAGAAGAATACCTCCAAAAATATAGCTTGCCCAAACTAACAGAGGAAGAAGTAAATATCCTAAACAGTCCCATCTCAGAAAAAGAAATAGAACAAACTATCAATCAACTCCCTAAGAAAAAATCCCCAGGACCAGATGGATTTACATGTGAATTCTATCAAACATTTAAAGAACAATTAACTTCAATGCTAAATAAACTATTTGAAAAAATAGGGATTGAAGGAGTCCTACCAAACTTCTTTTATGACACAGACATGGTATTGATACCTAAACCAGGTAGGCTGAAAACAGAGAAAGAAAATTATAGACCAATCTCCCTAATGAATATTGATGCTAAAATCTTAAATAAAATATTAGCAAAAAGATTACAGAAAATCATCCCCAGGATAATACACTATGATCAAGTAGGATTTATATCAGGAATGCAGGGATGGTTCAATATTAGGAAAACTATTAGCATAATTGACTATATCAATAACCAAACAAAAACCATATGATCATCTCAATAGATGCAGAAAAAGCATTTGATAAAATCCAACATCCATTCCTAATAAAGACACTTGAGAGCATAGGAATAAATGGACTTTTCCTTAAAATAGTCAGGAGCATATATTTAAAACCATTATTAAGCATCATGTTCAATGGGGAAAAACTGGAACCTTTCCCAGTAAGATCTGGAGTGAAGCAAGTTTGCCCACTATCACCATTATTATTCAATATCGTATTAGAAACACTAGCCTCGGCAATAAGAGTCGAGAAAGATATTAAAGGAATTAGAGTAGGCAATGAGGAAACCAAACTATCACTCTTTGCAGATGATATGATGGTATACCTAGAGAAGCCCAGAGATTCTACTAAAAAGCTATTAGAAATAATTTATAACTTTAGCAAAGTAGCTGGATACAAAATAAATCCCCATAAATCCTCAGCATTCCTCTCATTGTTGAAGAGAGCCATGTTCATCAGAAATGATCATCATGTAGTATTGTTTCAACATTGACTCTTGCAAAAACTCTGTTCCAAATTTTCCCCTCCTTCCTCCATCCCCTCCCCTAGATAGCAGGTAGCCCCATACATGTTAAATATGTTAAAAATATATGTTAAATAAAATATATATATATACATATTTATATAGGTATCTTGTTGCACAAGAAAAATCAGATTTAGAAAGAAGGTAAAAATAATCTGGGAAAAAAAACAAAATTGCAAGTAAACAATTACAGAAAAAAGTGTAACTGCTATGTTATGGTCCACATTTATTTCCAAGTTTTCTTTCACTGGGTGTAGCTGGTTCTGTTCATTACTGATCAATTAGAACTGCTTTTCACTCATTCATTCTTTAGGATGAGATTAGTTTCCAATTACTTTTTGGTCTATTTTCTTTTCACCTTATATTGCATGTGATTTTTATTGCATCATGATCTTAAAAAATGCATTTACTATTTCTGCCTTTCTGTATTTGATTTTGAGGTTTTTATACCCTAACACATGATCAATTTTTGTATACGTTCCATGAATCGCAGAGAAGAAAATAAACTCTTTTCTGTCTCCATTTAATTTTCTGCATGGATCTATCATACCTAACTTTTCTAACATTGTGATTAACTCTTCAACTTTGTTCTTATTTATTCTGAGGTTCAATTTATCCAGTTTTGAGAGAGCAAGATTGAGATCCCTCACTGTTATAGTTTTCCTGTCTATTTCTTCTTGCATCTCTCTTAACTTCTCCTCTAGGAATTTCCATGCTATACCACTTGGTGCATGTATGTTCAGTATTGATATTGCTTCATTATCTATGGTACCCTTAAGTAAAATAAAGTTTCTTTCCTTATCTTTTTAAATCAGATACGTCTTTGCTTTTACTTGATCTGTGATCAGGATGACTACACCTGCTTTTTTTTTTTTCCTTCACCTGAAGCATAATATATTCTGCTTCAGCCCTTTATTTTCACTGTGTATGTATCACTATGCTTTAAATGTGTTTCTTGGAATCAACATATTGTAGGATTCTGGCTTTTAATCCAGTCTGCTATCTGCTTCCATTTTATGGGGGAGTTCATCCCATTCACATTCACAGTTAAAATAACTAATTTTGTATTTGCTGCCATCTTTTGTACCCTAAGTTATGCTTTTCTTTTTCCTATCCACCTTCTCTCCTCCCCAGGATTTTACTTTTGATGACTACCTTCTTCAAACAGTTCTCCCCTTTAGAGCTAGAGTCCCTTCCCTTTTTTTACACCTACATAATTCTTCTGTTTTCCCTCCTATTAGTCTTTCCCTTTCTTTTCCCCTTTTCCCTCCTACTTCCCTATAAGGTGAGACAAGTTTCTTTGTGATAGCAAATACGTGTAATAGTTTCTCTTTGAGCCAAATCTGATGAGAGTAAGATTCACACAATGCTCATTCCCCCCCCCCTTTCCCTTAGTTATAATAGATTTTCTTTGCCTGTTCATGAGATGTAATTTCCCTTATTTTGTCTCCTTTTTCCTCTTCTTCCAGTAGGATCCCCTTTCCACCTCTAGTTTCTTTTTCATATTATCACAATAAAATCAAATTATACCCACATTTTCTATGTATACCCATAACAGAAATATAGTTATCAAGAATTCTTTCCTTTTACATTTTTGTGCTTCTCTTGAGTTTTGTGTTTGAAGAGCAAATTTTTTTGTTCCATTCTGATCTTTTCATTAGAAATAAGTGAAATTCACTGACATCATTCTATGTCATCTTCCTTGAAAGATAATGCTCACTTTAGCTGGATAGCTTATCTTGGTTATAATCCCAGTCCCTTTGCTTTTCAGAATATCAGATTCTTTGCTCTTCTATCTTTTAAGGTGGAAGCTGCTAGCTAGGTCCTGGGTAATCTTAATTTTAATGAATGATTCCTAAAGTTTTCTCCTGTTTTTGCTATGTGCAGTACAAGCATTGTGAGAACTTCAAAATTACTCTCTATGGAGGCTGTTATAACAAACCTGAGCCACTAAACTCTCCCTAAAGTTACAAGAATTACTCATGTCTGAACTTCTGACATTGTTTATTTTTAAGCAGTCATTTTTACAATAAAAAATGAACAATTTATATAAAGACACCTTGGTAGAAGATGAATATTGTAATAACATAAATGGCATTGACTATTAGATGTGATAAAGATTATTAAATAGAAATGACCGCGTATTTAAAGTCAGCTGGAGTCAGGAATTCAGGTTAAGGGAAAAATCTTCAATATTTATTGAAGTGAAGAGGTGAATAAAGATTGCAATAGCAAATATAGGCAAGAAAGATTGCGATAGCAAATATAGGCAGTTGCGACAGGAAGCCAGCTAAGAGAGAGCGACACGAGCTGAGCCAACCATGGAGCCAACTGTGGAGGCAACTGTGGCAATGGCCGTCCCAAAAGTCTCTCCTCCCCTTCCTTTTCCACTCCTCTGCCTCCACCCACCAAAATCGTCATTTCCTATACAACACATCAGGACTTGCACAAAGAGTGGGTGGGGGCCATTCTCTCTCCAAGCTTATCTATTAATAGAGTATGGTCCAATTACTATTTAGCCTCATGTGCTTGGGACCTCAGTGCATCAACTCAAGCCTCAGCCCATTACATCTTTCCACCTCTTTAAATCCTATAATGTTACTAACAATCAAGTTTTTTTAAATCAAATAATTCTGGTCAACTTGTATATGCTATAAAACAGAGGGAGGTCAAAAGAAATTCCACTAAATATATGTATTTCTCTGTGATGGTATATTATGTATTTGTGGATGTATATGTTCACACACACACACACACACACACACACATATATATTATTTATATATAACATGTATAATATAATATATATGTTACATGATATAATATATATACATGATATAATATATATACATGATATATATAAATAATATATATATGTGTGTGTGTGTGTATGTTTATATTACATAAAATTATTGATAGATTTGTTTTTTTGAAACAAAAGATAAGACATGTCTTGGAAATTTTGTATTCTACAATGATATAGGTTTGACTTAGAAAAAAATTGAGGATGTATTCATAATCTATGAAAAAATTCCATTATAGTTAAATATAGTATAGTATGGTCATTTTAATAATAGTTTTACATGACCTGAGGAAGACATGAAACCCGCCAATACCTGTATGTAACCATACTTAGGTGTTTTGTAATTACAGCATATGAAAAACCACAATTAATGTGATGTTATGCTGGAGATTTTATAATACTAAAAATAATAATTTATACTTATATAGCTCCTTTTATCTAAGGATCTTAAAGTACTTTATAATCACTAACTAATTAAAAATTTTAAAATGTTCCTTGAGATAGATATGAGATATTCAGTATTGAGCTACTTCATGGCAGTATTTTCAGTCAAATCTACTCGTCATTTGAAAGGATTGGTGAATTAACATTTTGCAGCATGAAATGTCTATTTTAATCTAAGTTTTGATTATTAATCTAAGCTTAACTAATTCTTTAAAAAGATGTTTCTTCAAGTAAGTGGAAACAAAAAGCTTCCGCTTTATCAACAGTGGTCAAACTAATTATGATACTTGAATGTAATTAATGTGCTACAAGAAAGATTCAAAGGAACATGGTCAGACTTCTTGAAGGAGAAAGATTTGAAATGTAAAGTAAGCAGAATAAGATTACAATAGGCATAACCATACAATCAAAAATATAAATGTAAAGAAAAACAACAAATCAAAATTGAATGCCATGAAAGTATAATACCCAATGTTGCCTTCCTTCTTTAAAGTTGTGAGTGACAACAAATGTGTATGTTAACATATAACATTTTACTTGGCTCATGTGATGCCTCAAAGTGGGATGAATTTGGCATTAGGAAGATTTGGATTCAAATCCAATTCCTGACATTTGCTAATTCTGTGAACATTGACAAGTCATTTAACTTCTCTGGGCCTTGGTTTTATAAATTTCTGAATGAGGTTGTTGAAATTGATAATTTTTAAATTCCTTTCAAGCTTCATTATCCTATATTAATAAATGTGCTAAGCAGTGTTTAATTGTTTTCTCCACTTACTTTTAGTTATAAGATTTTGGTTTCTAATTGGTTAATGGCTATATTAGTGGAATACAATGGAAATATAATAGAAAGTAAAGGCAATATAAACAAAACATATCAATAATGTTTAGAATGTACTATCAATATTAAAATTTCTTTTACCATCCATTCTTTAGATTTTCAGAGGCAATTCAATTCTAAGACACAAGTATGCATATATATTAGAGAAATCATTGACAAAGAAAACACTGTACAGAGGTAGTATGGTACATTACTTGTCCTATCAATGAATGAGAAAGTATAAAACCAGCGTTGAAATCCTGTCCCCAATTCTTAGAAGCTTTGGGACCATGAATTAGTTACTTAAATTTATGCTGTCAGAAGGTAGATAGTACAGTGGATAGAGTGCTAGACTCGGAAACAAGAAGACCTGAGTTTAAATCTTATCTCAGGAAAACAACTTAACCTGTCCTTCTAAATTTCTCCTTATGTATATTTTGGATTATAATGATACTTCCCTCCCAATGTTATTGTGAAGATAAGATGAGACAAAATGTGTGCTTTGCAAATCTTAAAGTATTATATTATATATGCTGGTTATTATTAATTAATTTTATAATTTATAAAATTTAAATATTAGTGTTTATGCTTCTTCTCTCACTTTAGTTTAAGGAAAATGTTTTTCCAAGATGTAATATGCTATTGAAATGTATTATTATTATAAATGCATCAACTTTCCCTACTCCTACTTCTCAAGGACTATTGTGATTCTATTTCATTACCACAAATTTGCGGTATTTAAGTAATTTTTAGTAGTCGCCTATAAAGTTCCGGCAAAGATCCAACTGTAATTCATTTGCAATGTGTTTTTCCACTGCAGTTCAGGTGTGAAAAAGAACAATGTATGATTCCCACATAGACCAGAACTTGGTTTTTAATGTACCCACAACATTTTCTTATTTCTCCACAAAATATTTACTTGAATTTCTCAGCCCTAATTCCTGAAAGATGTAGTTCTGTGGTTTAGCAAAATCTAGTTCTTATATTGGGGTGGCCCAGATAGTTTAAGAAACATAATTAAAATGTGTTAAAACAATTTCTAGTACTTTTATAGAAAATGAGTTGTTCTTTCTAGATGCAACTTAATATTTATAAGGCAAAGCACCATTTCAAGTTTGCAGATATATAATTAATTTGATGTCTTGAGTATGAGAAAAAGTCCTGGAGTCCACAAGCTTCTTGATTTTCCTATTTTTGACTTATATATTAAGATGTAACTAAAAATAATAACTCAAGCTTTTATGATTTGGGGGGAGTATTGAGAGGCAAATGATATATTGTGGAAAAATGAGTCTTACTGTTGTAATATGTTATTTAATGTGTACTCTTTTTCATAAATGTTATAACTAGTTTCTCTGTGTCAAGACTTTCTGGCCTAATCCATCTTCCATATAAATATCAACTTGATTTTCCTGAAATGTGGATTTGATCATAGCACCCCTTCACCATCAAACTCAACAAATTCCAGTGGTTTCCTATTATTTCTGGAATCAAATATTATCTTCAGCATTTAAGGCTTCTCACAACCTTGGCTACTCCCTACGTGTCTAGACTTCACATTATCCTCCTCCTTCCACTCAGTAGTTCCAGTTATACTGGCCTTCATGTTATTTAACATACACAATGTTTCAGCTTTTACTTCCCTGCCACTGCACTGACTGTCCCTCATGCCAGCATATATGTAGAATGCATTTCCTTTTGACTTGGACTTTTTAGAATCTCTAGCTTTCTTCAAAAAAAAAAGGTAAAATGCAACTTTCTAAAGAAGACCTTTTCTAGTATAACCTTTTCTATCATTGTTAAAGCTTCTTTCCCTCAGGTTACTGTAACTGATCTGAAAGTGTCTTGATTCTTGATGTATATGTAACTTTTATCATTGGAATATAAACTCCTTGAGGGCCAGGACTCTGCTTTTTCTTTGTATTTCTATTGTTTAGCATAGTACCTAACATGTAATAAATATTTAATAGGTGCTTGTTGATCTATATCGTTATTATATGTAGTTTTTTTTTTTTTTGTATGGCTTAGTCTTTCCATTTCCTGATTTTATTTGTGCTCAAATTTCAGCCATGATGGGTAGTTTAGATAAATTCAATTCACTTGCATGCTGTGACATCACTTCCCTAATGTCATGGTTCTCTTTGTGAATGAAGGACAAACAACAACTTAAAAAAAAAAAGAAATATTTTTTTTAACAAACTAATTTGGGCCTTTTGAGAATATAATTAATTGACTATTATAATGAAATAATACTGTTTCACCCTGCCCAAGCCATTTTAATTTTCTCTTTGCCTATCTGTTCCTTTCTTTCTGAATGTCTTTATTTTTTCTTTCCATTATCTATAATCACTTTGAGCAACATTCATAGAATATATTTATTTACATTATATCCTCTTCTTGTTCCCTTTATTCTTTCCATTACATTTACTATTCTTATATTTTAGAATAACCATCACTGCTCTTAGAAATGATATACGAAGCCATCATATACAGATTCTGAGTGATGCGTCTTTTATTAACTATAATCCATCAGAAGAAGAATAGCTTAGTAGTCCAGGACATCATATTTTTTATCTCCTCTAAGATTATTTAACTTCTTGATTCTTTTTCATTTCCCCAAGTTCCTTTTAAAGTACATTTCAGATACTCATAAAATAATACCTACTTAAGCATTAGGTCTCATTTCTTTATATATTCCTACTTATACAATATATAGTAAAAATGTAAAATAAAAATTTATAGACAGAGCATGAAAGGAAAAGGAGTGAGAGTCAACAAAAGATTGTGATATAGGTCAGCAAAGTAATAGAGAGATTTCATTCAGCTCAAAGAAAGTTAGAAATTATTTGACAGTGTTTGATATGAAACAGCTGTGTTGAGAAATCTTTTGTAATATTTTTTTTTCCTTACAAAATGCTAAACTGTCTTGAAAAAAATTCAGACAGCCAAGTATGGCCACTGTTTTTCCTTTTCCCTGACTCCATGTTCAGTTGGAGAAGAGGCAATACATTGTGACGTGTCAATGTATGTCTGATCAAAGTGTCATCTTCCATCAGAGCCACACTATCTGATTTGGACTTGAACTGCTATAAATCAGATTTGGATGGAATCAGAAATGGATTTTCTTTCACTTCATTTCATGAGGCTAGGAAGAGGAATGAATGGTAAATATACATATCACTTTCTGGGAATGCCATCTTCTACAATATTTCTGTCCTAAGGTCTTTAGAGATTATTCCATGACTAGGGTTATAATATTGATTTTTAAACATTTTGACTAATAAATGACTTCTGAAGAATAAAGTCTCTGTAGGGCACTTAACTATTAATGTAGATCATCTGATTTAAATAGTTTTGCCTTGATTTGGTCTGAACTTATATTTCATTTGTTGGAAAACTTCTACCAAAGCAAATTGGTGACATATCACAACTTAAGATCTTTATGAGTTATATGGGGACATATAAATATTAAATGATTTTTTTCTTGACCACACAATTAAGTTGAGCCTAGGTTTTCCTGACACTAAGATTATTCTTCTATCTAATAAGATAGTTGTAACTAGGTTAAATTTATTTTGATGAGTCTCCAATAGAAATCATTATGGTTTTTATTAAGTATCTGAGAAAATAATCTGTATATTACATTCTCTACATATTAATATTGAAGATCATCGTGAGACTAGTTGAATTATCTCCTTCTTTAAACCTGTCTCACATGAAGAAGTAGTCTTGCTACTTACTAAAGCAAATCCCTTTATTTGCACAAGTGATTACATTCCTTCCCATCTCCTCCAACAGATTCCCTTCTTTATTATCCCTATTCTTTCCCTTATCTTCATATTCCCTTGTCTACTCACTCCTTTAATGCTTTCAAATGTATCCATATTTTTCCCATCCTGAAAAAAAGAAATCCTCATTTGATCTTTTTGTTCTTACTATCATACTTACATCTCTTCTACCCATATGGTAAAATTTTTTGAGTTCAACTGCTATAAGTACTTCCCCTTTTTCTCTTCTCACTCTCTTCTAAACTCCCTAAAAACTAACTAAAAACTTATCATTCCACTGAAAATATTCTCTCCAAATTTACAAATATTCTTATTGCTAAATTCAATGGTCTTTTCTCAATCCCTGTCATTTTTGAACCCTCTGTCCTAATGATTCTCAAAATTACCTCATCTATTCAAGCTTCTGTGCTTAATTCTAATCTTCTATTTCTAACTTTCGTACATCTCAAACTGGATGTTCTATGAATATTTTAAAATTAATAAGTACAACATTTAATTCCTAACTTTACTCCCCAATCCTTCTTCTCACTTCAAAACTTTTCTATTACTGTTAAGGGTATCATTATCTTTCCATTTCCCCAATCTCAAAACCTAGGCCTAATCCTTTACTTCTCATTATCAGTTACCTTCCATATCTATTCTGTTACCAATACCTATCAATTTGACCTTTGCAACACTTCTTGAATATACTTCCTTCTTTCATCTGACATTGCCACCACCCTGGCACAGACTTTCTTAACCTCACTGTTGGACTATTGCAATAACTGTCCAATGGATCTGCCTTTATGAATTTCTCCCCATAAATTTTGAGTTCCTTAAGGGCAGTGACAATCTTTTGCCTCTTTTTGTGTCTCTAGGTACATAGGTGCTTAATCATTGTTTTCTAACTAATGACTAAGAAGAACAGTAGTTTTCAATCAATTATATATTACAAGAAATTAGAGTAGGATAAGGCCTGAAGTGAATAAAAACTCAGTATGACACAGTGTTTTCATAAGTCTTTCTTAAAATTAATTTATTGAACAGAAAAAAAAATTCCTACAAGATGAGCTTTCAAAGTACCAGCATGAATAGGTTCAAAGTCAATTGGCAATCCTGGAATTATAGAAAGGATTAATTTTCTTTGCCTTTTGATCATTTACAGACAGTTTAAAATTTATGTTCATGAACCGATTAAGATAATCCCTCTAAAAGTTGGTGTGATGCTGAAGACATCAACTTAAACCATAGTCTACTTTTCTTTCACCACTTTTCTATCTCTCTTATGAGAAAGTTGAGGGAAGCTGGAAGTTTCATATCAAAATATCAGCTGTCATAAAATGTATATCATACTCAAAATAATATATTTAGCAGAGGGGAATTTAAAGATCTAAAGAGTCCAAATTTATTGTTTTTGATATAGTCAATTAAGCATTCATGAACTAATTATCACTTATTATTGTTATTATTTTTTGCTGTGATAGATATTAAAAATGTGTAAGAATCAGTCTGTCCCTTTAAGGAGCTTATGTCTAAATGTGAGAATATGCACACACATACACATGAAATGTTAATTAAAAAAATAACAACATTGGCTGTAAAACAGGTCACATAAGATCATGCTCTAAATCTGAATTCTCTATAACCTTAGGTTGATTTTTATACTTCTGTTTCCATTCATCCTTTTTGTATGGGATAATGTCATTGAGAGTCTGGGGAATCAGACAAGCTGTAGAGGGCCGAAATTCTAAATAGGTGTATTTAAATAAGACAACTGAGCACTTAAGGCTAATTACCTATTAAATATGAGATGATGACTCTATTAGCATATGTTTGGATAAATGGCTCTTCTCACAGATCGTAGGCAAGGATGGCAGGGTGGGGTAAGAGAGGGCAGAGTCACTTTGTGGCAGGACAGGGAGGAGAGAAGTTGGTGACTTTGGACTCGAGAATCCAGGATACATCTTTGGCGAGCCTGTGGCACTTTGCCTGACTCTTTCACTTATCACCCTAAAAACCAAGGATTTTTACTTATCCTGACTCTGGCTGATCCTGAGGCCTCCAGGGAGCTAGCCTGAATTTAACAACAAATGAGTAAGGGTGCTAAAATAAGGGACAGATAGAATTTATCTGATAAAATCTTCCTTTCTAAGTTAGAGGCCATAACTCATAGCTAGTGACATTCTCTCCTCCAAACTAGTAGTATATTTCTCTTTAATATCACTTTCTTTCTACTTTCTCTCTATAATTTCTATGCATCTAGTTGTTTCCATATTATCACTCCTGTAGAAAATGAATTCCTTGAAGACAGAAACTTATGGCCTTTCTTTGAATCTCCAGTGTTTAACTTAGTTTCTGGCACAAAATGAATACTTAATAAAGTGCTTGTTTACTTAACTGAACCTTGAACAAAAAGTAAAACAAACAAACAAAAAAAAAACCTAAACATTGCTTAAATCAGAGTTGTCAGTTCTGAATAGTCTGGAACATGAGATAACATGTAATCTCATGCATTCACCATTACAAGAGGTTCTTCGTAGATTCCCAGATTTTAAATCAATCAACCCAGAAAACAGTCTATAATTTTACATTAATTTTTATTCATTCCTTTTATCTATCTTGCATGTTAATTAAAGAAAACATTTTATATATAATTATATACCTTTGGATTCTTTCTTTATTAGACACATTTAATTTCAAGTGTTTTCCTCTAAACCTTCCATTTTAGTAGGCAATTAGAGGAAGAACAAATATTCAATTCTATAGCTATCCACCACTTTAAACAATGAACACATTCTTAAATAATTTATCAACTGTATCTCTTAAATTATGTGTTGAATATAACTGTGAAAAGGAGGGCTTAACTGAAAGATGTAGTGCACCTTTGTGCAAAATGAAAACTTCTGTGAAAAATTAATAACTTCTACTACTCTGGTTTACCAGTTTATCAGTTAACTTCAAGCTTCTAAAAATCTTTTTTTCTTGAGATATATCTTTATAAATTATAACTGCTTAAACATGGGAGACATCATCGAAATTTTGATTAAAGGGTTCTAAGAGAAATCATCTTGTTTTTTAAAAGACTAAAATAAAATGTATTATGGGTAACACAATATTTGAGTAAATTAAACTCCAACAGATAAATGTATTTGTCCTCTAATCATTAAAAAAAAAGATGCATAGGAAGACTTTGAATGTCACCCAATGGAAGTAAAACTGACAGACCTTTGAATAATGTTCTTTTGGAAAGGATATCTAATTAATCTATTAATTTATGCTAGATGGTCTATAATGACTATGGTTTTAAGGTTCAATTAAATATGATATTTGGTAAATTGCAGGGCTCAACAGAGAGATTTAAAGTATGGGAAAGGTCAAAAAAATAAGAAAACTAGTTTTTAGCAAGGTGTCTATGGCTGTTGAGTCTATGAAACTCTGTTGCTCCCAATGATGTCTGAACTTCATATTTTCTCAAAGGCTCACCCTGGATATTGTTTCCATAGAAGATAACTTGCCAAGAACTGATTGCGAGAAGGAACTGGAAACTTCTAGTTTCACCATTTTAACCAAAGTCCTCTGAACTGTGCAAAAATGTTTTGGTAGTATTCTTTCAATTTAATTAAGATATTTATTAAGTTCCATTTATAACCAAGGTATCCACTGAAATGGTATGCCTAACTGAATTAAATAATCTAAGTACAATTAAATAATATAAAGTACTTTGTTAAATTAGTGAGAACCTTTAATAAAGATATTTAAAATGCTGTATGAGGAATGTGTGTGTGTGTGTGTATGTGTGTGTGTGTGTGTGTGTGTGTGTGTGTGTGTGTAGCCACAGTGCCTCCTCAGGAAGGACTTAGCATTCTACTGGGAAGTGGGTTTATATCATGCAAACAGATAAATAAATAAACAGATGAAAAATGATGAATTAAAGAAACACAGAGAACTGAGTAGTGTGGTCCAATGAAAAGACATTTTAAAAACTGGAAGTGAGGAGAGAGTGAGTATGTTAGATATGGAAGGCAGCGTATGGAAAGGAATAGATGCAGAAGACAAGAGTTCTGAGTTCAAGGACATCATGTGTGGCAGTTTATTTTTTTTTCTTTTCTTTTTCCTTTTCTGAAATATAGTATTGCTAAAATAAGCCTAGAAAAGTATACTATAGCCAGAATGAATTTAAAGTTAGAACTTCACATCTTAAGCTGAGGAGTTTGTATTTTTTTTCCAGAGGCGATAAGGAGACATTAAAATTTCTTTAGAAGAGAAGTAACATTATCACATGTGTGCATCAGGAAGAGGATTTTGGTCACATTTTGGAGGAGAAATTAGAAAAATAAGGCACTGTAATTCAACTAGAAGTCTTATGGAATAGTTCAGACAAGAGATGCTGAAAACATGAACTGGGTGGGAAATGATATGAATAGAGAGAAGAGGCAAATACTAAACATGTGTGGGGGTAGGATTGAGAAGACAGCAACTGAATAATTTTTTTTCTTTTTTTTAATAACTTTTTATTGACAGAACCCATGCCTGGGTAATTTTTTACAACATTATCCCTTGCACTCACTTCTGTTCCGATTTTTTCCCTCCCTGCCTCCACTCTCTCCCCTAGATGGCAAGCAGTCCTATACATATTAAATTTGCCACAGTATATCCTAGATACAATATATGTGTGCAGAACCAAACAGTTCTCTTGTTGCACAGGGAGAATTGGATTCAGAAGGTAGAAATAACCCGAGAAGAAAAACAAAAATGCAAACAGTTTACATTCATTTCCCAGTGTTCTTTCTTTGGGTGTAGCTGCTTCTGTCCATCATTGATCAATTGGAACTGAGCTAGATCTTCTCCTTGTTGAAGAAATCCACTTCCATCAGAATATATCCTCATACAGTATTGTTGTTGAAGTATATAATGATCTCCTGGTTCTGCTCATTTCACTTAGCATCAGTTCATGTAAGTCTCTCCAAGCCTCTCTGTATTCACCCTGCTGGTCATTTCTTACAGAACAATAATATTCCATAACATTCATATACTACAATTTACTCAACCATTCTCCAATTGATGGGCATCCATTCATTTTCCAGTTTCTAGCCATTACAAACAGGGCTGCCACAAACATTTTGGCACATACAGGTCCCTTTCCCTTCTTTAGTATCTCTTTGGGGTATAGGCCAAGTAGTAGCACTGCTGGATCAAAGGGTATGTACAGTTTGATAACTTTTGGGGCATAATTCCAGATTGCTCTCCAGAATGGTTGGAACAGTTTTTTTTTTTTTTTTTTTTTTTTTAACACTTAAAAGGAACTGGGTTCAAATCAGAAGTCTTTTACTTAGTGTGATTTTGTATAAAACATTTCAATATATCTGGCTTTATTTCTTCAAAGAAGGGAACAGTTGTGACCAAAGATGAACTAGAGATCATTACTGATCACAAAATAGAAAATTTTGATTATATCAAATTAAAAAGCCTTTGTACAAACAGAACGAATGCAAACAAGATTAGTAGGGAAGCAACAAACTGGGAAAACATCTTTACAATTAAAGGTTCTGATAAAAGCCTCATTTCCAAAATATATAGAGAACTGACTCAAATTTATAAAAAATCAAGCCATTCTCCAATTGATAAATGGTCAAAGGATATGAACAGACAATTTTCAGATAAAGAAATTGAAACTATTACCACTCACATGAAAGAGTGTTCCAAATCACTATTGATCAGAGAAATGCAAATTAAGACAACTCTGAGATATCACTACACACCTGTCAGATTGGCTAAGATGACAGGAAAAAATAATGATGAATGTTGGAGGGGATGCGGGAAAACGGGGACACTGATGCATTGTTGGTTGAGTTGTGAACGAATCCAGCCATTCTGGAGAGCAATCTGGAATTATGCCCAAAAAGTTATCAAACTGTGCATACCCTTTGATCCAGCAGTGTTTCTATTGGGCTTATACCCCAAAGAGATACTAAAAAAGGGAAAGGGACCTGTATATGCCAAAATGTTTGTAGCAGCCCTGTTTGTAGTGGCTAGAAACTGGAAAATGAATGGATGCCCATCAATTGGAGAATGGCTGGGTAAATTGTGGTATATGAATGTTATGGAATATTATTGCTCTGTAAGGAATGACCAGCAGGATGAATACAGAGAGGCTTGGAGAGACCTACATGGACTGATGCTAAGTGAGATGAGCAGAACCAGGAGATCATTATACACTTCGACAACGATATTGTATGAGGATATATTCTGATGGAAGTGGATTTCTATGACAAAGAGACTTAACTGAGTTTCAATGGATAAATGATGGACAGAAACAGCTACACCCAAAGAAGGAATACTGGGAAATGAATGTGAACTATTAGCATTTTTGATTTTCTTCCCGGGTTATTTTTAACCTTCTGAATCCAATTCTCCCTGTGCAGCGGGAGAACTGTTCGGTTCTGCAAATATGTATTATATCTAGGATATACTGCAACATATTTAACATATATAGGACTGCTTGCCATCTTGGGGGGGGGTGGAGGGAGGGAGGGGAAAAAACGAAACATAAGCGATTGCAAGGGATAATGTTGTATAAAAATTATCCTGGCATGGATTCTGTCAATACAAAGTTATTAATTAAATAAAATTAAATTAAAAAAAAAAAAAGAAGGGAACAGGAGTGGGTAATTTCTAAGGTTCCTTTTAGTTCTTGATCTTTGACAAGATACTGATTTAATTGTTGATATAAACATTTGAATACTGCATTGAACAAAAGTTTTTTGGCTTGAATATTGGCTCTTCTACTTAAAGTTCCTTGTTAAATCTTCATTTTTTACAATAATGCCCAAATCATCTAGATTCACTCCTAAGTCTACTTCCTGACTTTGTTTCAGTATCTCTGCTAAATACCTTTATTTCCACTTCCCCCTTTTTAGCTTCCCCTTTACAAGAGAAGCACCTAACATGCAGGAGTTGTCTTTCTTTTTGCTTGTATTTGTATTCTCTATTTTTACTGTGTCTGGCATATGGTATTCTCTTAATAAATGTGAATTGATTAGCCTTTCAATCAGGAAATCATTGTGCAGATACATATTCTTTTGTCCACATCTATTGTTAGACATTTAGTAAACACCCAAGTGGTGCAGGTTCACAAGGCAATGCTCAACATGATGTCATTAGTTCCAAAGCCTGAGAACATCATTCTGAGTCCAATTGTGGCAATACAAGACAGAATTAGTTGATAATGTGTTCTTATTTGGTGTTTTGAAAATGTGGCCACTCTAGGTAAAATGGTAAGTTTATTGGTAATTAAGGAAATGTTGATTCAGACTGATCTGAACTATACCAATATGTAGCAGTGTTACATTGGAAAATTCATTTGATCTCTCTATATTTCAATTTCTACAAGGATCAACAAAGTTTGACATCAAAATAATAAAAAAAATAATAATTACCATTCCGTAATTTGGCAGAGTTGTAGATTTTTTATTTTTAATTTCATAATCATAAACAAATACAAATATTTTATTATACAAAAAAGTATACTGATATGTATGGTATTTGCAAAATCCTTTCCAAGCTTTATGGCTCAGACTTTGGAATAGTAATAATATTTTCTGGTTTTAAATTCCTCCTCTGCTTTCAGTTTTTGGCTTTTTTTTTTTTTGACTAGTCACTTAATTTCTCTATGTCTGTTTCCCTGTGGAATAGATGAAGTTTTTACTATTTGCACAAGTTGAAAAAAACTATATATCATGAAGGAATGCATAAATGTGAAATATTTCTGTTTCTACTGCTACTAATTAATATATACAAATATGAAAAAATTAATAGTTTTTTGTTTCTTAAAAAAAGCACACAAGGTATACTAAGTTGTTTGAAACAGAGACAGAAATTGGAGAGAACAATGGTGATTGGAGAAAGAATCTGAAGGAAGGGACCAAGAAAGTTTTAATTTGCAATGAAATAGGAGCCAGTTTGGAGGCCAGTTGCCAAGTCAGATGACAATTTTATAATCTTAAAAGTGACACTTTTTAAGTGTCCTAAAATGCAAAAGAAAAGTGCGTTTCTAAGGAAGTTGAAGGGAGTTATTACTTAATTAGAATGCGAGGTGGGGGTGGGAACTTGGGTAAATAGAGTCTATTTAGAATTCATGAAAAATTGGGTGCATTCTTATCACTCCATTTTTAATCCTGCCTATTCAGAGGCTCTTAACCTGGAGTAAATGGATTTTTTCCACATATAGATTTCAGTTTGTAATAAAAATGAGGGGAAAAAAGCCAAATAGTTTTTCTAAGCTCTGTTATTTATCATTTATTTCAATTTTGAATGTAGGCAAAAATATTATCTTGATTAGAAGTCCATAGTTTGTCTGCAGATTGCCAAGGGGATTCATGGTACAAAAAATGATTAAGGACTTCTGACCGGGAGGAAAGAGATATTGAAGTGACCTTTAGAGGTATCTTGATGTCCCAAGATGTTGTGTTCTATCAGCTATAATAGTAATGAACAAACAGCACATTTTTTAATAGTGGTCAGAATTTGACCCTGGGAAGATGGAAGACGGCTGTAATGTTAATTCTTTAATATAAAAGTGCTTTACGAAAGCCAGAAATAAATCCAGTTACTATAAACAAGGCAAGGAGAGTCTTACTCATCACAGGGAAAAGTGGGGCTCATTAAAGAAGGTAATTATTACCTCTGACATACTGATCCATGTGCTGCTTTAAATTAAGGTTCTTAACGAGGCATTTCATTGTATATCCTCAACTAAGGAATTTGAGGAAACAGGCTTTCTGAAGAAGTTGATGCAAATGGAAATACTGTGCTCAAGGCTTTTGATGAGGAAGGGTTTTGTGTGATTGGGATGTACAATAGCAAAAATGAATTTCATTGAAAAATTCCTATTTATTTAAATATATTATGAATACAGAAAAAGTCTATGTTAGTAAGTAGAAAATACTATTTTTGGCATGATATTTGTTTATTAATTTCAACATGAAGCAAATAACTGATAGGCATATACTTTCTGTAATCTTTCTAGAGATGTAACCAGCGTGATTTTTTTTTTCTTTTAGACTTGTAATTTGGCTATTATAAAGGGATCTCCAAATGAGAGGATTCATCTACCAATGCTCATTGGAACATGCTCAGAGGGAAAATGACATGACTAGAGTTGTACAGCCTGTATGTTTCAGAGAAAAGCCCTGAAAATAGATTGTTCTGATGCAAAGGATATTTCTCTAGCAATTTTGCCATGCTGCTTCTCCTTGAACAACTATCTTGAATAATTTTTTTTTAATTTTTATTTAATAATTACTTTGTATTGACACTCGTTTCTGTTCCGATTTTTTTTCCCTCCCTCCCTCCCTCCACCCCCTCCTATAGATGGCAAGCAGTCCTTTATATGTTGGATATGTTGCAGTATATCCTAGATACAATATATGTTTGCAGAACCGAACAGTTCTCTTGTTGCATAGGGAGAATTGGATTCAGAAGGTATAAATAACCTGGGAAGAAAAACAAAAATGCAGATAGTTCACATTCGTTTCCCAGTGTTCTTTCTTTGGGTGTAGCTGCTTTTGTCCGTCATTTATCAATTGAAACTCAGGTCTCTTTGTCAAAGAAATCCACTTCCATCAAAATTTGAATAATTTTTTAACTACTAATTCTTCATGATTGCATTTTTAAAACTTCTAATTATTTTATTTCATTCTTTTTTTCCCCATTATTTTGTCTTTTCTATTTTTGAATCATTCATAGATATGGGGTTACATCTTTCATTTTTTTATAGACATGTGGGCACAGATATACATGATTTGATTTCCAATTTCCTGTCTGGAAAACATCACACAGGTATTTTATAATTGTGGTGGTAATCAAAACTGTTACCTACCTGCATTCAGTAACTCCACTAACAGTCATTTTTGAGTCCTTGTTCTGTATCAATAATTGGCCTAAATAGTGTAGAGAACTGAATTTTATTATTGTGTTTTGGCAGGAAGTTATATAATTTGACAACCCCATCTCCTTCTTCCAATATATCTAATTTATGTATTAACAATGGGTTAATGGGGTTCTCCTGCCCTAATTTTTCAGAATTCCTCAACACAAAAGATAATTCTCCAGACTACTGCTGGACAGAAAATGGAACTGAGGTGTTTCTCAGCTGGAAAGTTAGCCTTCTATCTCATTTCTCGAGCATATAGCCAAATTCATGAAAACCTATGCACCATTAATGTGATTTCCCTAAGGAGTATAACCTGGACCTTCTAAGAGTAAGCTGCACTATAGTAATTGAGTAACATCATTTTCTCTACCAAGCAAGTAGCAATGTCTACTGAGTACCCAAGAGGTGTAAAAGTCCTAGACAGAGATTGTGATCTATAGAAGGAATCATTCTAAAATTTCAGTGTCTGTGAGCATTTGAGTGTGACATGGAATATTACTATGTGGCTAAAATCCATTTCCAGTTAAATTACAAACTTCTATTGTTATTCATCCAATTCGCTCTCAGTGGGACTTTCAAGGTTGGTTCATGTCCTTGGTTACCAAATAAAATATACACTTAGGTCAAACAATCTGTGACATGAGCATTGATGTCACTGTCTGACTCTGCTACATGCTCTTCAGTTTTTATGATGATGTAATGTTTAAAATATATGTTTAGTCTGTTTCAAAAGAAATACATCATCTAGTGGTTTTGTCACATTCTATCTCTCTAATTTTGACAACTGGAAGAGTCTTTCATGCTCTCTGTATCATGTGCAAATTATTGGAAAAATGCACCACTATTTGCCATTTGAAGTGCTCAGGTTTTTTCTTTGTACTTTCTATATGAATTAATGATAAACATTTGGGTTTTAGAATTTATATGTTATTTATTGTTGTAAGTTTAAAAGAATACAATTGAGGTATTTGGAGTTGGAATGTAGAGATTTCCAAGCTGTTTAATAAAATATGATCACTATCTTTCTCTACATATATTTACATATACACACATGCACACAATTTACCTGACATTTCAGCAAACTGATTTTTACCTGATTAGTTTGAGTCTTAATAGAATCAAACTAATAGAGTTTATTGGTAATGCATCTATTAATCAGTGATAATGTTGAAATAGAATGATAGGTGACTTACTACAGATTCTGTTCCAAATCACTTTCTTTTTATGTTCCTGTTTTTTTTTTTTTTTTGATCAAAAAATAAAGACAATATTAAGTAATTCTTTCTCCTTCTAAGGAGTGTTGTGAGGATTGTTTGTCTATGTTTAGAAAATGTTTAATTTGCTTTTAACTTATTGAGACAATTGCATCTTAATTTGTTGTTTTTGCTAACAGATGAGGACATAGAATCTCAATCAACAGAATGATTATTGAGAGCAGAGTTTGTATTACAATATCCTCAGGCTTACACTCAAGTTGAGAAGGTAACTTCCATTCTGAAAAATGACCACTCATTGGAAGACAAATGTGGTTTAGAAATATATGAGAAAATATTTTTAGCAAAGTCAGTCAGCTAACTAGCATTTATGAATGGCCTACTATGCATTATACTAAGTGCTGGTGATATAAAGACAAATAACAAGTATAAATTTTAAGAAATATCAGTCAATAAGCATTTTATTATGTACCTATTATGAAGGAGGCTTTGCTAAGCAGTTGGGATACAAAAAAGCCAAAGGATAGTTCCTGCCCTCAAGGAGCTGGTGATCTAATGGAAGAGATAATCAAATAAATATGTACAAACAAATATATACAGGAAAACAGGGGATAATTTATAGAGGGAAGACATTAGAACTAGGAGCTCAGAAAAACTTTCATTGGAAGGTAGGATGTTAGTTGGTATTGGAAAGAAATCATGGAAGACAGGCGACAGAAATGCTTGTATGAGGCATAATCAGAGAAAATGCCTGAAATCAAGAATTTTAGTTACAACGAGGCTAGTGTCACTATATTACGAATATTTGGCAATGAGTAAATTATAAGAAATTGGAAAGGGATTTGTCTGGTGAGATAGACTAGTTTAAGCAGTTCTCAATTTTTCAAGGAGATTTTTCAATATTTTCCTTGATCTTCTCCCATCTGTTTGTGCTTCTGAAAAAAAATGATGTATGTCATTTGCATGCCTATACTGCGTTCATTCCCCATTTCTACTTGTTGAATTTTTAACATCTTTTAAAAATCAGCTTAGGTATCACTTTTCTAAAGCCTTCCTTGAATCTCCATCCCCAAATGTAAGTGTTCTCTTCCTCCTCAAATTTATTAAAGCTATTTTCTAGGAGCTCCTTATAAAGCTATCACCTTTAACCTTGCATAATATTTATTTATCTATATGTCTTGTCTCCATTCCTTGATTTTAAGTTCCTTAAGGATAACTGCTATGTTATTTTTCATGTCTGTACTCCTAACATTTAGCAAAATGCCTTTGCATAGTACACCACTGGTTATTGAAATTTGATTTTTTCAAGAAAGGCATGTGAATTTTCATTTCCTAGGCCTACTTCCCAAAGAATAATATTTATTCTATTTTATGGAGATGGAGAGCACCCAGAATAATTTTCCCTTTATATCCGTATATTGACCAACAAAATTTTTTCTCTATATTTATCATTTATCTTCCACTCCAGTTTCATGTAATACTTACATAGCTCTCTATAATCTTTGCCCTTCTAGCTCCATTCTGAATTCCAACTCACACACACCTCTCAGGGACTTAGCTCCTATAATTTTGTCTTTCTTTAAAACTCTCAAGTTCTAGCATTGAATATGTTAAGGTTTCCCCTATCACAGGTCATTCTCTGGGTTTTGATCCTTTCAAGCCTCAAAATTATGATTTAATTTTGTTCTTCCCATTTGCTAACAAATTAGTCAATTTTTATTTATTATTGCTGCTTGCACTTCAAATACACCTATTCTTTTAAAAAATCCATGCATTCTGACTTTCATATGCACTACTCAATTAAAATGCCTTTCTCAAAACTTACCAGTGACTTACTTATTTTCTCATTAGGGGACTGACTTTCCTTATTTATGTTTTTGCTTTTTATGGAGAATTTAATGCTGCTTACCAACCACTTGCATAAATACTTTCCTTCTTTGATTCCTATAGCAATGATTTTAATGCTATCAAAGGGATCCTTCTTTTCTGGATTATTGGGATGACTTCTATTATACTTCTACCTCCTAACTATAAATATTCTTCAGTGCTTGATCTATGGTTTTCTTCTTTTCCTTCCATATTTCACTCCTTGATGAGCTCATCTGCAATCATCATTATATGGACTTTTTGTCTTTTTACATATTATTTCCCTCATTAGAATGAACTCCTTGAGGTCAAGGGTGAGTTTTTTACTTTGTATTCCCAGTACATAGAATGGTGCTTGGCATAAAGTACATAAAACATCATCCCCATCAACATTATCAACAACAACAACAACAACAATAAAAGTTCTGTTGATTGATCAATTTGTTTCCCTACCAATAATAGAGCCTTAAGTTCTCCTATATTCAATCTCATATTTCCAAGTGCCTTCATTTGGATGCATTGGTCCCATATTAATTCTTCTCCTTGTATAAACTATTGCCTGCTCTTCATAAAAAACGAGTTTGTTAATAGCACCATCACCCTTCCCCTCAACCAGCATGTTCTTTCCTTCATTGCATCAATTCCTGTCTACCCATGATGGCCATGATCTATTTCTTCCTCTTTTTTAAACCTTGTCCTACAATTCCATCTTATATTGAATTCCCTCTTTTCTGAAGTTTCATTGAAACAATATTCAATTCTGTATGATTAAGGAGTTTTATTTCATGAAAAATAAAACACAAACACACACACACATATACACAACATAAAATACATATATGACATGTATTGTGAACATATAAAATACATTCATATATGTGTACATATTGATATATCTACATGCACATATAAGTAACATATAACTCTTACATAACATAGCTTTGAATGTAATATTATTTCATTTGTTAGATGTAGATATTTATATAGAGACATAATTATATATGTTGTTCAGCCATATCTGACTCTTTGTGATCCCATGAATCATAATATTCATGGGGTTTTCTTGGCAAAGATACTGGAGTAATTTGCCATTCTCTTCTCTAGTAGAATAAAGCAAAAATAAAGTAAGTGACTTTTCTAGGGCTTACACATCTAGTACGTGTCTGTTGCTAGATTAACTCACTCTTCCTGACTTTCTATGTACTGAGCCATCTCAATATATAAAAATTCTGAAATCACATATGGAATCCATTTATATTACAAACACACTCACACATATAAATATTTATATATTTAGAAAGAGTCAGAGACAGAGGCAACCAGAGACAGAGATAAAGACAAAGATACACACACAAAGAGAGAGATAGAAACAGAGAGATACACAGAGATAGGCAAACATAGACAGAGACAGACAGACAGACAGACAGAGAAATAGACTGAGAGAGTAGATTTTTTACCAAAATAGCCTGTAAGCATTGTCTCTCAAGAGATTAGATGGTGTACTTTTTTCATTCTACTTAAGACATAGAAGAGGCTCATGAAATAATTATTAATTTATAATGTCAAAGATTCAAAATTTTGTTGAGGATTCCTTTTATCATGAGAGGGAAGGAAAAATTAGGAAACCACATGCTGTTTAATATCTGTCTTAAAATGTTTGAAAGCAGTCATTGAATGTGTCTTCTATAGCAGAGAAATTGATAGATTTCACCAGATTCTGTGACCATAAATAATCTTGCCTTAACATTTCTTCCTTGCTCCCTATTTCTCTCTTTTCCTGTTTCCCTACCTTTTCCCCTTTTTCTCTGTCCCCTTCTCTCTTTCTCTCTCCCTCCCTATTTCTCTATCTCTCTTCCTCTGTGTGTAACTCTGGATATCTGTCTCTGTGTGTTTCTCTGTGTCTCTCTCTGTCTGTGTATGTCTATTTACTAGCCTGTGTTGCAAATAATGTGAAAGACTTGATATATTTGTTTACCAAGAAACAAAATTAATAACCAAAGAATCTACCACTTTTCAGTTATCTGATAATGTGTGATTTGCTGAAATGGGCCTACATATAGTGGTGTATTTTGCCATTTTAAATTTTCCTATGACATGACTAATAGAAGAAATAGTTTTATGCAAGGAAAAAAATATATCAGATTTGGAATCAAAGGGCAATATCTGATCTGGTGACCTTTGATAAGTCACTTTATCTTAACTGTCAATTGAGAAGCTTGAAAATCCCTTGTATCTTTTAACTTATAATTTTCTGAAAATAAAGTTCTTAAGTCAATTCCTTAAAAAAAGGAAGCCAAGGAAGCCTACCTCCCAGAGCAGCATGTTAGCAATTCCTGGAGGAGATAGAAGCTCTGATGATTTTATGTGATCTCTCCAAGTCTTCTGGTTTTAACAGAGGAAAATCTGTGGACCTGAGGAAGGAAAATTGACTACTTCTGCTTATCTCCAAAGGTGATAATGGTACATTGGGAAGCAGAAGGGACTGGGGGATTAGGAGAACCCAGGTTCAAAACTTACCTTTGCCACTTATAAGCTGTGTAATCATGGATCAATCATGATTCTCCTTTTCCTGATATTTAAAATTGGTTTGGTGTGCTGTGTTACCTCTCAGGAATTATTGTGAAGCTCAAATGCTTTAATTTATATGAAATGCTTTACAAACCTTAAAGTTGCTCAATAAGTATCAATTATCACCGAGATGTCAATGAAGTTATCTAAATACACTTTGCTTTTCCTTAGGCTTTACTTACAGAGTGGCTATGGCTTTGTCCTGAACTTGCTTCTATTTTCTTCTTGCTTTTTATATACTTATCTTTTCTCTTCAGCCAGATTATGAGTTTCTCAAGGCTGTGATCTCTGCTTCAAGAGAGGTAGCTTGGATAAATCATTGAATTTGGAGTAAGGAGTACCAAAGATCACATCCACTTCTCTGACAGTTATATATTGTCACTTAACCTCTCTAATAGTTTTATCATCTATGAAATAAGGAGAGTTCAAATATTGTTCCTTCAGCTCTAAACCTAAATCACAAGAGACTTGAATTTAAATCACTGCTTTGGAACTTACTACATTTCAAAAGTTCCACATTCCTTAATTTTCTGATCTGCAAATAGATGGAAATGATACTTAAAATAGCTGTCATAAATAGCTGTTTGAGGAAACTACTTTTAAACCATGGTGATGGGATATTATTTTTATTTTAGTAGGTTTTCTTGTTTTACTTTGTTTATTTTTTCCTTATATTATGGGACAGCTAGGTGGTGCAATGGAGAGGGCACCAGCCCCAGGTCAGAAGAAACTAAGTTCTAATCTAGCCTCAGAAACTTAATAGCTATGTGATCCTTGGCAAGGATCATTTATCTGAGTACTTCATTTATAAAATGAACTGAAAAAGTAAATGGCATACCACTCCAGTATTTTTGCCAAGAAAACTTCAAATGAGGTCATGAAGAGTTGAGTGCAACTAAAACAATTTAATAATAACATCACCATCACCAAACATTACATTTACCTCACAGTTATACATAAAACAATTGTTAAATAAATGTTTGTTGAATTTTTTTTAAAAAGATGCAAATATTTCCCACCCTTTTTCTCTGACAAGAATTATGTAGTCCTATAGCTTTCATTGCTAGTGAACAGAGAAGAATAAGATAAAGTCAGAGAACCTGGTGAGGACTGTGAATGATGTGAGAGAAGCAGATTGCTGTGATTTTATAATATAAACTTCTGAAATTTACATAATCCTCAATCTCTGGACACAGCTGATATTTACTCCTTGAGGCAATCTGTGTTCATAGAATCAAAACCAAAGAGATCTCACAGGTTATCCAATCATAGAACAATTAAAATTTGAAGATCTTTAAAATCATCTTTTCAGACTCCTCATTTTATAGAAAAAGAAACTGAGGGCCAGAGAGAAAAACAGAATATGGAATATAGTCATTTGATCTGTTTCCAATCTAGAGTCTTCCATTTTAGATCAATGTTTTACTGCCTTGCCCTTTTCTGACTCTTTAAATTCCATTCATTTCCTACAGTCAAGTGCCTTTCATTAGATGCTGAAAAAAATTCTTTGGGTGTTGAGACATTTGGCTGAAAATACTGCATTATTGAAAATGGTATGTGTGCCTTTCTTTCTAACATTGGCTCTATCGATTTAAATTTTAAAATCAAAATGCTCTTTAGGAAGTCATTGTGGGAATAGATTTGGTCAGTAGAAGAGGGTTGGGATTAGGTATTATTTCCAATCTACCATCAATCATTTCCTATTTTTAATACTTATTCTTGCTAAATATTAATCTCTGTCCTTTTTATATTGTTGAGGGACAACAAGTGTAAAAATTCAGTATGTTCTACGCATCCCACATAATGAGTTGCAACCCTATTGCCCCACTTATGGTTCTGTCAGGTAATTGCCAATAGGACCTCAACTTAGCGCCATAATTCATAAAGTTTACCAAGGAAAAACTTGATTCAGTTTCACGGAAGGACTGTATGCCTTTTTTCCCTCCAGCAGATGCCAAGAGGCCCAGTTGGGCTGACACATCATAAACAACAGGTTGTGGTTCTTAGTCCTGAAAAGGTGTTGCAATCTGAGAAGCTGAAAATGAGCATTGTCTGTGTAGAAAACATAATAAAAGACTCCATCTTTCCAAGGGAGGTGCTCCAACCACTTTCTCCTGAGGAATCTAACTGAATATCAGTGGAGGTAAAGTGGATATAAGAAAAATGTCGTGTGTATGGAGAGTATTAGGAAAGGTCATATATTTCAAGAAAGAATATTGTTTACAAGGAGTGTTAATAGGTTTCAGGGGAAATGTTAATTTTTTTTTTCCTGGCTGAAATAGCTACTGTAAGTTTTTAATGGTTAATCATTCATTCCTGAATTTTTATATTAAGCATTTCATATTACTTTATTGACTTAACTTTTATGCTCTTCTTCATTTTGACAGTAAAGAATGACCAGGCAATACTCTTTGAAAATTGGAGACCATTTGCAGCTGCTCTCTGTTGAGAAGAGTGAATAATAGAGTGCCCTCGAGGAATTTCCAAGGTATCACTCAACAGAAACTTTTGTGTCTGAAGAAAACTAGATCATTTTATCATGGTAGGCATACTGATATGTTTGCTTTAATAAAATGCCATATTTCTGCCTTTAATCTCTTGTCAACCAGCTATTAAAACCCCCCAAAGTGCATGCGTGCAGCACATGTAAACACTTGTGGTTTGGAGGCTGCCACAGAACATACTAATAAAGCATGTAATTTGTGTTTTGTTCACAGACTGTAATCATTTATTGAGTGGAAGAAAGAAGCTAGAAAAGGATTTTCTCTAACTTTATCCAGAAAGTCCATTTAATTTCAGTATCATATGCAGGTACAAAAAATTCGTGTCCTGCAATTACTCTTGAAAAGCACAAAACTGCTTTGAAAATAATCATTAGGCAAACTGTTAAAAACAAAAATTTAAATCCTTTGATTACAGAAAATGAAATTATCCTAGTGCATATATCAATTACATTGAGAAACTAAATTAAACTATGTTCTCTTTAAAATACTATGTCCTGAAGAAATTATTATTATAACCATTACTACCATCACTACCACCATCATCATCACTATTATTGTCATTTTTGTCTGAAATTAGTATGTATTTTATGTAATTTCCCTTTTCTAAGGATAAAAAATCATAGATCTACAGTTGGAAAGAACAATAGATGCCATCATTTCTCACCTCTCTATATATACCAGAAAGCTGAGCTCTATGAAATAACTTTCCAATTTGCTACCTGTAGGACTCTGTAAATTTTAGAGATGGGTTATATTCTCATATGATTTTAATGAGTACCAAAAGTGATTGGGAAGTCACAGATAACACTACTTGTGCATAAGTGATTTAACCTCTTCCAATTTAGATTCAGTAATTTTCTATTGGATTTGGAGTCAAAGGAATTGACCAATATTGGGCAGGTCTTTTTGTTCTTCTGAATCTCAACTTCTTTCTCTTTTATCTTATAGAATATGCAGTGTGTAAAAGAAAACAAAAACAAAAACAGCTGCTGAAATTTGTGCAACTCCATGAGTTTCCAAGTTTGTAAGTGCTGATTTTCAATTAAGAACATCCATTCAGCTTCCTATGTTCCTCAGGCAAGTGAATGCTTGTTTGATTTAATAGATAGTTGAATTATTTTTGGAGGGGATAGGTGAGAGCACAATTGAATACAAGAAAAATCTAGTTCTCTTTGAGAAAATTTTGCCACACTGAATTTTTGTAGAAACAGAAAATTGGCTCATCACAATGCAGATCAGAACTCTGCCTAAGTTAAAATTTTCCAGATTTATCCACTAATTGAAATGAAACCAAGTTTCTAATCACCACAAAGTTGTAAAACAGTTTCTTCATTTTTCACTTTTACATATCTGATCTAATAGGGTTCAGACTCATAAGTGGGGAGGGCAAAGAGCTTTGTGTGGCAATGAGATACCAGGGAAGTCTTTGTGAAAAATTGTAAGGAGACAACAAGCACATCTTTGTGTTTATGGAGATATCCAGACTTGAACTGAAAATAAAACTGTTCCAAAAGATAGAAATGTGATCAATGCATCAGAAAAGTAGCCCCCTTGGAATTATTCCATCTTGCTAGAGGTATGAGATGTGAATCAAAAGCTCAATAGCCACTGCCATTGTTTCTGTGGTTTGAAATTTATCTCTATTTCATCCCTCTAGGAAATAATCATGGACATAAAGATTGAAAAAATCAGACCAGTCAACCAAGGGATCTGTTGCACTTCAGTTTTGTAGCAGCAAAAACTAATGGATGTAGTGGCAATACTTATAATGATGATAATAATAACAATAATAATAGAATCAATCCCAAACATTCTCTGGGTGGAAAAGCTTTCAAGCTGACTGACTTTCTGATTAAGATAAAAGATATAAAATGTAGAGATTAGCTACTTAAATAGCAATAACAAAAAACAAATATAATGGAATTCATTACATAACTATCTTTAAAAAAAAATCCTTATCTCTAGATTTCTTCCTTTTAACTTTAATTTTCCTTCCCATTCTCAAATCCCTAATTTTTGAAACATTTAGCTAATAAACATAAAAAGATAGAGTCAAAATAGAAATTACATTCCAGGATCCTATTTAGGTCTTAAAGCACTCAAAAGTATGTTTGTGTATCCAAATATATGTGTATAGTATGTGCATATATATGTATACACATACACACATGTGTGCATACTGTGTTCATTCACATACTATATACATGTGGGTATGTGTACATGTACATGTATGCACACACATGTATTGTGTAATCTTTGCTTTACTTCTTCCAAAATGGTTATTCAAATGTTTAGAGGGGGAAAAAACCAAGAATTTGATTGATAATGGCAAGATTGTATTCATTCATATGACTGAAGATTGCCAATATTAGAAGTGTCAATAATTTTTCAAACAAAACCAAATGCCTTAAACAATAGCAAAATTGCACATACATATTAAAATTGAACTTCCCTCAGAATCTTATCCCAATGCATCTGTGGTATGAAAAGAAGAAATAATCATTTACAAAGCATCTACTTTTTGCAAAGCATTATGCTAAGAATTTTGTACTTTCTTATTTTATTCTCACAAAAACCTGCCAAATAGGTGCTATACTTATCCTATTTTAAAATTTAGGAAAATGAGGCAAATAGAGTTTCAATGGCTTGCCCAGAGTCAGATAGCTAGCAAATATAAGGTCTCATTTGAATTGAAGTCTTCCTAATACCTTCAAAAATATAGCTTGACTAACAGAGGAAGAAGTAAATATCCTAAACAGTCCCATCTCAGAAAAAGAAATAGAACAAGCTATTAACCAACTCCCTAAGAAAAAATCCCCAGTTCCAGATGGATTTACATGTGAATTCTACCAAACATTTAAAGAACAATTAACTCCAATGCTCTATAAATTATATGAAAAAGTAGGGATTGAAGGATCCTTTTTGACCTACCAAACTCCTTTTATGACACAGACATGGTACTGATACCTAAAGCAGGTAGGCTGAAAACAGAGAAAGAAAATTATAGACCAATCTCCCTAATGAACATTGATGCTAAAATCTTAAATAAAATATTAGCAAAAAGATTACAGAAAACCATCCCCAGGATAATACACCATGATCAAGTAGGATTTATACCAGGAATGGAGGGCTGGTTCAATATTAGGAAAACTATTAGCATAATCAACTCTATCAATAACCAAACAAACCAAAACTATATGATCATCTCAATAGATGTAGAAAAAGCATTTGATAAAATCCAACATCCATTCCTAATAAAAACACTTGAGATTATAGGAATAAATGGACTTTTCCTTAAAATAGTCAGGAGCATATATTTAAAACTGTCAGTAAGCATCATATACAATGGGGAAGAAACTGGAACCTTTCCCAGTAAGATCTGGAGTGAAGCAAGGTTGCTCACTATCACCATTATTATTCAATGTTGTATTAGAAACACTAGCCTCTGCAATAAGAGTAGAGAAAGAGATTAAAGGAATTAGAGTAGACAATGAGGAAACCAAACTATCACTCTTTGCAGAAGATATGATGGTATACCTAGAGAACCCCAGAGATTCTACTAAAAAGCTATTAGAAATAATTCATAACTTTAGCAAAATATCAGGATACAAAATAAATCCCCATAAATGCTCAGCATTTTTATACATCACCAACAAAATCCAATAGCAAGAGATGCAAAGAGAAATTCCATTCAAAATAACTGTTGACAGCATAAAATATTTGGGAATCTATCTACCAAAGGAAAGTCAGGAATTATATGAGCAAGATTACAAAAAACTTTCCACACAAATAAAGTCAGACTTAAATAATTGGAAAAATATTAAGTGCTCTTGGATAGGCCGAGTGAATATAATAAAGATGACAATACTACCTAAACTAATTAATTTATTTAGTGCTATACCAATCAGACTCCCAAGAAAATATTTTAATGATCTAGAAAAAATAACATTCATATGGAACAATAAAAAGTCTAGAATCTCAAGGGAATTAATGAAAAAAAAAATCAAATGAAGGGGGCCTAGCTGTACCTGATCTAAAATTATATTATAAAGCAGCAGTCACCAAAACCATTTGGTATTGGCTAAGAAATAGATTAATTGATTAGTGGAATAGGTTAGGTTCATAAGACAGAATAGGCAACTATAGCAATCTAGTGTTTGACAAACCCAAAGATGCTAACTTTTGGGATAAGAATTCATTATTTGATAAAAACTGCTGGGATAACTGGAAATTAGGCATGGACCCACACTTAACACCATATACCAAGATAAGATCAAAATGGGTCCATGATTTAGGCATAAAGAATGAGATTATAAATAAATTAGAGGAACAGAGGATAGTTTATCTCTCAGACTTGTGGAGGAGAAAGAAATTTGTGACCAAAGATGAACTAGAGACTATTACTGATCAAAAAATAGAAAATTTTGATTATATCAAATTTAAAAAAAAAAAATGTTTGTTTGTACAAACAAAACCAATGCAAACAAAATGAGAAGGGAAGCAACAAACTGGGAAAACGTCTTCACAGTTAAAGGTTCTGATAAAGACTTCATTTCCAAAATATATAGAGAATTGACTCTAATTTATAAGAAATCAAGCCATTCTCCAATTGATAAATGGTCAAAGGATATGAACAGACAATTTTCAGATGATGAAATTGAAATTATTTCCACTCATATGAAAGAGTGTTCCAAATCATTATTGATCAGAGAAATGCAAATTAAGACAACTCTAAGATACCACTACACACCTGTCAGATTGGCTAAGATGACAGGAAAAAATAATGATGAATGTTGGAGGGGATGCGGGAAAACTGGGACACTGATGCATTGTTGGTGGAGTTGTGAACACATCCAACCATTCTGGAGAGCAATTTGGAATTATGCTCCAAAAGTTATCAAACTGTGCATACCCTTTGATCCAGCAGTGTTACTTCTGGGCTTATATCCCAAAGAAATACTAAAGAAGGGAAAGGGATCTGTATATGCCAAAATGTTTGTGGCAGACCTGTTTGTAGTGGCTAGAAACTGGAAATTGAATGGATGCCCATCAATTGGAGAATGGTTGGGTAAATTGTAGTATGAATGTTATGGAATATTATTGTTCTGTAAGAAATGACCAGTGGGATGAATACAGAGAGGACTGGCAAGACTTACATGAACTGATACTAAGTGAAATGAGCAGAACCAGGAGATTATTATATACTTCAACAACGATACTGTATGAAGAGTATTCTGATGGAAGTGGATTTCTTTGTCAAAGAAACCTAACTCAATTTCAATTGATCAATGATGGACAGAAGCAGCTACACCCAAAGAAAGAACACTGGGAAATGAATGTAAACTATTTGCATTTTTGTTTTTCTTCCCGGGTTATTTTTACCTTCTGAATCCAATTCTCCCTGTGCAACAAGAGAACTGTTTGGTTCTGCACACATATATTGTATGTAGGATATACTGCAACATATTTAACATGTATAGGACTGTTTGCCTTCTAGGGGAGGGGGTGGAGGGAAGGAGGGGAAAAATCAGAGCAGAAGTGAGTGCAAGGGATAATGTTGTAAAAATTACCCTGGTATGAATTGAAGTCTTCCTAATAAAGTTTAGGATGCTATGCACTGTATACCTAGCTGCACCATGAAATGAACCATGGGTTTCTGAAGATTCAGTCAATGACCTACAAGATCTGTTGTTTTTTTTTTTTCCATTTTGTAAAAACATTTGAGCATGGTCTTCAACAAAATGTTCACCTTTATTCTGAAGACCAGTTTGGATATTAGGTAGTACAGTGGAAAAAGTTAGGAAGACTCATCTTCCTGAGTTCAAATCTGAATTCAGACACTAGTAGCTGTGTGACTATAGGAAAGTTTGCCTCAGTTCCTTAACAATAAAGTCAGTTGGAGAAGGGAATGACTAACCATTTCAGTATTTTTGCCAACTGACTGAATAACAACAAAGCTGATGATAAATTTTTCAACCACAACTCTAAGTGAAGACCATCTGCAAACTAAGTGAAATTAGGACTTACATCAATGATATCAAAGATCTGTGAAATATTTGAATCTTATTAAAATATTATTATTTTAATATAATATAATACAAATCACACAATCACACTTATCAAGAACAATAATGGTATACATAGAGAGTCATTTCTATTTTAAATTATTCGATTTAAGCTAATCTACATAATTATGACAGACCTTTTTATTGTCCTGAATCAAGATAGAAAAGATGAAGAGGTAAGAAAAACTGCATGTTTTTTTGTTATTTTTTTTAAAAAAGGTACCATACAGGTTGCTTAAAAAATGTAGATCAAAAAATAGAAGAATGAAATTTCAGGGCATCAAAAGTTTCACACAAGATTTTTGATTTTAAATGGACAGTTAGATGCATTAATTCTATTAAAAATTCGCTGATTTCATAAATTCTTTAAATACAGAATTAGAGATCTCTTGGAGAGGTCAGATTAGATGTTCATAGAAGCCCTTAAAATGACCAATTATAAACCAAGTCTATTTCCTTTCTTTTAAAAATAAGAATGCCAGAGTTGAAGAATGTGAATTTGCCTGAAGTTACACAGATACTAAGTCTCAGAGATAGAATTTGAACTAATGTTTTCTGGCTCCAAACAGATATTTTTATCAAACTAATATTTTATTTAAAGAACTAGAAAATAGTCAGACATCCTGGGTATGTATTTTATTCAATGCTAATTTTGGCCTTATGCTTAACACCAAGAAAACACAGGTACTCCATCAGCCAGCACCACACCGTTTATGTATGGAATCATTGATTACAACAAATGGAGAGCTTTTGAATACTGTGGAAAAGTTCAATTACCTTGGCAGTATACTTTCTAGGAATGTCCACTTTGATAATGAGATTTATAAAGGCATTGCCAGAGTTAGTTTAGTGTTTTTGCTTTGAAGTAACTGTGCGAGAGAAGAGGTATTTGATTGACTACCAAATTGAAGGTCTAAAGAACCATTGTGCTGATCTCAGTATTGTATGCCTGTGAAACCTGGATACCATGCCATGAAACTAAATCACTTTCATTTGAATTGTCTTAGGAAGATTCTGAAGATTTTCTGCATGATAAGATATCGAACACTGAAGTTCTTTCTCAAACTAAACAGCCAGTGGGCTGGTCATGTTGTTTGAATATCAAAATGTATGCTTGCCAAAAAGACTATTTTATGGATAATTTATAGATATAATATGGATAATGAAGCAAGTGCTCATATAGTGGTCAGAAAAAGTGATATAAGGACTTTTGAGAGTCCTTAGCTCTCTCCAAAGCTCTCTTAAGAACTTTAGAATTGACTGTATTTTATGGGAGACATTGGCATAAGACCACCCAGTATGGCATGCCATTGTCAGAGAAGGTACTGTGCTCTGTGATCAAAGAAGAACTGAATTAGCTCAGAAGAACCATGAGATGCACAAGGTTAGAGAATCCATCCCAAATGTTTAGAGGGATTTGTGTCTGATTTGTGGCAGAGCATTCCAAGCTCATACTGGTCTCATCAGCCACAATCCAATAGACTACCTTGACTCTAAAATAATGATGTCCTTTTGGTCCTCTTGCATTAAAAAACAAAACAAAACAAAACAAAAACAAAAACAACAAAAAAAAAAAAAACCCAACCAACCAACCTATATATCTCAGAAGGAAAATTATCAGGACCAATGACTAATAGAATTATTCTTTTATCCAGTCCACTTTAATCATTGTCTCTTAAGTTCCTATTATGTACAGGGCACTTATGTACTCTTCAAATTTATTCAGCTCAGATTCTACATTATCATTAATTTAATTTAAGTTGCTTGAGATAATTGCATAAATATATATATATATGCACATATTTCTACCATGTTTTACATATATTGGACTACTTGCCATCTAGGAGAAAAGGTGGGAGAAAGGGAAAAAATTGGAACACAAGGTTTTGCAAGAGTTAATGTCAAAGAATTATCCATGCATATGTTTTGAACAATAAAAAGTTTTAATAAAAAAATAAGTTGCTTGTAACATAGACAAGTGCCAGAGTTTGTGAATTTTTAGATCAATTTAGAACATATCACAATGCAGGGCAAGTAGGTAACATATTTTAATGGATTAAATTATTCATGCTATTAACTAACCATGATATGGATTTGAATAGTTCTGGTTTCCTTTCTTCCTTTTACTCCAGCAGGTTTCTATTCCTTAACTTGGATAAAAATCTAACATGGACAAGAAAGGTATGATTCTCTTAGTGAGAGTTCACATTGACCCTTTGCCAAAGACACTGAGATGGTGCCTGCTGATTTGAATTTTTCAGGCAGTATCTGCAATGATTAGCTTTGAAATAGTCTTCAGATACAATTAGATAAGTATTTATTAGACACAAAGCTGTCTTTCTTAAAGTTTTGCCAAAATATAAGATAATCATCAATTGTTTCCCCAAAGCATTATTCCTGCTAGGATTTTAAGAATTTCTAGGAATTCCAACAACTTACCACATCCTTAATTATCATCTTCAAACAAAAAAACTTGAAGGTCACATGGCATGGAGACTGCCAGAAAGAAGACAGGATGAAATGCATTTAGGAGCAAATTGATGACTCAGAGATGGCTCCAAGATATTTTGAAGATTCTTTCTTGTGAACTTTGAAGGAGACTGAGCCTATCTGGGAAGCAAAACACATTTGGCCTCTGTAATATTCCATTCTTGAGGAAAATGCTTATAATAACATAGATAAAGATTTGTCTTTATGGGGTAGTTTGGGAAAGACTTTTAAAATATACCCTCAAATTGAATGCCACAAGCCCCCAAAATAAAATATCTTGCCATATTGCTCTGTGTCTATTTAAATCACAGATCCCAGACTACTCATAGTATCATTATACCAGTGAGTTAGTCAATGACATCTTCAATAAGACCTCATTTTTGGAGCTGTGGCTATGAGAATGTCATATTCTGTCATAAAAGAAGAACCAGGAAATATCTCAAAATGGATTTGCACTTTCTTTAGCTGTAAAAGTTTGGTAACAAAGCCTTATGAGAGATTATTTTTTTAAAAAAATAAATTTATTCCTCTTCTTTCAGTAACATTGCAATGATCCTCATACAACTGAGACATATTTAAGACTGTTTCCAGAACTGTCCAGTATTACCTAAACAAGATTATTGTCATGGCAATTATGATGCTTATTAGATGTAAAGGAGCCAGCTTTTTCTTTTTTCATGACTTTCTCTTTGCTACACAAGGTAAACTATGTCTACTCCAAATAAGGTTCTGAATTATTTCAAAAGTTTAGAAAATGATAATGTGGAGAAATTCTTCTTTTCTCCTGTGCCATAAAGTCTGAGGCTAAAACTATTTGTCTCTAGCATGAGACAAATCTTTTGTTTGATCTAACCTTATTCTATGTTATTTAGTCTTAGTATTTGGGTTTAGAACTAGAAAGAATTTTAGAGATCATTGAGTGCAGCCCTTACATTTTCTATGTAAGGAAACTAAGACCTAGAGAGATTAGAGGACTTGACCTAAGTTCCACAGATAATAAGTAGGAATTGGAAAATGGGGCCTCTAAGCTAAATCCAGTGATCATTCCACTGTAGAACATTGCCCCTGATCTACTTAATCAAAACTGTTGAATATTCTGAATGTTATCTTATCCACTAATTTTACCACTGACTTTTATATGTATAGTTAGATTTATTTTTAGTTTTGTTTGTTTGTTTGTTTGTTTCTGATATGATAGAAGTCCATAAATCATGTTGAATATCATTCAGTGGAAATTGTTCTGTTCCAAAGAATTGATTTCACTTCCAAGAGTCACTTTTCACTTATGAGCTGGGGGATGTTAAGCAAGTCACTTCACTTGTTAGAGTCCCAGTTTTGTCACTTATAAAATGGTGAATCCCTTCCAGCTCAAAATCATACAATAATCATTAAACTAAAAGTAATGGGTGGCTTTTCAAAGACAGCAAATTAAATTTTTTCAAGTATTATTTTCCCTAATTACATGTAAAACAAAAAGCATATTTTGGTTATACATGTACATTCATATTTTTTTTTACATATTTCCTTTGAATCATGTTGGGAGGGAAAAATCAGAACAAAAGGGAAAAACTATGAAAGAAAAAAAAAAAACAAGCAAAAGACAAAAAAAAGGAACGTAGCATGTGTTGATTTATGTTCAGTCTCCGTAGTTCTCTCTCTCAGTGAAGATGGTGTTTCCTTTTTCCAATCAAAATAATCAAAGATTTATCTATTTTTTTTCACAAAAGCAGCTATTAGTTTTATTAACACATTTAGTTTTGGAGCTCACATAAAGAATTCTCAAGCAAATATTAAAAAAAAAGATAGAAAGACAGACCAAATACTTGGAGAACCTGTGTTATTATCCTAATAATTATAGAAATTTACCCAGATTCTCACCAATCAACCAATTAATAATATATAACATGTATATACTATATAATAGGCACTGTACTAGACTGTGGAGATGTAAAATGAAGAAAAAAAAGACTTTCAAGGAATTTATACCATCAATAAATATCAAAAGCAATATTAGAATTCAGTTCTTCCTAACTCTAGCCAGCAAATTACACATCCATTGTTCCTCATTGCTATTTATTTTTTCAATCCATGATATCCTTGAATTATAGAAAGAGATAGAGTTCTGCCTCTTAAACACTAAATTATATGCAATAGATAAGGAAAGATGAGAAGGAAGACTTTTCTCCCCTTTTCTGATGCTTGAGTAATTTTTAAAATAATTGTTTTGTCTTGGGAAATTCCCTACCTTCTCTTCCCACCTCTCTTACTACTTCTATGCTCTATCTTCTAAGATTCCCTTTTAACTAGATCATTTCTTTTGTCTTACCTCCCCCCAATTGTGGGACTCCATATGGATAATGTCTTTCTGCTCTGTGCTCCAAAATTACTGAATTATTATCTCCATCCTCATTTATCAGCTTCATTCTCTGAGAAATTTTAAAGTATACTTGAAAGAACATTAGTTGTGCAGTGAGGATGTGAGTTGAAATACCCCCTTTATATATGTATTAGCTATATGATACTGGCTAAGTCACTTATCATCTTTGGACTTCAGAAACTCACCTATTAAAGGAGTGATGACCACTAAGGTACTATTACTCATTAAAGGTCTAATTCTGTGAATAATGTCACAGGCAGAGGAATGCAATTCCACACTTGTCAGCAATGTTACAGAATAGATCCTGATCTAGCTATTAGATGGATAATCTGTGAATTTTCAAATTCTAAGATTTGTAATATGATATTGTAAAATTAACATTATATGCTTAGATCATGGCAGTCAATTTCTTCTAGACATATTTATATTTACATATTTATTTCATTAAATGTTTCCCAAATACATTTGTTTTTCTTTAATTTTGAGTAACAAATTCTCTCCCTCCATTTTGCCCCTCCCTTGAGCTTGAAAAGGCAAGCAATATATCAATTACACATATTAAATCATAAAAACATTTCAATTTAGTCATGTGGCAAAAGAAAACACATAAGAAGCCCAAGAAAAATAAAGAAAACATTTTATAATAGTAAGCATGAATCTGTACTATTGGCTCATTAGTTTTTTCTCTGAAAGTGATAGAATTTTTCATCATGAGTCCTTTCCAATTGTCTTGGGTACTTGTTCTGATCAGAGTAGCAAAATCTTTAATAGTTGATCATCCTTTCAATATAGCCATTGTTGTGTATGATGTTAACCTGGTTTTACTCAATTTACTTTGCATCATTTCATACATATTTTTCTGAAACAAATCTTCTTGTCCTTTCTTATAGGACAATAATATTTCCTCAGAATCATATACCACATAACTATCAGATCTTTGGAGAAGTGAGAATTTTATGACCAAAGAATAACCAGAAAACATTGTGAAAGGTAAAATTGGCAACTTGGATTACATTAAATTTTTTTTTTTTAAAGTGCACAAACAAAACCAATACAATAGAGATTAAAAGGGAAATACAAAGCTGGAATACATTTTTACAGCCAGTATTTCTGATAAAGAACTCATTGTTTTTTTTGTTGTTGTTGTTTTTTGTTTTGTTTTGTTTTGTTTTTTGCTTTTTTTCTTTTTGTTTTTTGTTTATTATTATTTTTATTATGCTTTTTATTTTCAAAACATATGCATGGATAATTTGACAACATTCACCCTTGCCTAGCCTTATCTTATTGGGAACAGTTCTAGTTTATTCCCATTACATATGTTGCTTGCTGTTGGTTTTAAACAGATGCTACTGATCATTTTAAGAACAAGTCCATTTGTTCCTATACTCTCTAGTATTTTTATTAGGAATGGGTGTTGGATTTTATCAAAATCTTTTTCTGCATCTATTGAAATAATTATGTATTTTGTTAATTTGGTTATTGATATACTTGATTATGCTAATTGGTTTTCCTAATATTGAACTATCCCTGCATTCATGGTATAAATCTACTTTGTCATAGTGTATTATTCTGTGGATAACTTTCTGTAATCTCATTGCTAATATTTTATTTAAGATTTTTGCATCAATATTTATTAGGGAAATTGGCCTATAATTTTCTTTCTCTGTTTTCACAATACCAAAATACATGAAAAAAGAATTTAATAGGACTCCTTCTTTCCCTACTTTTAAAATAGTTTATACAGTACTAGAGTTACTTGTTCTTTGAATGTTTGACAGAATTCACATGTAAATCCATCTGGCCCTGGAGATTTTTTCTTAGGGAGTTGATTAATAGCTTGTTCTATTTCTTTTTCTAAAATGGGACTATTTAAATAATTTACTTCTTCTGTTAACCTGGACAATCTATATTTTTGTAGATATTCCTCCATTTCATTTAGATTATCAAATTCATTGGCATATAGTTGGGCAAAATAATTCCTAATTATTGCCCTAATTTCCTCTTCATTGATGAAAAATTTTCCCTTTCATTTTTGAGACTAATGATTCAATTTTCTTCTTTCTAAAGGTCTCATTTCTAAAATATACTAAGAAGTGTCAATTTATAAAAGTACAAGTCATTCCCCAATTGATAATGATCAAAGGATATGAACTGACAATTTTAGAAGAACATAGCATAGTTTGCCTCTCAGACCTGTGAAGGAGGAAGGAAGTTGTGACCAAAGAAGAACTAGAGATCATTATTGATCACAAAATAGAAAATTTTGATTATCTCAAGTTAAAAAAGCTTTTGTACTAACAAAATTAATGGAGACAAGATTAGAAGGGAAGCAATAAACTGGGAAAATATTTTTATATTCAAAGGTTCCAATAAAGGCCTCATTTCTAAAATATATAGAGAATTGACTAATTTATAAGAAATCAAGCCATTCTCCAATTGATAGAAATTATTAAATTATCCAATTGATAAATGGTCAAAGGATATGAACAGATAATTTTCAGATGAAGAAATTTCAACTATTTCTAGTCATATGAAAAGAAATGCAAATTAAGACAACTCTGAGATACTACTACACATCTCTCAAATTGGCTAAAATGACAGGAAAAGATAATGATGACTGATACGTGGGAAAACTGGGACACTGATACATTGTTGGTGGAATTGTGAATGAATCCAGTCATTTTGGAGAGCAATTTGGAACAATGCTTAAAAAGTTATCAAATTGTGCATACCCTTTGATCCAGCAGTGTTACTATTGGGCTTATATCCCAAAGAGATCTTAAAGAAGGGAAAGGGACCCATATATGCAAAAATGTTTGTAGTAGCCCTTTTTATAGTGGCTAGAAACTAGAAATTGAATAGATGCCCATCAATTGGAGAATGGTTGAATAAATTGTGGTACATGAATATTATGGAATATTATTGTTCTGTAAGAAATGAACAGCAGCATGATTTCAGAGAGGCCTGAAGAGACTTACCTGAACTGATGCTAAGTGAAATGAGCAGAACCAGATCATTATATACTTCAACAATAACACTATATGATGATCAGTTCCGATGGATGTGGCTCTCTTCAGCAATAAGATGATCCAAATAAGTTCCAATTGTTCAGTAATGAAGAAAACCAGGTACACCCAGTGAAAAAGCTATGGGAAATGAATGTGGACTACAACATAGCATTTCCACTCCTTCTTTTATTGTCTGCTTGCATTTTTGTTTTCCTTCTCAGGCTATTTTTACTTTCTTTCTAAATCCAACTTTTCTTGTGCAGAAAGATAACTATATAGATATGTATACACATATTGTTGTATTTAATATATATATTTAACATATTTAACATGTATTGGACTACCTGCCATCTAGGGGAAGGGGTGGAGGGAAGGAGGGCAAAAGTTAGAACAGAAGGTTTTGCGAGCATCAATGTTGAAAAATAATCTGTGCATATGTTTTGTTAAAAAAAAAAAGGTATAATAAAAAAAGGAAAAGAACTGGTAAATATAAATGTATATAAATGATTCTACATATAAGGACATATACACACATATATGTATGCATATGTACATACAAATACATATTTGAATTTAATAGTAGCTGTCTTTAGGGTGAAGGAGGGAAGGCAGAAAAATATAGGTATGTGATGATTTTATTACATATTTAATAAGCAAAACAAAAAGTTGTACATAATAGATTTGAAGTTTCATGTGCAATCATCCCCCCTCCTTTCTACTATGTTATGTAAATATTTGACTTAATTCTTAAGTTCAACATATATTTTTTTAATTCGTGTAATTATACTTATTTATTTTACTTCCTATGATCCTATTTGATCATAGATCATAAAAGCTTATTTGATTATAAACTCTTTTCCTGTTCATAGATCTAACAGATAAAATTTTCCATGCTCCTCTCATTTGTTTATTTATGCTTTATTTATTTATATATTTATAAAAATATGTTTATTTATTTATATAGAAAAAGAAGAATATAAAAAAGGAAAAAAAAAGAAATGCAAAACAAAATGAAGCAAAACAAAAGAGAACATTGTTGTGTGCCCTGAAGAACATCAGGGAGGGTTCACAGTATATAGCAACAAATTACCAGATCAAGAAAGTATTTATACTAGTAGAATAAATTATATTAATTAATGATCATTTTTGTTTACTTTCTTGTAAATTGTTCTTTTGTTATCTGCTGTTCACCTCATTTATTTTAATATTTCCCCCCTCTTTTTATTCCTTCTCACCACTCTCAAGCAAGTTTTATTTCAGAAAAGATATAGGATGTAGAGCCAAGATGACAGACAGCACAAAATGTCTGTGTAGTCTCCTCCAAGCTTCCTTCAAATTAACAGCAGATTAAGCCTCTGAACGGGTTTTAGAGTGACAGAATTCACAAGTATTTGGAGTATAATAAATTTACAGATGAAGATACTTTGGAAGAACTTCAGAGAGTTTCAATTAGGGAGAGGGAGAGGCTGCCAAGCCCAAACTGGAGTGCAGGGAGTGAAGGGCAGTGAACCAGGGCAGGAATCCAGGGTACTGTTGTGTCCACCCACAGGAGAATCTACTCTGCTCTGTCCTTGTTGCATGCTGGTGGTTAAACAGATTTGCTGTAAGACACCCAAAAATAAATACAAAGGATAAATTGTGAGCCACTAAGCTCCAGAAAAAATATAGGATTTAGCTATCCTTACCCAGCCCCAGAAGTCT
The DNA here is from genome assembly GCF_016432865.1 of Antechinus flavipes. Classification (NCBI taxonomy): domain Eukaryota; kingdom Metazoa; phylum Chordata; class Mammalia; order Dasyuromorphia; family Dasyuridae; genus Antechinus; species Antechinus flavipes. Next base: position 556,842,383 of record NC_067398.1, on the reverse strand, counting down.
GTCAGCAGAACTGTCCCAGGGCAAACTACAGCTGTTGTCACCCTTTACCTTAAGAGCAGACATCAAACTTTAAAAATTGTGGAAAAAAGCAAAAAATAACTGTAACCATAAATAGCTTTTATTGAGAAAGAGAAGATCAGACCTCAGACACTGAGGATCCTAAAGGCAAATCAACACCAGATGAAGCCCCAAAAGGTGATATGAGTTGGTTCCCATTTCACAATGCTCTCTTGGAAGAATTTAAAAAAATCTTAAAAGAGAGTTAGAAGAAAAATGGGGAAACTAAAAGAAATATATGCAAGAGGGTACAGAAAAGGAAAATTATCAAAATTATAATAAAAATAAATAGAAATTATCTGAAGAAAACTCCTTAGATATGAAAAAAGAAACCAATTCTTTGAAAAACAAAATCTGTGAAATGAAAAAAATATTAAATGAACAAAACACTTCATATAAAAGATCATTTGGGGGCAGAGAAGACATGTTTCTTTCTTACCTTTTCCCACAACCCTCAGACTAATTAGCAAATCCAGTTTCCAAATTCTGGATTGGCAAAATCCATGAAACTTTGGAGTAAAACAAATTACCAACAGAAGATAATTTCCAAGAATGCCAGGAAAGGTCTGTTTCAATCAGGCACAGAGGAAGGTGGGCCAAGGACAAACAGGCTGAGTATAGACACAGTGGGGAGCAGGCAGCATAGAGTCCCAGTGTGGTCCACACTGGAGAATCTAGAGCTGTGTTGGTTACTCTGCCTTGCCTTGATTGCAAGACATTAGATCAGTAGAGAAGTTATAAAATATCCAACACAAACATAAAATGTAAATAATGAACCCTGAAATGCCAAAATCTAACAGCACCTGGCCATCCAGTGATGGCAGTCAGTAAATGCTGATTCAGCAGCTGAGCTGACCTAGCATAGCTGCTGCTACTTGTAGAGGAAGCTTGGACAGCTCCCCTTACCTTAAAAACAGATCTCAACTTAAAAAAAAAAAAGAATATAAAAGCAAAAAGAACTTTAATCATAGAGTTCTTATCTATGATAGGTTTTATGGTAAAAGAGAAGAATAGATTTCAAACCCTGAGGAGACTAAAAGAAAATCATCTCCAGATGAAGCCATACAAGATGATATAAATGAGTCTCAATCACACAAGGCTCTCCTAGAAGAAATTAAAAAGAATCTTAAAAGAGAGCTAAAAGAAAAATGAGAAAAGGAAATAAAAACTTTGCAAGAGGGTTTGGAAAAGGCATCCCAAAATAGATTTAAGAAATAGGAAAAACATATAACTCATTAAAAGATGATGTGACAAAATGGAAAAAGAAAACAACTCCCCCCCCCAAAAAAATTGTGAAATGGAAAAAGAAAATAATTAATTAAAAAAAGTTTGTGAAATAGAAAAAAATATATAGAACAAAACAAGTCATTTAAAGATTCAATTGGAGAAATAAAAAAAAGAAGTTAAAAATAAATGAAGAAAATAATTCACTAAAATTCAGAAGTAAACAAATGAAAATGGAGATGATAAGAATAAGTCATGCAAAACAAAAAAAAGAAAAAAGAAAAAAAAAGAAAAACAATGTAAAATACCTAATTTAGAAAACAACTGACCTGGAAAATAGATCTGGGAGAGACAATCTAAAGATTATTGGACTTCCTGGAAACCAAGATGGAAAAAAAAAAAAAGAGCCAAGCCATTATTTTCAGGAAATCATCAAAGAGAACTGCCTAAATGTCATAGAATCAGAAGGTAAAATAGTCATTGAAAGAATTCACTCAGTACTTTCTGAAAGAGACACCTAAATTAAAACCCCAAGAAATACTGTGGCTAAATTTCAGAAGTATTGGACAAAGGAAAAAATATTACAAGCAGCCGGGGTGGGGGTGGGGGGACAATTCAAATTCTGAGGAGCCACAATAAGGATTACCCAGGACCTAGCAACTTCCACCTTAAAAGATCAAAGGGACTGGATTCTGATATTCTGACAAGCAAAGGAACTTGGAATTCAGACAAGAATAAATTATCCTGATAAACTGAGCATTTTCTTTCAGGGCAAAAGATGGACATACAAAGAAACAGGTGAATTCCATGTATTTCTGATGAAAAGATCAGCGCTAAAAAAAAAAAAAAATCTGACCATCAAACACAGAACTCAAAAGAAGGATAAAAAAGTAAAAAGAAAAGAACTCTTGAGAACTGTATTTCTGTTTTGGGTACACATAGAGAGTGCATGTATAATTTGATTTTACTGTTATAATATAAAAAAGAGAAACTAGAGATGGAAAGGGGATTATACCTGGAAAAAAGAAAGAAGTGGAGGTAAAATGAAGGAAATTACATCTCAGGAAGAAGCAAAGAAAACCTATTGTAATGGAAGGAAATAAGGGAGGAGGAATGAACATTGTGTGAATCTTACTCTCATCAGATTTGGCTCAAAAAGAAAATATTAAACATATTTGGTTTCACCAAGAAACTTCTCTCACCTTATAGGAAAGTGGTAGGGGAAAGGGGAAAATGGAAGAGATAGACTAAATAGAAGGGAAAACAGAAATAGTAAGGGAAAGTGTGGTGAGCTTTTTCTTCTCAAAACGCAGCCAGGTGATAAAAGTTCAGATCTTTTATTATCTCCAATATAGCCCGGTTAGCTTAGAGGCCTATCTCTCTGCTTGGTTCCAAGAGCTCTCTCCGAATGTCTTTAAATCCAAAGGTTTTGTCCTTCAGCCTCTGCCTCTGCTTTCTTCAGCCTCCAGCCAGCTCCACTCTTCATCTCATTCCGGAGAAATCTCGACTTGTAGCTTCTGCACTCTGAAGGACTTCTTTGACTGGCCCTATTTATGCTAGTGCTCTCTGGCCCAAAGAGCTTCAAGGGAGGTGTGAACTCCAATGAGTAAAGGTGTGAACACAAGCCTTGTATTAATTAGTTCTACTTAGTACCTTGTTTCAGGTTCTGCCCAAAACATCTTCTTGTAAGATTAGATCAACTCTAATTAGTTAGCAATTAGTAAGGATTCCAACATCTCCCCCTTTCTTTTGTTAGATGAAAACACCAAAGGAAATAGGAAATCTAATCAGATTAGTGGGTTTCTGAAGGGGTACACATAAATCCATCAATATGATATACATGGTATACATAAATCCATCAATATGGGAGGCATTATACATAATTTACATAAGCACATAGCAATATAACACAGGTTAGTAGTAATGTAACAACATGAATCAACTTGAAGATTTACACATGTCCATAAGTCCTAGAAATAGTCCATAAGCAATCCATTGTCCATTAGTTCATGTGCCAGGAATCTAATAATTCTTGTAAGCTCTGAAGTACTGCAAAAGGTCTCATCAACAATTTTTCATCTCAGGGAACCCAATGATTTCTGAAGATTTTAAGAGTCCTTTTGACAGTCTCATTGTCAGCCATCTGATTCTTTCTTCATCTGTGGAAATATAAGCAGATCCTCTTCCGCAAGCAGTTAACCTAATTCCCTTCTATTTACCAAATTTGGGATTTCTCCTCATCATCTGGTAATTACATTGGAGCCATTTGCACTGGATATTGCCTTGTTGTCTTAAAAGGCCTGTATTCTTCCCAACTGTAATCCTGATTGCTTTTCTGTTGGTTGATGACATCAGAGTCCTGAATTTCTAAAGTCTCTCTGGGTGTAACCTCAGCTGCTATCATGCCCCACCTGTCCTTTGATTGATACTTTGGAGCTGGGCCTTGCCTCTCCTTCCTCTGGGTCAATATACATTTAGAGGCCCAATGAAAGCCTCGGTTACATTTTGGACATGGGGTTTTGGGTTTTCTCTCACCCTGTCTTCACACTCTTTCTCCATTTCTACATTGAGCTCTCAAATGTCCAACTTTTCCACAATGAAAACATCGACGAGTTTCTCTAGAATTCCTTTGCCAAGAAGGACCTTGTCTTTCCACATTCATCATAGTTTGGGCATAATAAGCATTTGTGCCCACTGTGGCACAGCGTCTTATGATCTCCTCCAAAGGAGCATCTTTGTTTAGCCCCCATATAATTCTTTTGCAAACCTCATTGGCATCTTCCTTAGCCAAATGTCTAGTCATTATTTCTGTTGCAGCATTATCTCCAATGGTTCTTATTACAGCTGTTTGTAAACGTCCCACAAAATCTGCAAAAGGTCATTGGGACCTTGCTCTATTTTTGTGAAAGCATTATTTCCATCTTTATGTCCAGGGAGAGAATTCCAAGCTTTTATTGCAGCCTTAGAAATTTGCTCATACACTGTTGTGGGATAATAAATCTGTTCTGAACTCTCTGCATACTGACCTTGACCAGCTAGTTGGTCAAAAGTGATTTGTCCTGTTTGCCTATTGCATTGGGCTTGAATCCTACATAATTCATGAAACTCTGAAAGCCACAATAAATTTTGTCCCGGTTCAAGACATGTTTTAGTGATGGATTTCCAGTCATTCGGGGTTAAGATTTCATAAGACAAATTATCCAGTAACATCTTCACATAAGATGATGTAGCCCCATAAAGAGTGCAACCCTTTTTCAAATCTTTAATTTTTCCCAAATTAAAAGGAGTATATTTTCTCTCTTTTTGACCTGAGGAGTTGAGCTCTTCAATCACAGGATATGCATTTATAAAATCAGATATATCTTCTCCTTCATTTTTTGCTTTAATTAATGCTTTTTCTAATCTCGTCAAATTCTGCTTTACAGGAGAAGCTGACTGTGTTTCTGTCTCTCTCCCTCCCCCTTGTTTCACCCATGAAGGGTTAATTGCGGGGGGAGGGTCATGAGATGTGGAATCACCTAATTCCTCCTGCTGTGAAGTATCATACTCAGAATTGTAATTAACTCCATTCTCATCTGATCCGTCCTCCTTTTCACCTATTAAAGTTGGCACTTCTTCCTCCTGTACTTTCCTTTTCATCATTCTATCACTTAAATAACTTCTTATAGCCAATTGTATTACATTATATGTATTAATTATTGAGTTAGGCCCATTTTTATCATAGAATTGACAAAGATCCTCTCCAACCAATTTCCATTAATTTGGATCTAATTCCTTATCAAGAGAGAAACAAGGACATATGTCCTTTACAGTTTGTAAAAGTTCAGTGATTTGCTGTAAACTTATAATTAAACCTTGGCTTTGCATAATTTTGACAATGCTCTCTAAACATTTTCCTTGAACAGAAACAGGCTGTTTTCTAAATATCTGTCCCATCTTAGCTGAAATTCTACTTTAACTCTTTTAACAAAATTTCTTTGTTGTACTCACTCTAATTTTTGGGTCAAGAAGACTTTTCCACTGGATCAGGATCAGAGGCTTTTCCACTGGATCAGGATCGTAGCTTTTCCACTGAAATCCACTGAGGGGTCTGTTAGCCCCACGTTCAGGGCGCCAAAATGTTGTGATCTAGTTCAGATGGATCTGAATCGGTCCCTGTTCGGGTGCCATCAAAATAGTGCTCATAAGTAAAATACTGGGGAAGAAGGAAAGGGGAAAAGGAAAAAGAAAAATATAATTTGGGATTAATAAGATGCCAGGGAAAACAGAATTAGTAGTCTTAGCCTTAAATGTGAATGGGGTGAACTCTCCCATAAAGCAGAAGTGGATAACAGATTGGGTTAAAAGCCAGAATCCTACAATATGTTGTTTACAAGAAACATATTTAAATTAGAGTGATATATATAGAGTAAAAGTAAAAAGCTGGATCAGAATCTATTATGCTTCAAGTGAAGTTAAAAAAAAAAAAAAAGCATGGGTAGCCATCCTGACTTCAGATCAAGCAAAGTCAAAAAAAAAAAAAAAAAAAAAAAAAGAGATCTAATTAAAAGAGATAAGGAAGGAAACTATATCTTGCTAAAAGGTACCATATATAATGAAGCAATACCAATGCTAAATATATATGCATCAAGTGGTATAGCATGGAAACTCCTAAAAGACAAGTTAAGAGAGTTGCAAGAAGAAATAGATGGCAAAATTAAAATAGTGGTAGATTTCAATCATGCTGGTGGAACTGTGAATGGATCCAACCATTTTGGAGAACAATTTGGAACTTTTTTCAAAAAGTTATCAAGTTGTGTATACCTTTTGATCCAGCAGCGTTTCTACTGGGCTTATATCCCAAAAAGAATGTAAAGAAAGGAAAAGGCCCCACATGTCCAAAAATGTTTGTGGCAGCACTTTTTGTAGTGACAAGAACCTGGAAACTGAATGGATGTCCATCAAATGGAGAATGGCTGCATAAATTGTATTATGTGAATGTTCTGGAATATTATTGTTGTATAAGAAAAGACCAACAAGATGATTTCAGGAATCCTAGAGAAACTTACATGAACTGATGCTAAGTGAAATGAGCAGGACCCGGAGAGATAATTATGTGGCAACAATAAGACTGTATGATGATAATTTCTGATGGATGTGGCTCTCTTTAACAATGACATGATTCAAACCAATTCCAGTTGTTCAGTGATGAAGAGAACCATCTACATTCAGAGAGAGGATTGTGGGAATTGAGTGTGTACCACAGCATAGCATTCTCATTCTTTTTATTGTTGTTTGCTTTCATGTTGTTTTCTTTATCAGTTTTTTTCCCCCTCCTTGATCCAGTTTTTCTTGTGCAGTAAGGTAACTGTATAAAGATGTATACATAAGTTGGATTTAACATATATTTTAACATATTTAACATGTATTGGACTACCTGCCATCTTCGGGGGGGAAGGGGGGAGGGAGGGGATAATTTAGAACACAAGACTTTGCAAAGGCAAATGTTGAAAAATTACCAATGCATATGTTTTGTAAATAAAAAGTTTTAATAAAGAAATAAAATAAAAATTATCAATTGGCCAAATGCAGGAGGTAAAAGAGCTAATTGAAGAAAATAATTCATTAAAAATTAGAATTGAACAAATGTAAGTGAATGAATCTGTGAGATTTCAAGAATCAGTAAAAGAAAAAAAAAACCTTCAAAAAATTTTAAAAAAATAGAAAATGTAAAATAACTCCTTGGAAAAAACAACTGACCTGGAAAATAGATCTAAGAGAGATAATCTAGGAATCACTGGACTTCCTGAAAGCCATGATGAAAAAAAAAGAGCCTAGACATCATCTTTCAGGAAATCATTAAGGAAAACTGTCTGGATTTCCTAGCATCAGAGAGAAAATTGCCATTGAAAGAATTTAGTGATCACCTCCTAAAAGAGACCCCAAAATGAAAACTCCATGGAACATTGTAGCTAAATTTCAGAATTGTCAAATCAAGGAGAAAATATTGGCAAACAGTTAAAAGGAAACAATTCAAATATGGAGGAGCCACAATCAAGATTACCCAGAATTTAGCAGCTCCACTTTAAAAGATCAAAGAGCATAGAATCTGATATTCTGAAAGGCAAAGGAACTTGAATTGCAGCCAAGAATCAATTATCCAGCAAAATCAAGCATCTTCTTTCATTGGAAAAGATAGACATCCAATGGTACAGGTGAATTTATTTCTGATGAAAAGACCAGAGCTGAATAGAAAATTTGATCTCCAAATATAGAACTCAAGAGAAGCATAAAAAAGTTAAAAGAAAAAATAACTTTCCTTTAAAAGTTAAAAAAGCTTATATCCTTTTATGGAAAGGTATGCTTAATTTTTGAGATCTCCATCTTTGTTATGGGTGTAGTTAGAGGGTGCAGGTATAACTTTATTTTATTGTGATGATTTTATAAGGAAATTAGAGGAGGAATGGTGATTCACCGTAAGTAAAATAGATTAGGTTCACAGGACAAAATAGTCTATGATTACAGTAATCTATTGTTTGACAAAACCCAAAAAGCTCACTATTTGCCAAAAATTGCTGGGAAAATTCAAAACTCATATGAAAGAAACTAGGCATTGACCTACATCTAACACCCTATAGCAAAATAAGGTCAAAATGGGTTCATGATTTAGACATAGAGCGATATTATAAGCAAATTAGAAGATCAAGCGTTAATTTACTTCTCAGATCTGTGAAGAAGATTCTTTAGGCCTCTTTTGAGGACAAAGAAATGGAAATCCTTATTCAACAAAAATAGGTAATTTTGAATATATTAAGTTAAAAAGTTTTATACAAACAAAACTAAGTCAGACAAGACCAGAAGGGGAGCAATAAATTGTGAAAACTTTTTTTTTGATATTTAAAGGTTCTATTAAAATCCTTACTTCTAAAATATATAGAGAATTGACCAAATTTATAAGAATTCAAGCCGTTCTCCAACTGATAAATGGTCAAAGGATATGAACAATTTTCAGATGAAGAAATTAAAGCCATTTCTAGTCATGTGAAAAGATGTTCTAAAAATTTTTGATCTGAGAAACTTAAATTAAGGCAACTCTGAGGTATCACTACACACTCTCAAATTGGATAAGATTGCAGGAAAAGAGAATGATGAGTGTTTGAAGGAATATGGGGAAATTGGTTCACTAATACATTATTGGTAGAGTTGTGAATTGGTCCAACCATTCTGGAGAGCAATTTGTAACTATGCCTAAAGAACTATTAAATTATGCATACCCTTTGACCAAGAAGTGTTTCTATCAGTCATCTATCCCAAGGAGATCTTAAAGAAAGGAAGGGGACCCACATGTGCAAAAATGTGGCAACCCTTTTTATAGTGGCAAGAAACTGGAAACTGAGTGGATGCTCACCAGATAGATAATGGAGGAATAAGTTATGTAATATGAACATTATAGAATATTACTGTTCTATAAGAAACAATCAGCAGGATGATTTCAGAGAAGCCTGGAAAAACTTACATGAACTGATGCTAAAAGGAATGATCAGAACCATTGTACATGACAACAACATCATACAAGGATCAATTCTGATGGATGGGGCTCTTTTCAACAATCAGATGATTGAGGCCAGTTCCAATGATCTTGTGATAAATAGAGCCATCTACACCCAAAGAGAGGACTGTGGAAACTGATCACAACATAGCATTTTCATACTTTTGGTTGTTTGTTTGCATTTTATTTTCTTTCTAATTTTTTCCTTTTTTATTTGATTTTTCTTGGACAGCAAGATAATTGTGTAAATATATTTGCATATATTCAGTTTAACTTTTTTTTTTTTTTTACTATTTTTAACATATATTGGATTACTTACTATCTAGAGGAGGGGGTGAGGAGAAGATGGGAAAAAATTGGAGCATAAAATTTTGCAAAGGTTAATGTTGAAAGATTATCCATGCATATCTTTTAAAAATTAAAAAGCTTTAATTAAAAAAAAATTAATTAATTGGTTTATTTAAAAAGATACATGTATGTATATATGCACAGGCATATATGCATTCACCACATACACATCTTTCCTTTTATTAATTCTTTTTTTCTTTTTCTTTGATTATTTATTTATTTTTTAAGAACATTAATTTACGAATCATATTGGGAGAGAAAAATCAGAGCAACAGGTAAAAATTATGGGAGACAAAAAAAAAAAAAAAAAAAAACAACTGAAAAAAAAAAGTGAACATAGCATGTTGATTTACTTTCAGTCTCCTTAATTCTTTCTTCTGGATGCAGAGGGAATTTTTTGTCTCAAGTCTATTGGAATTGTTTTGAATCACTGAACCAAGTCTTTCATAGTTGATCATCACACATTTTTGCTATTATTGTGTACAATATATTTCTGGCTTATTTCACTCAGCATCAGTTCATATACATCTTTCCATGCCTTTCTAAACATCATCAAGTTCATCATTTTTTAAAGAACAATAATATTCTATTAACTTCACATACTCCAACTTGTTCAGCCATTCCTCAATTGATGGGTATCCACTCCTTTTCCAATTCTTTGCTATCACAAAAAGAGCCGCTACAAGCATTTTTGAATAAGTGAGTCACTTTCCCTCCTTTTTCATTTCTTTGGCATATAGACTAATGACACTGCTGGTTGAAGGATATGCACAGCTTTAGGATCCTTTGGGCATAATTCCAGATTGCTCTTCAGAATGATTGGATCAGTTCATAATTCTATAAACAATGCTTTAGTGTCCCAGTTTTCCCATGTACCTTCCAATATTTATCATTATTCTTTCCTGTCATTTTAGTCAATCTGAGAGGTGTGAGGTGGTAGCCTAGATTTTTTTTAAATTTGAATTTCTATAATCAAATGTGATTTAGAGCATTTTTCATATAAGTATAGATTGCTTTAATTTCATCATCTTAAAAATTGTCAATTCATGCCCTGTGAGCATTCATCATTTAGGAAATGAATTGTATTCTTATGAATTGACATCATTCTTTATATGTTTTAGAAATGTGACATTTTTCAGAAATACTAGCTATAAAAAATTTCCCCAGCTTTGTAATTTAAATGTAATTTGTTTATATTGGTTCTTTTTTTTTTAATTTAATGTAATCAAAGTTTTCTATTTTGCCTTTGATACTGTTCTCTAGTTGTTTTTTGATCATAAATTCTTCTTTTCTTCAAAGATCGATAGGTAAATTATCCATTGTCTCTCTAATTTGATTATGGTATCATCCTTTATGTCTAAATTATTTTTAGGCATAAGTTTAAATATCAATGCTATGTTTATCACAGAAGGGATTTGATAGTATTCTTAATTTTTTTCTAAATAGTTTCCATAGTATTGGAATTAATTGCAATTAATTGGCCCTATTTTTAGTATGAGGTTTGAGATATAGGTCTATACCAAGTTTCTGACATTATTTTCCAGTTTTCTCAGCAATTTTTGTCAAATACTGAATTCTTAATTCCAGAATCTAGAATTTGGGAGTTTTATCAAATGCTATATTGCTATAGGCATTGATTATTGTGTCATGAGTATTTAAACTATTCCACTTATCCACCACTCTAATTCTCAGTCAATACCAAAGGATTTTGATCACTGTTGCTTTATCATACAGTTTTAAGTCTGATGCTGCCAAACCACCATAATTTGTTTTTTGTTTCATTAATTCCATTGCCATACTTGACCTTTTGTTATTCCAGATGAATTTTGTTATTATTTTTTCTAATTCTAAAAAATAATGCTTTGGCAATTTGATAGGTATGACACTGGACAAGTAGATCATATTAAGGTGAATTGTTATTTTTATAAAATTAGCTTGACCTACCCATATACAAGTGTTATTTTTTTCAGTTGTTTATATCTGACTTTATTTGTGTGAGTAGTGTTTTGTAATTGTCATATAGTTTTTGTAATTGCCCCCAGGTATTTTATTGTGTTTACAGTAATTTTAAGTGGAATTTCTCTTTATATCTCTTGCTGATAGACTTTGTCAGTATATATAGAAAGGCTGATGATTTGTGTGGCTTTATTTTATACCCTAAAATTTTGCTAAATCTGTTAATTGTTTCCAGTGGGTTTTTGGAGGATTTACTGAGATTCTCTAAATATATCATCATATCATCTGCAAAAAAGTGGTGGTTTTATTTCCTCATTGCCTCTTCTAATTCCTTTAGTTTCTTTTTCTTTTCTTATTGCTAAAACATTCCTACTACAGTGTTCAAGAACAGTGATGATAATGGGCATACATGCTTCACCCACATCTTTTTGGCAATGTGTTGAGCTTTACCCCTTTACATAAGGGCAGCTAAGTGGCACAGTGGATAGGGGCCAGCCCTGAAGTCAGGAAGACCTAAATTCAAATCTGGGCTCAGTACACTTCCTAGCTATATGACCCTAGCCGAATCACTTAACCCCAAATGCCTCAGCAAAAAAAAAAAAAAAAAAAAAAAAAAAAAAAAGTTTTAGATAGGTATTGCTTATTATTTTAAGGTAAGCTCCCTTTATCCCTCTGCTCTTTAGTGTTTTTTAAAGTATTGTGTGCTGTATTTTGTCAAAAGTTGTTTTTTTTTTTCGTTTGTTTGTTTTGTTTTGTTTGTTTGTTTGTTTTTTGCATCTATTGAGATTATCATGTGATTTCTGTTGGTTTTGTAATTGATGTGGGCAATTATCATAAAATTTTTCCTGATATTGAACCAGGACTGCATTCCTGGTTTAGGTATCAGTGCCATATTTGTGTCACAGAATGAATGTGGCAGTACTCTTTCTTTACCTATTTTCCCAAGAGTTTACATAGTATTGGAATTAATTGTTCTTTAAATGTATGATAGAATTTGCTTGGGAATGCATCTGGCCCTGGAGCTTTTTCTTATGAAGTTCATTAATGACTTGTTCAATTTCTTTTCTAAAATAGGATTATTTAAGTAATTTATATCCTTTTCTGTTAACATTGGCAATTTTATATATATATATATATATATATATTATATATATATATATATATATATATATAATTCATCCATTTTAATTATATTGTCAGACTTGCTACCATACACTTAGACAAAACAACTCCTAATTATTGCTTTAATTTTTTTTTCCATTGGTAATAAGTTCACCCTTTTGATTTTTGATGCTGGTGATTTGTTTTATTTTCCTTTCCTTTTTCTGATCAAATTAACCAGTTTTTATCAATTTTCTTCATTTATTATTAAAACCACCTCATAGTTTTATTTTTTAGTTCAACAATTTCTTAAGTTTATATTTTATTAAACTCTTCTTTTAGTTTCAAAAAATTTAATTTGACATTTAATTGGGGATTTTAAATTTGTTCTTTTTCTAGCTTTTTTATTTGCATGCCTAATTCAATGACTTCCTCTTTCTATATTTTATTCATGTAGATATTTAAATATGTAAAAATTTCCCAAAGGATTGCATTGGCTGCATTCCATGTATTTTGGTATGCTATCTCATTATTGTCATTCTTTTGAATGTAATTATGGATTGTTTCTGTGATTTTTTGTCCAACCCACTCATTTTTTAGAATTAGATTATTCAATTTCCAATTGTTATTAGTCTATTTCCCTGCCCCCTTATTGATTATAATTTTTATTGTATCATGGTTTGAAAAGGAAGCATTGATTATTTCTGCCTTTCTGCATTTGATTGTGAGGTTTTTATGGCCTAATATATAGTCAATTTTTGTGTAGGTGCCATGAACTACTGAGAAAAAAATTATATTATTTTCTAATCCCTATTTAATTTTCTCTAGAGCCTACATGTCTAGTTGTTCTAGGATCCTATTAACTCTCTATTTTTATTTATTTTGTAATTAGATTTCTTTTATTCTGAAAGGGGAAGGTTGAGGTCCTCCACTATAATAGTTTTGCTGTTTATTTCTTCCTGTAACTGGTTTAAAATCTTCTCTAGGAATTTGCCTACTCTACCACTTGGTGAATAGATATTTAGTATCATTACTATTTTATTTATAGTATCCTGTAACAAGATGTACTTTCCTTCCCAAGGAAAATTGTATTTTATTAAGATCTATTTTTATTTTGCTTTATCTGAGATAAGAATTTTTTTATTGCTGCTTTTTTTATTTCAGCTTAAGTATAATAAATTTTGTTGCAGGCCTTTGTTTTTACTCTATATGTGTCTCTCTGTTTCCTCTAAACAACATATTATAGAATTCTGTTTTTTTTTTTTTTTGATCCACTCTGCTATTTGTGTCTATTTTATTGAAGAGTTCATCTCATTCACATTCACAGTTATGATTACCAGCTCTCTATCTGCCTCCATCCTCTTTTCTCTCATGTACATACTTTTGTTCTCTCTTTCTGTCATTAATCTTCTGCTTTTTTTTTTTACCCACCCCATCCAGTACCTTATTTTCTATCAACCCTTCTTCCCTTCTCTTACCTTTTTCCTAGTGTTTCTGTTCTCCCTTCTAATCTGTCATTTCTCTTTCTTTTCCTCTTTGTCCTCCTACTTCTTTTAAGTTTAGATAAATTTCTATACTCAACTGAATGCTTAAGTTATTTCCTCTTAGAGCCAAAGCTGATGAGATCAATCTTCAGACAATGCTTACCCCCCACTCTTCTTCCCCTGGATTATAAAAGATTTTTTTGCATCTCTTCCTGTTAACCTAATTTTCCCATTATACCTTCCCTTTTCTCTTTTTCCAATACAAACCTTTTTCTGTTCCTTAATCTCTTTTTTTTATGTCATCACGTCAGAGTCCATTCATAACCACACTCTTAGTCCACATGACCCCCACTCTGTGTTATTCAGTGACAGATACAGTTATCATGAGTTACAGATATTGTTTTCCTTAGGAATGTAAAAAGTTTTATCTTTAAATTATGTGTGTGTGTGTGTGTGTGTGTGTGTGTGTGTGTGTATGTTTACTTTGTTTATCATTTTACCTTTCTATGCTTCTCTTGAGTCTTGTGTTTGTAGATTAAAATATCTGTTTATTTCTGTTTTTATTTTTAATAGAAATGATTAAAAGTCTCTTACTTCATTGAAGTTCCATAGCTTCCTCTGAAAGATAGTGCTGAATCTCACTGGATAGTTAATTCTTGGTTGTAACCCCAGGTCCTTGGCTTTCCAGAATATGTAATTCCTGATTCTCTGATCCTTTATTGTAGAAGCTACCAAATCCTGGTAATCCTGACTGTTGCTCCTTGATATTTGAGTTGTTTTTTGTCTTGTAGCTTGCAGCATGTTTCTTGGTGTTTTCCTTATATATATTTCCAATGGTAATCAATGGATTCTTTCAATCAGTATTTCCTCCTCTGTCTCTAGAATATTGGGGCACTTTTCCTTAATGGTTCTACAAGAGTAGAATGACATTCATTTCATATGGAAAAACAAAAGGTCAAAAATTTCAAGGAAATTAATGAAAAAAAAATCAAATGAAGGTGGCCTAGCTGTACCAGATCTAAAATTATATTATAAAGCAACAATTACTAAAACCATCTGGTATTGGCTAAGAGATAGACTAGTTGATCAATGGAATAGGTTAGGTTCAAAGGACAAAACAGCCAATAACTTTAATGATCTAGTGTTTGACAAACCCAAAGACCCCAGTTTTTGGGATAAGAACTAATTATTTGACAAAAATTGCTGGGAAAATTGGAAATTAGTATAGCAGAAACTAGGCATTGACCCACACTTAACACTGTACACCAAGATAAGGTCAAAATGGGTTCATGACCTAGGCATAAAGAATGAGATTATAAATAAATTGGAAGTGCATTGGATAGTTTACCTCTCAGACCTGTGGAAGAGAGAGGAATTTATGACCAAAGAAGAACTAGAAATCACTATTGACCACAAAATAGAAAATTTTGATTATATCAAATTGAAAAGTTTTTGTACAAACAAAACAAATGCAAACAAGATCAGAAGGAAAACAATAAACTGGGAAAACATTTTTACAGTCCGATAAAGGCTTCATTTTTAAAATATATAGAGAATTGACTCTAATTTATAAGAAATCAAGCCATTCCCCAATTGATAAATGTTCAAAGGATAAGAACAGACAATTTTCAGATGATGAAATTGAAACTATTTCCACTCATATGAAAGAGTGTTCCAAATCACTATTGATCAGAGAAATGCAAATTAAGACAACTCTAAGATATCACTTCATACCTGTCAGATTGGCTAAGATGACAGGAAAAAATAATGATGAATGTTGGAGGGGATGCTAGAAAACTGGGACACTGGTGCATTGTTGGTGGAGTTGTCAACAAATCCAACCATTCTGGAGAGCACTTTGGAACTATGCTCAAAAAGTTATCAAACTGTGCATACCCTTTGATCCAGCAGTGTTTCTACTGGGCTTATAACCTAAAGAGATACTAAAGAAAGGAAAGGGACCTGTATGTGCCAAAATGTTTGTGGCAGCCCTGTTTGAAGTGGCTAGAAGCTGGAAAACGAATGGATGCCCATCAATTGGAGAATGGTTGAGTAAATTGTGGTATATGAATGTTATGGAATGTTATTGTTCTGTAAGAAATGACCAGCAGGATAAATACAGAGAGGCATGGAGAGACTTACATGAACTGATGCTAAGTGAAATGAGCAGAACCAGGAGATCACTTTACACTTCGACAACGATATTGTATGAGGATGTATTCTGATGGAAGTGGATTTCTTTGGCAAAGACTCAGTTTCAATTGATAAATGATGGACAGAAGCAGCTACACCCAAAGAAAGAACACTGGGAAATGAATGTGAACTATTTGCATTTTTGTTTTTCTTTCCGAGTTGTTTTTACCTTCTGAATCCAATTCTCCCTGTGCAACAAGAGAACTGCTCAGTTCTGCAAACATATATTGTATCTAGGATATACTGCAACATATTTAACATATATAAGACTGCTTGCCATCTAGGGGAGGGGGTGGAGTGAGGGAGGGGAAAAATCGGAACAGAAGCGAGTGCAAGGGATAATGTTGTAAAAAAATTACCCTGACATGGATTCTGTCAATATAAAGTTATTATAAAATAAAATAAAATATTAAAAAAAAGAAAAAAAAAGAAAACTGGGACACTGATGCATTGTTGGTGGAGTTGTCAACGAATCCAACCATTCTGGAGAGCAATTTGGAACTATGCTCAAAAAGTTATCCAACTGTGCATACCCTTTGATCCAGCAGTGTTTCTACATTATTATTCTGTAAGGAATGACCTGCAGGATGAATACAGAGAGGCATGGAGAGACTTATATGAACTGATGCTAAGTGAAATGAGCAGAACCAGAGATCATTATATACCTCAACAATGATACTGTTTGAGTATGTATTCTGATGGAAGCAGATCTCTTCGATAAAGAAAGCTAATTCAGTTTCAATTGATCAAGGATGGACAGAAGCTGATTTGCTGTAATTAACACTTTCTCCGTGATTTTTCCAGAATCTATCTGATCTGGACTTTAGTGATAGTGACCTTTCTTGAAGGTTTTTTAGTCCCTCTTGAACCAGAGAGTGGTTTCCTTCTGAGAAACTCTGTTAAGAGTTTTGGTTTCACGTGGGTTTTTAAGAGAAAGTGGGAGATTTGGAGCTGCTCCTGGACTTTACACCACCATCTTGGCTCCACCCCCAGAAGCTTCTCCCTAATTTATTTGTGATGCCATCCTTTATGTCTAAATCATATATTCATTTTGACCTTAATTCATTACATGTCATGAGATATCTGGTCTGTGCTTAGTTTCTGCAAAACTGTTTTCTCATTTTATTAGCAATTTTTGTCAAAAGATGAGTTCTTGCCTCAAATGCTTAGAAATTTGGGCTATCATAAACTAGACTACAATGATCATACAATACCAGTGTGTATTGTGAATCTATTTCTCTATTCACCACTCTTTTTTAGCAAGAATTATATTGTTTTGATGATTATCCCTTTTAAAATAGTCTGAAATCTCATACTACCAGGCTGCCTTCCTTGAGTACCTTGATATTTTTAACTTTTTGATCTTCTGAATGAATTTTGTCTTTTCCAACTCTACAAAATCATTCTTTGGTAGCTTAATTGGTATGACATTGAATAAGTAAAGTAACAGGTAGAACTGTCATTTTTATTATATTACTTTGGCCAATGAGTATTATTATGTCTCCAGTTATTTAGATCTATCTTTGTGTGAAAAGTGTTTTGTAATTGTATTCATACAGTCATTGGATTTGTTTTGGCAGGTAGAATCTCAAATATCTTTTATTGTCTGTAGTTCATTTTTCTGTTCTTAGAGGAGAATGCTTGTTAAAGATGATGATTTTACTTCTGCATTAGATTCTAAGCTCCTTCAGGACAGGAACTGTCTTTTGCATCTTTGTATCCCTAGTGCTGAGCATAGTACCTAGTATGTTGTTCAGCTGGTTCAGTTGTGTCTGCTTCTTCATGACCTTATTTAGCTTTTCTTGGCAAAGATACTAGAATAGTTTGCCATTTCTTTCTCCAAATCATTTTACATTTAGAGAAATTGAGGCAAATAGGATTAAGTTACTTGCCCAGGATCACAGCTAGTAAATGTCTGAGGCTGTATTTGAACTTAGGTCTTCTTGATTCCAGGTACATATAGAGATACTCATTGTTGATTTAATATAAATATATATTAACTAATTGTCCTTTTGCATGAAATGTGTAATAAAAAAATTAGGCAATGTAGAAAAATGATTTTGAGAGAAATTGGCAAGTAACTATTATAATTAAATGAAGTAACTCTGCAGGTATAGTGTTATTTGTATTTAAATCTACCAATATATTTTCCTAGAAAAAGAACTCTAAGAAAGTAGCAATTCTACCTCTTAAGTGAGAATAGGACATGCATGAGTGTATTATTTGTAAGCTAGATGTTTATATTCAGGAGATTTTTATTTATAATATTCCTAATCTAGGAGAAAGATTTATTTAAAATCAGAGAATTCTATATTTAGATATGAAAAGGATTATAGAAGCCAGGTATTACATGTACTCACTTGACAAAGATCACACAGGTAATGAGTAATATAATCAGGATTTAGATCTTAGTCTTCTTACTTTATATCCAGTACCCTTTAAATGTACCATAAGAGCTGATGGGCTCATGAACTACATTAAGAGAGACAGGAATAAAGAAAGGACACAATTTTTTTCTTTGGCTGACCATATCACTAGTATTCTGTGTATTTTAGATGCCGCAGGTTCCCACTTGACACCAATAAGCTGGACAATGTTCAGTGGAGAGTCACCAGTATGGTGAAAGGATCTCAATTCACGTCACATTAAAAGATGAGGAAATAACCTGAAGAAAAGAAGACTCAGGAGTATATAGTCCCTGTAGTCAGCCTTTGAGGACCTGTCATGTAGAAAAGGATTAGACTTCTCTTTGAATCCAAATGACAGAGTCAGGAGCGATGAGTGGATATTAGAAAAACATAGCTCATGGCTTCATGATAGAAGAAGTTTCCTATTAATAGAAACTTTCCAGTGCAATGGCTTTCTCAAAAGCTGGTGGGTTTCTCCTCTTAGAGAGATAGATCTTCAGGAAGAGACAAGATAATCTTTTTTCAGATATGTTATAGTGTAGATTCCTTCTGAAATATGTGTAGGATGGGCATCTAGATGGCACAATTCACTGTGCCCTTAATTGAATTGGAGGACCAGATGTCTTTTGGAATAGAAAACTACTAAAGTCATTTGAAACTAAAAAGTTCTGTGATACCACAGGCTTTCCACAATTATGGTGAATACTTTGAAAAGGCAATACCAAACAATATTTGGGAGAAAGAAACTATTAATAAATAATATAATAAAATTTTCTCTCATTGAAAAATAAATAGCATAGAGCCAAAAAATATATTGGAGGAATTGAAATTAAAGATAGACCCACAAGCCAGGGCTATTTGGAAACTTAATTTCAAGAACTATCTGAATGAACTTTTCAACCATGTAACAATATCAGAAATATACTTTTTGATAATTACTGATTTCTACTTTTTAAATCTTAGTAGTATTTATTTTATCTATATTATATTGTGTTACATTTTCCAATTTTTCTAAAAATATCTTTTAGCATTCATTTAAAAATTATTTCTTTCCATCCTTCCCTAATTCTTCCTAAAACAATAATATAGTTTACATATGTGCAATCATATTGGAAGAATGAGTGATTTCTCTTTTGTCCCTGGTTATATATTGCTTTGGTACTTTAAATCTTGAATATTTCCTGCTAGTGGTATTATTTTTTTCCAGATATGTTCTTTCTCTTTTTAGTACTGTTTACTATTTCATAGTAGAATAAAAGTGATCACCTAACAGAAAATAAATGATGTCCTAAATTCTAAGAAGTAGAATGTGCTGTATGGCCTGATAAAATTCCCTCTTCTCAGTCTTTGCAGTTTTTGGTTTATACTAAATACAACTGTTGCATCTTATTTGTCCTGATGAGTGAAGATCATTGTGTAAATATGAAAAGGGTTCAATTTGGTTATCTTGCAGAGGAAGTGTTAATTACAACATTCATTTAGCTTAATTATTACAGTTTGATTAGGGCATGTCTCCAATCCATCATCAATTTATTTTAATCAAGGCTGGGTGGGTTTGCTTCTTTTGGTGCTCTCAGTATCATTAAAGGGATACTAGAAAGAAAGGCTAATCTGGAAATGCCTGTAAGCATAATCAAACTTTTTCTTTGTTTCCTCAAAACAAGCAAGATCACTTAAATTCATGGATTATTTGTTCAATATTTTTCAAGGTAAGTTAGTTAATGAAAAGTAAATTCTCTAGAGATTCTATATCTTTTTCTATATTGATCCATTTAAAATCTTAGCTGTTGTGTTTAAATCCAATGTACTGGTATTTTTGTTTGTGTCAGAGAGGAGCACAGTAAAAATAGTTTGATCTCGCTTGAAGGTGGAAGTGAAGGAGTGTTGAGACTTCAGTTCTAATATTGTCTTCTTAGTATTGTGGGATCTGAGGAATCTTTGAGCTCTCTAACTCTATTTTTCCATTTGGAAAAAAAAAAGTCTTCTCTTAACCTCTTATAGGAAGCAGGAAAAATTGTTTACAAATTAAGTAAAGTCTTTGAATGAGTTCCAGATGTTATTTTGTGAGGTGAATTTTTTTAGTTCTTTGATAATTACTGCAGTTGTTATATTAGTGCCTAATATAATAATGTTTTTCACACAGAATAGTTTTTAATGTATTCTTGTCAATAGACATGGGTCTGTGAGTATCCCAGAGACTACAGAATCAAGACTGAAAGAAAGCAAACGGACTTTTAAAATGTCCTTTGCAAGCAGATAGATGGAGGAAAAAAATTTGGTCTTAAATAACACCGTGTCTACTTTCTCAAAAAGACAATTAAATTTCATCTTCCTCTACTGTTCTCTTTTTATTATGCTCTGCATGCTTTCCTTTAATTTTAATTCATTTCCCAAATGTTTCATTTTAGTTGCATTCAGTTACTTCTGATGTTTTTATTTCTTAATATCTTTCTTCAGTCTGAGTATTGGAAATGGAAAAGGGGAAAATATAAAATGCTGAAAGTGAGGATTGTGTAAGAGTAAAGAATATGAAGGCAAGATGTGGGATTGAGATGTAAGTGTTGGTGAGAGAAGTATCAATTATGATTTCCTTATTTTTTTTTCCTTTCACATTTTCTCCACAGTTTTATGAGCGGTCTTCTTCATGATGTCCTTGTTTTGAAACACAACAATTAGAATTACCAAGAATGGGAAACGAAGCATAATTTTTCCCTTGTAACATCAGTGTTCCCTTCTATTATTATTAAATTTAGATTAGTTCACACTTACATTCATTATAAATTAATTGAGCAACAAAATAACTCAGCGCTGACTCAGCAAATCTTTCTGCCTACTTTCTAGTATAGTTATCATAATTATGGTCATCCTAAATACAAATAATTATTATTCTTCCCAATTAATATTTTTATTGAAATAAAATTTTATTTTGATAAATACAAGCTTGTTGAGCATAAGGTCCATGTGTTGTCTATTTTTATCCCAGTGTCTAGCCTTGTACCATGAATAAAATGTGTGGGTACCTTTAGATCTGTAAATCCTAAAATTATGAGACTATTCATCCATTTGAGCATTTAATTGACTTCTAATACATTATATTATATATATTTTCTCATTGGGGTATGGTAAAAATGTTTGAGGTATGTATTATAGGTATTGTTCCCTCCATTTTACAGGATAAGAAGGAGGCTCAGAATTTTTAATGGGTTTGCTCATACTCCCATAACTATTAAAATATGATGATCGCAGAATTTGAACTCAAGTATTTTTGTTTCAAAGTTTAATATTTTCTTTAAAAAGGGGACACCAATAGGGATAACAATAATTATTGTAGCTGATGTGAAATATGCTCATGTGTCTACATCTAGGCCAGCAGTGAATATATGGTGAGCTCATACAATGAAGCCTAGGAATCCAATGGATATTATTGCTCACACCATTCCTATGTAACCAAAAGGTTCTTTTTTTGCCTTGCTTTAGAAACTATGGCTTTAGTTTAAAAAAAAATGATAAAGAACAAATTAGGGAATGATTTCTACCATTTCTCCATTGAAATTCTCTTCCCATACATTTTCTTGACCTGGAAGGAAACATTTAGGCAAAGGTGGAAGGGAGTGAATGGAGCTAAAATCACTGAAGAAAAGGTAGAATAATGCAAAGTCTCGTTTGTTAAATATCTGCTTTACACCTTTACCTAGAATTGGCTAGAACTGGCCCCAAGAGCTCTAGTTAACCAGAGAATTCTAAGTAATGTGGAATAGTTGAGAAAATTTCTCAAAAAAGTTTACATTTCTCACAGAAGAGAGCATTAATATTTTAGTGAATAGGTACATTAGGTGTGATTTGTGTCACTAGGGAGCTAAATCTATTTGGATTTCAAGTTAACTGTGAAATAATTTGGATTATTTTCTTTCATGAGCAATGTTCCAGTTTTCTTAGTATTTATGGAACCATGCCCAGGGAAGGCATAGCCTAATTTAAACTTTTCCATTGCCTTAAAAAGGATTGCATTTGATTAAAAATTTGCCCAAGAATGCTAAGTGCCAATCAACAAATTGTAAACTATTTAAATATGCTTTCATTCCTTCATGGTTTTCAAGAACCTTGTTTCCATTTTGACTACCAAGATTTACACTGAGAAAATTTATAATGAGGTACAGACACACAAGAGAAGGGAGAATCCAAAATGCCTCCATGCCTTCAAATGTAGAAAATAGGGAGGATCTTAATACCTCAATAATATCTGGATTACAAAGGCATTGATAATTTTTTAAAAAGTGTAATGTTTATTCTAGTATATTAAAGTTGGGTATGTAAAGAACACAGCTTTAGTTCAATTCAATAGATACTTATTAAGTGTCCATTATTAGCAAGGCAAAGTGCTAGTTACTAGAGGTTCACACGTAAAATTCAGTTACTCTTGTCCACAAGAAGATGGGTTTCAAAATATGGACAAATAAGTAAATAAAAAGTAAATTTGAGTGGAAGTGATGTATAGTTTAATTTTCTTTTCCTCTCCTCTTCTGATACATTCATAGACCTGAATAAACTTCATCTCTAAGTCACTTTGCTTTTTAAATGACTCTAATTTATTTTTTTTTAAAGTCCAGGAAGGATAATTTTGTTCTCAGCTGGTGACCAAAACTGAATTCATTTCTAAATTCAAAAATGTTTGCGAAGTTGTTAACTTGAGAGTTGTGGTTTTCCTATCCTAGTAAATCTTTTTTTTTTTTTAACTGATTATAAAGGCAGTGCTCAATTTCTTCTTAGTCTGAAATTCATTGCTGAATATCCTCCCCCCTTTCTCTTGCTTTTTTCTATCTTCTTTTTTTCCCTTTTCATTTGGGCCATTGTTTCACTTTCAAGCATGGCCAAACTCTTGTTTAATTATTTCAAATTGCTTTTCAGTAAAAGTAGAAAGATAGTTAATCTCATGTGAATTGAGAAAAAAAGATCTCTCCATTTTATTTGCCCTTTGGGTATGTAATGTCCCTCTTTACTTTTCATTTGCTCCTAACTTCTATATCAGAAGAAAGGACAAAAGTTAGAATAAATAAAATGGGGTCCTTTAGACAGCTTTACTCATGTAGTTACATTGAAGATAGAAAACATGAATGTGCAATATTCATTACCTGGCATGTGTAAAAAGTTTTGTGTGGGGGGAGAGAGGAGTTTTCCACCAATTTCAACATATTCTCCCCTTTTAGAGAATGAACATTCATGCTGACATCTTTTTAAGTGCATAATTAGTAAGTCTTGATTAGGTTCCAATAAATACAGCTTCCCACAGAATGATTTGGCTAACTGGCATGTAAGAGTCCTGGATTCAGTGCAACTACAATTTTGCAAAGGAATATAAAACTGTGTAGACTAGATTTTCCTTCCATCCTCATCTTTTTCTTTCTTCTCTCTACCCCCATCATTCTCTCTGTGTCTCTGTCTCTGTCTCTCTGTCTCTCTCTCTGTCTGTCTGTCTCTTTGTCTCTGTCTCTGTCTCCCTCCTTTCACCTTTCTTTTTCTTCCTTTCTTTCTCTCTCTTTTTCTTTCTTTTTTGTGGGTGGGGAAAGGAGAAAGGAAGAAAAAACTGACTATATGAAATGTGAAAATTTATTTATTTATAAAATAAAAAGTGAGAGAAAGGGCAAAAAAGAAAAATAAAGTAGAAAGAGAAAGAGAAAGACAGAAAGGAGGAAGAAATAAAAGACAAAGAAAGGGGGAAGGACAGATGGATGGATGAAGGGAGGTAGGGAGAATGAGTGAACTATAGACCATTTATTTCAAATACCAGCTATAATTTAGTGATATGACAAGTGACCTCCTTAACTGGTCAAAGTATTTATAAATTCAATTTTTTTTCATTTCTCATTTGTAAATGTTCATAATTCTTTCTTTATCTTAGAAGAGTATTGTGAAGAAAATGAGCAGTGTAGGGTGGGGGGTTTTTATTTGTTTGTTTTGTTTTCCTTTTACTTTATATAAACAAAGTCCAGGAACCCTGAAGACACTTGGCTATTATATTTGCTTATATTCTAATCTTAATAAATAACTAAACTTATTGATATTCTATTTAGATGAGGTTTAAGATTTTGGAAAAATGAAGGTACTAGAAAAACCATTTACTCCTGCTTTTTAATTCACATTAGAAATGTCTGTGTAAATAGCATTTAACCTAGCATTTTCCCTCACTTTGTATATGATTTTATACAGCTCATTTCACTACTTTAGCTTCATTCATGGTCTCACTTCAAATCTAATACTTTTTAAAAAATGTTTTTGACCTATTGGCAATCTTTTGTCATTTCTCTTTGTGTTTTGTTTTACTTGTAAAGAAAGTAATACTTTTAAACAGATTTTTATGCTTTTCTTCTGACGTATTTCCATGAATAAATAATGATTGTTCTTGATTCCACTGTGGGAAAAATAAATGCAGCAAAGAAAGGATGAAAAGAAGGAAGGAAGGAAAGAGGGAAGGAAAGAAAGAAGGGAAATAGGGAGGGAAGGAGGAAGGAAAGAAAACTGAGAGGAAGTGAAGGAAATGAAAGAAAAGAATAAAAGAGAAAAGCATTTTTGTAAAATAATAATTCTTTCCTCATTTTAGATTGGTTGCCTATTCTCATTTTAGATAAAGAAATTAAACAAGGAGCAGTATCCTTGAAAGTTAAATGAACAATTTCTAAATTGAGTAAACATATTTCTCTATCACTGAGTAGGTATGGGAACACAATGGGACCTCTATAATTCCTATAGGTATATGAAAAAGATTTCAGTGAAATTTTTTGTTCATTTATTGTGTTGATATTATATTGAATACCTGAAAGCAAGTTACTGCTCATATACAATTTTTTTCTTCCTTTTGGGGGTATTCATAGAAATACTATTCAGACATAGTTCTTAATCTTGCCATCTAAGTCCCCTAGATTCTTGAAGGCCATACTAATACAATAAACTCTATGTTAATTTCCACCAAATTGAAACTCCTTTGCTTATGTGTCATTGTCTGTCAAGGACCACAATGTGTCAGGGAATACATCATTATCTTCTTTCCAAGAATTAGTCAGCTAAAATGAAAGAGACATTATCAAAAACAATGATTGTGTTTATTTTTTTGGGTCACAGTAAAACATGCAATCAACAAAGATACAAAATGGCATTCAATAGTTTGATTACCCTCCTTTCTCTCAAACTAATTTAAAAAAAAGTGATCACAGTGTGTCTTTGAACCTAAGAAGTGTATATGTATGTGTGCGTGTACATGTGCACGTGTACTCATATGAGAATACATATACATGAACAAATTGTAATATATGCATAAATATGTGGGTACATATATATCAATGCATACTTACAAAATATATTTCTAATTATATATAATAAAACTATGTAAATATATAATATATACACTATCATAATCTATAAAATATATACTTAAGAATCTTTTTTTCCCCTTTTGAGTCTAGTTAGTTTTTTTTTTTTTTACATGATTTGCTTGGATTTAATTATTTCTAAGATTTATTATAAATCTCTCATCAATCCTCCAAAAAATAGTGCCTATACCCTAAGTGACAGTTATGTCAACTTCTATAATTTTGCTCAGGAAAGAAACATGGAGTTTGATTGTACTTTTAGGGATGGGGTAGGGAAAGTCTCATGATAGAGTATCTTTAATTTCAAATTCAAAATATGAAGGTATAGGAATGAGGGCAATCCCCAACACTCTTTATTTAAAAAAAGGAAAATCATTTTTAAAAACCATAATTATTAACTTAACAAAGGAAGACCAGAGTTATGTTCAAAGAATTCATGTTTGAAGTAGTACATAATCCTGTAATTGCTACTTCTCAGTATAGTTCTGTATATATGTGGGAGAAAGCCTTTATTTAAATCATGGCACATTATACATCAAAGCAGTTTCTGTCAAAGATGGTTTTGTTTCTTAAATTATTTTTTTTAAATCTGAGAACAAATTTTCAACTGACAGAATCATGAGGAAAGGAAGGAAAAGAGACTTCTATTACACTTTCAAGTAAATTCTTTCTATCTCAAAGAAACTGCCATACCAGTTCCTATATAAAACTACTCCAACTATCATTAAGAATCTTCCCACTCCCACCACAATATAAATGCAAATATAAATCTGTATTTATATATACATGTACATATGATTGGTATATCAACCCCTTGAAGTATATGGGATGTTCAGGAAAGACTAACACCTCTGGTGTGAAGTCTTGCCAGACTTTTTTCAGGGTTACTCATCCATCTTTAGTATCTGTCACTTAACTCTCATCTGTGACTCCAAGAATCTGTAATATGAGGAGAAGCCATACCCCAGCCATACCCATACCCTGATAAAAGGCTAAAACCAAGTTGAAGGTAACTGACAGGAATAAAATGCATTGGTGTGTTAAGTGTATGTCTACTGCAAGCATATGAAGACTTCCTCCACGTGGAACGAGCAGATGAGAACAATTTGTTCCAATGAACAAGATGGTGACTGAAGTAGGTGTGGTGGAGTTCTTAGAGCTTGGTCAGACATTGAAGACATCAAAATCATGCATTGCCCTGGGTCTTCCTTCACCAATCATCTTGATTTTGGTCTTGCTACATGACTACAATAACAATGAAAGAGAGAGAAAGACTGAGGACTTCATGCAGCTCTGCCTCATATCAAATTCATGTACAAGTCTATCATCTGGTGATATCATTGATCCTCTTTGAAAATGAAGGATTAATAATAATATCTACTTTATCTATCTCTATCTCTTTATCTTTCTATGTACCTATCATCTATCTGTCAGTATCTGTCAATATATCATTTATCTTTACAGTATGCCCTTCCATAGTAAATTTGTAAATGGTCAGGTAAAAGACCTACAGCTCAAAGGAACCTTAGAGATAGAATCTAAATGGTACAGTAAAGAGAGTACTGAACTTGCAATCTCAGACATTAGCTGTATGACCATAGGCAAGACACTTAATTCTGTTTGCCTCAGTTTCTTCTTCTGTAAAATGAGAATAATAATAAGACCTGCCTCCTTGGATTGTTGTAAGGATCAAGTCTTGGCACACAGTAGATACTATATAAATGTTGAGCAGATAGGTGGTACAGCTGATAGAGTATAAGGCCAGGAGTTAGGGAGATTTATCTTCCTGAGATCAAATCTGATCTCATCTGA
This sequence comes from Antechinus flavipes, assembly GCF_016432865.1. Taxonomy (NCBI): domain Eukaryota; kingdom Metazoa; phylum Chordata; class Mammalia; order Dasyuromorphia; family Dasyuridae; genus Antechinus; species Antechinus flavipes. Next base: position 556,814,911 of record NC_067398.1, on the reverse strand, counting down.
TTTGTTTCTACTATTTTTGTAGTTCCTATTGTTGCTACTATTATTATTTACAATGAATCCCCAAATTACATTTTGTGGTCACTCCCTCACCTATTCAGGGCTTCTCATCCTTTGGGGTTTTTAGTCATGCCCTCCAGTATGGTGAATCTACCAAGTTCTTTTGAGACATTCCAGTTCAGAAAACTTTTCTGTGCTAATTTATAAGGGGAGTAACTCTTCTCTTTCCTTGGAGGAGGATTGTTTTTATCCCTCTCTTTCAATAGCAATCATATCATACTTAGTTTAGGATGTTGGAATCTTTGATGGAATTTGTTAGTTTTTTTGACTTCTATATAAAAAAAAGGCTCTATAGCTTCAATTTGCCTTTTCAGACATTTTTCACGTGATTTTCTTCACATGCTCTAGAATGCTGCCAGATTGATGTCCTTGCCATTCTCTAATCTGGATATGCCATAGTCTACCTCTATATATTTGTATAATACTTCCTTCAGACATAACTTGGTTTGTTGTACTTCACAGATATTACATTTTTTTTTTTTACAAATATAATTTTTTTGGCAACCCAGGATCTAGCAAAGTCTACAGGAAGCATTTTTCTGTGGAGACCAACTTAGTACCCTGGATGCCTTAGAATCAGCCAGAGTCAGGATAAGCAAAAGTCGTTGGTCTTTAAGATGAGAAGTAAAGGAGATGGACAAAAACTCCAAGAGCTCCTCTCTCCTCCTTGTCCACAGTTAAAGTGACCCTGGCTTAATTTACTGCACCCCCTAATTCCTCCTACAATTATCTGTATACATCAAAAGATTGAGCTAGCACAAAATAGTAGGAAGGGCCATTTTCCAAGCATATGCTAATAGAGTATCATCCAATTGGTAATTAGCCTTAAGTGTTCAATTGTCTGATTCCAGTGCACCTATTCAAAGTTTCAGCCGTTTACATCTCCCGCTTTCTTTTGTTTTAGAACACAAGTGGTCACGCCATCTCTGACTTCTCAGGGAGGTGAGAATCCCAAAAAGGAGGTGATCATGCCCTCCCTGACTTCTCAGGAAAGGAGGTAAAAACATCAAAAAGGAGGTGATCAACCCCCCATCCCCCTGACCTCTCAGGAAGGGAGGTGAAAAACACCAAAGGGAAGTGGGGAGTCAAGCTAGATATTGCTAGCAGGTTTCTGGGCTGAAGGGTCTTTCTAGAAACAGGTATGCATAAACCCATCAGCATAGCAGGTTTTACACAAGCACATAGCGATAAGGCACAGACTATTAGTGATGACTCTCCCCATAGCCAGTGCAGGCTCAATGTGATGTAACAAATATGAATTGTACATGCAAATAGTGACATAACAAACAATATAAATCAACATGGTGTTGTAAAAGATTTCCAGAAGTCCTAGGCGGATATGTAAATAACAATCACACATACGCCTCATTCAGCAGCCAAGAGACAGTCCAAAAACCAATCTATTGTCCATTGCTTCATATGTCAGGGAATCCAATGATCCCTGTAAGTTTTTGAAATACTGTAACAGTCTTTTTGTGTGTTAGGGAATCCAATGATTTCTGCAGATTTTTAAGTCCTGCAACAGCCTTATCATTTCTCAGAAAATCCAATGATTCCTAAGGGTTTTCAACACCTACAACAGTCTCATCATGTCTCAAAGAAGCCAGTGATGCCTGAGGGTTTTCAAGTCCTACAACAATCTTTTCATGTCTTAGGAATTCCAATGATTCCTAAGGGTTTTGAAGTCCAGCAATTTTTGATGTCCATGAGTCAAATGCCATAACTGCCATGCTTTTTCAGTGGTGGGTACAGTAAGCGATGGAACTACCCGATGTTTCTTGGGTCTTCTTTTTCACTTCAAGGGTCTGCTCTGTCTCTCTCCATTGGACAAGGAGAATATGACTCGTTGGCACCCATCTGATTCCTTCTCCATCTGTGGAGATACAAGCAAACCCTCTCCCCCAGGCAGTTAATTTATCTGGTCCTTCTATTCACCACTTTCTAGGTTTCTCCATATCACCTGGCGATTATCTAAAGATAGTGGAACTGCTGGCTCTGGACACTGTCTGCCAGAGCCAGTGCATCTTTGTCAAAAATCAATAAGTTAATAGTATAAAGAACTAGATTTAGAAGTTCTCTAGGATTACCTGTGGCTCCCCTTTCTTTTGTTTTTGGAGGATCATCTTGATATGTCTGTTTCTCCTCTCTACTATTGCCTGTCCTTGAGGATTAAAAGGTATGCCAGTGCTATGTAAAATCTTATACTGTGCACAAAAGTGTGCAAAATGTTTAGAAGTATATGCAGGTCCATTATTTGTTTTTATTGCTTATGGCACACCCATAATTGCAAATGCTTGTATAAGGAATTCAATGACCACTTGGACTATCTCTTTTGCTGCTGGTATTGCAAAAGTGAATCCTGAAAAGGTATCTACTACAACATGGATAAAAGATAGGCAACCAAAAGATTTATAATGGGTCACATCCATTTGCCAAATTTCATTGGGTCTCAAACCATGAAGGTTCTTCCCTAAAGGCAGTGTAGGAACACGGAAAGGAAGGCAAGCTGTACAGGCTTTTACTATGCTCCTAGCTTCCTCTCTTGTTATTTCATATTGTAAATGTAAAGCTCGAGCAGCCTGATGATATTTAAAATGAGGTTCTTGGGCTTCCTGAAATAAAGTAGTATTGGTCAACATGGGTAGAAGGCAATCTGCCTTTGAATTACCATCAAAAATAGGACCTGGAAGTCCACTATGAGAGTGGACTTGCAAGATATAAATCTTACCTGGATACTTTCTCACTTGCTCTTGAAGTTCCTTAAAGAGCTGATATATAATAGAGGCTACAAATTTTATTTGGACTGTGGCAATTCTTTGTACTGCACCTACTGAATAGGCCAAATCAGCTATTTATTTATATCTCCTGGATAATAAGTAAGAGCTAGAATGATTGCATAACAATTCATTCTGCTGAGTGGACTGAAAAGGAGTTCTGACTTCTCTCTTTATAGTTAAGTCATGAGAGTATACAGTGCAAATATTATGTTTGGATGCATCTGTAAAGATAGTTGGTCCTTTAAGAGGACCTTTAGAAACTTTTTATTCAAGAATCCATAGCCAATCATGTAATAGTCTGGTTATCTTTAATGGAAACCTGTGTGTAAAATTTGGAGCTGTGGCCAATAAAATTTGCCACTCTGGGATGATTTCACAGAATACATTAATTTGTGCATTAGTATAAAAGGTGTATATCTTGTCAGGTTTTATCCCAGATAATTGTACTGCTCACTTAATGGCCTTTACTAAAATTCTAGCCACAAGCACTGGTAAGGAGTAAAACTTTGTTCTGGTTGTGCTGGGGGATTCACCCACTCAATCACATTGTTTCCTTGATGAAGGACTGCTGTGGGTGCCTCTTGTGTAGCAAAAACTGATATTTCCAAGGATTTTTGAGTGACTCAACCACATTGGATAAAGCCAGTTCAACTTCTCTCAAAGCCTCTTGACTTCTTTTGTAAGCTGATGTGGTGAGTTTAAAGCACTGTCTCCCCTTAAAATGTCATATAATGGTTGCAATTGATAGGTAGTCAAACCTAACACTGGACACATCCATTGTATATCTCCTATCAATTTCTGAAAGTCATTTAAGATGTTTAGCTTCTCTGTTCTTAAGGACAGTTTTTGTACTGTAAGCACCTTCGGGTATACTTCATATCCTAAATATTGAAAAGGAGCATGTCTTTGAATTTTTTCTGGAGCTGTGTGCAATTTGCAGTTCCATAGTGTTTCTTTAGTCTTTTGTAGACATGTTTCTAACATTTGTTTCTCAGGTGCACATCCCAATATATCATCCATGTAATATAATAACATAACTTTTGGAAATGCTTTTCTTACTGGAGTAAAAGCAGCAGCAACATACATTTGGCACATAGTAGGGCAGGCTGTTTTTCATTCCCTGTGGCAAAACTGTCCATTCATATCTTTTATAAGGCTCAGCTAAGTTAATGCTGGGCACTGAAAAGGCAAATCTTTTCATAAACTCCTTATCTAGAGGGATAGAATAGAAACAATCCTTAATGTTTATAACCCAAAGAGGACATTCTCTAGGCAACTGAGTAGGAGATGGAAGTCTAGGCTGAAGAGTTTCCAGTTTCCATCTGTTCCTTTACCTTTCTTAAATTAGTCAACATCCTCCATTTTCCAGATTTCTTTCTTACAACAAATACTGGGGAATTCCAAGGACTTAGAGAAAGTTGTAAGTGTCCTTGGTCAAGTTGCTCCTATCCTATATCTAATAAGGCCTGAAATTTATCTTTGGCTAAGGGCCACTGTTCTATCCACACTGGTGTATCGGTTTTCCATTGGATAGAACCAGGTGAAAGTGTTGGCAGGCCTTCAACAACAGCCCTGTCTAAAAAACTGAAGTACTCATTTGTAATGCTAAATTGTAATTATAAAATATCTCTTCCCCACAAATTGATGGGGAATTTTTTCAACTATAAAAGGAGTAAAAACTCCTGTTTCACCTTCAAAAGTCCATCTCAAAGGGGTAGCACTAAGCTGCTATTGATCCTCCTACACCAGACATATAGGTGTCTGCCTTAATCTTTGGCCAGTGACTGGGCCAGTTGGCACCTCTAATGACTGTATGATTTGCACCTGTGTCTACCAATCCTTCTAATGGTATGCCATTTATATAGATAATGAACATCACAGCTGCTGTCCAGTATATTCCTGGATTTTGTTGCTTAGAGTCAGAATCTGGGCAACTATCACCAGATTACTTATTAGGAGTCTGTATCAGTAAACCTAATGCTACTACTTCTCCTGGTTGATAAGTCACACATTGTCTTCATGTATTAGTGATTGGGATATTTTCTACACATTCCCCAGTTTTTCACATCAGTATATGGATGGACACTGTTTTGTATGTACTTTTGGGAGGTGAAATGGTCAAGCCTATTGTGCCTGGAAGCAAGGGATCCATAGGCTGGAGAGGAACATATTTCACCTCTCCAGGGAGTATCTCAGTTGTCCCAGCTGCATGTGACTGTTCTCCGCAATTGTGATCCCTTTTTCCCATCAGGTGGCTGCCTGGATGATTGGTCATGTCTGGGTACTGAATTTCTAGGCACTCTGGGTGTAGCATTGGCTTTAATCACAGGGTACATTTCTATTCTCAAATCAGCTATATCCTGCCCTTCTTTAAAAGGATTTAAGTAGTGCCTTTTGTAATCTAGTCATAGGAGGATGTGATTACTGGGGGGGGAGGGGGGGGAGGGAGAGAGGGGGAAGTGCTAGTGATATCACTGCCCCTCCTACTACTTCTCCTTCCTCCATCCCAGAAGGTGAAGTTGATGGGGGCATTTCAAGACCTTCCTCAGGTTTAGGAGGGGTTGAAGCTGCCTTGTGAGGGTGAGAATCACCATGTCCTTCAAGATCACTTAAGTTCTCATGCCCTCTGGTCATATTGCCATTAATCTGTCCTTTGTCTTCCTCTTTTTCCTCACACCTCCTCATCTGACTCTTCTTAAAACTGTTTCTTTGTATCTTTAAGCTCTTTCCTTTCCTCCTATAATTTCATCTTGTACTTTGAATTATGTTTTTTTTTTTTTTTTAATATATACATTACACCTGAATCCTACCCATAATTACAGTAAATTTAAGGCTCCTCCAGAGCATAACTTTTAAATAGTCTTTTTATTAATCTATATCCATGGCATCAACCATTTTCTTGCTCATAGTAAGACCTTAAATACTTGCTGGACAGATTTTTTTTTTAAATTGATTTGTTACACTTATGTACACAATTTTGTGTATCCGAAAAAAACAAACAAACAAACAAACCTGTTACTCCTTTAAATTTTAATTAGAGTGAATTTCTGAGGAGGTAGTAATTGACTTTTGGAAACTAGAAAAAGAATCTTATCCTATAGTTTAGTTGTCTCCTATTATTCAAGCATATTACCTCATTTAACCATTATTATGAACAATTGACGTTTGGGAAAAATAATACTTAAAATTGGAATAGATTGTATGAGGTTTTGTTGTTGTTGTTGTTGTTGTTTCCTTGGATTAAGCATGAATTTAAAAAAGACTTACTGCTTCAGATATAATTTCTTATCATTAAAATAAATTACAAATGTATCAACCAGGAAGTAATGGCTAAGTAGTTATGAACAGATGAAAAAAAGATACAGAAATCATTATGATTTGAATTTTATTTTATTATTTTTAAATATCTATTTTCTTTTCTGAATGGTTTGATATATAAATAAACACTATGTTTCTAATAAATTAACCCAAAAGTAACATATCATACTGTATCAAGAACCTATCTTAGAATCAGGAAAACTTAGACATGCCCTACCTCTAGCACATAACAGCTTTGTGACAATAAACCCTTCACTTAATATTTTATAAATGACATGGTGGAAGAAGTTTCCACACTAGGAATTCCTTAAATAAATGAGCTCACATGTCTAAAACAAAAAAATACATTATTAATTGTATTCTTAGATTGAGAGAAATAGAATTATTTCATGTGCATATTTTATACCTTCTTCTGACTCCATGGTGAATGCTGGGAAATAATATCTGGTTAAAACAGTAAACATCGCAGTAATATATCATAGCTAGCCTCATGTTTATACATATTCTATCTCATGAGAAAAAAATAATGTTCTAGAAAAAAGACAAACAAAATACCTCAATCAATAAAATGACCATTCCTGGTAGAGAAATGATGGGGTCAACGTGCAGATTGAGACATATTTTTTTTGGACTTGACCAAGGTAGGAATTTGTTTTGTTTCACTGTACACATTCATTTATCCTTCCTTCCTTCCTTCCTTCCTTCCTTCCTTCCTTCCTTCCTTCCTTCCTTCCTTTTTCCCTCCCTCCTTTCCTCTTGCCCTCATTCTCTTTTTCCTCCTTCTTTCTTTCCTTCCTTCCTTCTTTTTGAGAGAAGTTAGGGGTTATAGGAGGGAGAGAAAATAAAGTTATTAATTGAAGAAAATTTAAAAGAGAAATTGATGTTATGTGTATCAGAAAATTAAGCAAAAAAATCTTTATTGAACATAGCCTATGTTGAATGTAGCTTAGCATTAAGAAAATAATAGCAATGTGTCTATTCAGAAGAAGTTGCCCTTTTTGAATGAACAGAACATTTCAGTTCAGGGAACACTGAAAGATTTTCTTTATGGAATATAGATAAGTCAAAAACACACTCCTTGAGAATCATAGATTTTCCATGATAGCAATGGAGTAAATAAGAGAGAAAAAAAGAGAGAAGACCCTTGGCTAAAAACTGGGGGAGTGTTTCCATGCATCCAAATATAGGTTACTTAATCTGAATTGTAAAATTAAAGAATAAAATTGCAAAGTATCTAACATCTTCCTACAAACTCAGTATCATGATTTGCATCTGTTAATGAAAAATAAATCAAACATGTAGGCAGTGCTCACACTTTTAATTATAAAGGTATAACTTCTGATAACTATTTTCTATCCTCATTTTATTTTTCACTTTTTTGGTTGTTCAAGGGTAACATTTATGTGACTTTGTCTTCTAAAAAGGAAGTAGAAAAATGAGAAAAATAAACAATAAAAGGTTACATATTCACAAACTTCTTTGGGTTGGCTTCTGAAGGGCATTCTTCACTTCTCCCTATTTGTTGGGTACAAGTTGAAGACATTACCACAAGACACAATTTAATAGATTGAGCTGCCTGTCAGTCATCAGAGTAAGTAGGCCATGCAAGAGGTTGCTTCTGTTTTCTTTTGTTTTAATAGACATCTCTGTGGTAAGCACCTTAATTTGTTGTCATCTTAAGGATCAACAAGAACAGGGAAATGCTTTGGAACACACCAATTTCACATACATTTTTAATACAATATGTTTCATAAAATCCTACCAAAGTGGTTACATCTTGTCAGTAATGGTCCTTCATCTCAAATTCCTGGAGGGTTCTTTATTCAGGGAAAAGAGTGGTCCTGAGCTCCTGGGTACTCTTTAGGAAAAAGAACTGTATGATCATCTGTCTATGTGTCAGTTTAAGTTAGAAATTTCTCTAGCACTGTCAAAATTTGGTCAATAGCAAATAACTTATTGTCATAGTTGATTTCAATAACAGGCATGTATTTGTCAATAACAATGTTTACAATGATGGAGAACACAGCTTATATACGTTGGATTTCTTGTTGCATACAAATCAAATGCTTATGAAGGAGAGGGAGAGCCAAGGCTTCTAGGATTAAACCTACCTTTTGAATTGAGCAAACATTTATGGAGCTCTTTGCTATATAGAGAGAACTTTTTAATGTACCTGTGGAGGTGCAGTATAAAGTTAAACCAAGTCTCTACCCTTATGAGACTGACAACCTAGTAAGAAATAATACTAATATCTATAAAAAGCAAGAATAGATAAATTCCCTTTGACAGGAAAACAAAGTGGCATATAGGGATCATAGAGTGGCCTTAAGGTTGGGTACCATACTTCAGGATAAGTATAAACAAATTGGAATATTTCCAAAGAAGAGTGATTAGAATGCTGAGGCTATTTCAAACTATTTTAATGGCACTCATTCAGAGAATCAAAGGTGTTTAACTTGGAGAAGAAAAAAAAAAAACATTTAGGAGTACCAATTTTTATCTCTAAGTATTGAAAGGTTCCATTGTAGAAGAGGGATTAGTTTCATTCTGTTTTTACCCTAGAACTGAGAGCAGACCTTAATCTGTTAAGTGGAAAATAGATGATCTATATGTAAACTTTGTAAAAATAAGTTGATTTTAATTCTGTTATCTTTTCTCATCCCAACTAGTTTTATTCTCCTACAATATTGCTAGAGGCAGCTGGGCTATTTAGGAAGGAATAAAATTCCAGCCTTTCTGTGTTCATATTGAAATTGGCTTATCAAACTGTCTTGGACACCAGCACTTGGCATTGATGCCTATTGCTTCTATTAATGAGCTAGACAGAAGGCTTATACATTATGCCCAGATCTGGTAATGATACTCTCAATCATTGTAAAATGATATAATGTAAATAAGTTATAGAAAGCTATAATGTAAATAAGTATCATTTCTGTAGCTAGGTTAGATATAAATCCATTTGTATGTTATCTAGCCCTGGACTTCAAATCTCAAAGTATAATTGATCACAGAATTTGAGAGGTGGAAAGAACTTTAAAAGTTCTTAAAAGGAAAGAATTGCACATGTTTAACATATATTAGATTACTTGCTGTCTAGGGGAGGAAGTGGGGAAAGGGAGGAAAAAAAAATTGGAACACAAGGTTTTGCAAGGGTAAGTGATGAAAATTATCCATGCAAATGTTTTGAAAATAAAAAGCTCTAGCAAAAAATACTGAAAAATATATTATTTATTTTATTCTGAACTTAAGAAATAAAACAAACATTTCCATAACATGGTGGAAGAGAAAAAAAAAAGATGATTATACACAAAGTTGTGAATCTATCATGTAGAATTTTACTATTCTTTTAAAATTTATAATTGGGTAGAATTTAACTTTTTTCTTCCCCTCCCCAAGTGCTAAATTCTAGAAATACAAATAGGAAAAAAAAAACAATTCTTGCCCTCAGGGAGCTTAAATTCTAATGGGGAGATACCACATGCAAAAAAAAAAAATGGAAAAACTTATTCTGAAGAGGGTGAAGGGATTTGTTTTGGGCATGATGGGAAAAGATTGTTTAGTAAACTACAATAATAATGCAGGTAACAAATGGAGAAAATATGAAATCCAGTAGTTGTTATGTGATTATAAAGAAGTGATAAGAAGAAATGTTGAAGAAGTAGAATTAATAAAACTTGCTAATCATCAGAGATGGGAGTTAAATCCACAGTTTCTTGCCTCTAAGTACAATAATCTACGTGTACTGCTTCACATGCTATATTTTTACCCAAGATAACCTACATTTATATAGAGAAATTATTCTCTATCTTGATTGATTTGCAGATGTATTATATTAATAAGGTTTTTGCATTTCATTAAAATCAGGAAAAACAAGAGAATTAGGGAAACATACAATTATTCAAAGGTTAGCCCCGATCTATCATTCAGTCAACAAGCTTTTGATAGGGATTTAACAATGCACAAGCACTGTGTTTAGCTCTGGAGGTAAGAAGAAAAATGAAATGATCCTGGTCTTCAAGAAACTATTATTTGAAAGAAGACTACCCACCCTTTTGAATGAAGGAAGGACAAACAACAGCAGTATAAACAACGAATAAAAGGTTGATTGGAGAAGGCATTAACTAACAATTGGTGGAAATAAGAATGTTTTATAAGGAAGGTGGCACTCAGGATACCTTGAAATTCTAATTTGCCTCAGATTTAAAAACTGTCTTGCCCTGAATATTTAATCTTTCAGTCTATGTGTTCTAATCTCTAAAATAATGATAACAGTAGAAAATATTTATAAAGTTGTGTTAAAAAAGATGATATTTTTAAGACTTTGCCCACTTTAAAACATTATACAAATGTTAGTATTATTATTAGCTTCTACCCATCATTGCCTATTTTCATCTCTGGAACATTATGGCCTTTGCAAGATGATAATAACACCTAATTCTCCCTGGTTTAAGCCAAATATTTATATTCTTCAGATGGTATGGGTTTCTGCCCCTTCAACACCTTACATACCATCTTCTAGATGTATTCAAGGGTTTTCATATCTCTCTTGCTATCTCCATAGTGCCTAGCACTTGACAAAATATTCCAGAAATAATCAAACCCAGCCAAGAATGAAAACTTAATTGGCTTAAAATATTAAAAGACATATTCTCCTCTTTAAATTTATTTATTTGTTTGTTTGTTTGTTTGATTTATTTATTTAATTATTTAGATTTATGGCTCACAGAATTCTGAATTTCTTCCTTCCCCCCAAACTGGATGCTCTTAAACCTACTCTCATATTCCAAAATTATGTAATTGATTTGTTTTAGCCTAAATGTAGGACATTATACTTATTCTGCTTCATTTGTTTTTTTTTTTTTTTCTATTGAAATCTACCTTATTAGTTATCAAGATCATTTGGAAACCTGTCTGTCACCCAGTATTAACTATCCCTCCTAGCTTTGAGTCATCTACGGATTTGATAAGCATGCCATACATGTCTTCATTTGAATCTCTTGCACAATGGCAAACTGAGCAGGGCTAAGGACAGGACCTTCAATCATGCCAGAAGAAATTTCTTTGTGTTTTCAGTAGGATTGTTCAAACAGCTGCAAATTCATATCATAGTATTGAATCCAGCTCACATGCCTTTCATTTTGTCCACAAGGATATTGAGAGACTTTGTCAAATGCCTTGATGAAATTAAGATATTCTATCTATGGAATTTCTCTGTTCTATCAGTCTAGTAACCCTAACAGAAAAAAAAAAAAGAAGGAAATGCGATTAGTTTGGCTTAATTTATTCTGAGTGCTGGCTTCTTGTTTTCACTGCTTCCTTTTCCATGGGTTCACAAACCATCTGTTTAATAATCTTTTTTAGAATTTTTCCAGGGACCAATGTCAAGCTTACCCAGTGTGCAATTTCTGGCATTTGTTCTTTCTCTCCTTGTGTAAAACATTCATTTACTCATCTTCTATTCTCCATGAGAACTACAATCACATTTTAAAGTATTTTCATTATTTTGAAATCTAATTCATCTCCAGGATCTAGAGACTTGGAAATGGCTAGTACTCTCTTATTATATCTCTTCTATCTTGAAACTAATTTTCTTTGAAATGTTTTGTCTATCTTTTCTGGTCTGAATATTGTTCATTTTGTGAAAAGAAGATGGAAACAAAATGGCAGGGTAGTAGTTCTGGCCTCTTCTTATTTATTAACACTATAATTTTAAGTATTTGGTCTGTTCTTTTGTATTTAACCTCTAGCTTTTATAACACTTTAAAAAATATTTCCTTTTGTTATTTTTCATACAAGAGACAGTTTGAAGACTAGGATGGCATCAAGGAAATTTGAGTTTGAATCCTCTTAAATACTTCCTAGTTGCATGACAAGGCTAAATCATTTAAACTCTCGGAGCCTTCGATCTTTAGAGGCATGTCCTAAATCTCCTTATTTTCCTGCAGAGTTTTTTCAACTATTTCTTCAGTTTGGGGAGCAGTGCATGTTTTGACTATAAATAGTGTTTCTATTTTTTGCTACAGAAAACTCCACAGAAAAAATGTGTTTGTCTGTTTCTGTGAGTGGTGATTGTACCACCATGTGAGACATGATGTTTGTGAAAGAACTTTGAAAACTTCTTTTGTACACAACTGTGGAAATTGAAACAGTTGTTACTGGTGATATTAATGTTATTTTTCTACATTACCTTTAATTCTTTTTTCTGGGCCAAAATTTAGTTCAGAAAATTAGTTTCAGTCATTTTAATGAAATTACTATTAAGATTAGTCAAATCTTTATCAGATATTCTTCTATTTGAAAAGAAGGACACACAGAAAAATGTTTAAATAGTGGAAGTTTCCTATCATTGCTATATTTGGCAGCTTGAGGTACAATTTTTGTTTTCTATATTGATTCTGTTTTCTTCTATTAGTCTAAATGAATCAAAATGTTATTATGCTAATTCATCCCAGTGTCAAGTCAGTAGAAGAAAAGAAAATTCACAGAATTTGAAATAAGACTATAAAGAAACCCTTCTTTAGCACTGATCATACTTGTAGCCCCCAAAGCTAGAAAGATTGAATAGGAAAACTGCCTACTTCTTTTTCTCATTGTGATGAAAGTAACTGACAAAATAAGTCTACAAAAAGCCTCTGAATTTCACTGCAGAGAATTTTATACATTAGCTATAATGCTGTTTTGAAGGTGGCAGCCTCTGTGGCATTTGTTTTGTTTTTAGCACACAGACTTAGTGATGGGAGACAGGGCAATAGTGGGAGAACTTTGAGCTACAGACTTAAAGTGGCTATATTCCTGTAGCATTCTTAGAAAATCTCAGAGAATGATTTTATAGGCAATAATTTAGTCCAGAATATAAATGGTAGAAGTGATTTTTCTTGAATTGTTTCAGGATGGAGCAGGAAGGAATGGCAAGAGGAAGAGGTAGATGGAAGGATACTTAACAAGCCTATCCAGGAATAAAATGTCAGCTATTTCAAGCTTTTATAAAGAGCTTCTGTGTGTATTTTTGATGCTCTTTTGTTTTTGCCTTAATATTTGTGGACTAGGCAGTTCACCCATTTTAGGTAATGGCCTGTAAGATCAGCAAAATCATGATCATAGAACCAAGCTTACTGGTCTCCCTTAACTATGGTAGTCTTGGTTGCATTACTTGTCAGGTATAGTGCAGGGCTGGACCACTAAATAACAATGATTTATTAGCATTGTACTTCCACAAAATTCTTGGATGTCCAGGTCTGTGTGATGTGCTATTTAAGTACAAAAGGTGAAACCTGTTCAGGTTTGTCCTTCCTTGTGGTGTTACAGAATATCAATTAATCACTCACCATTTACATGTTCACATATATCTATCTTAGCTCCAATGTGATATGAAAAACTTTAGACCCTATTTCCAGTCATGATTATCTGAGAGAATGATGTTATATGATGAAAAAAAGGTTTCTAACTGGGGGAGTCGAAAGAGTTGATAATTGTTATCTGAAAAGAAGTTTGAATATAAATAATGCAACCAGGCCATCTCTTGGTCACATTCATACTTTGTGGAAAGTGAAGCTGTACACTCCTTTGAGCTGCCAAATGTAAGAGGAACATCTGGCTACCTTCCCTATCCAACTGTCTTTCATCGTTAGATGTTTATTCTTTCATAATACTTGGAAAATTGTTATTTTTAAATGGAAATACGCAGGCAACTGTGAATTCAGAAGTTCCCAAGGTCTTATAAATAACTAGAGGCTGTAGCCATGTTCATTGGAAAAGTCGTGGCCAAAATCAGAGTTAACATCTGTTGATAAACATGAAACGATAATCCTCTGAGAATGGTAATATGATTAGTGAATGAGAAATCTTATAATAGAGAAAAGTGCTGATACTATATTCAACAAAGACATGGAAACTCAGGTGCCAACTGGATTGTTTTTCCACTATACATAGATCTCTAAATAGAATTTTATGAGGGCTCTACAAAAGAAGAAATGAACTTTTAGATCCAAAAGTTGGTAGGAATCTTTTGACACATGTATTCTCTATATAGGAACCCCATTCTAGTCACACCTTAAAGTTGAGCCAATTTCACCCAGTGATAACTTGAGCACAAGGAGAGAATATGTCAGTAGTTTGGGTGTAATATTAATGTTGTGTTTTTACTATATTTTCTTAGCAAATACTTTTCTAAAAGTTAATGAATTTAATTGGTCAATTGCTAATGGGAAACATATCATTGTCATCTTTAAAGTAGCTTGTTAGAAATAATGAATCCTCAGGATTACCTCTAGAATCCTAAGAAGGAATGTTCCTCTGGACCCTGAGAAAGAAATAGTCAACTGTGTTCTGTGGGCATCCCAAAGTGTGAGTGTGAATGCCCTCTTAGGGGAATGACACTATGGGGAGTGCTGCATAATGACCCTATAGAGAGTGATATTTAGTTTGATATTGCAGATCACTAAAGTGCTATATTCTTTGTGTTCATGATAGATTATGGCAGGTCAAAACAAAGCATGAAGATCACACTGTTAAAAATAAAATACAGGAATAGTGGAATATTGAGTCTTTACCTCCTCACACAGGGTATTTGCAGGAATTAAAGGAATTACTTTTTTTGTTGGGATCAATACCAGAACACAAGGATCGAAATATTTGAATCACATGTTGGGATATATCCACTTGTTTCACTAAGTCACTGTTGTGTGCAGGTCAAAAATGAAGAGCTTTACTAAGAAAATCATTCAGAATTGGGTGGTAGGTTATGCAAATACACAAGTCTTTCTGTTTCAGTGTGCCAAAGTTTCTTAAAGGTGCAGGAAAACTGTGTTTTGGGGCACATGCTTTAAAAACCTAATTATCCTATAAAGTAACTCCCTTGCCAATTTCTGATTACTCCTCATAGTGTATTCTTACCGGTAGTGTAACAACTAGTCCAATTTTTAAAATGGTCCCCAAATGCTTTCTTATACTTCAGTGAGATGACTATTCCACAGTTAGCCAATTTCACTGCTGTTTTAAGGACTGTCTCCTATATCGAACCTAAATTCTACTTTTCTTAATTTCATCCAATTTCAACACTCTTAAAAATCCTCCCATGGGAAGCAATTCACCTACTTCTTTGAATTCTTCATTCTTCAAATAGAATACTTGAAGGAATTCTCCAGTTTATTAAAAAAAAAAAAAAGGAAAAAAAAAAAAACCTCTCTGAAGGACAAGTAAATAGCTACAAGTTTTAGAAAGATATGTATACACATATATGCTTAGAAACATTTATATAATACATATATGTGAGTATATATGAATTCATGTATGTGTATATAGGATATGTGCATATGTATATGTGCAATGTATTATATGTGTTTATTGTTTATATATATGTATTTTGTCTTTTTCCCTCCTCTTTATTTCTCTGCCTGGGCCTATGTTTATTGAATGCTACACAATGTCAAGGAAGCAGCATTTGTAAAAGGGAATTTATTTAACTCTAGGTGAGATGTACAAATGTAATAATGGGTCTCAACTCGTGTTTAATTTGAAGGCTCCCTCCTCAACAAAACTGTTCATAATGGACAGTTCAAGTCAAATTATCCATTATTGCTCCAAAAGTTTACAATTAAACTATCGATCACAACTGGCAGTGATTCCTCAAGCAGCCTGAATTCAGCTATAGCCATGGTGTATCGGAAAAAGCATTTAGAGGAGAAAAGAGAATGACATGGGCACATACAGTCACATGCACACACACACACACACACACACACACACACAGAGAGATGCACACTGAAGCATCACTCAGGTAATTCTGAAATTAAGGAGCCAGCTTACAATAATAATTATGCACTGTGGGTACAGAGTTTTAATAGACCATGTCCCCTGCAATTTGTGACTTCTATCCCTGTCTGTAAAAATTGGAGTTTAACAGGTTCTGATCCATGGGGAACCAAACTCAGCTTTTAGCCTCCTTCAGACAGTGCAGAATGCATCTTTTCTGGGGAATTCCACAATAAAATGACTGTTATTTATCATTACAAACCTCTTTATCATTTAGTCAATAAAAGGCCTCTCTCTCTCTCTCTCTCTTTCACTTTTTTTTTCCTGTGGTGTGCTCAGAGTAAGAAATCTGTATTATTCTCTCCTGGCCTGAAGGCAGGAGATGTCAAAAGCTAAATCATGATCTGCCCTGGCTTCCTGGCTAAATTGTGTATGAAGGCCTGAGGCAAAAAGGTGCACATGCTCATTATTTGAAACAGGGATTCTCACCCCCCCCCCAATTTTAGTTTCTCTCTATCTCTCTGTCTCTGTGTCTCTTGTCTGTCTGTCTGTCTCCCTGTCAGTTTACTCCTTTACACACTGAGACATGTAACATATTTCTGAAAGCTCAAATATGAAATAAACCAGGTTGAGCTGAATATGTCACTTCTATGTATTTTGGATCAGAAAATAGAGAAGTAAGTTGTTGTGGGTGGCCGAGGAGACAGCAGATTTCACCTTTTGAACTTTTTTGATCATGGTGAAAAATGAATGTTATTTATGAGTGCTTGTCAATGAGAGATGCCTTCATAAAAGCTGAGCAAATCTTTAGAAGGCCAGGTTTTTAGTTAAACAACACTAGGGTTACTGTCACCCTCAAACAAAGACAGAAGCAGATTTCCTTAGTCAAAAGATTAAAGGCTAGATTCCTTTACTTCCCCAGATTCATAGAATCAAAGCACCACAAGACATTGAAGAGATTTCAAAAAAGGTTATCTAGTCCAACACATTCCTAAATCAGATTCATTATATTATTCCTGATCAATTCTCACTCAGTTGTTGCTTTAAGATTTCCAGTATGAAGGAACCCACTACTGCCAAAGTAATTCATTTCACATTTGAAAGATACTCATTGGTAGGAAGTTTTCTATTCATTAAACCCAAACTTGTCTTCCTGCAGCTTTTACCCATTGGTGCTCTAGCACCAAAGATTGCTAACTTCCTCTTCCTATCCTTAATATGTGTTGAATAGTATAGGTCAGGCAAGTTCTGACTTTTAAAAGTTGATTAGTACATTTTCATTATTGAAACAGAAATACATTCTTATAAATATTATATTTGAGTAGTTTGCACAAATCTCCCCAATCACACCAAGAATAAAACACATTAATATAATACTTTACCTTACAAAACACTTTTCTTATGAATATTGTTGTCTCTATTTTACAGAAAAAAATCAATATAAATACTCAATACTCAATAAAAACTCAAATCCCTTGCTACACTGGAAAATCACAGAGAATTGATGAGGAGTTCTCAAAGGCTGTGATAGTGGAAATCAATCTCTGATTTGATAAAACTGGCTGTTGCATGAGCACCAAAGTCACTAAGTTCAGAGAAGATCTGGTTGTTACTTGAAAGATGTATTTTTTTGGTCAAATGAAATTTCAAAGATTGTCAACTAAGTCTTAGATGAAATTATGCTTAGTGTTTATTTTTTAAAAAATGGTTTAACATTAATTTATGCCAAGTGCCTACGTAAGAAGTGGGTGTGGCATCCTGGATACAGGGCTGATTTTGGAGTCAAGATGGTCTGAATTGAATTTCTTCCCTTTGCTAAGTACTTTCCTTTGAGAAAGTAATTTTAACACTTTAATACCTCAGCCAGCTCAGGGAGAACATGTCCAAATTTATATCAATGGAGAGAGTTTCCACACTGAGAACTCTTATGATGATGAAATCACAGAGCTGGTAAAAAATAAAAATGGTTAGCACTATGAAGATCCAAAAGGATCATAATATGTGGGTTTTGCTGTCAAGGATTTTATGCATTAGGGAACTTGCAACATGAAATGATATACTAGGACATAATAGTGTAGAAAAAGTAGACTAGAGAAGCTAAAAATTATTGAAATTCAGAGAAGGAAAAGTTTGATATAGGTCACAGAAGCAGAAGATTTCTATTATAGAGAGAAAGGGACAAAACAAATATTAGCTGCCCACATGCCAGGAATTATTCTTAGTATTTTACAAATATTGATTCATTTGGTCTTGCCAATCACCCTGGGAAGTAAATGATATCACCATTCCTATTTTAAAATTTAGGAAATTGAGGTTAAAAAAAAAAGACTTGCCCAGGGCTACCCAAAGAGTATGGGGCTGAGGCTAGATTTAAACTGAATTCTTCTTGACTAAAGGCTGAGTTCTTCAGCCACTGTACCAAAATACAGGACTTTGAATTGTCCTCTTTTGCTGTGCTTTTATTTTGATAGAAAATATGTAATTGAAGAGTTTTGCAGTTCTCTTTCCTTTTTCACAGGAGAGAGAAAAACAAATGAGTATTTTTATTTATTCACTTGTTTGTTTATGTTTTATGTATATATTCATATGTCTCTATTTCTCTGTGTGCATGTGTATATATATATATATATGTATGTATATATGTATGCTAATATAAATACATATATATATAAATAAGGGTGTGGATGAGTGAGTGGGTATGTGGGTGGTGTTTGTGAAAAAAGAAGGAGACAGAGACAAAGAAAGTGACAAAGAGACTGAGGCAGCCCTGCCCCCTCCTCCACACACACACAGAAAGAGGGAGGTAGAGAGAGTTCTTTACTTTTTCAGTCATACCCAACTCTTAATTATCTCATTTTGGATTTTCTTCACAAAAATTCTGAAGTAATGTGCCATTTCCTTCTCCTGCTCATCTTACAAAAGAGAAAACTGAGGTAAGTAGGGCTAAGTGGCTTACCCAGATAGCTATTAAGTATCTAAGACTAGATTTGAAATCAGGAAAATAAACTGATTTTAAATCTGGCACTTTACCCACTGTGCCAACTAGTTGTCCTCAGATCTATGCTAGAGTTGTGCAAACTTGGCCAAGTCACTCAATCTGAGTTTCATTTTTCTCCCTTGTGAAATGAGGACCTTATTAAATTTCTTGTTTACCTCATAGAATTGCTTTAAGCATTATGAGATAATATGTGTAAAATGCTTCACAAATCTGAAAGTACTTTATTAAGTCAGTAATTAAGTTTGGTATTTATGAAATGGACAAATAGTTACATCATCTCAACTCGCCATTTGTTATTATTGAACTTAACTTTCCTAAAAAAAAATATCAGATTGTTCATCTAGTGTATTTACTATGATACATGGTACATGAGGCATGACTACTAAAGATATCACTGTTTGATAAAGCAGTTTCATATAGAACTATATCATATATACTGTATCAAAACTAAAAAAGGCAAATAAGATTATCTAATCAGTCAAATCCTTTATTTTACAGATGATGGAAACTGAAACCCAGAGAGTTAAGTGAATTACTAGATGTCCTTCAGGGATAAAGATGGACAGAATATGGTTGAGCTTGGCATCAAACTCAAGTATTCTGACTTAAAATGTAGCACTTTATATTGACTAGCATTTAGAGTTTTGTAAGGTTCTTAATGTAGTGAACCTTCACTTCTTTAAAATTTTGTTTTCAATTTCTGAAATAAGAGAAGCATTTCTGTAACACAGAACAATAAAAAGTATGAATGCATATGAAAATGCAAATCTACTATAGACAAATTTGCTATTCTTTCAAATTCACAAACAGTCCCAAAGAATAAGGGGCCTTTCTTGGGTAACAATCATAATATAGACCAATAGAGTATCAATCAAACCTCTTTACAGATTATACCATCTGTATACCATCTGAGGGTTCTAAGCCCCCAGAACCAGTTTTAAAAACAACAGTGCAAAAAACCAAACAAACAAACAAAAAAACCTAGAAGTTTAAGGAAGAACGCTGGCCACTCCCACATTGGGAATATTGCTCTATATTAATGGAGAGTTTCAAATCAAGAAATCATAGCAAACATATAGATAAAACAGTTCCTAACTATTAAAAAGTTCTATGGTGAAAGGGAAGATTAAAGATTCAGTTTCAAAAGAAGATGGTACAGCCAAAAAAGATAAAAGAAAAGACTCAAAGAAGAAATGTCAGTTGCATGGAAGCTCAACAAAAATTCCTGGAAGAGATAAAAATTGATTTTCAAAATTAAATTAAAGTAATAGAGGAAAAAATAGATTACAAAAAAACTAAACAAAGGAAGAAGATTATGAAAATATAATTAATGGCTTGATAAAAGAGGCATACAAAATCCTGAAGAAAATAACTCCTTACAAAACAATTGGAAAAATGTATAAGGGTACAAAAATTCACAGATGAAAATCATTCCTTAAAAAGCAGAATTGACTAAATAGGAAAAAGAAGTATAAAAGCTCACTCAAGAAAATACTGATTAAAAAGTAGAACTGGGAATGTGAGAGTTAATGGGTCCACGAGGCTTCAAGAAATAATAATATAAAGTTAGAAGAATTAAAAAAAATAGAACAAAATGTGAAATTATCTCAGAAAACATAACTGAACTGGAAAATAGATGGATGAGACATAATTTAAAAATGTTTGAATGGCCTGAAAGTCATGATCAAAGAAAGAACCTCAATATCATATGCTAAGAAATTATTGAGAAAAATTGCTACCATATCCAAATACCAAGGGAAAAACAGAAATTACAATAATCTACCAATCATCACCTGAGATTGCTAAATGAAAACTCTCTTGAATAGTATAGTCAAATTCCAAAACATTCAAGTCAAAAAGAAAAGACTTTATTTCCTCCTTCAATAGTATTTTCTTTTTCCAAATACACATATAGTTTCCAGCATTCAATTTTCTAAGATTTTGTGTTCCACTTTTTTCCCTTCTTCCTTTTCTTTCTCTCCTCCAAGATACCAAGCCATCTAATATAGAATAAACATGTGCAATCCTTTTAAATATATTCACATATTTATTATATTGTACAAGAAGAATCAGATCAAAAGGGGAAACAACACAAAAAAAGAAAAAGCAAACAACAAACAAAAATGTGAATATATTATCTGCATTCAGTCTCAATAGAGCTCTTTCTGGATGTAGATGACATTTTCCATCCTAAGTCAATTGAAAGCAGGAAATTCAAAGGGTGTAGTTTTGGAGAAGTATACTTGAAAGAAGTCTACTTGAAACAAGGGGTTAACTCAATGGAAGAGATAATGGTTCTCTAGTTCACATTTATACTTAGTACTTACTAGGGTGATGTAATGGTTCAGTGTGCTGTGATGATGTAATTACAATAGGGTATATAAGGGCTAAGAAGGACTGGAAGATAGATATTCTATCTTTGACCATCCTCATGGTGGCTCTCCTGCCTCCTGCACTATGGGGGACACTGGTTGAGACTGGCAGACAGTCTCTCTGCTGAAGGAGACTAGATCAGACTGAGACTGGGTCAGACTATGATAGACACAGATGTGTAAGAGACAGTAAAGACTTTGGACTCTATTATTGTCCATTCTCCTGGTGTCTATCCTGTTGAGACCAAGGCCCTTCCAGAGGACCTCCAGAAAGCTAGCCCGAACATTACAAAAGTCAGCATAAACAACCCAACAAAATAGAGTATAATTTTTCAAGGGAAAATGGATATTTCATGAAGAAGAGGATTTCTAAGTATTCCTGATGAAAAAAAAAAAAAAAACAGAACTGAAGAGAAAATTTTACTTTCAATTACAAGACTCATGAGAAACATAAAAAGGCAAGCATAAAAGAGAAATCATAAGGGACTCAGTAAGATTCAAATGCTTATCTTTATGTATGGGGAAATGATATTTTTAGTTGCTAAGATCTTTATCATTATTAGGGCAGTTTGAAGAATTCTACATAGAATGAGGGTCCAGGAATGAGACAATTCTGTTGGGATGATGGGAAAAAAAAAGTATACTTTAGAAAGAAAGATGCTCTGAAAGAATAGAGAAGGGAGAATTGAGGAAATTACCTCACATAAAGGAGGCAGATAAGGAAGAGGTTTTACAGTGGAGAACAAAATGGTACCTAGAGGGATGGTAATGCTTGCATATCTTATTCACATCTAATTGACACACACACACACACACACACACACACACACACACACAGATGCATTAGGTAATAGAAATCTATCTTACTCAACAGCTTTCCCAGTGTCTATCTCAGCTGTCTTAAACTCCCTTTTCACCCCAGTGAGACTGATCTTTCTTGAATTTTTCTCCAGTCAACCTTGAGCTAAAGAGTGGTTTTATTCTTTCAGACTCTGTTCAGTGACTTGGTTTCATGTGGTTTTTGAGGGGAAACTGGGAGAGCTCTAGGGACTTCCTGGCTTTACTCCCCCATCTTGGCTCTATCCCTGGAAGTCTATCCAGATTCTTAAAGAAAAAGTTGATTGAATTACAAGAGGAAATAGTAAAACTATAGTTGTGTGAGACCCCGGCTTTACCCGCTCAAATCCATACTAATGTAGCCATAAAATATATGAGAAAAAAATCAAGGAGATGAATTTCAGAAAAATTATATATATTACATCTGTGAAGAAAACTGCATGAGAATAGAAAGTCATATACTTTTATCTCAGTTGTATATTGCACCTTCAGAAAGCTGACCATGAATCAAGACATTAAAAATGTCACAAACACATGCACGAAATCAAAAATATTAAATTCATTTTTTTATATCACGATACAATAAAAATTATGTGTAATAAAAGACTGATGAAGTGGAAACATAATTAAAATCTAATTTGGAGAACTAAATAGTCTAATATTAAACAATGAGTGGCATAAAGAATAAATAATAGAAAGAATCAATAATTTAGTTCAAGATAACAATAAAACTACCTCCCAGAATTAGTGGGATGCAGTCAAAACAGTATAGGGAAATGTTACATCTCTAAATGTATATTCTAAAACAAAAGAGGAGGCACATAAAAATGAATTGGATATTTAACTAAAAAAAAAAAGGGAAAAGAATAATCCCAAATTAAATACTAAATTGAAAATCTTAAAATCATAGGAGAAATTATTGAAATTGAAAATTTAAAAAAATAAGTAATAAACAAAGCTATACATTAGTTTTTTTTAATAAAAAAAAATTAGGTAAGTAGTTGACTCATTTGATTTTAAAAAGAAAGAAAAATGAATTACAAGTATCAACATTGAAACATGTGAATGCACTAATAGTGCAGATGAAATTAAATAAATTATTTATAGTTGTTTTGTCTTGTTATATTCCAGTTAAGTTGAGAATCTACTTAAAAAGTCTAAATATTTACAAAAATATAAAATATATCATAGCCAGATGAAAAGAAGAAGCAATAAACTAGTTAAATAATGCTATCATAGGGGGAAAAAATGAATAAGCCATTAATGAAGTGCCTAAGGGGAAAAAAAAATCCCAGACTAGATGAATTCACAAGTGAATTTTATCAAAGATTTAAGGAGTGATTAATTCCAATTATATATGACATATTTGAAAAAAAAAAAAAGTAAAGACGTGTTTTATCAAATCCCTTTTATGACAAAAATATTATGACAAAAAAAAAATAACAAAACCAGGGAAAGCTAAATCAGAGAAAGAAAACTATAAGCCTTTTTTTTTTTTTTTTTTTTTTTTTTTTTAGAAACCAATTCAATAGTTTATTAAATGGAGAGATATACTGGGACCAAATGGATCTTGGTCCCAGGGCTGGATGAGACTATCATCCTAAAATAGTCCAGCACTTTAGTATCAGAGGACAAGCTTTTTATAGGATAACGAGAACAATGACATAATGGGGAAGGTATCTAGATGGGGATAACCTAATGGGGGGGAAGGCCCCTAGGATGACACAATGGAGGGAGGTTACTGATATTCTAATGACATCTAAAATGGATAAACCTTTATCCTGTCAAAGATTAAGAAGGAATGTCTATAACCTAAAGATATAAAACCTTTATCTCATCAACCATTTAAGAGGGAATGATTATAGCCTGGGTTTTGGGGCAAAGTTAACTGAAGTAGACCTTTATCTCATCAAACATTGAGAAAGGTTATAACCTGAGGCAGAATAACTAAATAGGACAATGGGGAAACTAGGTCATGACATCAAAAGGGAATTGTGGCACAACATTCCACACTGTCTCTTGTAACTATTCAAATCTTTGAATTACCTTCCTCTAGAAGGTCTTAGCACATAATTTTGAACAACCCTATGTGAAGTAAATAGACCAAATAAAAATCAAAATAGAACAATGCAAAGACTTATGGCAAGGTATAAGTTAATTTTCTTAATGAATATTCATGCAAAATGCTTTAGACATCATAAATTATGTTTATTTATTTATGTGTTATAAATAAAATAAGAGAGAATGGAAAATGTATCTATTATTTATAAATATCAAAAAATCTATAAATTATTCTATAAATGATTCAAGAGTTTATGAGAAAAAAGAAATAGAGAAAATCATGGAAATCAAAATGGATAATTTTGATGATATGAAATTGAAAAAGTTTTGCACAAATAAAACTAATGCAGTCAAAATTTGCATGAAAACAAGAAACTGGAAAAAATTGCAATAAGTTTCTCTTATTAAGATCTCATTTTTTCAAATATATAGGTAAAAGGCAAATGTATATTTAAAAAGAGCATTTCTCCAATTGAGAAATGATCAAAAAAATCTGGGCAGTTTACAGAAGAAATTACAGCTATCAATATTTACAAAAATATGTTCTGAATCACTATAGATTTAAGAAATGCAAATTAAAACCACTCTGATATATCATTTTATACCTATCATATTGGCTAACATGACAAAAAAAGGAAAAATGACAGATTCTAGAAAGGATGTGGAAAAATTGGGACACTAATGCACTATTTTTGAATTTATGAATTAGTTCAATCATTATGGAGAACAATTTAGAACTACATCCAAAGTACCATGAAACTTTGTAGTCTTTTTGAACTAGCAATGCCATTACTAAGTCAAAAAAAATCTAGGAGAAGGAAAAATAATCTATTTGTACCAAAAAAAATTTTCAAATAGCTTATTTTGTGGTAGCAAAGAATTGGAAATTGTGGGTATGCTCAACACTTGACAATAGCTAAACAAGTTATATATGATTGAGATGTAATATAATTTGGTTATATACCTGCAATTCAACCATAAAAGACCCAGTTATTCTGACAAAGACAGGGATCCAGGACAATCCCAAAGACCACATGATAAAAATGATTTCCCTTCCAGAGAGAATGGATGCATTGCAAATGTAAATTGAAACATCTTTAAAAAAAAAACCAAAACTTTATTTTTATTATGTTTCTGTTTTCATTTGCAACATGGCTAATATGAGCAATGTTTTGTATGACTTCAGATATATAATCAAAATCAAATTGCTTGTCTTCTTGCAGGGGAAGGAAGGAAGGGAGGGAATTTAGCACTTTAAAAAATGATTGTTTTTTTTATTTTAATTTTTTATTGGGAATTAATGAAATTAAAATAATGAAAAAGGAAAAAAAATGTAGAATGGAAAATGTATGTTATAATCACTACACTAATTTGCTTAAACTTCCCCCACCCCCCATGATAGAATTGTTGATTGGAAAAAGTAATGTTGAAACAAAATAGATTAAAATGAACAGTTTATGTTCCCATTATTTTTTAACATTTTATAATCAATTCAATTTTTTCTCAGGATCAACATTTTTTTCATTCAAAAATTATCTTTTCTTATTTTCGTATGAGATGTTGTAAAGTTTAAAGTAATCCATTACTCTTCTCCCAATGAAATATTGCCTTACAATCCAGATCTTAATAATTCAAGACAAAATTCTTACCTAAATATGTATTATGTCATAACTTACAAATACTATTGTCCATTAAAATGAGAAAACAGTTGTTGGAAATCAACATAAACAACATAACTTTTCTTTGTCTATACCAGACCTTGAATTATTTTTTTCCCCATTTTCTTTTCCATTCTGTTCTTACTGTACATTTTACACTCAGGACAATTGTCATCACAGGAGAAACATGCTATTATTTATTCTATATAATGTGCTATTTTATCCCTTTTATCTTAATGAAGAAAATGGGGAAGAAGGTGTGGATAGCTTGGCTGATGAGTTTTTTTTGTTTTTGTTTTTGTTTTTTTGGAAAGTGGAGAAATTGTGATTCAAAGTACTGGGTTTTCAATTGATCCTATGATGATACAATATAATATAGCAAGACCAATTTAAAAGTTGCTTTGATAAAATTAAATAAAATGAATTGTGGTGATGGTTATGATGGTGTCATTTTTCAGTAGTCTTTTATTCTTCATAACTCTGTTTGGGATTTTTTTGGCAATTGAATTCAAAAGAGGAGCCTTTCTGATTCCAAACCCAGCACTCTATTCACTGTACCACCTAGCCACCAGTTATATATGCCATGTCGTTAAAACAATTTGGACTATCTTTATACTAGACTTCAAAGATAGGTTCTAGTTAACAATTGGCTGACCAGTTTTGGTAATCTTCCGTGAATTCTTGTAGACTGCTTGTCTGGACTTGTAGATTTGTGAAGCACTTAGTATATTCTACTTTGTCTGGATACGCATACACACCTATAAAATTGGTCCTGTTTTTGTTGGTCCCTACAATCCTTTTCAGTAACATGAAATAGTAGAAAGAGATGGTCTCTTAGGTCCTTCTTGTTTGAGATCTTTGGCATCCCCACAACTTCTAATTCCATGATCTTGTTATTTCTTTGTTCGTTGATTCATTATGAAATCTCTCAGTGACCCAAATTTTGAAAATTTATCTTCTTCTCACTAATTCCATCAAAAATTGATATTTTACATTTAAATTACTTATCTAATTGGTACCTAATTAATAGCAACTGGTAACTGGTATGAAATTTTAGTCTAGTCCTATTTTGTGATTTTCCTATATGCATATATGAATATGCCACAATTGTGTTTATGCATTTATGCACACACATAATTATGTCAATTCTAAACTAGGCACTTTTTCTGATGAGTCATATTTATGTTTTCTTTTTGTTGACGTCATTTTTATTCTGTCCTTATTTCACCCTGTTTTGAATTAATTTGTTCAACTTTTTGCATTCCCCCCCTCCCCTCCAATATATGGTATGTGTATGTACTTTATATTTTAAAGATTTTTTAAAGCTAGATGAACTTTGCATTATATCTGTACCTTTTATCTTCAAGATTAGTCAATTAGCCTGATCTCAAATATTTTCTTAATTTTTAAATTCTGTTCTATCAAATAATCTTCCACATTTGAATTCCTATTTATTCATAAATTTACTATCTTGAGTAATTACCATATATTAAAAATATATGGTAATTAGGATACATATAATATACCACTTCTAAGGGAGTGATATATTATTCACTAAATTCCTTAATTCATAGCTTAATGCTTATTTTAAATATAGTAGATATATTCTCAATCATTTGGACATGCATAAAGTCACATATGAACATCCAGGTAAGTTAATTGAATCTCAGGATATAGGATGACTTGCCCAAAGTCACACTGGTAGAATCAGTAAATATAGACAGATTTTCTGATTCTTCACATGATGATCTTTGTCGTTTTGGTGATATATAAATGACATAAGAGATTCTTACTTTGGGGTTTTTAATCTTTATTTTAATATAATTTGTTTTCATTATAATTGCATTTATTTTATATATTTTAAAATCTGTATTCTAAGAAGGAGTCTATAAGATTTACTATATTACAAAAGGGATCCATGAAACAAACAAACAAAAAGATTTAAGTATTGCTGGTAGAATTGGGGAAGAAAAAGCAAATTAAGTTATGTGGACTTATACTTTTCTTGGACTTCATAAGATCACAGATTGAGAATTGAAAAACCCAAATTTTAAAATAATTGTTTTAACTTGAGTTTGTGTGTGGGTTGTGTGTGTGTGTGTGTGTGTGTGTGTGTGTATAAATTAAACAAACAAACAGTTTGCCCCATTTTCTATACCCATAGCAGTATAGCTCCCTGATAGAATTCACTCCAGAAAATAAAGAGCCAAATTCTTCATTTTATTGAGGCGTAAATAGATTGAAATATGTGAGATAAAAGGGGAAAGGTTATACAAGTAGTCAATTACAGAGCTTATGGGATCTCCAAGTTCCATTTTTTCCCACAATGCTTTTACTATATATATATATATGTGGTACTTAACTTAAACTTGTTAAAAGAGGATACTTTTACTTGGATTTTGGATAAAATAGATTAGTAGTAAAAACAGATAGAAAAAGGACACCAATAAAAATATAGTCTTCTCTTCTATTAATTTTTAATCTTGAAATATTTGTGTGTGTTAGTGTGTATTTGCAATAAAATAGAATATTTTTAAAAAATTCTTATTGCACTGAATTTCAGCCCTGACAATTGTAATGAAACTCACTCAGAGAAGCTTAGTAGTATACAGTTGATAGAATATAGGTTCTGAATAAACTGGCCTAACACCAGGTACTTCATTCTTAAAAAGAAAAAAAAAATGATATCATGGAGTGAAGTCTTGTACGTTGTGTGAATCACATGTGTTTTTAATGAAGCAGAGTAGTACAAAGTTGTCAGATTCAATTTTTCTTCCAGTCATCAAAGGCCAGTAAATAAAAGTCAGGATGATGCATAATGGCCTGGGCTGCAGTGAATAACCTTAGTGTCTTCAATGACTTACCCAGTTTTAAGTACCCAATAAAATTTGTTTCAGCTACTTTCATGATCTTTGGAAAAAAATTGTTCTCATTTACCCATTCTTCTGGAGGATGACCTCTCATGCTTAGGCTAGACATCTCCTTTCTTTACCTATGGATTTGAGGCTTGGTATTTATGCTCAATCTGGCTTGGCCATCTACTGAAATGATTTTACTGGGCTATAAGCTGCTGCAGATGCTATAGCTTTCTTGTCCCACAGGTGAAAATAGAATGAAAGGTGAATACCAAAGGTGGATAAACAGCCCTCAAAAAGATTCATCAAGTTCTTATAAGTGTCTTCCTTGAAGCCTCATAAAGTCTAATAATAATAATAATAATACATTTCATGTCTCAACTACAAAATGTACTTAACAGTACCCACTTCCCAGATTATTGTGAAGTGAGATAATAGTTCTGAAATTC
Organism: Antechinus flavipes; assembly: GCF_016432865.1. Taxonomy (NCBI): domain Eukaryota; kingdom Metazoa; phylum Chordata; class Mammalia; order Dasyuromorphia; family Dasyuridae; genus Antechinus; species Antechinus flavipes. The sequence goes on along the minus strand of NC_067398.1, from coordinate 556,785,779 downwards.
TTATCATAGTGCCTAATATAGATACATAGAAGGCATTTAATAAATACTTGTTCCTCTCTTTTTAATTCCCCCTTATTATTTGATGAGTTCTCTTTCAGTTTCCAAATTTTCTTAAACCATGATGATTTAATAAACTTTCTCACAGCTTGGTCTTGCAGATTGAACTCTATCCCTTTTTTCTCACAAATAACAACTGAAAAAATGTAATGTGTTTTCTAGGAATTTGAGGGAGTAGATCTTTTTTTTTTTACTGTAGTTCCATTAAGATCATCATTTTCTAGACATCAAAAAGAAAGCATAGGGCTAATCTTTGATGAGATCCTCAATCTTCTTGTGTTGAGGTGGCTATTATATGCCCAATGAAGCATTTTCCTTCCAATTCTCCATTGGCAGAGGTAGTAGTAGACGAATTGTTATCTACAATATACAGATATAGAAAATGAGCCTAAGAGAGAAATTACTTGCCTAAATATATACAGTTATTAAGCTTCAATGCTAATACAAGTCTTCAGGAATTCCCTATTAAAATATAAAAATTCAAGGGAAGAATAATATGTAAAGCCTTTTTTTTAAACCTAAGATCCTAGTTACCCATTTATGTATTAATAAGGATTAACATAAATAAAAAAGGGGAAAAAGTAGAAAAAATGGAAGAGAGAATGATAGTACCAGGAGGAAAGAAAGGGGACATTCATTGAAAGGGAGATGGGAGGGCAACAAGAACATTCATTCCTTGTTTGCCTCAGGCCAACCATGCTCTCAAGTTCTTAACAAGATTTTCTGTCAATGTCTACATTTCTAGCTTTTATTTTCTAACATATTTGCTTTGTGCCAATGGTTTTTTGACAGGAGAAAGGGAAAGAGCATTCAAAAGGAAAGAAAAAAGATTTTTATAGGAGATACTTTGAATAAAGGCTTTTTATTTTCTCTTTTGGTTTATTTGTCATTTCAGAGTTTCACTCTTGCAAATTGTTCTATTTCTAAATCTTTTATATGGTAATTTTGATTCCCCCTCCAAAAAAAAAAAGTATTATGAATGAAAAAAAACCTGACAATTAAATACAAGCTTCCATTTTGATGGCATAATACAGAAAATATGGAGTCGAGAAAACCTAAATATAAATGTTTGGTTATTTATCCATATCTGCCACATTCTGTATCATTTAGAAGTACTGAAAATGATCAATTTGCTTTCCTTGCTTTCTTCTAAGAGTTTTCCATCAATAAAGAAATGAATAGTTTTCTTTTTATTATTACTTGTTATTGTACTTTTACTTCCTCTACACTGCAATATTTTCCAATGCAAAAAGTTTCAGCATATGATGAAAGAGTCAGACTTCTATTTATCTTTTCACTGAAGAAATTCTCTCTGATATTTTAAAACCAATTGATACAGCATGAATTTGTGAAGAAAGTTAACCAAAAAAAAATGATTACTGTTTATGGGTACACTGATTTAATATTGATTTTTTGTGCTTACAATAATGATAGTGAAATGTTGATCAAAATATAAAGCAAAAATGACTATCAAGTATATAGTCTAAGGGAATGCCTGAAATATTTGTATTATATAAACTTGTTTATTATACCTAGAAATGAAGGGGGTTATATATTTTGTCCTAATTTCCAAAAATGTTTCTTATTTTTACCTAAGGGAAGCTGTCAAAAAGAATTATATGGGTAAATTTTCTATGCTCTATTTATGTTGACAGAAACTATTTTCTGAATATCTCCTTTAGCTGCCTCAAATTAAGCCATTTTAAATTAGACTTGGTAGATGATGCTTTCTGAATTTATATAGGTTGATACTTCATCTCATCACATTGATAAGATGATCCAGATGTTGCAGTCAACCGGTTGATTTTTGGTTAATCCTTAGTCACCACCGCACCATAAAGGAGCATAGAAAAAAAGCTTTTAAGAATTGTTACAACTAAAGACTTATTTTCTTGCAGCCATCTTGAGTGCCTTGTAGCTCAGTTCATGCTTAGACATTAGACATACAAGACATCAGGATCCATATAATACCATACATGTATTCATAAATGCAGAAAAATAGTAGAAGGTAAGTTATTTAGAGGGAGAAAAAGTCATTCCTTATTGACTATATCAAGAAAAGCTTCACTAAATTAAGCCTCACAAATGAGTAAAATTCAATAGGGAACAAGAAATATGGGCAGAATTTAGGCTCAGATAATAGTATAAGGAAGTCATGGAGATTGGAAATTAGTGTATATTATTGTGGGCAACAAAGAGTGTGGTCTTACCAGATCAGGTTACCTAAAAGGGAATGATATACAATAAGATAGAAAAGTATGGTGGTAACAAATTGTAGGAGGCCTTGAATAATGAATGCTAATTGAGATTAGATTTCATTCATTAAACAACATTAAAATACTAGAATTTTGAATAGAGGAAAGGAGATGACCAGATCTGTTGAAGAGAAAGGATAGTTTATTAACAGTACAGATGATAGACTAAATAGAAAGTGTAAAAAATTGCAGGTGGCTATGTAAAGAAACAATTACAAAAGTACAAGTGGAGAGTAACAAGGGGCTTTGCTAGAATGATAGCAATAGGAATAGAATTGGGTGGTTACTGCAACTATCACTGAAATAGAATATACAGGTCATTAATTGGATATAAGAGGAGTGATGAATGGAAGAATAATACTTAACACACAAATACTCAGGATGGTAGACTATGAGCACCCTATACAATGGAGACAGGAGTATATAAGAAGAAAGAATAATAATCTCAAAAACCACTGAGACAAATTCAGGGATTCAAATACAGGTCTACCAGTAGCTGAATATTATAATAAATAAGAAAATTTAAGGAAGGAAACAAAAAGAATAAGAAAATAACCTCTCTGTACTGCTCTCCTCACGCCCCACCCTCCCCAAACACAAAGGATACTAGGTCTCTAGGTACTGAATGTGATTGAGCGATGATAGGTTGATTACCCTCCTGGTGTGGTTGTTTCAGGGCACTAACGAATCCTTTGCCATTTTTACCATCTTAGACCAGTGTTGCTGGAAAGGACAAGAAAGACCCATAAAGATGACATGTTTGCTTGCCTGCTCCCTGATGGGGCTTCAATGCATTACCTGGATCTAATTATCTCATCTCCAGCTGACAGAGAGGGTTCCATGGAACCCTTTCCATCACTGGAAGCTTCAGTCAAGCTTCCAGTGGGCTGTCTAATAGCTTGATATATTTTTGGATCTCCTGCTCATTGGATGAACAAGCTGAAGCAAATCATATATTGACCTCAAAGCATTTATAAACTGTAGAACATTATATTCTCATCATAGCCATAGGGGCAGTAAACTATAGTTTCTCTGCTATGAAACATGGTTTTGGTTATGCACTGTGTTACTAGGGCCGTACCTAAACAATAATACATCATTTGTGGCACATGTCGCCTTCTTTATTGAAAGGCAAAACAAAGAGTTGAGGACAAAAATCATTACTTCTTTAGCAATTTTTCACAAAATGCTTTTCTTTTGTACTTGACACACAGATGGGACATTGTACTGCAGTGGAGATGATGTATGGCAGCATGACAAACTTCATTTCCGTTATAAACCAAGAATCAGAGGGTGCACATATTTGGGAAAGTTGTGTTACTTTAAAAAAAAATAAGAATAAAATAAGCTTTAAAAAATGGTTCAACAATTCCTGTGGGACTTTCAGAGAAAATGTTTGTCTGCTTTAATTGACTTGTCAGGTATTGATCAAAGTGCTTAAATGAAAATATTGGAAACAATAAACTAGTTTCATGTAGAGGATTTTGTATCACCTTGGCAATGATAATCCATGACAGAACAATGAATTAATATGAGCTGAGGCTATGGAATAGAAGAGGTAGTGACTAAAGAAAATAAGGATGATCTGGATTTATTTTCTCCTAAGGGATCAGGAAAGACCTAGTTAGCTCTCAAGACCACACACACACACACACACACACACAGCATATATGTGTGTGTGCACGCATATATGTATATGTGCATGTACACATACACATATATGCTAGAAGCTCCCCAATAAACATAACACATTGTCTCTCTTCTAAACCCAGAAGAACCCAAAACTAAGGTTTTTCTAACCCCACAGGAGAGAATAAATCCAGATCTTCTTTATTTCCTTTGTTCTTTTGTTTATATATTTATCTACACATGCAAACATGCACATGTATGTATACACATATACTTATATCTGTATATGGTGATGTAATTTAAATCTCTTTTATCTGAAATGTAAAACCATAAAAAATCTAGCAGAATCCAACCTCTCCAGTGATATTTCCTTCAACTTGCTTGCAAATATTTCTAATCATACTGAATATCTTGTCACCTCTTAAGATTGTCCTCTCTACACTTTCTAAATTTACATGATATGATGGGATGTTACACATGAAAAGGTGTTTGGAAATTATCCAGTTCAAACTTCTTATATTATAAATAAAGAAATACATTCAAAGCAGTTAAATGGTATTTTGAAAGTTATGTGCTAGTAGTCACACCTGTTCAAACCTCCTGATTCTAAATGCAATAATCATTACTTAATTAAACTTTAGTTTAAATTGTTTCTGATGACTTAGTGGTCATGTTTTTCCTCTAATTTTCCTGTAGAGTCTCCATTCATATTTTATTTATTTTTATATTTTGATACCATCAGATCTTTCTCTAGATATGGGTAACACTTTCCCATCATAAGATACGAAAGTAGAAAAACAGAAACTGGGCTAGGGCTTTCTGAATCAGCAGCAGTATTAGAGGATTGTAGACTTCTCACCACCTAGACATCAAAAAGGATTTGGAAAGTGAGCAAAAAAGGTGCATTGCAATAGAGTGGGAGTCCAGCAGACAAGCTCAGTATAGGTCATGCTAGCACAGCCTTGGGACCAGCTCCAGCTCTGGGGCCAGCAAAGAAGGACCTCAGAATCAGTAGCAGAACTAGAAGTTTCTAGTCCTCTGAAGCCAGAGACACCAAAGGTGACTTGGAATATCACCAGGAAAGATTGTCAGTAGGGAGAATTGAGGCCTTGGGAAACCACAAACCAAGAGGAATCATTTCTCTGATGAAGGACTCCTTTCTCTCTTTTTAAATTTTTAAAAAATTTTTTCTGGTTATTCATTGTATGTAAACTTTTAAAATACAAATTTCTTTTTAAATCATGTTGGAAGAGAAAAATCAGAACAAAAGGGAAAAACCACAGGAGAGGAAAAAAGACACACACACAAAAAAGTGGTGGTGATAGCAGCTTCTGGAGGCCTCAACTCACAGAAGGTAACACCGAGGATGGACGCTATTGCTTTAGCACATTTATTCTTACACCTATAGTGAAACAAGAACAAGGCAGAAAAAATTACTTTTGATCAGGTTCCCAGTAGAAACTCTGAAAACAGTTGCACAAAACGCTTGAAGCGAGGGACAATGTACCTTTCACTGTGGACACCAAACATTATTTTAATAAAGAGTTAAATGCTGAGTAATAGGCTAGAAAATAAGCTGACAATAGAAAAAGCTATTGACTGTAGAAAGTTAGTATAGTGACAAGGAAGATCAAACCACACATTTAGAAGAACATTTAACAGAGTCAAAACTCCTATATTCAAAGCCTCCAAGAAAAAGAAGGTCAACTCAGGCTATGGAAGAGATCAAAAAAAGGTTTTGAAAATCAAGTAAGAAAAATAGAGACATTAGGAAGAGAATTGGAAATGGTATGATAGGAAATATAAAAAGTTAATGAGTGGAAGAATACCTTAAAAAGCAAAGTCGGCCAATTAAGAAAGAAGATACAAAATCTTACTGGGGAAAATAATTCTGTAAAAATTAGAATTGAGCAAAAAGAAACTAATGACTTTATGAGAAATCAAGAAACAATAAAATAAAACCCAAAACATGAAAAAATAGAAAAAAATATGAAATGTCTCACTGGAAAGACAACTGACATGGAAAATAGATCCAGGATCAAGAAAAGAGCCTGGGTATCATCTTTCAAGAATTATCAAGGAAAATTGTCCTGATATTCTAGAACCAGAAGATAAAATAAAAATTCAAAGTATTTCCTGATCATCTCCTGAAAGAGATCCCAAAATGAAAATTCCCAGATATATTATAGTCAAATTCCAAAACTTTCAGGTCAAGGAGAAAATATTGTAAACATTCAAAAAGAAACAATTCAAGTTGGTAGAGCTGTAGCCAGGATAACACAAGATTTAGCAGCTTCTACATTAAAGGACTAGAGGCCTTAGAATAGAGAATGATGGGGCTAGTATTACAACCAAGAATCACCTATCTAGAAAAAACAGAATATAATCCTTAAGGGGAAAAGGTGGAAAAACAATGAAATAGAAGATTTTTAAGCATTCAAGACCAAAGATGAATAGGAAATTTGATTTCTAAATAAAGACTCAGGAGAGGCATAAGGAGATAGTCAGGAAAGTGGTATCTTAAGGCACTTAATAAGGTTGTTCTATTTACATTCCTACAGGGGAGGATGATACTTATAATTCATTAGAACTTTCTCATTATTGTGGCAGTTAGAAGAATAAAATATATATATATGCACACACACATTATATATATTCACACACACATATATATTCACACACACACTATATATATATATACACACAGGGCACGGATATAAGTTGAATATGAAAAAATAATATCTAAAAAATAAAATAAAGGGTGGAGAAGAATACACCGGGAGAAAGGAAAGGGAGAAGTGGAATGGTGTGAATTAGCTGCCATAAAAAGAAGCAAGAAAAAGCTTTTACAGTGGGGGGGGGAGAGGGGGAGTGCAGGAGAAGTCAGTGAATCTTATTCTCATCAGAACTGTCTCAAAGAAGACATAATCAAAGAAGAATACACTCACTGGATATAGAAATATATCTTACTCTGCAGAAAAGTAGGAAATGAAGGGGATATGGAAATAGGGGGAGGTGATAAAGTGAGTATATATATTGGAGAAGGGAGTGGACAGTAGAAACATACTTTTGAGGAGGCACAAGATGAAAGGAGAGAGAGAATAGAATAAATGGGAGAAAACATGATTAGCCAATAGTAATTGGGAAGAGAATGTTGAAGCAAATTTTTTTCTGATGAAGGACTCCTTACTCTTTTTTAAAATTTTCTTTATTTTTTCTAGTTAATCATTGTATATGAACTTTAAAATACAAGTTTCTTTTTATATCATGTTGGAAGAGGAAAATCAGAACAAAAGGGAAAAACCACAGTAGAGGAAAGAAGACACACACAAAAAAAACAAGTGCACATAGCCTGTGCTGATTTACATTCTATCTTCAAACCATCTATTTTCTGGATGCAGATGGTGTTTTCTACTCAAAATCTATTGGAATCTATTGGGTCTCACTGAACCACTGAGAAGAACCAAATCTTTCAAAATTGATCATCACACAATTTTACTGTTAATGTGTTAAATGTAAAATGTATTCCTGATGCTGCTTATTTCACTGAGCATCAGTTTATGTAAATATTTCCAGGCTTTTCTAAAATGAGCTTGTTCATAATTTTTAATAGAACAATAATTTTCCATTACCTTCATATAACAATCATTTTCCAATTGATGGACATCTACTCATTTTCCAATTCTTTGCTACTACAAAAGGAATTGCTCCAAACATTTTTGTACATGTGGGTACTTTTCCCTCCTTTATGATTTCCTTGTGATAGAGTAGTAGTATTGGTGGATCAAAGAGTACATACATTTTTATAGTCCTTTGGGCATAGTTTCAAATTGCTCTCCAGAGTGGTTGTATCATTTCACAACTCCACCAACAATGCATTTAGTATCCTAGTCTTTCCACATCCTTTCCAATATTTTTCATTATCTTTTCCTGTTATCTTAATCTGAGAAGTTTGAGGTGGTATCTCAGAGTTGTTTTATTTTGCATTTCTCTAATCAATAGCAATTTGGAACATTTATAGATAGCTTTAATTTTGTCATCTGAAAAGTGTCTCTGAGCATTTATTAATTGGGAAATGACTTGTATTCCTATAAATGTGACACAGTACTTTATATTTTAGAAATCAACCTTTATCAGAAACACTGGCTATAAAAATTTTATCCCAAGTCAAATTCCTTTAAAAAATAAAATGAGCTACTCCCCAATTGATCAATGATCAGAAAATATAAATTGTATCCAAAGAGCTATAAAATGATGCATATCCTTTGACCAAAAAGCACCACTATTTTTTAAAAAAGGAAAAATACCTATATGTACGAAAATATTTGTTGCAACTCTCTTTCCAAGGGAAAAAAAATGGAAATTAAGGGGATACACCTCAATTGGAGAAGGGCTGAATAAATTATGGTATGTGACTATGATGGGATATTATTGTTCTATTGGAAATGATGAGCAGGAGGATGATCCCAGAACAATCTGGAAAATCCTCCATGAACTCAAGCAAAATAAATTATGCTATGTACAAATTAATAGCAGTGTTTTAGAATTATCTGTTGTCAATGCCTTTGATGTTTTCAGCAGTGCAATGATTTAAGACTGAAGGACTTATGATTAAAGATCTATCCATACCCAGAGAAAGAACTAATTATGTCTGAATACAGATTGAAGCATGCCTTTTTTTTTTTTTTTTTTGGTAGGCGGAAATCTATGTTTTCTTTCACAACATGACTTTAATGGAAATATTTAGTACAATTTCACATGTACCTTCTTAGTAGGGGGTTGGAATGAAGAGAGAGAATCTATAACTCAATGTTTTAAAAACAAATGTTGTATTGGAATACTTTCCATCTAGGGGAAGGGGTTAGGAGAAGGCAGGGAAAATTTGGAACACAACACTATGCAAGGATCAATGTTGACAAATTATCTGTGCATGTGTTTTGAAAATAAAAAGCTTTAATAATAAAATAAATTAAAAAAAAACAAATGTTAAAAAATTTTCAATGTAACTGGGGGAATAATAAAGAAAATTTTTTAAAAAGATAAAAAAGCAATTTTTACATGGCCAAAGTATGTAGGTATATAACATAGGTATACAAATCAAATATTCAGTTATGTCAGGAATCACCATTTAAGAAGTTTTGTTGCATGCAACCTTTATTCAAGATCATAATCCCTTTGTTGGCAAATTTCCTTTTAGGAATATGGAATTCTCATCTGAAAGTCTTACTCACTTTCCCCTCTATCATACTCCCCCCAAATTACTTTGTTTTTATTTTCCCTAAGTATTTCTGGAGACCTATCAGTAAAATTCCATATAGTCCTATTTCTAGCTTAGTTTTTTTAAAACATAGCTAAATAAACCATCAGTATATGGTATGCTGTGCTGCATGGAAAAGAGGGGCAAATTGCTGCTTGTGAGATCACAATTTAGAATAAGGATGAGATGCATAAACAAATAAATAAATACAACATAGTAAATGTTTATACAATTCAACAAAGTACCCTCTAAGATCTGAAGAGGAGAGGAGAATTTGCTATAATGGGATGGAGATCATGAAAATTATATTGGAAAGAGGTTACATGTACTTAATATTGTACCGAATTCTCTCCAATAAGTACATCTAAAATTCTCTCTAAAAAGTACTGCATCCTAAAGTATCTTTTTCACTAATTATATGACAACTTCATTAAAGTTTATCTGGATTTTGATGCAATGAAATTTTTACTTTATAATTGAGTCTTTTAAATGATGGCAAGAAAAGCCAATGTGTTATATTACCTTGGACAATTTTTTTTTAATTTGGGTTTTTAAAGTCACACTGAGTTGGTTTTATGCTTGCAAATTGCTCCCATAGCAATATTACATAATCTTTTGGATTACAAGGTCAAAAACTAGAGAAAAGAATCCAAGGAAGGAAACCTGGGTTTCTTTGATGGTTTTAACTAAGTCTATGACTTTGCTTAAGTCATTTCTCCTTTATGAGCCTCAGTTTCCCTCACTATAAAGTGAGGAAGTAAGATAAGATGATCTCCAAGGTCATATTGAGCTGTAACATTCTATTTCTAAGATTTCTTCTTCTCTTTCAATTTTACAGATTCCATGTACCATGCTTACATTTTTCCCCCTTAGGAGTTTTCCTTTCCTGCTCCTCTTCCCATGCTTAACTTTGAGGAAGATATAAAAGATTTCTTTTTCTCTATGTAATTTTCCCTCTGGCAATCTGCTGTCACCAACAGCACCAGTCTTGTAACCTCTGAAGGTTTGCTAGGACTGGTAGTTCAAACTTCAAGGTAGAATGTTTAGACTTTCACATTACAAATTCTGGCAGTGCTTGTCCATTTGTATGAGGACTTTATTAACCATTCCTGTTGTATTTGCAGGGCCAAAAAATTCACATGTCCACCTTGCAATATTTGGGATATAGAGGTTTTTCTCTTGGTATACCATTTTAATTCATGGCAATGTAACAGTAGAAGTATTTTTCTGTGTTTTTCTCTGGGGTTTATTTTAAGGCACAGAGACAGATGGGGTGTTCCTTTGTGTTCTTGCTGTTACCTGGAAGGGGTTTTTTCTTTTTTTTTTCTCCTGTAGGAATAACAATGAAAATGGGAAAAAAAAGTTGTTCCTCATACGTTTGAGCTAGTGACTAAAAAAGTTGCAGACTTCATCCATAGCAGTTGAAGGTAACTGTTCCTTTCCTTCATTATCTATCTATCTATCTATTGGAAAAGAACAGTCACTGTATATATACTGTGTGTGTGTGTGTGTGTGTGTGTGTGTGTGGGTGTGGGTGTGTGTGTGAGTTGAACATAGCTTAGTAGATCATTGTTGATTTTTACACTAAGTAATTGGTAGACTAGAACTTAGGAAGTTGCCAGAAGACTAGACTTAGATCAACTATAAACTCCTTGGAAGTTGTGTGGAAAACAGGTAAGGGTACTTGGAGTCAAAAAATGAGAGTTTGAAGCTCACATTTTTCACTTAATACCTGTGTGACATATAGGGAGAAATCATTTTGTAGACTTCAGTTTCCTTCTTTATAAACGGAATAGATTAGGCTAAAAGGCCCTTGTACCTTTAGGTTAATGGTGCTATGATTTAGGAAATGATTGACTTAGTTTTAAAGTGATCAAATGAGAAGTGGCCATAATATTATTTAAGCTGGTAAATGGTTATACTAATTTAGTTATTACCTAAAACAGCCAGATGGTATAAGTTCATTTTGCTTTCTTAAAAGTGATGTGAATTTTGGGTATTAGCAAAATTTCAAATGTAGAGTTAGCATGAGGTTGTACATGTGAGAAGTGCAGTGGATAGTAATCAACATTCAGTCTGATTCTCTTCACTTTCTCAGTTGAGGAAATTAAGGTACAGAAAGTTGAATTAATTTATTCTATGACCACGTAGCTAAATAGAAACCCAAATGAGACTAGATCTCAGATATTTTATTGTCCAGTCCAATAGATTAATAGACTTGACAACATTTGGTAAATGATGTGGCAAACTGCTATTAAAATGTATTCTCACTTTTAGGACAATCATCTTTATGACTAGAAATATTTATAATCATGTTCTCCTTTCCTTCTTTCTCCCACACCATATGTTTTCCAAAAGGATATTTCATTGTTGTTTCAAAGTAGCTTAGTCATAGATGTCATGAGGCTTCAGTCTCAGAGAAAAAATAATCTGATGTTTATATATGTTTTATCTTAATCTTTATCTATTGAAAGCAGCCATCCTAACTTATCTGCTTATGGAAGCTTATAAGTCTATACTTAATCAAAAAATTAAAACAAAAATTATTATTTTGACTCATTCAGACTTGAATGCCTCTAAGAATAGAATGGTCAATGGTGCAAAATATATGCTTAATTGGAGTGTAAAGTATATGCAAGATCACAAAGACTCTTTGTACTCATTATCTCAGTCCACAATCAGCCTGTTCATCTCTTATATGTTTGTCACAGCTCAGCTGAAGTCCTTAATGTACTTCAAGATTTAATTCTGAATTGTGATCCAATGTAAGTGAAAGAAAAAGGAAATTTCATAAATTCTTAATTCCTTGCAAAAGAAGGGTTAGATTAGTCCATGGATGAGGCAAAAAAAAAAAAAAAAAAAAAAAAAAAAAGTATGAATTAGAAATGATTTTTGAGCAGCACACAGCAACACAAGTTTGTTTAATTAAATTAATGAAAATATTAATTTAGTCCATAAAACCCACTGTGTTTTCACAAAACATAAGTCTTTCTATAATGTGCAAACCTTTTTTTTTTTTTTGTCCTGGTCATGCCCCAGCCAGGGAACTATTGGTTCAGTTCAGATAGAATGTGTGCTTATTGTTCTTTTGTACATCAGTTAATAAAAATTAAACTCATTAGGAATATATTATTTAGATTTGAGTGAATGACAGTTTTTTCATGTCACACTGAAAACCACATTTCTTTTAATCAACATCTGCTCTGTATTAAGCTGCCTATAAAATCTGGTGCACTGTTGACAATAGAAGATGAAAACAAACAAACAGGAAAACTACAAAAGACATGGTATTAACATCAAAGCACAATAACCCTGTTCTCTTTCTTTGGCATTTGAAAAACGTCTTTATTTTGACCCCAAACAATTGGATTTTCTTTCCACCAATCTTGATTTTGAAGTGCTGGATTAAGAAGAATTGCATGTGAACTGAAACATGAGAGTAAGGAAACAGAAGAATGAGCAACAGTACAGTTTGAACAAATTAAGACATTTGCAATTGTAAAATCTCTTTCATTGTTTGGGACAGTCAGAAAATAGCACCACATTTGTTAGTGGATTAAACTCATGCTTTACAGCTGTGTACACAGGTGTGGTATACAGGGCAAACTGTTCCCAACTGGAGGCATATGTTCTAGAAAATATAGTTGTTCAAAGATTTAGGGCTCTGAGAAATAGAAACCAGCTCTCTTGGAATACTTATGTAAACTGGAGCCTGGAAGCTCCATTCACTTTTTAATGAGCTGAATGATCTAGATTGCCTTTGACACTCTATAGAAAGCTGTGAGCATGGGCTCCAGTAATAGGAGATTGTGGAGAGGCTGTGTGGGACAACTCTGGTTGGTCCGAATGTGGGGAGTCTGTCAGCAACTATGAAATTGATAAATCCTCCAGCCATCACTGTCCCAGAGGGGGCAATTTGCTACATTTTGGCCAAATGTATTGTTTCCCAGAGGGTTTTGTACTCTCTCTATACCACTATACATTTGATAGATTGATAATCTATTATATGTTACTAAGATAAATAAATCACTAAGAGAAGCAAAGTGGAAAGGGCAATTTTCTTTTTCCAACAACATTTCAATAACCTATTTCAATAATGTACACCTGGACTGATGATCATTGTGTACTTAACATAGAAGCATAAAAAGAGTACTTCATCTACCCATTTGACTATGGATCTTCAATTTCAGAATGTCTGCTAAAAAACCACTATTCAGAATTCTTCCCAACATTCCTTTCTCCTATGTGCTAAAGGCAAAAAACAGATTATCCTTTGTATCTTTTTCAAAACTTTAGTCTGTTTCCAATGGGAAATTTATGATAATTTCAAGAGCTGGTATTTTCTTAGTAGACATTTATGTTTTATAAATTTCTGTCACTTTCAGAGATCAAACATTCAATTTACCCCTTCTTTTCATTTCTTCCACTCACAGGAAAGAAAGAAGGAAGAAAAAGAAAGAAGAAAAAAAGAAAAAAGAAAAGAAAGAAAGAAAGAGAAGGGGGAGAGGGAGGGAGGGAGGAAGGAAGGAAAGAAGGAAGGAAGGAAGAAAGGAAGAAAGAAAGAAAGAAAGAAAGAAAGAAAGAAAGAAAGAAAGAAAGAAAGAAAGAAGAAAAAAAGAAAAAAGAAAGAAAGAAAGAAAGAAAGAAAGAAAGAAAGAAAGAAAGAAAGAAAGAAATTAAGTGTGAAGACCAAGTTAGCACCCTGGATACCTTAAAATCAGCCGGAGTCAGGATAAGCAAAAGTCCTTGGTCTTTATTCTTGATCTTTAGGGGTAGAAGTGAAGGGAATGAACACAGGATCTCTGTGACCTTCCTTTTCCACCTCCACCGCTCAAGTGACTCTGGCTTGTCTTACTCCACCCCCTAATCCTTCCCACAATTCTCTGTATACACCAAAAGATTGAACCAGCACAGAATAGTGGAAAGGGTCATTTTCCAAGCATATGCTAATAGAATATTGTCCAATTGGGAGTTAGTCTTAAGTGCTTAGTTATCTGACCTCAGTGCATTAACTCAAGAATTTCAGCCCTTTACAAGAAAGAGAACAAGAAAGGAAGAAAAAGAAGAAGAAAGGAAAGGAGGGAGGGAGGGAAAGAGGGAAGGAGGGAAAAAGACATGAGGAAGAAAGGAAAGAGAAGCAAATAGAGAGAAAATAGGAAAAAAAAGAGGAAAGGAAAGAAGGAAGAAAGAAAGAATGGAAGAAAAAAATTTACTTTGGAATTATGAAACAAAATAAATCCTCTCATTGATTATGTCCAAAAATTCATTTCTTATTCTATGTAGTGGTTTATCATCATCTTTCTGTTGTGAGATTGGCATTATTCAGTCTTCTGGAACCATATTTGCTCATTTATTTTATCTGAATTCTTAAGTCTTTCAAAATTGTTCATTGCTTTAAATTTTCTATTATAAAATAAATTGTTCTTATTGTATCTGCTTATTTCATTCTATACTAGTTCAAACAAGTGTTTCCATGTCTATTTGAAAACTTTTTCTTCATTTCTTATAGCAAAATAATAATTCTATTACCTTAATGTAACATAATTTGCACAGATAGTTCTGTCTTAAAAGAAAGCTCTTTGGTTGAGTTGACTGCAATAGCGCTGTGAGGTGAGTGTGTGTGTGTGTGTGTGTGTGTGTGTGTGTGTGTATGTGCATTTTAAAACTTTAAAGAAAACAATCAAGAGAAAAAGAATCTCATATTCCTAATTTTACTTGTCATTTGAATGTTCATGGTTGTCCTAATAACCTATCATATAAGTAATTGGGACAAATTATTACTATAGATTTCCCCTTGTTTATTTTAACTGCTTCATTCAGTAAAGCCTATAAAGATTAGATAAAGAGATTTAAGAGTTATGTGCTGCTTTAAGAACCCTTACAAACTATAGGAATGATTCTATAACACAAGCAGAGCAATGGCAAACTACCCAAACCCATCTCTGGATCTAACAGCTACTTTTTGAAAACCCTGACCTTGAGGTCTATTGACTTAAGGGACTATATGGAGTCATGCTTCAATGAGTGACTGCATTTATGTTGCTCAAAGAAGAAGAGACTGAAGAGTTGCTCATTCATATAAAGGTATTGCTCTTGTGAGGTATTTGTTTGCTTTTAGGGCAATTTCTTCTTGGTCACAGAAATTTAACTGCAAGTTCATATTTCATGAAGATATTTTAAACTGTTCAGACCTATAATTTATGTACATTTATATACTCACTATATATTATTGATATAGAAATATATGTGTATGTAAATATGCAAGCATAAAACGAATACTCAAACTTGAATTTATACTACATTTCACAGTTACAAAAGGAATATATTATTGCATATTTTAATCATATTAATAATCAGACCAATAGTAGTAATCACATTTACTTCACACTTCTCTCATTTTAAAACTTGAAGTATGAAAATCTCATCTTTAAAATTGCATTTTCCTTCCTTCTCTTTGCTTCCCTCTCCCTTTTTCTTTCTTTTCCTTTTTCCTTCTTTCATTCTCCCTTTCCTTTCTTCTTCCCCCTTCCCTGTTTCCTTATGTTCTCTTCACTCTCTTTCCCCTTTTCTATCTTATCAAAAAATTGATTGTTAGTATCTCTGGTTAATAGGAAGCATATAGAGTACTATTGCTTTAAAAGGGATTATTGTAATCTACGAGGTAAAGCATAATAGGGCAAACAATATAAATTACAGATAAAGAACTATATACACATGTTGAGAGCCATGTTAAAGATTGTTCTGTTCAATGCACAAATTCATATAAGAGGTATACATTTAATAGCCATCCATGATAAAATCTGTTTCTTTTTTAAACCATCCTCTCCTATGCCATTTGAAAATAAAATACAGTGCATTTTAAATTTATACAAGCAAAACTATTTATAATTCATAAGGGATTTCTGTGTTCTACCTTGCCATTGCCATTCTTGCCCTCACTCTGCAGTACAAGAAAACACAGTTATTTACCCTGGGACACAGGTGACTGAACTTATAAAAATCACTACAAGACAAGATGTATTGAGGCTTGGCATAGAATGACAAATTCTGGTGAGGTTCACCAAGAAGAGACATATTGATTCTTAAATGATTAATAAGGAGAATATAATTGTATTTCATTAAGATGGATGGGATTTCATTTAGTCTGTCTTCTCCCTTTCCACTTCAGATGCGAAAGGAAATCAAGTCATCATCAATGGCACCTCGTGTTAGCCTGCCATGGCAACAAGGTCATTGATTGAGTAAAAGAAGTTTCAGATAGACTAGCTGGTTTTTAATGGGGCTGTTGCTAGCACAGATAATATAGCAAAGACAGCAAACTAAGTTTTATATGTGTTTATATAGAACACACACACACACACACATAATGTATATATTACATATATATACATTATATATATATATAAATGTACATATATTACATATATACATTTATATGAGAAACAGATAGACAAAAAGACATAGATATGGACAGACAGAGATGCAGAGAGAGATACAAATAGATCTGAGAGAGATAGAGACTAAAAATTGATGATGGGGTTAGTTCTTCTTTGCTTTGGACACAATAGAATCCTTCTGGTGTATTGATAGGAGAGGTTTAAAGGTGTTCTGAGATATACTCTGGGTTTGTGAAGGCGAAACTTAATTTGATCTGGAGAAAAGTGTTTAACTTAGGATCTTTTACCCCAATTAACTATAACTAGAGTCACCTCCAACTGTTAGTTCTCTTATAAATGGGTAATGAAACATTCTATCACTCAAATCTTCTAGTTAGCAGAGAGTACAACATCAACTCAATTCAAATTAGACTACAATAAAATATAGTTGATATAAAAACAATATACCACATAATTTCATCTGCTTAATGACTCACAAGATGATTCAGAATTTTCCCTAATATCAGGATCTATTATCTAGTAAAATAAAAGCTTCTTAAGGCCAAGAACTTCTTTCATTTTTGTCTTCGAACATTAAAACAATTGAATTAAGCTGAATATAAGCTCATTATATAGAATCCTATTTGATAAGATGTGTCAGATGAACTGATTATTGTCAGTAGTTATGTTTTAGTTTCCTAAGAATTGAAGATATCATGTATGTATAATTATATATGATTTAGTTTGCTCTCTTCCATATATTATCTGTTCTAGCAACAGCCTTGTAAAAAATAGCTATTCTATCTGAAACTTCTTTTACTCCATCAGTATCCTTGTTGACATGGCAGGCTAACACATATGTATAGACACACATATATGAAAACATATATGTATAAATTTACATAGTTGTATTCATGTTCATATATAAATGATAAAAGTTATACAAGTGAAAGGGGTTGTTTTTACAATTATTGTTACAGCCCATAATTAGGTCTTATAAGATCCTCCAAAGCAAATTAGGTAAGCAGGAATGAGACAAATGATATTTAAATAATAGGAAAACTGAGGAACTTAGAGGTTAAAGGAACTTTCCAGGTAACAGCACTGAGTCCAAATAGTCACTAGTCTCAGCCTGTGAGTGCTGAGCCATTCTCCCCTTCTCATGCATGCCTTCAGCAACATCTTATCCACAGGTAAGATCAGTGGGAACACTGGAGTGCATGTGATTACTGCTTTTGCTATATATCCAAATCACTTTAGATAAACAATTCACTTGTCTGAGCCTCTGGGTTGTAAAAGGAGTAAGAGGCAGCAGTAGTTCAGCATTCTAAGATCCTAGCCCTAAGGTATGGAGGTTTGGATCTTGGCAGAGATAATGGGTTTTTAGCATTCACTGTGCCAAGGCATCCCTGCAGGTCTCTTAAGGAAGTGCTTTAGTAACTTATTGGAGCAGCAACCACATGGTCTAACTCCCAAGAGGGAGAGAACGACACTGGGTGTTTATCAAAGAGTGAAGGATGTATCTGTGTTAATGTGTCTAGGGAAACGAAGACAAAAGAATGAGTTAAAAATTAGCTATTAGTCCCCTGGATGGGAAAGAGTCATTTACCTGCCAAGTGTAAGGACACTCTACACCATGGGAAGTTGGTGCTAGCAGGGAGTTAAGGCTCTATGGTTCTCTAGACTTTTGGGAATAACTCAGAGACTGCTTTTCTGACTGTTCTGAAGCCATTTGTATGACAATGAAAAACCCAGTAGAAACCTTTCAGCTTTATTTATATTAAGAAGCACAGAATATGCTTTCTAATAGAATAAAAAAAAAAAAAAACTTAAAAGTCTCAGGAGTCTGTTTAGATTTTAAATAGCTCTTTTAAAGTAATATTTTGATGATTTAAATATAAATGAATCAGAACATACAGATTCAATTTCACAGGAAATATACATTAGCCTTTGTATATTTTTTATTACATTTTCATTTCCAATATCTTGAAATAAGGTCCAGAAAAAAAGATGAAAAAGGAAGAATAACAAAAAACATGTATTCAGCTCCGAGCACATGTTATGTTTCATAATATTTTCAGTAAATATATATTATCCTTTTTAAAATATTTTGAGATTTCAGAAAATCCCCAATCCTTTTTCCTTCCATAGAATTTGTTCTGTTAACTCTCAAACCCATCTGGATTTGCAATGACATGATAACAACTCTATGTACTCTATGTAAGATCATATAAGCCCTAGATACTAGCTTCCTTTTTTCTTTTTTCCTATTTATATCTATTCTATTAGTGACATATTCCAAATGCTCTTCAAATAAGGTGACCTTTGAATGCTTTTATACCTTTGTGCTAGGTAAAGCTGTACCTTTAATTTGAGTGCAAAATTAAGTACAAGTGGCTAAAAATTAGATGGCTATATTTGCTTGGGAAATCTCTTTTGCTAAAGTCAATGGAAACTGGGGAGGACAAATGCAAAGAGGAAGTTGAAGAAGAAAGTTTGTTTTATTGTCTTAAGAAGTGTTCCCTGTAGTAGTATTTCCCAGCTTTTCTGGTGAACCTCAACCATAATGAAGAAAGGACCCCAAGAAACTCTAAAACTCCTTGAAGGAGAAAATCTCCTTCAACTCTGCCTCAGTGAGGGACCTTGCTTGAGAGAAACAAAATAAACAGTTTCATTCTGTTTTCTACGTGGGGTTGGTTTAGTCCCGAGCAAAAGAATTCCAACCCTATTGGATTAAAGAAACTCATTCAATTCTGTTCAAATTCTATCATCTCAAGCTGTAACCCAGTTGGTAGATGAGCCAATTTGGACTATACCCACTAGCTCTCTTCAGCTTGTAGACAAAGCTCTTATTATAAAAGAGCCAATCTAAAACCCTCTCTTTGCAGAGGTTCTAAACATGCCATGCTATGCCATGCTATGCCAAGGAAGCCTCTGCCCACTGGATAATATTCTTTTCCAGTGCTATTCTCTCTTTATCCTCATCTATTTCCCTAACAAGACTTCATGCCTCTGTCAGGATTTGTAACCTTACTTCCCAATCTCTATAATAAACCTCTTTTATCAATCTAGGTTTTCAGGTTTGTAAATTCTTTTACAGAGGATCCCTGTGCTGCCAGAAGGGGGTTCCCCAAAACTCCCTACCTTTGCGCCAAATCCCAAGAGGATGCAGGGGAGCCAAACTTCTCCATTTGGTTCCCTGAATCCCAAACCTGCCACTAGACCTTATCATTTAACTCCCTGACCACCAGAAACCCTAATCTCATTTTGCTTCCCTAAATCTAAACCTCATCAATTACAACCTGCAAATATTTGAAACCACAGATAAAAAAACTAGAAATAAATTAATCATCTATAATTATTTAAATAATTGATACAATTATTGAATTGAGATACAAATGAAAATTGTTGATAGTTAGCAAGGATATGACAAATCTCTGCCTTCTAACAAAGAATATGCACGGGGTTCCTTTTTTTAGAGGGTCTCTATGACTGGAAAATCTTTGCCTATTAATTAAGAATAAAACAAAAAAAAATACGTTAGATCCACTGAAAGAAATATATCAATTGACATGTCTTTAGTTACATAGACTAGATAGCGTAAAAGTTAAAATACCTTAGAATAGAATATCTTGGTGGCTACTTAATTTTGTCATTAACAATCAGATTAGTGGGAAAGCATAGATAGAGCATCTACCCTGGAGTCTGGAGGACCTAAATTCAAATCCAGCCTCAGACACTTAATCCTTACCAGTTCCATGAACCTGTGAAAGTTATTTCACACTAATTTTCTCCACCCCAGAAATCATAGAATCATAAGTCTAGATTTAGAAAATGCCTGAAGCCATTTGATCCAAGTGCCTGACTTTCAAGTGATAAAATTTGGGTCTAGGGATGTTAATCATTTTCCCAACTAATTTTAAGTGTCCAAAGTGAGATTTGAATCCAGATAGAAGGCCAAAAGTCTTAGATGTCCAGGTTCTCTCAAAATAGCCCATGCACTGTCCTTATTAAAGTAATTATTTTAAGATGAGATATTTTTTTGAAAGGCAAAGAAAAAAGAAACAAATAACTCAATTGCCTTCCATATTCAATGCCATTTAAGCCTTCTCATTCATTTCAATATATTTTATGTTACCACCATTCCAAACATGCTATAATGCTGAATTTCTATTAATTGCCCTACAATATCCATATTTTGCCTTCATTTTCCTTAGAAATGATTGATGACTGCCTACTACTTGCAGTTAAACTAGTCCTGAAGAACATTCAGAGAGTCCTAAAGAAATAGCTGGAGGAATGCCTGGCTATGCTGTTAGCAATCACAGAGTTCTGTTTCTCTCCAAAAGCTTGGTATAATTTTTGTAGAGATGGCTTTTTGGAATAACAAAGAGAAATAGTGATTATCTTTCTATTGAGAAAACTCTGCAAACTACCTTGAATCACAAATTCTGATTTAAAGGAGATTGCAGAGATCATAAACTCAAACTTTGTGATAACCACATATTTTAAAATTAGCCAGAGTCAGGAAGTCAGGATAAGGGAAAATCCTTGATCTTTATTCTTTGCAGAGGTGAAGGGGAATGGCAATATGAAGTGAGAGCAATCATGGCAGGAATCTGGCCAGCAGTGCCTCTGGAGCTCACACTCCACCCACCAAATCCTCTATGCAATCTCCTATACAACACATCAAACTTGCACAGAGAGTGGGCGGGGCCATTCTGTCTCCAAGTATATATTAATAGAGTATTGTCCAATTGCTAATTAGCCTCAAATGCTTGGGACCTCAGTGCAATGAGAGCTTCAAGAGCTTCAGCTCATTACAAAACTTCATTTTGGAAATTAGGAAGACTGAGGTCCAGTCTACCATGGTAATAAGTAGCTGGTAAAGATTTGAATATAGGTTCTTAATTCAAAGATACCATACACGATCCTTGTCTTAAAAAATAGAGCTGTAGGAAACTGGAAGGTAGAGTTCAGCATGGGCTAGAATTATTTGAAAAGCCTTTGTGGAGGAGGTGGGATATGAACCAAATCAAATTTGCTAGGATTTGGCCCAAATCAAATTAACTATGGTGAATTTCAGTCAAAGTTTTCAGAAATACAGAAAGCCTCCAGTTTCAGAGAGTAAATTTTGAACAATCCTAAGCACTAAACCAACCTGGGAGATGTATTGATGGGGAGAAGAAGAGGAGCTTTTATATCTTTTTTTCATGTTTTCTATCAGAACCATTGTTTTTGATTTTGTAGTTTCTGAGAATAATTGCAATATATCCATTTTTCCAAATTTAGTGAGACCTTTGCCAAGGAAAGAATGTCCACAGCTCAGGATTCAACTTAGCAGAGCCTTGTAGTTAGCCAATTGGATAACCCAAGTCCCAGAAAATTTATCCCCCATTAGTTTTTGCTGAGATCACTTCCCCTAGATTTCCTGAATTTCTACCATAAGAATCGGTGCAGGGGAAAGGTTACAGGATTGTTTGTCTTCATTTTTCTTCCTGCTGTCTGATTTAATTCAATTCAACAAACACTTATTAAGGCCTACCAATTCATATTTTAAAGGGGATTTATTATAAAGCAATAGAGATGAATGCTCTAATAGCAATTGGGAATGGAGTGCTCTAAAACATAAAAAGGAGAATATTTTGACAAATTATAAATGGTTTTGATAGTTTAATCCTGATATTTGACACCAGATCTAAGACATTTATCCTAGTGTCCTACCCAGACTTAGTTTTGATACTAAATCAGTTTTAGTTCTCTTATTGTGAATTTGGTTGAATGGTCAGTCTATCAGAATTTGCTTCTTTATTACCAAATTAGGAGTCTAATTTATAATGGAGTCGAGTGCTCTCCATTCTGCTCCCACAGCCTCTATTTTGGGCCCATAGTTCAATCATTGTAAGAGACCTCTCTCTTTCACCCATTATGCACAGTCTAAGCTTCTGTTTTCCAGACACCCCATGAGAACTGCTCTTAAGAGCTGTGTCTTACCCAATCTGAGCCACAAAGTTATCTTCCCACTTGTCTCTAAGCTTTTTTCATCCTACATCCTAGCTCTGATTGATTTACTTGAAGTTACATTTACTGGCCAAGGTGAAATTTTTTCTTCCACTCTGGACCTGAACGTTCCCATTTAGTTCACAATACAACTTCTAGAGACATTTTAGTCTTTCTTTCAACTTATTACCTCAGTGGCTCTGCCTTAGCTCTTCACACATACATCAAGTTGAAGTGACAGATACAAATTAGAGTAAAGAATATTTCAAATTTTGGATTGTTTTAAAATGCAAGAACCACTTCCCTACTTCAAGTTGCCAAGTCCCTAATCACCCCAAGTTTTTTTGTTTACAAAATCTTTTAAGATTTAATATGTAGCAATTCTAACATCTCTGATTTCCTTCATCTGCTTTCCCCATCTGCTCTTACTAATAATCAGAGGGCATCATCATGTCATGATATTCTATCAATATTTATTATATGCTATGACATTCCAATTGCAAAAGTACCTTTGAGAAGAGTTAGCAAGAACTATAGGAAACCAAATTTAATAAGCTCACAAAGAAAGATACTTGCAGCAAAGAGGAAAAAAAGATGGGTGGGTTTTGTGAGAGATGCAGGTTGTGACTTTTCCTGAGCTTCTGTTGCTTTTAACCTTATGACTACGGACCCAAGAGAGCATTAATAGGGGCAATCTCTCCAATAATATGTTTTTTCCTTACTACACTTTTTACCTTTAAGTGTATTTATTTGTGGACTACATTGATTTCTAAGAAAGATTCTGGCTCAAAAAGCTGTTATTCTATGAAAGAAAATCCCTATAATCACTATCCTATACCATTGGCTCCATAGGGAGATGTGTTCAATCTTTAGAACAAGTGGAAAATGAATCACTTTATTTTCTTTCAAACTAGAAAGAAAATGGGACCCCTAGAGATGGCACAGTGGATAGAGCACGGGCCCTAAAGGAGGACCTAAGTTGAAATCCAGCCTCAGACACTTAATATTTACTAGCTGTGCTTACCTTGGACAAGTCACTTAACCCCAACTGCCTCAGCAAAAAAAAAAAAAGAAAAAGAAAAAGAAAAAAAAGGGGACCCGTTGACAATGCATCATCTGAAGATATGGGATAAAGTGTTTAGTATATTATTAAATTTCTGAGTAGTGAGATGTAATAGGTGACCAACACAAGCCAAGGAATCCAGAAACAGGGTTTCAGGATGCCTCTGGCTGGACTTTCTGCTTTTTTACTTCTTGTTTTTTTTTTCCTTTCAGGGCCTTCTTTTAGTCATCTGTGAAATTGGGATGATAATACTTGTCCTCTTCTTGCCTCAGAGGTATTCTGAAAGGATTAATTAGTTTTAAACAAAGTCACTGAATGGACAGTATAAGTGGAAGGTTCAATTACTTTTTAACAACCTGTTTACTGATCCTTTTGTGTTTAGCATTTTTCTAGTTTGTGAGGTTTATTATTGATGACCACAGGCAACAAACAAAACAAAAGCAGAATCAGGACTCTTGGTAAGTGGACCATATTCAGGTCATAGGTAGTGTTATTACCTACCACCTCTAAGTTTCAGAGTGTTTAAGCCTACAAACCAAAGCTGCTGTTTGTTTTAGCAATGGAAAGAGCTCATTTGGACCACATGCTGTTTTCTAAATGAAAGATGACTTAAGAATTGACATGTTTGAGTCTAGCTGATAAGGCACAGAAAATAACCATTAAATTCTTAACTAACCTTGCTCAGGCAGCTATTAGTCATATAAATGTCTCCACCACCAGTTTAAATATTTTCTTTTCTTTTTTTAAAATTTTTAATAAGTATAATTTTATGTTTAAGAAATTTAATTGTTTGGGATACTTTAACAAAGCAAAAACAATTTTTACAATAGATACTGAATAACAGTGCTCATACTGGGTCTCTTTCTCAAGGAAACCATAAAGGGGAAAAAACCCAAATGTGCAAGAATGTTTTTAGCTTCTCTTTCTGTAGTAGTAAAGGATTGGAAAATGAGTAGACGCCCATCAATTCGGGAATGGCTGAATATGTTGAGTAATATGAAGATAATGGGATACTATTGTTCTATAAAAATAATGGACAAACTGATTTTAGAAAAGCCTGGAAAGATTTATATGAACCAATGCTGAGCAAACAAGCAGAACCAGGAATACATTAAATTACAATAATAGGAAGAATATGTGACGATCAACTATGAAAGACTTGATTCTTTTTGGTGATTCAATGATCTAAAGCAATTCCAATAGACTTTGCATAGAAAATGCTATTGCATCCAGAAAAAGAGCTATGGAGATTGAATGTAAATCAAAACATGCTATGTTCACTACTTTTACCTTTTTTTTTTTTTTTTTCCTTTTCCTCTTCTGTGGTTTTTCCAAGATTCATAAAGCAATGTGTATTAAAAATGAATAAATTTTTTTAAAAATAGGTACTGGAAGTGCTGAATGAAGTCACATGCTAATTATTGTTGCTAATTAAAATAATTATGTATCTTAACACTAAGTAGCATCTTTATTCAGAGAAGCTCAAAATATTCCACAGAAATTATATTATGTGACCCTTCAGTATATTTTTCAAATAAATAGAAACTATTGAAAACCATATTTTGTAAGTGAAAGGCAAGAATTAAGTGTATTTTTCATTATAAAATGCATTTAAATCTCAAAATAGACGATAATGTATGTATAAAATTACATATAGAACATTAAAGTTAACTTACTTGGCTCCCACATTAATATTTTTTGCAAATGTTAATACTAAACTATGTTTGATTTTAAAGATTTTTTTAAAAAGGAACTTTGATTTTCTAAAAGTAGTTTTGCTAATATGTGTGTTTTATGATCTGTCAACTCTGAATTTTTTGAAATTTAAAGATGTAGCAACCACAATTTGAATGGAACTTTGACTTAGAGTCCTTATATATAGTGAAGCAATTTTGCTCTTGAGAAACATGCTTGCCTCTGAGATGATCACCTTTCCCTTGTCACTTGAGGCATAAAGAGCCTCTGGTTAGGGGCTCTGGCTAGGAAATGGGTCACATCTTCCAAAAAATTACTCTACTTACATGAGATTGTCTTTTATATTCTGTCTCCTCAAGCTGTTCATCCCAGTCATAATTTGGACTCCATATAGTTCTTCTGAAATTGATTTTTGAAATGAATTGTGGAGATAAGTTATCATACATTCCTTTCCCATTTCTATTTTGTTGTGTGGCTTTTGGTTTATTTTGATATTTAATATTTAATATTTTGTGGACAAAGTTCATAGAAGAGTGGGGAAAGGAAAAGTTAGTCAGATATCTTTACCTTGCTAATCTCCAGTAGCTGTAAAAACATATTTCTTTGTAATTCTTCAATTAATGATTGCAGTTTGGGTTTAAGAAAATGAGAGAGAGTTAAAGCTGTTTACTACATAATGGCTTTGGGGATTATTTCTTGATATTAGATCCCTACCAGAGGCATATAGCCTTTTAAGGAGAACAACAGATTTTGGATAGTATTCTTAGATATGTTTTTGATAATTTGTGTTAAATTGTAGACATTTTAGAATTTTATTTTGCCATCAAACTTTTATTCCAGTGCTTCAGTGTGGTGTGGAAGTGACTGGGTTTTCAAAAGGTATGTTAATGAATTATGTATAGACTTTGGTAATTTCTATTAAACTGGAAAGGCAAAATGAACAGTGATATAAATGCTATCTACTCTCTGAAAACAAGCTTGGGTAAATGAGACATGTTCATCTCCACAAAGATAACTTCTAGTCATTAATTATATTTATTTTTTTCTTTTACATTCTTTCCTTCTTTCTCTTCTTCATCTTTTCTTCTTCTTTAACCACATCCTTTTTTCCTTTCTTTTTTTCCTGTAACAAACAAAACTGTTTGTGTCTTTCACAATGATAATAGGAGATTATCAGGAAAGGAGGATGAAGAGGTTAACAATAACCAATAGTAGATAATCTAAAAGTAATTTAATTCTTGGTATTTTATCCAGCAAAAAATGAGTGAATAAACTAATAGCAGAATTGAACTATATCTATATCAACATTTTTAGTATAAATGAAACATACAAAAAATGCAACAGATGGATAGATCTCATAGTACCTATTTAAAGAGAGGAATGAAGGGAATGATTTTGTTTATATACAAATGTTAAAAGAAATGTCATTGGTTTGGCTCAGCTTATAATTGATCACAGTGAATATAAACAAATAGATCATCATGAAGATATTTGCAGCTTATACCTGCTTGTAAAGGATAAAATATATATACATCCTATGAAAAATCTTTAAATATTTTCCAAAGTTAATCAGTAATTCTATTACTCTATGGTGCTATTAAAGGTATTATGAGTAGAAAACAGGATAGAAAACCAGATGCTTTGGCATTTAGAAGTGAACGAGAAAAGGTAGATGCTTAAAAATAAAATATGTACACATATACATATATATGGTATGTGTGGTTGTATACATATATATGTATTACTGTTTCCTATGTATATTTCCTTCAGGAAGAAAGCTGGAAGATTCAAGATGTAGTAACTACTAAATATCACAGAAAAAAATGAAATTTACTATATTTTAGTAGAGTAAAAGAAATTATTGGTTATCAATGTAGAACTAATTTCATAATCAGTTGGTTATGTGAAATTATATGATTAAAATTGAGTCAATGTTAAAGTCAATAACAAATTTGAAAAAAAAAAAAGGATTAACATGACTGTTAGCATGGTTAGAGAATTTTTAATAATGTCAAAGTCACAAAGGAACATAGAAACTTAAAAATCAATCATACCCATATTTGAACCAAAAAATACATTACTGGTTTAATACTAACTTGAAAAGATTTTCCTTATATAAATAAATAAAAATAAATATGTATTTACATATCTTTATGTCTAATGGAAGCCAACTCTAGGGCAGGAGGGAGAAGGGAAGAAAAAAAAAGAAAAATAAAGAAATTTACATGATAACTTTAATATACATTTTAAAAGAATAGAAAGTTGTATATTGTTGGAATCCTTACTAACTGCTAAGTAATTAGAGTTGATCTAATCTTACAAGAAGTTGTTTTGGCCAGAACCTGAAACAAGGTACTAGGTAGAACTAATTAAGACAAGGCTTGTGTTCACACCTTTACTCACTGGAGTCCACAAGTATGCTAGCTTCAGAGCACTATGGGAGAAAACCCATAATCCCATTGTCTCAGAAGAGGCAGATAAAAGGCCAGCGATGAGGGATCTATGGCAGAATACATTTTTTCCTCTTGGCTGGCTGATCGCGCTGGACTCGAGAGGAACGACTCTGGTGCAGAGAACACTTTGACGGATTTCAGTGGAGCTACGCCAGAAGCCCTCTCTCTGCGGCAAGTTGGTGGCTGGGCTCCCCAGAAGGAGATAAGAGAGACCTTCCATCTCTGTCTTGGTTGGAGGCAGAAGAAAGCAGAGGCAGAGGCTGAAGGACAGAACCTTTGGATTTGGAGACATCCATAGGGCTCCAAGCCTCTAAACCGGCTGTGCTTTGAGAAGAACAAACTCCAACATTTGAACTCTAACAGTATATAACAGATTTTCAATTTCATGTGCAATCATCTTTTATTATACTTTTATGGAAATACTTGCTTTGTTCCATAAATTAAAAGTAAAATATAATTTAAACTGTATGAATTAATCCCATACTGTGTACCAGGTTACTATACTAAGTGCTGGGATGACAAATAGAAAAACAAAACAAAACAAACAGAAACAAACAAACAACAACAACAAAAACCAAATGTCAGTCTCTGCCCTCAAGGAGTTTATATTCTAAAAGCAAGAAAACACAAACAACAATAACACAACAAATAAATTAGATGAGTTGATCCATTGGACAGTTTGTCAAATGACATATCCTTTCAAGAACCAATGGAACCTAAGTAAAGGATTAGAAGATAGGGTATATTCTATTAGGAACAATGTCAAAATGGCATATCAAGTTAATTGGACAACTTGAATGGCATATGAAGCATGAACTGGAAAACTGACCAATTATATTGTGATGAGTAATAAAGATGGCACAGTGATAGAACAAATTATCCAAAGATGAACAGTTCATTTTCCCAGGTAGTCAATAATTAATTCTGGTTGATTAGTAAAGGGAAAGCTGATCCTCATGGAAAGACATAGACAGTGATACTAGGGAAATGACAAGAAAGCTCAAGTGGAAAGTCATAGAACCAAATGACATATCTCAGAGAAGTGCTGCAAGGAGTTGTGCTTGTTATTATTTTTTACCAGTTGCTTAGAAGAAGGTATTGAGGGATCTAGGCATACATAGGTTGTATATATAGAAGTTATAAGGGACATGTTTATTTGAACTGAATCTTTAGATCAAACACAAAGCTGAGGACTATAGCAAATAATACTGGGCAATATAATACAAAATGATCTTAAAAAGTTAAAGCACAGACATAAATCTAATTAGATGATATTAAAAATAGAATATCCTTTTAAAAAAAATCAGCTTCAAAAGCTCAAGATGTGGGAGAGATCATGGATAAATAGCAATTTATCTGATATATATATATATATATATATATCAGAATTTTTAGTGTATTTCAAACTGAATATGAGGTTAAAGAAAGCTAATAAAATATTGAACTACAGTAAAAAACAAACAAAGAAACAAACTAACTCTATAACTTCCAGGAATCTGATCAAATCTTGGAGTATTGTAACAATTCACAATTCTGGAAAGACCCTGATAAAAAGAAAGCATCCTTAAAAAGGATAATAAAGAACCATTAATCCATACCATTTGAGGAGTAGTTTAAAGAAATGGGCAGGTTTAGCTGTTATCCTGGGAGGAGCATGAATAAAGTCTTTAGGAATTTAAAGGTCTGTCACCTGTTCTTTTTGATCACATAGGAGAGAAACACTGAACATTAAAAAGAAATTTCCATGAGACAAGTTTAGGTTTGATTTAGCAAAACGTAACTTCATAATTAAAATTATTCAAAAGTGGAATAAGATGCATGAGGAAAGAATGGATTTTCCTTTCTTGGAAATCTTCAAGAAGACAATATGCAAGAGTACTTGTCAAGTATATTATGGTGGAGATTCCTTCCATGTCTTGCTGGATTAAAAAGATTTTGAAGTACTTTCCAACTCTAAAATCCAGTAGCTTTGGTTCTATGTTATCTGCTTGGAAGAAAGATATGATAGTTCAGGTAAATGCCTACTTAGAGTAGAAACTCATTTTCACAAAAATCATGGTGTGTTATTATGCTATAAAACAATAATGAAGTGGTTAAAAGGAAATCTTGGCCAATATCCATTTTAATCCATTTGGTTAGATTTTATAAATGAAACTGAAATGAAGAAAATAAATATTCATGAAATAGGATTAATTTGCAGGTCATTTCTATAGAAAAGTAAGTTTAAGTGATAGTGGAACTTGTCACCCCAATATACTATCAGAGTAAAGGATAATGAAGATGAAGCTGAAAAAGTAGTTGGACCTACATATTCAAATAAGAGCTTCACTGGGCTTATTTCTAATTTCTAGGAAATGAATCTAAATAAGAGATATTGTGAGTTCAGTACTACACATCTAGTTACTATGGAACTGGAAATTATCCACAGAACCCAGGGCTCCAGGCCTATGCCTTAAACCACTGAATCATTCATGGTTCTACTGTCAATTATGAAGAAAACCATAACATGGTTTGTTTTCCAAGGTTCTGTTCCTTGAGAGTAAATGCATCTTTTAATCCTGCTCTGGATTTCCCTTCCCTTCCCACACACGCTTTCCCCTTTAGTCAATAATTCTTTTTATTGGTTACAGTGAGAATGCACTACTTCAGGCTTTTCCACAGCTGAGCACAGCTGCTAATGTTGGCTATTGATTCCACATGTTAGCTCAAAAGTGTATAATAATCTGCTTTAATAGTTGCCTTTGGCTTTTCCTCTCTCCACTCCGAGCAGTGCCCTCTGCCCCTGGCCTGGCATGCCAATAACCAGAAACGGATTCTAATTATATCAAACCATTCTCTGCCAAAATGTCCAAATAGCCATCACATGTTCAAATAACTAACTACAGCTTTAGTATATGGATTTTTATGCCACTCTATGGAAAACATTTCAAATTATCTACTGTGAATATGTTGGCAGGAAGAGAATGTTGTGGGCATGATGGAAGGCTCAGTTACTTTTAACCCACAAGGGAATTTCCTTGTAGTACAGCTGTATTACAATTTAAGTTCTACTTCCTAGTGCTCCTCAATTGTTCTCTCTTTCTCTCCTTCTCCTTTTCATATTCATTTCTTCCAAAAATCTTTAACTCTGAGGAATCTCCAGATTGAAATAGTATTCAAAGGGGAAAGGCATATAATCAGCCCTTATGAAATCAACTTGAATAGGACCAAGCAAATCCCAGTCCTAATTATATTACTGAGGTTGCAAGGGACTGCACACATCTGGAATATTCAAAAACAGTCCAATGTTGATGCCATCCCACAGAGTCCCTGGGCAACAGTGCTTTGGAAACCATCCAGAAGCACCAAAGCTTGGTCACAAAGATCATAGAATCCCACAATTGGCAAGGATTTTGGAGGTCATCTAGGACAACTCTTGCCTGAAAATAAATCTTTCTGCAAAATGCCCAACAAGGGGTCAACAACCAGTCTTTGTTTGAAGACTCCCAGCAAAGAAAATATATGATCTGTAGGGGCATTCCATTTCACTTTAGATGCTTCTAATTGTGAGAGAGTTTTCCTAAATATGCCATTTTTCTTCTGTCAGGGTTTTTCAAGATAGTTTTTTCCCTGGCTAAACATTAGCGATTATTTTAACTAATAATCATAATGTCTAATCTTAAGGTTTTTCAACAACCTAGTTTCCCTTCTCTGTTATCCATTTTGTCAATGTGTTCAGAAGCAAGAACATTATGTGACATGACTACCTCTTTAATGCTGTAAATTGTGGCTATCTTACTGCAATCTAAGGTCCTGTTAAGCTTCTTTGTCCGTCATATCATACAGTTATCCAATGAGATTTTATTCCAATGAACTAATATTTAAACATAGCTCCCCAATCAGCAAGGTGTCTGGGTACCCAAATGACTTGTACTTCATTATTAAAGCCACCAGAATAAGTGATCTTTATAGGGAGAGCTTTTATGAAATGAAAAAAAAATTATCCTAAAACATAAAATCTAAAAAATAGTTAAAAATTCTTTAACACTTTTTATCATTGTTTTCAGGTGAGGGAATAATCATTGAGCACTCAGACACTGAAACAAAATAGCCAAAGAACTTCCAATTGATCATTGATCTATAAAGGAATAAAGTAGAAGGACGAATTGCCTAGTGGAATTAATTTATTTTAGCAGATTTAACATCCTGAAAAGGCACCAAAGCAGAGAATCTGTGAGTGAGCTTCTAGTGATCCCGGCTCTAAATCCCAGTATCACCTTTGATTCCCCTCTCTCATTCAGGTCCTGAGCCAATCAATCATCAAACATACATTCTTTCCCTTTTCAGTACTGCTCAAAACAATCCTTTCCTTTTCATCCTCACTGACACCACCATAATTCTAGATTTTTTTTTATTACAGGCATGGATTAATTTCAGCAGATCATAAAAATGTCCCCTAATCACATTTCACCTCCTTATTTCACTTTATACTATAAACCCACCAAATTAATCTACCTAACACAGCTTAAACTGTGTCACTCTCTTGGTCAAGAACTTCATCATTGTCTGTAGGATAATAACAAATTTAAAAATATCCCAGAATTTTATGTGCAGTTTTAAGCTTTCTAAAAGTTTTGAAACTGCACTAAAACTATTGGAGTTCTCTATATAAAGAAATACTTCACTGAGAAGTTCTCAAGGTCTTTTAAATGAATGTTGAAAATTTTCTTTACATGTAATTGGAAAAATAAAATATTATTCCAATTTCAAATAAAATAAAATCTCATCTATTACACATCTACTGGATACTAGATACTTTCTACTACTGCTACTGTTATCGTAATTGGTAAAATAAAGCATAAGGTATTTTCTGCTTTCAAGAAGCTTACAGACTAACAGAAGAGTTTAAAAGAAGACAAAGTGTGACTGAAAACATGATGACATATTTTAGACAAGATAAATTTGAGATATCTGGCATTCAACGTTAAATATGCAATTAATAATTGGTGATGTAAGTTTGGCACTAAGTATAAATACAGGATCTGGACTGCTAGACCTAATGATTTCATCTTTATATGATCTTGCCTGTATGCTCCCTTGTCTCCTCTTACACTACTAATACTCTTGTACATATTCTCATAACTTCACTCTTGCCTATTTTCATAAGCTGCTGTTTCCTCTGTTTGACCCAGATCTCTCCCTGCTCTGATCCACCTTCCATTCAACTATCAAAGAATTTTTCCTCACATGAATGTTGGATCATGTTACCCTCCTTACTCAGTAAACTAGCCTCTTATTGTAGACCTTCAGTAAAAAGGGACACAGTGTCTCTTGAGAAAGTCTATTCCAATTATAGACAACTCTAATTTTTAAGACATTCTTGTTGGTGGTGATATTATTGTTGTTTTTTTGCTGCATCAAAACTAAATTTCCATCTTTTCAGTTCCTATTCTTTGTTCCCAGTTGTGCCATCAGAGTGCAAGCAGAATAATAACATTAGCCACCCTTTGCTTGGAGATTCTCAATGACAGGGCCCCCATTAGCTCCAGAGGCACATAATTCAACTTTAGTTAGCTCTAATCATTAGGAAGATTTATTTTTCCTTTTTCCTTTTTGTCCTGACAATAAACTAAATATGCTTCTGTGCAACTTTTTTCCAGTCTCTTCACTATTGCTTGCACTTCCACAAAATGCAAACAGTAGTGAAAAATATATATTGACTTCAAAATATTTGTTTTCAGAGTCTTGATCCTCTTTGAATTGCTATGGCTTTCTTCACCCTGTATTGAGTTAGAGAATTCATCTAAACTAGGATTACTATAATAGTCTATTGTCCAATCATTTTGTTTTCAGTTTCTCTATTTTCCCAATCCATCTTGCACACTGGTGCTAGACCACTATTCTGATAACACTATTTTTATGAAAAAAAAATGCTTGAAAAAAGCACTAATAATGATGTATGATATTTATAAAAATCAAGTGAAAATACTGGCTTAAAGGCATTGTATCCTAAGCCTGATTTTAATCCTGAACAATTAAAATCTTTGTTCCTTAATGTTCTCATCTGGAAGATGAAGTGTTAGGAGAAGATAATTCTAAATTTTCTTTTTTAATTTAGACTTTTATGAATCAATTGTATTAAATTATATCTGGGTATTTCCTGGCCTTTGTAATTTAATGGTTCAAGAATACTTGGCCATTCAATGAAACTGAATTACCTCGAGCATTTTAGTGTCAAAGTGACTTCTATAACATTCTATAGCAAACAAAACCAAATGTAACCAAATATTCTGACTTCCAATAATCCTATTTCACTCCTCCAAAATATCATTTACTACACAATTATCTGAGTAAGATAATTCTTTAACCATTCTTTAGATAGAATGCGTACTTTTCCAGTTCCTAGTCTTTACTCATATGAGCTAGATATGTCATTAGAAGTTCTGTGAAAGGATATATCAATCTATTATGCAGTACTATTTGGGCTAGTCATTCAACCATTGAATTATAATTAGCCATCCCATATTTCTGTATTTTCTTAGAAGAATATAATGAGAGATTTTATCAAATGCCTTGTGAAATGCCTAGAATATTGTTTCTAAGATATCTTCCAAATTAGCCAATCAAGTAACTCTGTCAAAATTATATTAGTTTGTGTGCATACTTTTTGATCCAACGGTGTTTCTAACTGGGCTAATGTCTCAAAGAGATCTTAAAGGAGGAAAAGGGACCCACATGTGCAAAAATGTTTGTGGCATCCCTTTTTGTAATGGCAAGAAACTGGAAACTGAATGGATGCCCATCAATTGAAGAATAGCTGAATAAGTTATGGTATATGAAAGTTATGGAATATTATTATTCCATAAGATACGATCAGCAGGATAATTTCAGAGAGGTCTAGAGAGACTTACATGAGCTGATTCTAAGTGATAAGCAGAACCAGGAGATCTTGTACCTACAAGATTATATGATGACCAATTCTGATGAATGTGGCTTTTTTCAATAATGAGATGATTCAGGCCAGTTCCAATGATCTTATGATGAAGAGAGCCATTTCCACCCTGAGAGAAGACTGTGGGAACTAAGTGTGGATCACAATATAGCATTTTCACTTGTTTTGTTGTTGCTTGCTTTCCTGTTATTTTATTTCTCATTTTTCTTTTTTAATTTGATTTTTCTTATGCAACAAGATAATTGTATAAATATGTTTGTATATATTGGATTTAACATATATTTTGCTATGTTTAATATATATTGGATTACTTACCATGGGGGGGAGGATAAGGGGGAGTGAAGTTGGGAAATTTGGAACACAAGGTTTTGCAAGTGTTAATGTTGAAAAATTATCCATGCATATGTTTTGAAAATAAAAAGTTTTAAATAAATAAATAAATGATATTAGTTTTTCATGATTTGATCTTGATGAATCCAAAATCACTTACAAAGATTATAATTTTCTTCCATATGTACACATACACCAACCTTTTAATAATATGCCTGATACATGTTTTTTCTTAGAATCAATTCAAACTCATTGACATATACTAGGAATAATACTCTATTTTTAAATTTTTAATGATTTTGATTAATTTTTTTTTCAATAATGTGACAACTGTCATATCTTTTGTGATTTTTTTCAATTGATGTAGTGTGGTATAATGGATAACATTCTAGGCTTGAAGCAAGGAAGGCTTAGATGCAAAATCTACCTAGGATACCCATTAGCTGTGTTGTGTATGGATATGTCCTCTAAGCACCCTTTGAACTTAGTTTATTTGTCACTTGCAGAAATGCAAATCTGGTTGCACTTTTTTATGTTAAATTCAGAAAATTAAAAATTTGTTTATATGGAAAAGAAATCATCTGGTGCTATTCTGAAAAACCATTGTCTGGTTAGAGTATATGTATAAAAGAATCATTAATGTTTGGCCCTCTTGCTACACAATAAACACACTATTCTCTAACTTTTTTTTTTTTTTTTTCTGAGGCAATTGGGGTTAAATGACTTGCCCAAGGTCCCAAGTTAGGGTGTGTTAAGTGTCAAATTTTCAAATTTGAACTCAGGTCCTTCTGAGTTTTTTTTGAGAACTTTTGAGAAAAAATTTATAATTCCTTATTCATGATGGTGAAAATAATCTCTATAGTTAACAGCTTGAACAGCTCACATAGAAGGTTTGGAGACAAAAACATCATTTTATGAGCCATAATGTGTAGTATGTTGTTGTGGAAAGACTACTGACCTAAGAATAAGACATACAGCTTCTGGTCTTGACTCTCCCACTACATACCTATATGATCTTAGTGGGTTTTATGACACCTCTGTATGGCTATACCTAGAATCAATAGAGAAATGAGAAGAATTAAACATATAAAATGTAATTTGAACATAACTGTATTGGATAAAAAAGATAGTAGTTTATGTGACAAAGATCATAATAGTAGACTATAAGCTCTATTAGATAGCAATTTTGCAATATAAGTGGTCAAAAAAGCCAAGGTAACTTTAAATTGTGGCTATAGTAATCTTAAATTTCATTAATAGAAATGGAGAATCCATGGAGAGGAGTTGCAATTTCAGCTGTACTCTGCACTGGACAGATCATATCTGGATTATGGTATCCAGTTTTTGGTGCCACATTTAGTAAGGACATTGACAAACAAGACTATTTCCAGAAAAGGATTACTAGGATAATGACAGGGACTAAACATCATGTTAATAAAAACAGGTCAAGAAATCTTAGGAAGAAGGTGAGTGAAAGTTGTCTTAAGGGCATCTTCTTTCTACTACTTCCAACTTCCCCAATAATAGAATTAAAAAGCTCCAAAATCTGAAAGATATATCTATTACAAGATGAGTATCTTATAAAAAACAAAACAACAAAAGAAAAGAAAACAAAAAAACAAAAAAGAAAACTTAAGAAGATCTTGCCAGCATAATCTCCCTAGACTGTTTTGAGAGTTCCTGTCACTCCCAGCCTAATTCTACTTTTGATTCCCCAACTCCCCCTAAATCCCTCTTTATCACAGGAGTACAAGGGGAGCATGCACACCCACCCATGCAAACACAAAGAATATGTTTTCTCTGAGCTCTAAGGAACACAGGGCCATCACCACTCCTGTAATTTTGGTCACTTTATTTTTGGATATAAGCTTAAGGAAGTATTCCTGTGGAAACCTACTACCAAGACAAGCTGAGGTCAGTGAAATAGACTAGCTTCCAGTTACAAGAAATTAAGGGGACATGTTTGGCAAAATATGCATCCTTGGAATTAAACAAAGAGAGAAAGAAGGATCAGAAATATGTTATGAATTAAAATTAGGGTAGTATAGGAAGAAACAAGAATGTTAATGGAAGGAAGAACATGAGGGTGAGGAAGACACAAATGAAAACCTATTGGAGCAATATTGCTAACAAGTATTCTAGCTGGCAGTATTCTTGGTGATCTTTTTCTTATTTCTTCACAATCAGCTCCCAGAGATTAGTCTAAGAAATGAACAAAAATTAAAACCCAGAGAATTGTAGAGGAAGACTCATAAAGTCAGAAAATGGTATTATTATAGTGAAGCAGTGACCAACTGGCCTCCTTCACCAACTGAGGGAAATAATCCTTATACAATACTAGGGGTAATATAGAACACAGAAAAAGGTATCAATGGTTACAGTATATCATGGTTGTTCTGGGGTGGAAAGGAAGAGCAGGGGCTGCTGGTAAGCTCAATTTTAGCAAAGACAAAAGAAAAATTAGCAGATTCATCAGGATAGACAAAACTCCAGGAACAGTAATGTACAAGCATTCTAAGTTTTATCTCAATGGACAAGTACCATGAAACAAAGTAAAATGAGTCAAATCTTTTGAGGAAGATGAAATTGACACAACAGATTTTTCAATGCCCCTGAAATGTCAATGGAGCAACTTATTCAGAATGTTTTGAAAAGAGACATCAAAAAATAATGGAAGCTATCAAAGAAAGAAGTGTGAAAATGAAATTTTAAAGGAATAAGTCATACTCTTTCTAGAGATTCAAAAATGAGTATAGTTCATAATATCTGCATGGAGTAAGGAGTTCCTGCTAAACATAATTTTTTGAAACCAAAACATTTGAAAGAATATATGAGTACTTTATAAAATAAAAACATAGGATAAGGTGGCATATCTAAAGATTATAATAATAGCAAAAATTTACATAATACTTTAAGATTTTTAAAAATCATTTTATCTTCACAACTTTGTGAGGTAAGTAATATTTTTATTCCCATTTTGCAGCTGGGAAAATTGAGACAAACAGATTAAATGATTTGCCCAGGGTCAAAAATTAATTCTAAACTAAGGGTTTCCTGATTCTAGGTCTGGCCTTCTATACATTATGCCACTGCAGCTGTCATTAAAAGTCTTCCAGCAAAATAAAAAAAAGACAATAATATACTTAAAGAAATCATAGAATAATTTTTCAGTAGTATTAAAAACAAATAAAGTGAAGATTGAAACAGTAGTCAGAAGATCAAGGGAAAGTAACTTCATATTGTTCTCACCAAGAAACATAATAGTCAAATTTGACAAATCCAACATGAAAAAACAAATCTTGTTGTCATTAACAAAAAAAATTGTGAATTTCAAGTAGAAATCATCACAAAACAGCAGATTATTCTGTGATTACAAATAAACAGGAAAGGGGGAATACAATATTCTGAAGAACAAAAGTTATAAACTGGGAGCCTCAAATAATATATCTTGTGAAAGTCTGAACCCAAGAGAAAAAAGTATGTACAAAGGGGAAACCCAGAGTCATCCCCTTACCACAAAAAAGCATCAAAATTAGACTTTGAGAAGAGTTTGACTGTTCACTTTATTTCCATAGAATCTCCCTATAATTCCTTGAATTACCATACTACCAGAGAGGATTAAGTAAATGAAGAAACACAGTGATCCCAAAGAAAGTGGTTGCTGTTCTTATTTTTCTCCCCTCCTCTTCCTCTTTTGTCTTCTTTTGTCTTCCTTCCTTTTCTTTCTTCTTTCTTTCTTCCTTTCTTCTTGTTTTTTTCTCTTCCTCACCTCTTCTTTTTTCCTTATTCTCAGACTAATATTTTAATTGCATAAAATACATATAATTAAAAAGGAAATAAGTCATCCTGAAACATACCTATCAAAATATAAAAATAAAAATTCAAAAGAACTAAGTTAACATTCTCTAAGATTGTGAACAGTTGTCATTTATGTTCTCACTTTTCCTTATTAAAGTGAAAACTCTGGTGATAAGGCAAGGAGAAAGTATATTTCTGTGTTGATTTATATAGATATGTATACACACATAAATATCTTTATATCTATATATCTCCATATGTGCATGTATATGTCCATAATGATGGAAGTGAAAAGTTTGAGAATGGATATTACTTCATGGAATTTGAACTAGTAAATACTTTATTCTTTTCCTTTCAAATAAGCAAAAGATTTAAAGCCTACTATGGAAGTTATTAACATCTTTTAATATGCACGAAGTGTCTATTCTATACTTATTGCATGTAGCAAATAGAGCTTACGGAGCTTCATAATATATTTTAAGGCAACATTCACTTTCTGTACAAGGTATAGTCCATTTACACTTCTCATTTAGTTGAACAAAAATGAGTCATTTGCTTAATGGATAGTTTTCACTTGACTTCTAATAACAGGATTAAGTAATTGAAGATCTGCAAGTTCAAGGCATGATATTTATTGAGCTGCTTAGAGAAGAACCCATAACAAAACCTTTTAGAAACACAAGTTGGGCTATTTCCATTAGTCTCCCTATCAATAAGGGTCCATTCTAAACTAACTTTCTAATGGCTTGGCTTTGTTGACATGTTTCAGGCATTTGCAATGTAATACCAGGGTTGCAGGCTATCTGGATAGGCCTCATGCTGTTAGTTCACTTTGTTAAATAGAAGTTGATTTTATATTTAGTTGTGCATGGAGCGTACAGATGAAACAAATCACTTCTATAAGCCCAGCAAGATAAATAGTGCCTGTTGAAAACTAGCAAGCAGGCTGGATGTAAGATTAATATGCAGTCCCAAGTTACGCTTCCTACAATTTTTATTGATTGTGTGAGAAAGTACTAAAACTCATGATTTCTTTGGTGAGTTAGATTGAAACTCGTGCATAGCCTTAGTAGATGTAATTTTTCTGAAAGGCACCATTTGTCTACAAGCATAGCTTTTCATTTTCAGCCACGTGCAGTGAATTCCATGCTGATATCAAAGGTTTTCTAGCTAAACTCTTTGTTGGGAATATGCCGCATTTCTGAGTGTAGCTTCCTTCCCCTTTATAATCTTTGTCCAACTGCATGTTGGGAGAAATGTCCAAATGCTATCTCTTCTTGTTGTTCATAACAAAGGTTTATTTTATATTTTGTTTTTCCATTCCCACAGACCATAAAGAATTACATATTTTTGTTTTGTAGAGATTAATTAATATCTGATATTAATTAAATTAATTAAATATCTGATATTAATATCATAATATCTGACTCTTATTGCAGTTAATCTGATACAATATTCTGTAGACACTGGATAGAAAGAAGAAATCAATAAGTTGATTTTGTCCTGCATTCCATACTTTGTGGCCTGTATTCTAGTTGAAGAAACGGTTTTTTTTCAAGTTAATTTTGGGAAACTCTGTTTCAGTTTGGATTTGGCTCAATTAATAATGTTGCTTTATCCTGTCTCCCTCCTCTTTTTATTGAGGAGAAAGATGAAAGAAGTTAAAAAGGAATCATGGAAAAAGATAAAAAGCTTTGAAAGTTATATGATGAATTTATTGTATACTTAAAAAGAAAAGCAACTTCAACATATTAGAGACTGATAGTTTCATATAAAATGTTATCCCTCAGTTCTGCAATGAATACAGAAATGCATATGTAATTTGTTATTCTTTTATGTTTAGAATAAAAGATTAAATGGAAAACATAGAAAGTATATAGACTGAGCATAAAGTAATAGATATTTACCTCTATTATTGTTTTATTTGCATTCAATTCAGATGTCAGAAATTTAGTGAGGTAGTACTTCAAGGATAGGAACTACTGAAGTAAGGCTTTCAATTTTTGGAATTTTTGGAAATTCATGGAACACAAACTTCTGGAAAGAAACTGAAGGCAAAATGGCAGATAATAGTTGCAGGACCACACTTTATACCCTATGCCACAAAAAGCTTCAAGAGGATGCACAGCCTAAATATAAAAGGTCTTATCATAAATTAATTAGAGATGAATGGAAGAAGATATTTGTCACAACTATGGATTGGAGATGAGAGGAATTTTTAAATAAACCTGGGAAAGAATTGATAGCAATAAAGAGGATAATTCTGTTTATGTCAAATTGAAAAACCTGAGCACGCAAAATTAATGTAATTAGAATTAGAATGGAAACAATGAACTGGGAAATTTTTAAGAGCAAATTTCTCTAGTAAAAATCTGAACTCTAAGATACACACATACACCCCCCCATTTCTCCCCCCCCACACACATTTAATTCAAATATATAATCATAGCAGCCATTCCCCAGTGGATAAATTGTCAAATGATATGGATAGCTTATTTTCAAAAGAAGAATGCCAACGATAAATAATTACATAAAAACGTTCAAAAAAGAGAAATGCAAGTAAAAACATTTCTGAAGTTCTACCTCACACTCTTCTAATTGGTAAAAATGAGAAAGGAGAAATTTTCAATAATTTTAGAATGGCTAGAGAGTTGCAAATTAATTCTATCAAATGCAAAACAATTTGGAATTGTATGCCACAGAAGCACTAAATTTTGCAAATCTTTTTGAGTTAATTTAATGGCTGAGCTAATGGTACTCTTGCTAGACTTAGAAGTCAAAGACAGCAGGAAAGAATGGACCATTAAGTACCTAATATAAGTATCAACTGTAAAATTGCAGATTAAATTATGGTATATGATTGAAATAGATTATTTCTTCATCATAAGAAATTATGAGTACTATAGAGTTAGAGAAACCTATGAAACATTCTATTTGCTAATGCAAAGTAAGGGAAGCAGAATCTGGAGAACAGTTTATACAATAATACACAATAATTAGAAACAAAAAATATTGAAAGAGTTTAAAGTCTGATCAATGAAGTCACTAAATTCATTATACTTGTTTAGCTTAAATATGTTTATCTGTTACAAAGTAGAATTCTATGGATGAAATAATTATAGAGATAGAAAAAAAAGAGGAAAAGAAAGAATGTCTAACATACAAACAAGAAAGCAAAAGGGATTTCAAAATATGAGAGTTCTGGAATTTGAAGAGAATAACTGGAAATGGGTGAAATAAAACATATTCACAAAAGTTTATAATGGAAGATACTTACAAAATAAATTCAAAATGATTATAGAGCCATCAGTTGGTGGGGACTGATAGCAGAAAAACTTCTTGAATATAGTGACACTTGAACTGGAGTGATAAGCTCTAAGAGGAAAAAGATGAGTGAGGTGAGCATTCAGGACTCTTGAAGAGACCCTGAAATCTCAAGTATAGCTGAGGTATGTAAAGGAACAGCAGGTAAATTAGAGATTTGGCTAAAATAGAGTGTTCTTAAAGGAGAATACTATTATAATTAGGACAAGTATAATCAGCTTGGAAAGAGAGAGGAAATATACTGGGATTTATTACCTTTTTAGAGTATATGAGTCATGGGACATCTCATAAAGCTTGTGGAATCCTCAGAATAATGTTTTTAAATGAATAAAAAAAGAAACACATAGGATTTTGAAGGAAACTAATAATATTGAAATATAGATACCACAAACTTGTTCTTAGACGTTAGGTAAAGGACTCTGATTTAGATTATGAAGGGTTTCAAATGCCAAAATGAAAGTTGTTTATCATAAATGTTTATTAATTGAAATTTTTACTGGATATTAAAAAAAGCCACTGGTAACTTTAATTGTTTTTGCTTTGTTGTTTTGTTTTCTTTTTGACCAGAAGCATGACATAGCTACACCTATGCTTTAAGAAGATAAATTTAGGATCTTTGTAAAGATTAGATTAGAAATGGGAACAACAAGATGCTAAGCAGCTGAAAGCCAGTGAAAGAAAAGTGTCTTGGACAAAGTCACAGAAGTGTTAAGTGGCAAACAGACAAACAGAGTCAGAGAGAGAAACAGAGAAAGAGAGAGAGAGAGAAGGGAAGGGAAGGGAAGAGAAGGGGAAAGGAAGAGAGGAAAGAGAAGTGAAGGAAAGGGAAGGGAAAAGAAGGAAAAGGAAGGAAGAGAGAGAGAGAAAGGAAGGAAAGAAAGGGAGAGAAGGAAG
Source organism: Antechinus flavipes (assembly GCF_016432865.1). Classification (NCBI taxonomy): domain Eukaryota; kingdom Metazoa; phylum Chordata; class Mammalia; order Dasyuromorphia; family Dasyuridae; genus Antechinus; species Antechinus flavipes. The sequence continues at coordinate 556,742,717 of NC_067398.1, read as the reverse complement.
GGAGGGAAGGGAAGGGAAAGAGAGACATGGAGATAGCCAGAGACAGAAAAAGAGAGAGACAGCAACAGACACAAAGAGACAGATAAACAGACACAGACACAGACAGAGAGCTAGCAGCAGCCCTTCTGCCACATAAAATTTAGCAGCCGTTAAACAAATAATTGCTTTATTTGGAAGCTTGTTCTAATTAAACATTAGTCACACACTCTCCCTTGCCCCCTGCTTCCTGCATTAAAAATCACCATCCTAAAAGGCTTACTTTATGCATTCCATAATTACCAAAAAAAAAGTTCCCAAAAGCATGTAGTAGTGGTGATGATGGGGAAAGGGAGGAGTTAATGCATGTACATGTGGATGATATGTATGTATGAATTCGTAGCTATGTGTGTGAATGTTCACAACCTCTTTTCAAGAATATTCCCCAAAACACTATAAGGAATGGGAAAGAGTATGGGTGATGTTGGGGAGGAGAAGAGGGAGGAAGGAAAACAATAGGTACAAATTTCTCCCTGTTTCCTCAGGCATCCACAGCAGCTGCTTAATGACACATGTATCATTATATCCTAGAGTAGTTGGAGGGCACACACAGACTTGATTACACTACAGACAATTGTTTCACAATAATTCTGGGCCATTTTTCATTAGCTGTCTCCCCTCCCAGCAAAACAAGGGGTAATTTTTTTAAAAAGAAAAAAAAAACACAAAGAAAACAAAACAAAGCACCCTTATACCTCTGGAAGGTTGTCCAGCAGTTAAAGATTTTTAATAATTCATCACATGGAACATCTTGGACTAAATGCTAAATTCCCAACAATAACAATGAAAGATGAATGAGCAGAGTCTAGCTTAACTTGCTCTGTGAGAAACAAAAGGGGTAAATAAAAAGGATTGTGTACTCACTTTCCAAGATTTGTTCACGCATTTTTTTATTTCCCTGCTCCTGTCTGACAGGTATTGTCACTCAGTCTGGAGAGTAAGAACAGTTTGTTTGGGGGCAAATTGATTTAGTAACTGATTTAGTAATTTGCTTAAAAAAACAAGAAAAGTGTCTTATCAGAAGCCTTTAGTCACATGCAGACCATTGCTAACTAGCATCATATGAAGCCCACTTTTTCTTAACAGAAACACAGGAGATTTTAATGCATATGTCTGTCATGGTGAGAGCAGCATTAGGTAAACTGAGCCATAGTATTTCCTAATAAAAAGTTTGTACTTCTTTTCTGAATATTAATGATGAGGATGAGGATTGCTAATAATTTATAATAGTTTAATATTTGCAAAGTTCTTTACATATGTCAACAGCAGCATCATCACCAACAGCACTTATTCCATGTTTTAAGATTTACAAAGTGATTTATATATGTTCTCATTTGATCCATAAAACACCCCAAAACCAAAAATTAATTCTGTTATTTATAGAATATTTATATTCTCATTTAACAGCTAAAGTTGAAAAAGGTTAAGTGATATGAACAGGTTCACACCACTTACTAGTATTTAATTAGGATGGTTCAAGTCACAAGGTTTCCATGTAGCCCATGTTATTAAGAGAAAATTCTAACCCAGATTTTCTGACTCATTAGGTGCTGTTTTGACTATATTATACTTGAATTCTTTTTTGTTCAGTATAAAAGTGGAACAGAATATTCTAGGTTTTACATTATCACTGTAAAGCATTTGGAATGTACTTGATGCAACATAATTCTCTAACTTTTAAAAAGCATTTATCATTTTCCATGCATTTTACTACAGATTGTAGCTACAAATAAAAATGCAATTCTTCCTGCTCTCATGGAGCTTACATTTGAATAATCTCAAAGATCCATTCTCACTCTAACTTTATGTTTGAGATTTCTTCATCTCAGCACTTAAATGTCTTTGGTCTGTTGTACATCTTAAACTTCATTTTTCCATGTCTATCTCTAGCCAGTCTAGTTACACAGAGCAATTTCATCTTCATAGAGGATGACAAGGCTCAAGGGGACCTCAAAATGATTAAATTCCAGACTTGTGTCATGAGGTGTCTCAAAATCATTTGCAGGTTCAGATCTATCTCCAAGTCAAGGGACAAAAGTTATTATAATCTGAATGCCAATTAAAAGAGTTAAATTCCAAAAGAGGAAGATAGCAAAGAACAAGGAGCAAGCAGGTAATTTTTTAAAATTTTTAAATAGCATTTTATTTCCTCCAAAATATACAAAGATAGTTTTTAACATTCATCTTTGCAAAACCTTGTGTTCCAAACAAACAACAAAAAAGTGTGAAAATGCTATGCTTTGATTTACATTCATTATCCATACTTCTTTTTCTAGATGTTAATGGCAGTTTCTATCACAAGACTATTGTAATTACAGTGAATCACTTTATTGTTTAAAAAGCCAAGTTCATTATAGTTGATCATCACATGATTTTGTTTCTGTGTACAGTGTTCCCTTGGTTCTGCTCATTTTACTTATCATCAGTTCATATAAGTCTTTTCATGTTTTTCTGAAATCAGCCAAGTAGGCAAATTTATAGGGAAAAAAGAGAAACAGGTACTTCATATCAGCCATAATTTTATGGCTTCCAGGTGTAATTGAGGAGTAATTAGGTTCTTATTTTGTGAACAGATGACCTACCCATAGCTTAAAATCCCTGGGGGAGGAGCATCTTCCAAAGGTGTGTTTTTAAATTCTAGAATGTCAGTACATCAAATAGTGGGCATAGAATTTTGTAATGAGCCCATGTAAACTTTAGGCATCTCATTATTGATGCTTACTAGATATAGTCTTATTTGACAGCCAACAGTCTCTTGGACTCTGAATCATGGCCTTACCTGATAACCTAAGACAAGATCATTTAAGGGAAGAAATACATCATTCGTAAGTCAAAATAGCATAGGGTCTGTCCTATTTGCAAGGCCAAGTAGCCTGGAATTATTATGACATCCTTTCTAAGGGCTGCACCACATCAATCAACATTTATTCTCACTTCCGCATTTGCTTATACTAGTCTTCTAAATTGGAATTTCTAAATGCATCACTGAAAATTAGACTGGCTCAGTGATCAATTTGTTCCCAGAATAGCTTTTCAATCTGTTCTCAAGGAGGTCTCACTCCTGTCTTACCTATTATTCTTCTCTAAGTCAGTGTTCCCCCTTTTTTGTACTTGGAAATTGTCACATACTTGCTATGTTAGGTTGGAAACTGAGACACAATGGTCTGTCCTCTTTTGCTGATATATACTAATATGAATTGCCTTTATCTCTTTTGAAAACTATCAATCAAAACTGACTCCTTCTTGAAGCCATTGATGATCCTCCATGACCAACCTATAGACATGTTGCTCCCTTGCTATACTTTCAATAAACTCTTTTAAATCTCTTTGTCCTGTGTTTTGCCTCCTTTATCAGGGAGCATGTCAGAGTGAAGAATATTTCTTTTCATACTATCCTGAACGGGTTCAAATCATTTCATTGCTTCAAAGAGTATTTGATATCTTGCTTAAGGAAAAAAGAATGTTTTTACCATAAGTCATCTCCCTTGCATCCTTTCTTATCTCTCATTTTGTTGACCTTCAATAATACTCTTGGTACTGCCAATAGATGGACACATAGGATCATTGGTTTAAAGCTAGAGGAACCTTAAGAGAGTATGTAATCCAATTTCTTCAATGATTGACAAAGTAGATTTAAAAAGTCAATGATAGACACAAAGTCACAACATGACAAGTGGCTGAATCAAGATTTAAATTCTAAATATAGGGTTCTTTCCAATTCATCAAGGTCTCTCTTGAAGGACAATATTTCGTGTATTTCTATCTTATATTTTAAACTCCTTTGTAAGGATTTAACAGCAGAATGAAATGAAAAAGTTAATGCTTAAAGCAGTAATTTCTTAATTTGAAAAGTTTGGAGGGAGGTTATCATGTAGTTTCTCTAGATCTACATCAAGGATTACAGCAGGGGAAGTAAGGACAAAAAGAAAAGAGTCCTAAAGCAATCTGCTGTTACTGGGCCTAATAATTCCAAAACAGAACAAGAAAAGTATAGGGAATAAATATAACCATGGATATAATTAGGAATAGGAAAAATATATATATAAACACATATACCATTATAAGGCTGTGGAAGATTGTTGTAGACTTGCTTTCTAGACTCAGTTGTAGTAAGCTCTTGTGAGGACTCATAGATATGGCTTTAGGGTAGCTCTAGGATCATTATCAGTTCAAATTTTTAATAAAGATGAATGAAGGCATGCTGAGGGGAACCCTTTAGTTACCCTTCTTAACTGAGAGTTTAAAGTCCTCACTGATCTGAGTTGCATTGAACCCTATTTCCCATTTTCCATTTTAGGCTTCTGTTTATGTACCATGTACATGGGCTATCCTGGAAGAAAGACAAAACTGGGGAAGCAAGGTTGCTCTAAAACACAGCCTTAGGCTATGTTTGAGACTATATTTGAATTTAAATCCTCCAGATTCCAGGACTGGCTCTATCTACTTCACCACCTAGATGTCCCTACATAAGGTATTTTATAAGGTATTAGTCCTTGAATCAGCCACTCTTTTAAGCTAATTAGTAAGTTATAGTTCAAGTAATTCAGAGACAGTCCAGAATTAGCAGCTGCCTGCTGCATGTGGTATATAACATTTTTTGTATTGCCCTAGAGGCCTGATTGATAGAGTTGGGGGCAGGTTGGGGTTGGAGGTAGAAGGAAAGGAGTAGACAGAGAAAAGGATAGCACTGATGTAAACATACTGACATGACATAGCAAGAAATATGGGGGTCCAAGCTCATTTTGAATTTCTACAGAGAAGTTTCTTGAAAGCTAATTATTCACAAAAGATAACTACCTAATCTTGATTTTGAGGGACTGAACAAGAAAAGTATCCTTGAGAAACATTTCTTAAAAACTTCAGCAAGAAAAGCTGATTCACAAAGAAAATATAAGTTATGCCAAAGGCTTTGAAATGTGAGAGATGACAGGATGAAAATAGAATAATTCCTAACTACATTCATTCACTGAATTTTGGAAGACATGGTTCAGATATTAAGATACTAATATCTTCCAAAAAAGAAGAAAGAAATAGATGATTGGTATTTATTCAGGATAGCTACTAGATATGCTGGGGATTGAAGGAAATGGAAATTTTGTGTACTTTGCCCTTTTATACCTAAAAATAGTCACAGCTGAATGAATCACTCTCACCACCTGGATCCTAAAAGGAAGTATGAATGGATAGGCAAAGAGGATCAGTTAATCTAAAGAGTCTGGGTCATATTCTTCAAAAGATGCCTACTTGGCATTTAGTAAACCTCTGTTCCTTTTTTCAAATAATATCTGCTAAGCATACCCGACTGGTATCAATGCCAACCTTGCTAGCCTCTTCTATGGGATTTCAAGATGGAAGAGTTTAGAAGTCACCTTAGTCTTGTTCCATTTTATAAATAAGGAAAGCAAAAATTCTGCAGTGGTATAGTTAATTTCCCCTAATTACCTAGGGAATAAGAGATAGAGTCAAGAATGGAACGTGGATCCTCTTTCTAAATTAAGCAGTGATTCTATTAGATTATCTATAAAATGCAAGCTTAATAGTGTTTGTGATATTTATTTTGGTTTCAAGGAAAAACAGTTGCCCCAAACTCAAATTTCTGCTCTCAGTTTCCAGAGCTTCTTTTAAAAAAAGTTCTTGTTTGTGACACTCTGAGAGAAAGAAAAATGAGGAATGTTACTCATATTACAGATTAATGTGGAAAGGGGTTGAGAAAATCTATACTTTCCACATAAAACTGAGCAGATAAGAAGGTCTGTTTGGAACACTGGGGAGAAAGGGGAGTTAGGAGAGCCAAAGAAACCTCAGCAAAAGAAAGATCCAGTTTATTGCTAGAATAAGTGAAACCACTGGAAGACATATAAAAGTTAACCATAAGAGTATGCTGCTTCCATCCTAGCAATGTTAATAATTGTTACAATATTATTTGATCCAATTTCCAGAATTTTTTTTCACACTTTGTTAAGCAGTAACCAACAAATCCCATCATTCTTTCAAATGAAAAGTGTTGGGATCCCCAGCTAGTGCAGACCTGCTGGAGTCTGAGCACTTACCCAATTATCCTCACCTCTACAACCTTCAGACGTTTTCAGATTTGACAGAGCAGTTTGACACCACTTATGCAGTTAGAGAAGCTTTATTACTTCGTTACATCATCTCGTCACTTCTTCTGCTTCCCTGCTTCCCTGCTTCCCTGCTTCCTTGCCTCCTTTCTTCCTTGCTCTCCCTCTGCCGTCCTGTTCTTATACCCCTCTCATCTGCCCTTGCCAATGTGTCCTAGCAAGAAGTATGTGTTTAGTTGGTATATCCAGGAGCCCAACTCCTGAGACAGACGGTGGGGGTGATCTCGATCTGATGCATCCTCAATGCCTGTCCTGGCATGTCTACAGGGTGTGTACTCCTGACCTTTAGCCAATGAGGCAGAACTCACACCCAAAGCCTCAACATCCATTCCCAAGAGTAAGATGACTGAAATCCAACCAGCCAAAGATCACAAGGGTCAAGTTTGCACAAGACTTATCTTTCCACAGACTTGCTGCCTTGCAAATGGGGCATTGTGTGCAAGGTACATGATGAAGGGTCTCAAGATTAATGCAGATTCTTGTTATTCTGTTCCCTAGCATTCTTGTTGCTAGGTTCCCTAGCAGAAAAGTAAGAATTTTTAAAAATATAATTTTAGTATATATTCAATTCATACCTCTGCCCTCTGTCTAAATATACTCCTTCTAACTGCCTTAGTAATGAGAAAGTTCTTAGAAGTTACAAGTTTTACCCTCCCATGTAGGAATGTAAACAGATAAAAATGTATTAAATCCCTTATAATATCCTTTTCCTGATTATCTTATTATGCTTCTCTTGAGTACTGTATTTGAAAATTAAATTCACTATTTAACTTTTGTATTTTCATCATGAATCCCTGAAAGTCCTCTATTTCTTTGAATGTGCTGTTTTCCCCTGAAGGATTATATTTCATTTTGTGGGATAGGTGATTCCTGGTTGTAATCCTAATTTCATTGCTCTTTGTAATATAACGGTTCATTTTCTCTTATCTTTTAATGTAGAAGTCACTAAATCCAGACTTTTCCTGACTGTAACACCACTATACTGGAATTATTTTCTTTCTGGATGCTCAAAGCATTTTCTCCAGGGAATTTTGGAATTTGGCTATACTGCTCCTAGAAATTTTCATTTAGGAATCTCTTTCATGAGGTGATTGGTGGATTTTTTCAATTGCTATGTTTCCCTCTGGTTCTAGAATATCAGAATAGTTTTCCCTGATAATTTTTTGTAAGGTGATGTCCAGTTTTTTGTTTGTTTGTTTGTTTGTTTTGTTTTTGTTTTTGTTTTTGTTATTCTTCTGATTTGATAATTTTAAAATTATTTCTCCTGGATCTATTGTCCAGATCAGTTGTTTTTCCAATTAGATATTTCACATTGTTTTCTATTTTTTTTCATTCTCAGTTTTTAATAAAGTTATTAGATTTCATTTTTTTCCAACTCTATTTTTTAAGGAATTATTTTCTCCAGTGAACTTTTGTGTCTTCTTTTCCATTTGGCTAATTGTACTTCTTACATTTGCCTCATTAGTTTTTTATATTTTCTTTTATGTCACTCCCTTCTCTTCATAATATTTCCTCTTTCTCTCTTAAGTGATTTTTAAAACCTCTTTTGATCTCTTCCATTGACTGAGAACATTTCTTGTTTCTCTTAGAAGTTTTGGATGAAAGACTTTTGACTTTGTTATCTTTTTATGAGTGTGTATTTTTATCTTCCTTGTCATCATAATATTTTTTTATGGTCAGAATCTTCTTCTGTCATCTTCATCCTTTTATTAGGTTTTTAACTCATTGTTAAAGCAGAGTTCTATTTTCAGGGTTCAGGGTACATTGTCTCAAGTTCCAGGCATTTTGTACAGCTGTTTTCAAAGATTTTTCTAGGAAGCTGACCACAAGCACTCTTATCTGTCCTGGAACTGTGAGGAATGCTTCTGCTCCACTGTGGTTCTAAATTCTAGTACACTAAAGCAATAGAGTCCTTCCTCCATGCTATTAAAGAAATCTCCTGTGGTCTGAAGCTACTGAAATCTGCCCTCTCACTCTATTGATAAACTTTTCCTGCTAACCTTCCAAATTGTCTTTGGTGTTTCTTCTTAAAGGGGTCAGAAAACCTCTGGTACTGCTGCAGACTGAGGCCCATTAGACTATTACTGTTTTGTTTGTGCTACGGCCCAGGTTAGGGAGGCAATTGTCCTGGTTTGCAGGATATGTCCTACATTGAGAGTGCTCACTGGTCTCCCACATTGGTGCTATGGATGTTTCCTATTGACCTTCTAAGCTGTCTTTGTTCCACTATGTCTGTGTTTTCTAATGTGTAAAATGTGTTGAGAGTCATTATTTAAAGAAATTTGGAGGGATTTCCATGAAAGTTTAGTGAGTGCCCACCTTTGCTCCACTATCTTGGCTTCATCTTTTAGGGATGAGAACAATTTTTAAATTATTTTTTCCCCTTTATTTCAGGTGAGAAAAGGAATGAGAATCAGATAGCTAGCATTTACTCAACATCTTATCATGTTAATGTTCTATGTACACAATAAAAGAAAGAAGAGAAATGCTTTTTTTTTTTTTTTTTGATAATTACAAAAAAGAAATAAAAATGTTGAATAGGAAGTTTTCCCCTAGTTATTCACATGACTATTTGGTAAACAGACATGATGTCTGGGAGAGACTACTATGTTTGAAGCTGAAAAAGACCTAATTTCGAGTTCAGATTCTCTTTTACTTGCTAGGTAACTTTGGCTAAGTTCCCGAGTAGTCTTTTTAGGCTTCAATTTCCTAATATGAAAAACAGAAGTAAGAATACTTGTATGAACTATTTCATTGTTATTGTGAAGAATGTATTTTGCAAGTTATACTACTGAAATATTTATATTGGACTATTTTTATTATTGGAGTTAAATAATGTGCTAGTCATATATGATTGAGTTACTTTGCCTTTTATCTAACTTGATCAAAATGTCATGATAAACAAAGAACAGCTCATTTTTAGAGAGATGAAAGTTGAAGGAGAAAGAGATGATGATACATGAAACAACATTACAAGGAAAATGAGAAAGATAAGGAAGTAAAAGAACATGTTAATGATGTCAAGGATGAAGGCTACCCCAATCTCTGAAATCAAATAAAAGGAGAAACAAATGTGTAAGGTCATAAAATTGTTTAGAAAAATGAAGTCAGGACCTATGTTCAATCAAACAATGGTTCTGTTTGATAAACTCAAAAATAAAAACTATTGGACAAAAACTGGGAAAGTAGTTGGGTAGAAATATTATATCAAAATAACCTCCAAATATAAAAATCTATTTGATTTAAGAAGACATTTAATTAAAATTCATCAAACAAACATGAATTTAAAGAGGAATGGAATGGGAGGTTTCTTTTGTGATCTGTAGCTTTGTGAAAACTCCTCAGCAAACAAAAGATGGAGATCACAAAATAAACGATTCTGGTTATATAAAGTTTTAAAAATAACTTTACCTGAACAAAATTAGAATTAACATAATCAGAAGAAAGAAACCATATATTTTTGGGAAAAAAATCACTCCAAATTTCTCTAGTAAAGATCTAAGATCCTTGGTATATAAGGCATTGTTGAAAAAAATAAAAACTAACTCCGCAGCTTCACCTCAGGCATCACATTGAAAAAAAAATGATAAAATATAGAAATAATCAATGTTAGGTGAGCTGTGGTAAGCCAGGCACATTAAGAAGCTATTGTTGGAACTGTTTTTGTTCAGTCATTCCATGATAGGCAGACATTCATAGTGATTCCAGTTATTTGATCCTACAAAAAGTGCTTCCATAAATAACTAGTAAATGTAGTGTTCTTGGTGGTTTTCTGGAGGTCTTGGGAGCAGCCTTTGTTTCAGTAGAGTAATTATTACAAGAATAGCCAGGAGTTAAAGTCCAAATCCTTTATTATCTCCTTCACAATATTGTCTCCTTTCCTGGGGCCCCAGGCTAGCTTTCTTAGAGGTCTTCTAAAGTCTTGGTTTCAGTGGAGAAGCTAAGGAGGAGAGCCCTGCCATCAAGATGGTGTAAGATGGGATGAATGAATCTCTGGGTCCCTTCCAAGTCTGTGTCTTGCCTTCTGAGTCTGTCTCGCCTTGGCTTCAAGAGCTTGAGCTCCCACCTCCAGAGTCTGACCAAAGATGAAATGAATCTCATCCAATCCTTGCTGGCTGTTATATACTTCATTATCATAGATGTGAATCTTGTGGAACTATATATTTAGTACGAAGTACATGTACTGAACTAGAGAACTATTAATCATCATGCTAAACTAGATAACCATTGTCTCATCAATTCCACTGACTTAACACCTTGTAAGAATCCTTGGACTAAATATAGGATATGTGTGAAATAGAATGTTACATAAGTAAAGCAATTGTGAAGAATTCAGAAAAGGGTAGGAAACTTGATTCCTCATCTTTCTCTATTGGCTTTCTTGATTTCTTTTAAATTCTAACCATGATCCCACATTCTATAAAAAGCCTTTTCTAATCCTTAATTCATCTTTTAATTATTTCTTTTTTTTTTTTTTTGATAACTTTTATCTGTACATGTTTGTTTGTTTATTACATCATTAGATTGTGACCTCCTTAAGGGCAAGGAATGTCTTTTGTATTGTTCTGTAATCCCAAAACAATGCCTGCCACATAGTAGGTGCTTTATGGATGTTTTTGACTGATTGACATATAAATACAAGCACATCAAAGTAAGCAGAACAAAGAGAACAATACACATAATTGCAATTGTAATATAAAATAAAGCTACAGTAAAAACATATCAATAATTTGATCAATACATTATCAAGTCCTGAGACCTGTCATCATACATACCTTTCCTTTCTTGGCAGAGAGATAGGGTATTATAAATGCAAAATAATCCATTCATGGACTACTAGGTATGATCAATGTAAGTGTTTTGTTTGTTTTGCTTAATGAAACTTTAAACAAAGGAGGGATCTATGGGGAAAGCAATTATTGAAAAGTGATATGTTGTAAGAAATAAAACAAATATTTTTTTAACAATGGAGAAGTGAAGGAGTTCCTATAAGATAGTGTAATAAAAGGTATATACAATGTATCATTTACTGAAAGTGACAGGATTTGGAGCTTATCCTGAGAGACAATGAGGTGTACAAGTGAATTATTATGTTATATCTTTTTTTTTTAATGGTTGTAAAGAAGGGAATTTAAATATCCTCAATACTAATTCTTTAATTTAAAAAGTGGTCAAATTGAAGTGCATAGCAGTGAAATAAATAAACTGTTTATGAGTGCATAAATAGTTAAAGACTAGAAACAAAATTCTCCAAATTTTGGTCTAAATTCCTTCCTTCTAGAAATCACAGACACACATACACATGCACATACACACACACACACGTATCTAAATATATACAATATATGTTATACATCATATAGCACATGCATATATTTTATATATTAAACTATGTATTTAATATGTCATACATTATAATAATAAAATACATTATAATATAATGTGACACCTTATAATAGAATGTATATTATATAATTTATACTTCAAGTATATCTTTAGAACACCTTTTTATGTAAGTAGATTTCTCAAGAAATAGATTTGATCTTCAAATCATTAAAATCACTTTTTAAACATTGTTGACAATTTAACTGCATTTAGACAAAAGACAGGAACCAATGATGGGTAGCATTATTAAATGTGGTAGTATGCTATACTGAAAGTTATACTGTGCTTAAAGATAGGGACTTGAGTTTTACTCTTGACTCTGGACTAATAAGCTGTGGGACTTTAGTTATCTTGGAATTTTGTGGACCCCTGCTTCTTGATGTGCAAAATAAAGACATGGTTCTCTGTTATCATTTTTTTTTTTTGTGTGCTAATATCCTAGATAAATTATCTTGCTGGTTTCCATTTCTATTCATAAAATGTGACATGGCTAAGATACAATTTGCCTGCATTAATTTCCTAAGACCATGCCTAAAAAGATGACATTTTACATCTTTCAGATGTTATGAGGAATAATTGATTAATGCTCACATGTTTTAAGAATTTTAAATTCTAATAGTTATTATTCTAAGAATTTTTTTCACACTTAATCTAGGGGGAAAAGGTCACATATAGAAACTAGAATTTGAGCAATACATGAATCAGTAAATAATATTTTCAAGGGAATAATTTCTTTTTTTTTTCTCCAAAGAAACTCTCATGATTCAAAGTTAATCTATTCCAAGGAAAGGAACTAGAATTGGTTACTGACATGCAATAATTCATTTCTTATTTTACCAACAGTAATTAAATTGCCTGGAACTGTTGTCATTTAACAGCCTATTAATTGACTAATGTGTATCGCTTGCACGCAGGTTATAGGTAAAATCTAGGGATTAAGCAAGCAAGCAAAAGATTTACAAACTCTCCCAAACATCCTATAATGTAATACATTTCCCTCCCAATTAAAGGAAAAAAATTTGTATTTCAGAAATAAAAATTATTTTCTTTTAAAAATCTGTGAAGTTCTAATAGTCCCATAGACTTCCTGCAAACTTTCTTTCTTGTGCCTTTTCTCATTTCATTCGACAAAATTACCTTTGTTAACTTTGTATATGTGGTTTATGCACTAATTTGACTTTGTACTAATTCCCTTATTAAAATATGAACTACTTGTGGGAAGGGACTGCTTAAATTTGCTTTTTGGTAGCCCCACCATCTAGCATAATGATGCCTCAATAACTTAATAATATTTAATAACTAGTTATTATTTTGAATAAATATTTATTAGACACTTATTATCTACAAAGGTACAGTGTTAAGCACTAACAAAATTTATTAATATAACAGAATAATACTATATAAGAAGAAATTATACCAATTAGATAAATGAAACCATTCTTATCCTCAAGAACCTTATATTTTCTTGCAGGAATTTATTTATTTATACAAATTTATGCAAGAGAAAATTCTTGGAATCAGAATATGGAGTGTCAAGCAATAGCAAGGAGACAAATGTTGTTGAATTGCAGAATAGGGTTTTGAGGTATGAAGATAGAAGACATTTAAGAAGGCTGGATAGAAAAAAAATAAAGACTGTGAATGGCTTGAAAAACTAAACAGGATTTTATATTTTATCACAGAGGCAATAGAGAGAGACTGGAGTTGGTTAAGAATGGACATGGTCAAATCTGTATCTTTGGAAGATAATTTGACCATTGGAGGATAGATTGCAATATTGAGAGAAAGATCTACCTATAACTATTAACCTACCCACATATCTGGAAGCATTTAGACTTTGATCTTGAAAAATTGGAAAAATGGTTATATAAAAGAAAAATTAAGAGGAGTGTGTTTAGAGGAAAAGATAATGTTTTCATTTTGGGACATCTTGAATTTAAAATATCTTTTGGACATAGAATTCAAAATGTCTCAGGGAGTTGGAGATGCACACCTACTAAGTATCTGAATCAGAATTTGAACTCAGTTCTTCCTGAATTTCTGTTCAAAACTTTGCAACTACTATACTATCTAGTTGTATTCAATTTGTCTTCTCTTGATACAATTCAACGGATACAACTTAACAAAAGAAGTTAAATCTTCTAGTTATTTTTTAACAAAAGTCTCAAATTTCTGGCCATACTTCTTCATGGATTTTCTTTGATTTCTTAATACATCATTTGATGTCACAGTCTTTTTTACTATTTGTTTGGGACCATCTATGGAGAAAAATTGTGACCAAAGATTTCATAATAATATCTCATGACCTTCCCTTAAAGCAGAGGCCTTAGAAATGATTTATCAAAAACCCCTTTAAGAATTCAACAAATGGGGGGAGGGGATGGAGCCAAAATGGTAGACAGTAGACATGACTTTCTGTGATGTCCTCTGACCTTCTCTCAACAGCAGATTAAACCTCAAAACTGGTTTTGGAGTCAAAGAATCCACAAATATTTGGAGTATAACACATTTCCAGAAGAAGATATCTTGAAAGAACTTCAGAACATATCTGTTTTTGAATGGGTAGGGGGATAGTCTGCTGAACTCAGACAGCACAGGAAGCTGGGGCAAGGAGCTGGAATGGGGAGTCAGAGTGTTGCAGCTTCCATGCATCTGGGAATCTTCTGTGAGCCTCTGGTTGTAAGCCGGGGTTGGTAGATTTGCTACAAAAGGCAAATTGTAAACCACTGAGCAGAGAAGATTATCAGACCTAGCCCCGTATTACCCAGAACCAGAAATCAACCAGCAGAACTACCCCAGGGTAAATTAAAGCAGCTGTCACTACTTTGCATTGAATAGACCTCAAGTCTTAAAAAAATGAATAAAAAAACAAAAAGAACTCTCACCATAGACAGTTTTTATGGAAAGAGAGAAGAACAGACCTCAAATCCTAAGGCTCCTAAAGGCAAAACAACTCCAGATGAAGCCCCCAAGAGAGACATGAGCTGGTCCCCATTTCACAAGGCTTTCTTGGAAGATTGCATAAAGGATTGTAAAAAAAAATTAGAATAGAAATAGGGAAATGAAATGAGATCATTGCAAGAAGGAATGAGAAAAGCATATAATGCCCTTCAAATACCAATTCACTGAAAAACAAAATTTATAAAATGGAAAAAGAATGAAATGAACAAAAAAAATTAATTGGCCAATTACAAAAGGAGCTAAAAAAGGTAGTTGAAGAAAATAATACACTAAAAATTAGAATTGAAGAAATGGAAGTGAATGACTCAATAAGATTTCAAGAATCACTTAAAAAGAAAAAAACTGAAAAAAAATAAGAAAATATGAAATATCTCCTGGGAAAAAACAACTGACCTTGAAAATAGATCTAGGAGAGAGAATCTAAGGATTAATGGACTTCCTGAAAGTCATGATGAAAACAAAACAAAATAATAAAAAAAAAAGAACCTAGACATTATCTTACAGGAAACTGCCCTGATATTTTAGAATCAGAAGGTAAAATAGCCATTGAAAGAATTCACTGATCACCTCCTGAAAGAGACCCCAAAAGTAAATCCCCAAGGAATATTGTGGTTAAATTTCAAAACTATTGAACCAAGGAAAAGATATTGGAAGCAGCCAGAAAGAAACAATTTAAATATCAAGGAGCTACAATTAGGATTACCCAGGTTCTAGCAGCTTCCATCTTAAACGATTGAAGGGCCTAGAATATGATATTTAAAAAGGCAAATGAATTTGGATTCTAGCCAAAAATAAGCTATCTAGATAAAATGAGCATTCTCTTTCGAGGAAGAAGATGGATATTCAATGATATAAATGAATTTCACTTATTTCTAATGAAAAGACCAGAACTAAACAAAAAATTTGGTCTCCAAACACAGAACTCAAGAGAAACATAAAAAAGATAAAAAGGAAACGTTAGAAGTATATTTCTGTTATGGATATATTTAGAGAATGAGGGTACCATTTCATTTTATTATGATAATATGAAAAATAAACTAGAGATAGAAAGAAGATCATACTGGAAAAAGAGGAAGAAGAAGGTAAAATAAAAGAAATTACATCTCACAAAGAGGCAAAGAAAACCTAATATTACTGGGGCAAAGAAGGAAGGGGGGATGAATATTGTATGAATCTTACTCTCATCAGATTTGGCTTTAAGGGAGAATATTTGACATATTTGGTTTCACAGAGAAACTTGTCTCACCTAATAGGGAAGTGGGAGGGAAAAGAGGAAAAGAAAGGGAGAGATTAATAGAGGGGAAAACAGAAGTATTGTGGGAAAGATGTAAGACAAGGGGAGGGGCTTTGGAGGAGGAGGACTGTTTGACAGAAGTGGTCATCAAAAGAGAGACACTGGGGAGGAGGGAAGGGGAAGGGGAAGGAGGGGGCATAACTTGGGGTGGATAAGATGGCAGGAAATACAGAATTAGTTTTGTTTGTTTGTTTGTTTGTTTGTTTGTTTTTACTGTGAATGTTAATGGGATGAACTCTCCCATAAAATGGAAGCAGATAGCAGACTGGATTAAAAGCCAGAATCATGCAATATGTTGTTTACAAGAAACACATTTAAAGCATAGTGATATATTCAGAGTAAAGATACAAGGCTAGAGTATAATCTATTATGCTTCAGGTGAAATAAAAAAGCAGGGGTAGCAATTTTGATCTCAGTTCAAGTAAAAGCAAAGAAAAATCTAATTAAAAGAGATAAGGAAAGAAACTATTTTACTAAATGGAACCACATTAATGAAGCAATATCAATACAAAACATATGTGCATCAAGTGGTAGCATCCAAATTCCTAGAGGAGAAGTTAAAAGAGATGCAAGAAGAAATAGACAGCAAAACTATACTAGTGGGGGATCTCAACCTTGCCCTCTCAGAATTGGATAAATTGAACCACAACATAAATAAGAAAGAAGATAAGGAGGTAAACAAAATATTAGAAAAAATTAGGTATGATAAGTCTTTGGAGGAAACTGAATGGAGGCAGAAAGGAGTTTATTTTTTTTTTTCCCTTGGCAGTTCATGGAACTTATACAAAAATTGAACATGTGTCAAGGCATAAAAACCTCAAAATCAAAAGTAGAAAGGCAGAAATAGTAAATGCATTTTTTGCACATCATGATGCAATAAAAATTGCATGCAATATAAGACCAGGAGAAAATAGACCAAAAGTTAATTGGAAATTAAATAATCTAATCCCAAAGAATGAATGGATGAAACAGCAAATCATAGACACAATCAATAATTTCATCCAAGGGAATGACAATAATGATATAACACACCAAAGTTTGTGGGATACAGTCAAAGAAATCATAAGGAGAAATTTCACATCTCTAGATGCTTACATAAAATAGAGAAAGAGAAGATCCATGAATTGGGTTTACAAAAAAAAAAAAAAAAGCTAGAAAAAAAACACAAATTAAAAACCTTCAATTAAATACCAAATTTGAAATTCTGAAAATAAGAGGGGAGATTAATAAAATTGAAAATAAGAAAACTATTGAATTAATAAATAAAATTAACAGTTGGTTTTATGAAAAAAAACCCAACAAAATAGATTAAATTTAATAATTTTGATTTAGTAATCAAATTTGCTAAATTTGATTAGAAAAAGAAAAAATTGATTAGAAAAAGGAAAAGAAGAAAAAATAAAAAAGACAGAAGAAAATCCAAAAATCTCAATAATGAAAAGGGAGAATTTTCTACCAATGACAAAGAAATTAGAGAAATAATTAGAAATTATTTTGCCCAACTATATGCCAATAAATTTGATAATCTAATGAAATGAGGAATATCTATAAAAATATAGATTGCCCAGGTTAACATAAGAGGAAATTATTTAAATAGTCCCATTTTAGAAAAAGAAATAGAAAAAGCCATTAATCAACTCCCTAGGAAAAAATCTCCAGGGTTAGATGGATTTATATGTGAATGCCACCAAACATTAAAATAATAATAATAATTTAAATATTATATATACTATTTGAAAACATAGTATTCAAAGACGGAGTTCCACCAAATTCCTTTTAAGACATGGATATGGTGCTGATAGCTAAACCAGGTAGGGTGAAAACAGAGAAAGAAAATTATAGACCAATTTCTCTAATGAATATTGATGCAAAAATCTTAAATAAAATATTATGAATGAGATTACAGAAAGTTATCCCCAGAATAATACATTATGACCAAGCAGAATTTCTACCAGGAATGCAGGGGTGGTTCAATATTAGGAAAACTATTAGTATAATCAAGTATATCAATAATCAATCTAACAAAAATCATATGATTATCTATCTCAATATCTGCAGAAAAAAACATTTGATATAATCCAGCACCCATTTTTTCCCTTTTTCTTTTATTCATTTATTTATTTATTTTATTATAGCTTTTTATTTACAAAATATATGCATGAGTAATTCATTGACAACTGCAAAAAATTTTTGTTCCAAATTTTCCCCTCCTTTTCCCCATCCCCTCCCCCAGATAGCAGATAGACCAATACATGTTAAATATGTTAAAGTATATGTTAAATACAATATATGTATACATATCCATACAGTTATTTTGCTACACATGAAGAATTTGACTTTGAAATAATGTACAATTAACCCACCAATACCCATTTCTAATAAAACTCTAGAGAGTAAAGGAATAAATGGACTTTTCCTTAAAATGATCAGTAGCATCTATTTAAAACCATCAGCAAGTATCACATGTAATGGGGACAAACTAGAACCATTCCCAATAAAATCAGGCGTGAAAGAAGGCTGCCCACTATCACCATTACTATTCAATATTATATTAGAAATGCTAGCTTTAGCAATAAGAAAAGAAAAAGAGATTAAAGAAATTAGAGTAAATCATGAAAAAAAAAACAAATTATCACTCTTTGCAAATGATATGATGGCATCCTTAGAGAACCCTAGAGAACCAATTAAAAAAACTACTAGAAACAATTCACAACTTAAGCAAGATTATAGGATGCAAAATAAATCTACATAAGTCATCAGCATTTTTAGATATTACGAACAAAGTTTAGCAGCAAGAAATACAAAAATAAATTCCATTCAAAATAACAATCAATAGTACAAAATATTTGGGAATCTATCTGCCAAGGGAAAGTCAGCAACTATACAAACATAACTACAAAACACTTTCCATACAACTAAAGTCAGATCTAATCATTTGAAAAAATATTAATTGCTCACATAGGCTGAGCTAATGTAATAAAAAAAATGACAATATTACATAAATTAATCTACTTATTTTGTGCCATACCAATCAAACTCCCAAAAAATTATTTTACAGATTTAGAAAAAAATAGTAACAAACTTCATCTGGAAGAAGAAAAGGTCAAGAATTTCAAGGGAATTAATGAAAAAATGCTAATGAAGGTGGCATAGCTGTACCAGATCTAAAACTGTATTATAAAGCAGTGGTCATCAC
This sequence comes from Antechinus flavipes, assembly GCF_016432865.1. Lineage (NCBI taxonomy): Eukaryota > Metazoa > Chordata > Mammalia > Dasyuromorphia > Dasyuridae > Antechinus > Antechinus flavipes. The sequence continues at coordinate 556,723,726 of NC_067398.1, read as the reverse complement.
TACCATTTGTACTGGCTAAGAAATAGAGAAGTTGATCAGTTGAGTAAGTGAGGATCACAGGACAAAATAGTCAGTAACTATAGCAATCTAGTATTTGACAAACGCAAAGACCCCAGTTTTTGGGAAAGGTCACACTATTTTGGGAAAGGACTGCTGGGAAAACTGGAACCTTGTATGGAAGAAATTAGGGCTCAACAAACACTTGACACCATATACCAAGATAAGATCTAAATGGCTTCATGATTTAGACATAAAGAGTGATGTTATAAACAAATTAGTCATTTACCTCTCACATCTGTGGAGAAAGAAGGAATTTGTGTCCAAAGAAGAAATGGAAATCATAATTGAAAACCAGATAGATAATTTTAATTATATTAAGTTAAAAAGTTTTTGTACAAACAAAACTAATGCAGACAAGATCAAAAGGGAAGCAATAAATTGGGAAAACATTTTTATATTCAAAGATTCTGATAAAGGCCTCATTTCCAAAATATATAGAGAAATGACTCAAATTTATAAGAATTCAACCCATTCTCCAATTGATAAATGGTCAAAGTATATAAACAATTTTCAGATGCAGAAATTAAAAGCATTTGTAATCATATGAGAAGGTGCTCTAAATCATTATTGATCAGAGAAATGCAAATTAAGACAACTCTGAGATACCACTACATACCTGTCAGGCTGGCTAAGATGACAGGAAATGATAATGACAAATGTTGGAGGGGATGTGGGAAAACTGAGACACTGATACAATGTTGGTGGAATTAGGAGACATTCACAAGGAGAAGATACATTCTTGAGAGCAATTTGGAACTATGTTCAAAGATTTATCAAACTGTGCATACCTTTTGATCCAGCAGTGTTTCTAGGGGTTCTGATAAATGCCTCATGTTTAAAATAGAGAATTGATTCTTGTTAGGATTCTTACAAGGTGCTAAGTCACTGGAATTGCTAGAGACAATAATTATCTAATTTAGCATGGTTCAGTATGATTGATCTGATCCTGCAAGGAGATGTTAAAGGCCAGAACTTGAAACAAGGTACTAAGTGGAATTGAGGAGACAATGTTAAATCTAGTTTAGAATTGATTTAATCCTACAACAAATAATGGTTTCCTAGTGATGTAATGATCAGTGTATACTTAGTGTGGGGCATATAAAGAGGAGTTGTCAGAGCCAGAAGGACAAGCCCAATAAAGGACAAGCCCACTGAAGGACAAGCCCACTAGAGAACAGAAACCTCCTAGAAGTTCTGGGAGCCTCAGCCAGGATTCAGTCAAGGAGATTCATAAGCCAGAGAAGGCAGCTAAAGCTCTCAGAAACAAGACTACAGAAGGCCTCTAAGAAAAACTAGCTGAGCCCCAAGTGAAAGAGATAAGACTTTGAAAGAGATGATAAAGGATTTGAACTTTTAACTTCTGGCTGCATTTGGGGTGATTACACTGAACTGAAATGAAGGCTGTCTCCACAAGCCGCTGAAGAAACCTGCTCCCAGAGAACATTATATTTAGAGAAGAATATTACATTTTGGCGCCCAATGTGGGACAGACACAATCCTGATTTCAGTGGAAAAGGCTCCTCGGCCCAGAAAATAGGATGAGTATAAAAACAGACAAGGAAACTTTATTAAAGGGCTAAATTAGTGCTTCAGCTACAATAGGACAGATGTTTAGAAAACAGCTTTCTGGCCTCATTTCCAAAATATATAGAGAATTGACTCTAATCTATAAGAAATCAAACCATTCTCCAATTGGTAAATGGTCAAAGGATATGAACAGACAATTCTCAGACGAAGAAATTGAAACTATTTATAGACATGAAAATATGCTCCAAATCATTATTAATCAGAGAAATGCAAATTAAGACAACTCTGAGATACCACTACACACCTGTCAGATTGGCTAGAATGACAGGGAAAGATAATGGGGAATGTTGGAGGGGATGTGGGAAAACAGGGACACTGATACATTTTGGTGGAATTGTGCACACATCCAGCCATTCTGGAGAGCAATTTGGAAATATGCTCAAAAAGTTATCAAACTGTGCATACCATTTGATCCAGCAGTGTTTCTACTGGGCTTATATCCCAAAGAGATACTAAAGAAAGGAAAGGGACCTGTATGTGCCAAAATGTTTGTGGCAGCCCTGTTTGTAGTGGCTAGAAGCTGGAAAAATGAAAGGATGTCCATCAATTGGAGAATGGTTGAGTAAATTATGGTATATGAATGTTATGGAATATTATTGTTCTGTAAAGAATGACCAGCAGGATGAATACAGAGAGGACTGGCGAGACTTACATGAACTGATGCTGAATGAAATGAGCAGAACCAGGAGATCATTATATACCTCAACAACGACACTGTTTGAGGATGTATTCTGATGGAAGTGGATCTCTTCGATAAAGAGAGCCTTAATTGATCAAAGATGGACAGAAGCAGCTACACCCAGAGAAAGAACACTGGGAAATGAATATAAACTGCTTGCATTTTTGTTTTTCTTCCCGGATTATTTATACCTTCTGAATTCAATTCTCCCTGTGCAACAAGAAAACTGTTTGGTTCTGCACACATATATTGTATCTAGGATATACTGCAACCCATTCAACATGTAAAGGACTGCTTGCCATCTGGGGGGAAGGGGTGGAGGGAGGGAGGGGAAAAATCAGAACAGAAGTGAATGCAAAGGATAATGCTGTAGAAAATTACCCTGGCATGCGTTCTATCAATAAAAAGTTATTTAAAAAAAATCTAGGTTGAACTACATTAGATAAGACATAGTCTAGACCTAAGATTCTGTGATTCTGTTATATCAAATTATTAGGTCAAGTCCACTGTTCTTTTTATAACCCCATATGGAGCACTTTGTAAGCACTCTGTGGAATAAAAACAATGATAATAAAAATAACTAAAAACAAACAAAACAAAACAAAAAAAAATAGAAAACAGCTTTCTTTTCCAATTCAAGGAAAATGTGTAGAGAGCATTGTCAGACTTATGAAAAGCCAAGGCTTGATTATAATTTGGGAGCAGATCACTGAACTTTTAGAAATTGTACAGTACACATCTCCTTGGTTCTTTATGGAAAAAGAATTGGATCTAGAGGAGTGGAAATTAGTAGGAGAACAATTATGTCAATTCTATAATGAAAATGGATTTGACTCAATTTCCAAAGATGCACTTTATACATACAATTTAATACAACGGGCTTTAGGAAATTATGTAAATTATAAGAAGAAACTTGAGGAAGAGGAGGAGCCAAGTGAACTAGATGAAAAAGATGAAGAATCAGAGAGGAATTGAATTAAGTATAATTCTGAGTGTGGCACTTCATAGCAGGAGTATTTCCCATCCTTGACCTCCCTCCCTCAATTAACCCTTCATGAGTGGAGCGAGCAGAAGAAAGGGGAGAGGCAGTGATACAATTAGCATCTCCTAACAAGAGTTTTACTCCTCAGGTCAAAAAAGTAGAAGATACACTCCTTTTGATTTGGATTTGAAAAAAAGTTGCATTCTTTATGGGGCTACAGCATCTTATGTTAAGATGTTACTAGATAGTTTGGCTTATGAAATCCTAACCTCTAGTGATTGTAAATCCATAAAATGTCCTTGTTGGACAAAACTTGTTGTGGCTTTTGTAGTATCATGAATTATGTAGGATTCAAGACCAACACAATAGGCAAACAGAAAATAATATACAAGTCACCTTTGACCAACTAGCAGGTGAAGGTCAGTATGGGGAGAATTCAGCACAAATTAATTACCCCATAACAGCTTTTGAAGAGATTGCTACTGCTGCTATAAAAGCTTGGGGTTCCCTCCCAGGGAAAGATGAAGGTAAAGCCTTCACAAAAATAGAGCAAGGTCCCAGTGAACTCTTTGCAGATTTTGTGGAACATTTGCAAACAGCTGTCCCAGGAACTATTGGAGAAAATGCAGCTACAAAAATAATGATAAGACAACTGGCTAAGGAAAATGCCATTGAGGTTTGCAGAAGAATTATATGGAGACTACACAAAGATGCTCCTTTACAGGAGCTCATAAGACACTGTGCCACAGTGGGCACAAATGCTTATTATAGCCAGATTATGATGAATATGGGAAGATGGGGTGCCTCTTAGCAAGGGACTTCTAGAGACAGTCCCTTTTTTCAGCATGGAAAAATAGGACATCTGAGAGCCCATTGTAGATATGGAGATAGAGTGAGAAGACAGGCTGAGAGAAGACCAAAAACCCCATTTCCAAAATGCTACAAGGGCTTCCACTGGGCCTCAGAATGTAGATTGACCCAGGGAAATGAGAGGCAGGGCCCAGCCCCACGATATCATCCAAAAGATAGATGGGGCATGATGACAGCTGAGATTACACCCAGAGAGTCTTTAGAAGGTCAGGACTCTGATGTGATCAATCAGCAAAAAAGCAATCACATGGCAGACAGGGATTACATGATCTCCCAGTCAAAAAGCAATCAGATGGCAGAAAGGTATTACAATTGGAGAGAATATAGGCTTTTTTAACTCAACAGAAGGGCAGTGTCCAATGCAAGCAGCTCCAAGGTAATTGCCAGCTGATGAGGAGAAATCAAGAAAGTCATAAATAGAAGGGAATTAGAGAGGTTAACTGCTTGGGAAAAAGGAGTTGCTTATATTTCTACAGATGGAGAAGGAATCAGATGGGTGCCAACGAGCCATATTCACTTTGTCCATCAGAGAGAGACAGAAAAAGAGAAAAACATTGAAACAAAGGAGAAGACCTAAGAACAAAATCTGCAGGAATCATTGGATTCTCTAACACAAGATAAGACTGCTGCAGGACTTCAAAACTTCCAGGAATTATTGGATTCTTGGCACATGAACTAATGGACAATAGATTGGTTTTGGACTATTTTTAGGATTTATGGATATGTATAATTCCTTGTGTTGATTCATGTTATTTGTTACATCACTACTAGCCTGTGTTATATTGCTATATGCTTATGTAATTTATGTAATTATAAGTAATACCTCCCATATTGATGGATTTATGTATATCTGTTTCAAATGAGCCCCTTAGAAACCTGCTAATCTGATTTGATTTCCCATTTCCTTTGGTGTTTCCATCTCCCTTCCTCAGAAGTCAGGGAGGGCATGTTCTCCTTCTTTTTGGGGGTTCTCACCTCCTTGAAAAGTCAGGGATCTCATAACCACCTATATTCTAAATCAAAAGAAAGCAGGAGATGTTAGGATTCTTACAAGGTGCTAAATCACTGGAATTGATAAAGACAATAATTATCTAATTTAGCATGGTTCAGTATGATTGATCTGATCCTGCAAGGAGATGTTAAGGGCCAGAACTTGAAGTACTAAGTGGAATTGAGGAGACAATGGTTAAATCTAGTTTAGAATTGATTTAATCCTACAACAAATAATGGTTTCCTAGTGATATAATAACTGATGTATATTCAGTGTGGGACATATAAGGAAGAGCTGTCAAGGCCAGAAGGACACTCCCACTAAAGGACAAGCCCACTGAAGGATAAGTCCACTAGAAAACAGAAGCCCACTAGAAGCTCTGGGAGCCTCAGCTAGGATTCAGTCAAGGAGATTCACAAGTCAGAGAAGGCAGCTTAAGCTCTTGGAACCAAGACAACAGAAGGCCTCTAAGAAAAACTAGCCGAGCCCCAAGTGAAAGACATAAGACTTTGAAAGAGATGATAAAGGATTTGGACTTTTAACTCTTGGCTGCGTTCGGGATGATTACACTGAACTGAAACGAAGGCTGTCTCCAGAAGCCCCTGAAGAACCTGCTCCCAGAGAACATTATATTTAGAGAAGAATATTACAGACTCTAATTTATAAGAAATCAAGCCATTCTCCAGTTGATAAATAGTCAAAGGATATCAACAGACAATTTTCAGATAAAGAAATTGAAACTATTTCTAGCCATATGAAAAGATTCTCCAAATCATTATTAATCAGAGAAACACAAATTAAGACAACTCTGAGATACCATTACATACTTCTCTGATTGAGTAAGATGATAGGAAAAGATAATGATGAATGTTGGAGGGTATGTGGGAAAAGTGGGACATTGATACATTGTTGTTGGAATTGCAAATGAATCCAATCATTCTGTATAGCAATTTGGAACTATGCTCAAAAAGTTATCAAATTGTGCATACCCTTTGATTCAGCAGTGTTACTATTGGGATTATATCCCAAAGAGATCTTAAATGAGATAAAGGGATCCACATGGGCAAAAATATTTGTGGCAGCCCTTTTTGAAGTGGCAAGAAATTGAAAACTGAGGAGACATAAGTTGGAAAATGGCTGAATAAGTTGTGGCATATGAATATTATGGAATATTATTATTCTACAAGAAATGATAAGAAGGATGGTAGAAAGGCCTGGAGAGACTTATATGAACTGATGCTAAGTTAAATGACAGAACCTGGAGATCACTGTATATGGCAATATCAATATTATACAAAATCAATTCTGATGAATGTGAGTCTTTTCAACAATAAGATGTTTGAGGCCAGTTCCAAAGATCTTGTGATGCGGAGAGCCATTTATACCCAGAGAAAAGGACTGTATGAAATGAATGTGGATCACAATATAACATTCTCTCTCTTTTTGTTGTTGTTCACTTGCATTTTATTTTCTTTCTCATTTACTTTCTTTGTTTGATCTGATTTATTTTTGCAGCAAAAGAATTGTACAAATATATTTATACATATTGGATTTAACATATATTTTAACATGTTTAACATATATTGGATTGCCATCTAGGGCAGGGGGTGGGGGGAAGGATGAGAAAATCTGAAACACAAGGCTATGCAAGAGTCAATGTAGTCGAATTATCCATGCATATATTTTGAAAATAAAGAGCTTTATAAGAAAAATTTTAAAAATATAATTCAACTAATAGGGGCAGCTAGGTGGCATAGTGATTAGAGCACCAGTCAGAAGGACTTGAGTTCAAATCTGTCCTCAGCCACTCCCTATCTGAGTGACTCTGGTCAAGTCACTTAACCCCAATTGCTTCAGCAAAAAAACAAACAAACAAAAAGAATTGAACAAATTTAAATGATATTCAAAAAAAATCACTAAATTTAATCTTGTGGTAGGCTATAGTGATATTTCAGCTTTTACTTACTAGTCTTTAAATATGTTATTATATTTATCCTACCCTAAATACTATAGTAATTCTTTTTCACAATATAAAAATAATTCTGCCCTTCTAGCTTACATAATACCCAAAAAAGGATTCAGCATATAGTTTTAGGCATTGCTTTCTGAGGACAAGTCTAGATAAATATAAAGGTTTCCATTAGGTTTATCACTGATTGGCCAACTAAAGGAGTGGAGAAATTTAGAATGCTTCACGAATTTGCATGTCATCCTTGCAAAGGGATCATTATTGCAAAGGGTACCATTCCAATTTTTAGCATATGTATTGCTGACACAAACATGAGAATGGATAGATTTAAATTAAGTGGTCATTATAAGATAATCATTATCATCAACAAAAGGATAAGAAAACTTATAGCAAGTTATACTCTAAAAAGGTGTAGAATCCTATCTTGTCAAATATAAGGTCAATTGTTCAATATTATAATAATGAAGTCTATGCTCCAGTCACTGATGCTGAAGAAGTCAAAGTCGATCAGTTCTATGAAGACCTACAACATCTTCCAGAGATAACATCAAAAAGGATGTCACTTTCATTATAGGAGATGTTAATGCTAAAGTAGAAAATCAAAAGAAAATTGATATCTCAGGAAAGTTTGGCCTTGAAGTAAAAAAAAAAAAAAAAAAATGAAGCCACACAAAGATTAATGGAGTTTTGTCAACATAATTTTTTGTTATGGCTTTGTTTGCAAAGCTTATATTCAATCTAATTTTTATATTGACTATCTAGTGATGTCCATGTGTAGAGTTGCCTTTAGGGTTGTAGAAAAAAGATCAAATTCCAGAAAAAAAATTACTCTTGCTTTATTGATTACACTAAACCATTTGTGTGAATCACAACAAAATGTACCAATTCCTCAAAGACGTGGGAATATCAGATCATTATATCATATGATGAACCTTTTTGCTGATTAAAAAGTAACAGAATGGAATAATAAACAACTTTTTGGTTTAAGATTGGAAAAAGACTATAACAAAATTATGATGATTACTACTTTATTTATTAAGTTTATATACAGAGTACATCATGAAAAATTTGATATTGGGTGAGCCAAAAGATGGAATTAAATTTTCCAGAAGAGTGGGGCAGAGCCTGATGACAGAGTAAAGGCAGGAATTTGGCCAATCTCGCCCAAAAACTGCTCCAAATTCATTTAAATAATTGATGTGGTTTGAATCCCCTTAATTCCTGGTGGTGATGAGGTTAGTGGCAATAAGAGAGTTGTTAAAATCCTCTTTAATTGGCCACAGGCTTTAAAATGAAAGAATTCACTTATTCCTGAATTATTATTGGATAGAAATCAGTTTGCTAAGAGACTAACTTCTATAGTGGCAGAGTGCTATTGAGGAATGGAGTTTTGGCCCTGAGATAATGCTCAGCAGTCAGGGTCCTAGAAAATTGTTTGGGCCATTTGCAAGGAGTTGAGTTTAAGGAAACCTATTAGGTGGGGGCTGGGAAGGCCTGAGGTAATCAGATCAGGATTTCTCAAATGAATGAGAATTTAAAATTTCTATGTGAGTTGATTTGCCCCTGAATAGTGTTACTTCTCTCATCCTGGGAGGATGGGCCCTGTCTCTAGACTCCTTGTAGTCTGGGAGATCCTAATCTCTGAGATCAGAAAAGGGGACACAATCTCAGTGATAATCTTAAAAGGAACACAGCTTCAGTAAAGGGAACAGATTCCCTTCTTCATAATGATTCTAAACAAATTTTAGAGCTCTAAACAACCCAAAATATAGAGTAGAACATTCTCCAGCTAGAGGCAACATAGAAGCTCAGCAGAAAAAGTCTGGGACTCCAGGATGGGAACCCCAGGGGAAGACAAACTAGTGTAATACAACCCAACCCAAGCTGGTATTAGCCTGGCTTGCCCTCTTTCTCAGTCCAGAAACATCAAAGAAGAGCTGGAAACTGAGCAGAAAATATCTACAGGAAAAGAGTGAGATCCCAGCTGTGACCCCAATGTGCAATCCCAGCCCAGGTTGGCCCCAGTTCTGATTGGGATCCCAACAGTAGTGAAGCAAGCCCTCTGGATCAGCAGCAATAGTTGAGGCTTCAGGATCTCTCAGTCTAAGGATGTCAAGGATGTCAATGGAAAGGGTCTGTGGCAACTTAATGATGATGAGGTATAGATATGGGGTACCTAAATGAAATTAGGGTTTAATTGAGGTCTAGTGGCAGGTTCGGGGTACAAGGGGTCAAATTGAGCTCCCCTGCAATCCCATTGGATTCGGTGCTAGGATACGGCCTTACATGAACTCTAGTAGCGGTGTGAGTCCCCAATAAAAACATTTATCAGCCCAAAAAGCTAGATTGATAAAAGAAGTTTATTATGGGGTTTGGAAGTAAGGAAATAAGTGAAGATAGAGATAAGAAGGGCATGGGACAGAGGGTTCAGTGGACAGAGGGTCCTGACATGGCTAGCATGTTTGGGACCTCTGCAAAGAGGGAGTCCCAGCATGGCCCTTTTATAATGAAAGATTCAGCTGTGGGTGTAGCCCTAAATTGGCTCAGATCTGGATTGGGGCTGGGGCAGGCCCGATCTTCTATTGGAATTCAAAGGGACCAAGATTTGTGAAAGGTTAACATTAACTAGGAGGGGGTAGGAATCAGAAAGAAAAGAATCTTAAAGGGACCACATCCACATCAATGGGAGTCTTCTGTACAATCCCAATGCAGCCCCCAGGGCAGCAGAACCTCAGCCCCTGAAAAACACACTAGATCTTATAGCTACAATGGGGTGGGGACACACCTAATAGCTTCAAGGCAGAAAAAATGCTTATGGCCAGATTCTAAGAAGGATTTCTGAAAACAGCTGCCCCAAATCCTGAAGCTTGGGAAAATTGTACTCACCACCCTGGAAACAGAGTCCTACTTTAACAAATATTTAAATGCCAATTAATAGGCAAGGAAAATGAGCAGAAAACAACAAAAAAAGTTTCTGACCATTGAAAGTTATTAAGGTGACAAAAAGGATCAAAACACATACTCAGAAAATGATAACAAAATCAAAGCTCCTACATGCAAAGCCTCCAAGAAAAATATGAATAGGACTTAGGCCATGGAAGAGCTCAAAAAGGACTTTGAAAACCAAGTAAGCGAATTAGAGGAAAAATTAGGGAAAGGATTGAGAGATGTGCAGAAGAAAATGCAAAAAAAAAATAAATAAATAAAATAAAAAAATAAAAAAACTAATGAGGGAGGAGAAGAATGCCTTTAAAAGCAAAACTGACCAATCTGGAAAGGAGGTACAAGTTTTCCAAGAAAAATAATTCCTTAAAAAATAGAATTGAGCAAATGGAAGCTAATGACTTTATGAGAAATCAAGATACAATAAAGCAAAAGTAAAAAAAAAAAAAAAGAAAAGAAAAAATGTGAAATAACTCTTTGGAAAAACAACTGATCTGGAAAATAGATCAAAGAGGGATAATTTAAAAATTATTGGTCTACCTGAAAGTCATGATCAAAAAAAGAGCTTGGACATCATCTTCCAAGAAATTATTAAGGATAAAGGCCTCATTTTAAAAATAATATGGAATTGATTCAAATTTATAAGAATTCAAGCTATTTCTCCAGTTGATAAATGGTCAAATGATATGAACAGATATTTTTCAATAAAGAAATTAAAATCATCTATAATCAAATGAAAAGATGCTCACTATTAACCAGAGAAATGCAATTTATGACAATTCTGAGATACAACTACATACTTCTCAGATTGGCTAAAATGATAGGAAAAGATAATGAATTTTGGAGGGGATATGGGAAAATTGGGATACTAATACATTATTGATGCAATTGTGAACTGATCCAACCATTCTGGAGAGCAATTTGGAACTATGCTCAAACATATATAACTATATATATATAGAAATATTATATATAACTATATATATAGTTATATATATAACTTATAAGCTATATAACTATACAGTTTTGTTATATACAAAAACTGAGTATAATCCTTTAGAGGAAAAGGTAATCATTCAATGAAACACAGGATTTCCAAGCATTAATGATGAAAAATCCAGAGCTGAATAGAAAATTTGATTTTCAAATACAGGACTCTGGTAAAGCATAAGGAGGTAATCAGACAAATGGTAAACTTAATAAAGTTTATCTTTTTACATTCCTACATGGGATGATAATACTTGTAACTCATTAGAATGTTCTCATTATTATGACATTTAGAAGGAGTATATTTAGACAGAGGGTATGGATATTAGGTGAATATGAAGGGATAATACCTTTTTTTAAAAAAAAAAAAAACAATGAAATTAAAGGGTAAGAGAGGAATATACTAGTAGAAAAGGAAAGGGAGAAGTGAAATAGGGCAAATTATCTTCCATAAAAAAGAGGCAAGAAAAAGCTTTTGCAATGGAGGGGAAGAGAGGGAGGAGAGGGTGAGTGAGTGAACCTTACTTTCATCAGAATTGGCTAAAATGGGAAATAACATATTTACCCAATAGAGATATAGAAATTTATCTTATCCTGCAGGAACATAGAAGAATGGGATTTGTGAAGGTAGAGAAGGTGATAAAAGAGAGGACATAGTTGGGGAGAGAATGGTCAATGGCAAAATACTTTTGAGGAGGGACAGGATGAAAGGAGAGAGAGAATAAATGGGGGAAAATACAATTAGAAATAGTAATTGTAAAAAATAAATGTGAATCAAATTTCTCTGATGTAATATTATTGTTCTCTGGAAAATGATGATCAGGAAGCTCTCAGAAAAAAAAATTCTGGAAAGTTTTGCGTGAACAAAGTGAAATACGCTGTATACAAAATAATAGAAATGTTCTTGGATGACTAGTTATAAAAGACATTATTGTTGTCAGTAGTATAATTATCCACACCTACTCTGAAGGACTTATGATGAAAAATCCTATCCATACACAGAAAAGGAACTGATTGAGTTTCAATATAGATGGAGGCATTTTCCATTACTTTTTCTATCTATATATTTATTTTTAACTTAATTTTCTTGAAGGTTTTCATTTTCATTGGAGTTGGAGATTTATATTTTCTGTCATATCTTGACTTTTATGGAAATGTTTTTTCATACCTTCATGTGTAATTTAATTGTGGGTAGGACTAAGGGAAAGAATGTGGAACTCAAAAAATGTTAAAAACTAATGTAAAAAATTGTTTTGAATGTAACTGGGGAAAATATTAAGTAGATAAAATAAATTCAAACAAAATAAAGAAAAAAAGAAAGAAAATTAAAGAAAATTAAAAAAAAAAGTTTTCCAGGAGATAGGTCAATAATCTCTGAAATTCAGGCAATACCACTTTCCTGGCAGAAAGTGAAAAAGTATTAAGAAACCATCTGATGAGGGTAAAAGAGAAGGGTATAAAAGATGGATTGGAGCTTAACATAAAAACAAACAAACAACAACTATAAAACTAAGATTGTAACAACTAATCTCATTACTCCTTTTCTACTGGGCACAAGTCAGAATTATAAGGTTCCTTTAAAGACATAAGAAAGTTATCATTTTAATAAGACTAATCATTACTATCAAGTGAGAATTAAACTTAGGGTCATGGAAGTCAGTCAAAGATATTTACCATTATAATTATGATAACCAATACAAAGTCCCAGTCAGAGACAGATTCTCAATAAATGGTAAAATTCTCACTATTCTAGTGAGTTTTATATATAGCTGAATACTCACACATATGGTCATATATACACATATCTATAGCTACATTTACATCTACGTATATAGAAGTACATACATTCACATAAATATATACACATATATTTTGGATGAATTGAATATGTATACACATACATATTCATATGTATGCAAATGCATAAAACTCATAAAGCATATGTGTGTATGAATACATATACACAAACCTATATTTGTAGAGTAATTTTTCTTTGATTATAGAATACTAAAGTTTCTGAGGAATTGAAGTCACAAGTCTTTCAATGGATAAAGAAAAGGACCATGGTGAGCATGAATAGATTCCAATACATTGTGAATGAGGAATTTGAAAAGATGAATGGAAAAAAAAAATATTTTCATTATATCAAGACATGATCAAAAAAGTATATGAATAGCAAAAGAGAGGGGTAAGAAACAGACTTGATGCTGTTAATATCCGTGAGAGAATACATGGGAAGCCTCCTATGAGTTGCATGGTTCCCTCGTAGTGAACTTTGGGAAAAGTGAGAATGCATTGTAAAAGGCTCATCAAGAATGAATGAGTTGTACTATAACCATTTTGATAACAACATGGATAAGATATTGATCCATGGAGTAACAGAAGACAATAATTATTGATCTAGATTTTTTAACTCTCTTAGTTTGATTCCCTTGTAATTATTTTGTAAGAATTGAGGATTTTCTTTCTTTTATTCCAAATTCTAGTGCAACTTTTACTCAGTTGTCAAATTAATATTTCAAAAATGCAAGTTTAACCACTTTATCCTCCATATTCAGCAAACTCCAGTTGCTCTCTATTACCTACAGGATCAAATATAAAATACTCTTTTTGGCCTGTAATGCCTTCCATAACTTGATTCCTTTATACTTTGTCCAAGACTGCCTCTACCTTCTATTTTCTTATCATGTACTCTGAAATCCAGAAACATAGGCTGTTTTGTTGTTCTCAGACAAGTCACTTTTTATCTTATGTTTTTTCATGTGTCCTCTGTGCATGGAATTCTATTTCTGATCATTTTTATTTCTAGGTTTCCCTGGCTTTGTTCAAATCTCTTCTTATGAATGTCTCAACTTCAAGAAGACTTTATTCCCCTTAATGCTAATAATGGCTTTACTTAATTGATTATTTCCAATTTATCCTGTATATATTTTGCTTGTACATAGGCCAGAAACTCTGAGGATCGTCCACTCTTTGATTGATTCTGTTGTGAAGGCAAATTGGGCTTCAGTTCTTACCTAGCCTTTAGTTATTTGATGGGCATTTCCTCAAACTGAAGCCTAGGAAACTTCTTAGTTTAAAAAGGTCAAGTTCTCCCATTGTGTCCTGGTCCATCACCAGTTGTGACTCTGGTGGAGAGAAGGAGGCTGATGCTTAAACAGGTCTGCCTCACTGAAATCCAATTCACTTTCTTTCTTTCTTTCTTTCTTTTTTTTTTTTAATAATAACTTTTTATTGAGAGAATCCATGCCAGGGTAATTTTTTTTTTTTTTTACAACAGCACTCGCTTCTGTTCCAATTTTTCCCCTCCCTCCCTCCACCTCCTCCCCTAAATGGCAAGCAGTCTTATATATGTTAAATAGGTTACAGTATATCCTAGATACAATATATGTTTGCAGAACCGAACAATTCTCTTGTTGCACAGGGAGAATTGGATTCAGAAGGTAAAAATAATCTGGGAAGAAAAACAAAAATGCAAACAGTTTACATTCATTTCCCAGTATTCTTTTTTTGGATGTAGCTGCTTCTGTCCATCATTTATCAATTGAAAGTGAGTTAGATCTTCTCTTTGTCAAAGAAATCCACTTCCATCAGAATACATCCTCATACAATATCATTGTTGAAGTGTATAATGATCTCCTGGTTCTGCTCATTTCATTTAGCATCAGTTCATGTAAATCTCTCCAAGCCTCTCTGTATTCATTCTGCTGGTCATTTCTTACAGAACAATAATATTCCATATCCAATTCACTTTCAAATCACCCTGCTAAGATTATTAGTCCTGTTTGAGAATGAAGCATGAAACAACAATAATCATTCATAAATTGCTTGTGCATTTTCTCCCCATTATTAGTTGTATAAATGTGGATAGATCTCTTAACATCTATTTTACTCAATTTGTTCATTTATAAAATATAAATAATAGCAATAGTTACCCCATATGGTTGTTGTGTGAATCAGATGAGATGATATTTTTAAAGTGCTTAAGATAGTGCCTGGCACAGAGTAGGTATTATAGATGCTTATTCTCTTCCTCTTATTTCCCTCAACTTTCCATCATGCATTGAGGGTAGGAACTGTTTTTTTTTTTTTTTTTTTTTTTTTTTTTGTCTTTCCTTGTGCTTCACAATGCATAACACGGCATCTGGCACATAGTAGGCATTTAATGCCGGTTGACTATCCTTCAGGTCATTCCTTTCATACTATGCCTATGGAATACAAAGTTGTCCCTTCCCAAAGACAAATCCATTTGATGCTTAATAATTCTGCCTCGCTAAAAAAAACATGAATAGCAACAGATGCTTCTTAAAGATAAGTACTACAGGAGAGGGCTGTCTTATTTTCACATTTTAGAGATAAGGAACCTTAGAGAGCAGATATCAATTCAATTCAATCAAAAGCTTTAATTAGTAACATTATGTGTATATATCTATATACATACACATATATACACAGTATATAAACAAACACATATGTATGTGTACATGTATGTATATATGCTTGTATATATAAACACATGTATTGTGTAGCAGTAGATTGGATTCTGAAAACAGAAAGATAAATTCAAAGCAGTTCTTGTTCTCAAAGAGGCAGCAATTTTTACTGAGATGTTTACGTCCGCACACGCATGTGTGTGTGTGTGTGTGTGTGTGTGTGTTTATGGTTGGAGTGGGGATGTGGGAGAGAATTGGAAAGGTAATTCAACATGTGGTCAGACAAAACACTTTTTGAAACATTAAGCACCATATAAATATGGATTGCTTTAATGATTTATTCAGGATGTGATTTTAGTCACCTGAATAGTTAGAGGCATATACCTCTTCCATTTCAAAATTTGAACTTTAGTCTCATTGAAACATTTACATCATCTTTTAGTATAAGATAGAACCCATATGTCTCTGATCTAAAAACATAATTAAAGTCAAGATAATTGTGACTGATGCAAATGATGATTTTGTACTTTCTAAACTCCTTAGGCTAATAGAACAATTCAGGGAGTAGCCTGAGATAAGTAAATCACAGTGCAAAGACAGAGGCTTAGCCTGCTCTCAAGGAGAACAACTCAACCACCAAGAGGAACATTAAGTCTCCAAAAGGCAACTTGGAGACTATTGAATGCACCTCTATTGGCAACATTCATCTACCCATAAGTTCTATAAGTTCTGTGGATGCCATTTTCAATTTGTAAGTGTTTTGTGTGATACCAGACCCACCTATTTTAGGAGTTCCTCCCTTTGTTAGCCATCTCATCCATTGATGTGTAGGTCCACTCACCATCTTAAGAACATTTGTTCTATGCCTTTCTGCCCCTAACAGAACAAACCCTGATAGCCATGTACAATGTCAACCATGTCTTTGTCTCCTCCAATCCCCAACAGGCCACTGGCTTTGTAGTTCTTTTAGATCCATTATAGGATATTTGATATGTATGCTTCTGACAAAAACCTGGTCCAAAACCTGGTTTTCCTAACTCAACATTAAATGCAATATCTACATTACATATACTCCCATAAAGGGGAAATCTGTCCTTTTGTCTGACACACATATGGATTGAGACAAGTAATTGTATGTGTTTCTATAAAGATTGCAGTGTTCTTCTATATATATGGATTGGAGAAAGATGAGTTAGACTAGTATCCTACGCTTTTCCAGGCATGTTTGGCAATAGTTCTTTAGTGTTTCCTTTCTTGTTAAAATCTATAGTTATAGATAAACAATCCCACTTATTTCTCCAAGAGGACAAATAGGCCATCCATCCCTCATGTTTTGTTTTGTTTTTCTTCTCTCACTATTGGATTTTTGTTGATTGATGATATATAAATACAAGAAAAGGCATGAGATTAAATTCCAGACCCTCAAGCAAGACATTGAGAACAGGCCTGCTTACCCTGAGTTAATTGCAAAATAAACAGGTGTCCAGTGAAGAAGGGTCCCTGAGTCACAAGTGGATTCCTTGAGTGGCATTTATATTTAAGAATAATAGACATTTTAAGTATATATGAGACTCTGAAAGTCACATCAGTTTGCACTTTTGTAAAATGAGATTGTTGATCTATTTTATATTTCCCCTGAGCTTATATAATACTATATAAATAAAAATACATTCACATCAAGAGAAAGAACTATAATTTATGAAATTGAGAATTTAATAAAACTCAAAGATGTGAGTTTTTTTGAAAAAAAAATTGGCTAGTCCTAGACAAAATCATAAATACAATAATTTTAATTTTTCCATCCCAACACACTATCCTAACTGACTTGGGGATTCAGAAAGGTCTCATTTTTTTCTTACTCTAAAATCCCTTCATTCATTCTTAACATAGTTGTCATCTGTCATATTTTCCTAAAGGCCTGGCCTTTAGGAAGTTGTTAACTTTTGAAGAAAAGACTAAGTTAATTTGTTCTAAATAACTAATAATTATTTAACATTATTCTGGCAGAGGTATTAGGATTTTAGTAAGACACAGTGTTCTTTATTCAAAGGAATGAATCCATAATGGTGGAATTTCAGGTATATAAATTATGGAGATCATATAAATATACATAAATATCTACATAAAAATAGATATGACCTGAAAGCATAGTTAATATTTCATTATGTTAGTACATTTGGGTATCATAAAATTTTATGCAATATATACATTTCCAAAATAAATTTAACTTTTGCAAATTAAATTATAACATAATTGTAAGAGAGTATTTTTATTTAAAAGGAAATCTATTGTGAACCTAAGTGCTTTAACTGAAAATTCATTTTGGAAAATAATAACCTACATTATCCATCTTAATTGTACAAGAAAATTTTTGCAAATATAAATTGTAAAATTTGAATACAAAGAACTGTATCTCATTCACCATTAGATCCTTGGCAGTGAATAGCATAGTGGCACATTTCATACCAGGAAGGGAATAAGTGTTTGTTGAATTGAATTTACTATTGGTGATCATGGGCAATTCACTTCTATAGATCTAAATCTTGTTTTCCTCATCTGTAAGTTTGAGGGAGCTGACTTAAATCCTATAGTACCCATAAAATCAATATAATTAGCTTGTCTATGGTTATTTTCATGTGAAATTTATCAAGATGTTATTTATTAAGGTCTTACTATATGTCAGGCACAAAGGCAGGTACTTGTGATTCAGACACAAAAGCAAAGTATCCTTATTGGGGAAGACAATATATGCATATATTGAAATATTTACCAAAAAATAATCAAAAAAAAATTTGAGAAGAAGGGAAGTAACAAAAGAAGGATCTGGAAAAAATAATTAGAAGATATAATGTATTTAAGACTTCAAAATAATCATTAAGATCAATTTATTTTCCCACTCATTTTTACATTTGAAGAAATTATAACCTTACAGATTTAAATGAGCTGGCCAATTTTACATTGAAGGAATATGATGGGTGATAAATCTAGTATTCCTCTCCATCATATCATAGGGCCTTTGAAAAAGTTTATATACTTTATCCAATATGACTTTTACAAAAACCTCATGAATTAGGCAGTGCAAGTTTAAGCATTCACATGGAATAGATGGGAAAATTTAGGCTCTTAGTAAAATTAAGTAATTTTTAAATGTCAGAGGAAAACAAATGAGACATATTATCTCATAAAAAGGGGTTTTAACCCTCAGTGAAAAAGCTCATAGGAGAGGGAGAGAGACTTTCTTTACATCACTGAAATCAGTTATAGGTAGTTTCTTCTTCTATGTAAAGATCACCCTTGGTATGAAGCATAAGCTGATAAGGTCTCTGAACATTTCACTTCACTAAAATAACATGTACTCCTTAGGAATTGATACTATGAAATTAATATTCAAAAGACAACACAGTAGATATTTATGAAAAGCTACCATTCTTACGGTTTTCTAAAGGATTTTTTTTCTGTAATAAGAGGTAAAAACTTTTATGGGGAATTATAGATAAAATTACTACATATCTGTGGCTTACAAATTGTAGCATTATTTCTTATAATTCTCTAACTTCTCTAACATTCTTGATTTTGTTCCAACAAAACAGTAACTTAAAAACAAAATGTATAAAAAGAATATATTGGAAAGCTATGAACAATTTATTAATAATGGTAAGACATTTTCTGCACTAGTTTTAATGCATCACTTAGGACCATATTGATTCAGCATGAAAGTTCTTGGAAACAAGCCTCTTAACAATATCTAAGATCCTGATGTTGTAATTGAACTAGAAAATGTAAGATTTCCAGTATTCCTGCTGAGAATTCTTCCCAATAAATGTATGTTTTCCACTGGGGCTGAAACTACCATTGCTTATGTTTTTAATTTTTTCTCCTATTTCTTTTTCATATCACTGAGTTTTCTTTTTTCTTACACTTTATGAGAAGAACAGATATATTAGGAAATATTTATTCCTCTAAGACAACTTATACTTAAGGGGGCCATTTGAATGATAAACTTTGTTATAACTTATAACAAAAAAAAAAACCAAACAAACAAACAAACAAAAAAAAAAACCAAACTAGCTGTAGAATGCAGTTCAAAGGATCAAAAAAACCACACAAGTGCTTTTTTACACAAGTCCACAAAGTATTCAGTTAAAACTATGGGTTAGTGATGATCTATCAAGCATTGGCTGAGATTTTGCTTTGTGGCTAGAGTTGTGCTTTTTATAATGAAGCACCAAAGGTATCCCCACCTTTTCTCTGCTCACAAGTAACTGTTAACATATTTGGAGAAAGCTGGGATTAGGCTGCTATGCATGACCTCAAAGACAAAACAAGGACACTTCAGAATAGTAGAATGTGATTTATGTTAAAGAAAAAAATAATTAAAATCATTCCAAAGGAATGGCTTTTTTTTTTTTTTAAATTAAAGCTTTTTGCATTTCAAAACATATGCATGGAAAATTCTTCAACATTAGTCCTTGCAAAACCTGATGTTCCAGTTTTCACCTCTTCCCTAATGCCCTCCCCTAGATGGCAAGTAATCCAATATATTTAAACATGGTAGAAATTTATGTTAAATCCAATATGTGTGTGTGTGTGTATGTATATATATATCGTGTGTGTATGTATGTATGTATGTGTATATACACACACACACACACACACACACACACACACATATATATATATATATATATATACACACATATACATATATATTGTGCCACCCAAGAAAAAAAGAGAAGCAAAACAAAATGCAAGCAAACAACAACAGAGAGAGTGAGAATGTTATGTTGTAGTCCATACTCAATTCCCAGGGTGATCTTTCTGGGTATAGATGGCTCTCTTCATTACTCAAACTGGTTTGAGTGGAACTAGTTTGATTCATCTCATTGTTGAAGAGAGCCACATCCATCAGAATTGATTGTTGCATAGTCTTGTTGTAAGCTGTGTATAATGATCTCCTGGTCCTGCTCATTATAGAGCATCAATCTATGTAAGTCTCTGCAGGCCTCTCTGAAATCATCCTGCTGGTCATTTCTTACAAAATAAAAATATGCCTTGCCACTCATATACCATAATTTATTCATCCATTCTCCAACTGATGGGCATCCATTCAGTTTCCAATTTCTAGCCACTACAAAAAGGGCTGCCACAAACATTTTGTGTACCTCTGGGTCTCTTTCTCTCCTTTGAGATCTCTTTGAGATATGTCTAGTAGAAACACTGCTGAATCAAAGGGTATGCATAGTTTGATAAATTTCTGAACATAGTTCCAAATTGGTCTCCAGAATAGTTAGATCTATTCACAGTTCCACCAACAATGTATCAGTGGGAACAATTTTCCCACATTCCCTCCAACATTTGTTATTATCTTTTCCTGTAATTTTAGCCAATCTGACAATTGTGTAGTGGTAGCTTAGAGTTGTTTTAATTTGCATTTCTCTGATCAATAATGATTTGGAACACTTTTTCAGATAACTACAAATAGTTTAAATTTCTTTATCTGAAAATTGTCTCATATCCCTTGACCATTTATCAATTGAAGAATGGCTTGAACTATTATAAATTTGAGTCAATTCTCTATATATTTTAGAAATGAGGCCTTTATCGGAACTTTTGAATGTATAAATGTTTTCCCAATTTATTGTTTCCCTTTTAATTTTGTCTGCATTAGTTTTGTTTGTACAAAAATCTATTAACTTAATATTGTAATGTCCAGCTAGCTTTGTGGAAGTCCTTTGGATTTCCTCAGCAGGATAGTCATCATGAGGATAGACAGGAATAGTCTAAAGTTTTAAATCTGTCTCCTTCACTGTCTGTGTCTGTCATAATCTGACCCAGTCTTGATCTTAGTGAAAGGGTGCAGGTGACAGGAGAGCCACCAGGAGGATGTCAAAGATGGAATGTCTCATTTCTAGTCCTCTCAGCCCTTAAATACTTTATTACAATTACATAGTTACAGCATACTGAATATGTGTGAACTAAAGAACCATTACATCACCATGCTAAGTATAAGTGTATTTAAACTAGAGAATCATCATCTCATCAATTCCACTGAGTTAATACCTTCTTGTAAGCATCCTTGTTTCAAGTATACTTCTCCAGAGTTCTGGCCCTCTACATAATGTAATCAAAATTAACTATTTTGTGATCAATAATGATCTCCAGTTCTTCTTCAGTCACACATTCCTTCTTCCTTCACAGATATAAGAGGTAAACTATCTTATATTTTTCTCATTTGTTTATAATAGCATTTTAAATATCTAGATCATTAACCTATTTAGACCTTATCTTGGTATACAGTGTTAGGTGTGGGTCAATGCCTAGTTTCTTCCCTACTAGTTTCGCATTTTCCCAGAAGTTTTTGTGAAATAGTAAGTTCTTGTCTCAAAAATGGGGGTCTCTAGGTTTGTTAAACACTAGATTTGTATAGTTATTGACTATTTTGCCATGTGAATCTAGCCTATTCCACTGATTTAGTATTCTATTTCTTAGCCAGTACCAAAGGGTTTTGATGACCACTGCTTCATAATATAATTTTAGATCTGGTACAGCTAGGGCACCTTCATTTGTATTTTTTTTCCATTAATTCCCTTGAAATTCTTGACCTTTTGCTCTTGTAGATTAATTGTGTTGTTATTTTTCCAGGTCAGTAAAATATTTTTTTGGGAGTCTGCTTGGTGTAGAACTAAATAAATAGATTAGTTTAGGTAGTATTGTCATCTCTATTATATTCATCTGACCTAAGAGCACTTGATATTTTTCCGGTTGTTTAGATCTGACTTTATTTGTGTGGAAAGTGTTTTGTAGTTTTGCTCATATGGTTTCTGAATTTCCATTGACAGATTCCCAAATATTTTTATACTATCAACAGTTATTTTAAATGAAATCCCTCTTTGTATCTCTTGCTGTTGGATTTTGTTAGTAATGTATAAAAATGCTGATAATTTATGTGGACTTATTGTGTATCCTGCAACTTTGCTAAAGTTGTAGAATTTTCAAATAAAATGTAGTTGATTCTCTAGGGTTCTCTAATATAACATTATATCATCTGCAAAGAGTGATAATTTGTTTTCTTCATCACCTATTCTAATTCCTTTAATCTCTTTTTCTTCTCTTATTGCCAAAGCCAGCATTTCTAAAACAATATTGAATAGTAATGGTGATAGTGGACAATCTTGTTTCATCTCTGATCTTATTGAGAATGGTTCCAGTTTATCCCCATTACATATGATGCTTGCTGATGGTTTTAAATGGATATTTTTTTTTTTATTTTTGAGGAAGAAGGGAATTTTTTCATATGGATCTGAAGTATGAGTAGGAAGGAATGAGAAAAAAATCAAAGTAATGGAGAAAAATATGAGCAAATGCATATAAGTTATGAAAAGGGATCTAGGTCAGTAAATGTATGGTACTTAAACTATAAGTCCTATCCCTTTTAATCTTGGATACACCTCAGGGACTCTGAGCTTGGATAGATGATTTTTCATTTCATTTTATTTTATTTTTTTATATTTATTTTAATCAAAAACTATATTTCACACAATTTCCTGGGTACCTCCACAACTACTATCCTTTCCAGCACCCCTTTATGTAATGGGCTGAGGCTTGAGTTGATGCACTGAGGTCCCAAGCACATGAGGCTAAATAGTAATTGGACCATACTCTATTAATATGTAAGCTTGGAGAAAGAATGGCCCCCACCCATTCTTTGTGCAAGTCCTGATGTGTTGTATAGGAAATGACGATTTTGGTGGGTGGAGGCAGGGGAGTGGAAAAGGAAGGGGAGGAGAGGCTTTTGGGATTGCCATTGCCACAGTTGGCTCCATGCTTGGCTCGGCTCATGTCGCTCTCTCTTAGCTGGCTTCCTGTCGCAACTGCCTATATTTGATATAGCAATCTTTATTCACCTCTTCACTTCAATAAATATTGAAGATTTTTCCCTTAACCTGAATTCCTGACTCCGGCTGACTTTAAATACGTGGTCATTACACCTTTATGCATTTTTCATCCTTTTAGAAAGGAAGCTCATTGAGCTCATTACTCTATTTTTTAAAACAATTTAGTCCCAATGAATTTATCAGATTCTTTTCTTCTAAGGAGAAAAGATGGTTGCTGTTATTCAATTGTGTCTGACTCCATGACCCCATTTGGGGATTTTTTGGCAAAAAAATATTGAATTGCTTTACCATTCTCTCTACTTTCTTTTGTTTATGAACAAATAGAGATAACAGGATTAAGTGACATAGCCAGGGTCACAAGCTAACAAGTTTATTATGCAGAATTTGAACTTTGATTTGGGATATATGAGGGATTCAAAAACTAACATATACTAACATATACTGTGAGGTCTTGCCAATTCCTTTTCAGGATTGTCAGTTTACCTTTTGTGTCTAACTGCTATCAACTCTCACTTGAAATGCTAAGAAAATGTAGCATGCTCAGCAGCAACACCCAATAAACCTATCTTGGCAGATTGACTGAACCAGTTTGAAGGTAATCAATGGTTGGCCCATTACAGTTAGAGATGTGTCTACCATAAACATGAGAAGGCTTAGAATGAGAACAATTTGTTTGAGAACAATTTGTTTCAACAGCAAGAAGGCAATTAAAGTAGGCACTGCTATATCTTGTCAAGATCCTTGGCTCTTTTCAATAAAAAAGTGATTCAAGGCAATCCCAATAAACTTGTCATGGACAAAGCTATCTGCATCCAGAAAAAGAGATCATGGAGACTGAATGTGGATCACAGCACAATATTTTCAACATTTTTGTTGTTGCTTGTTTATTTTTTCTCATTTTTCCCTTTTGATCTTATTTTTCTTGTACAGTATGATATAGGTGGAAATATGTTTAGAAGAATTATACATGTTTAACATATATTGGATTACTTGCTGTATAGGAGAAGAGGTAGGGACAAGAGAGGGAGAAAAATTTGAAACACAAAGTTTTGCAAGGCTGAATGTTGAAAACTTTCTGCATATATTTGTAAAAAGCTATTATTATTTAAAAATTTAAAAATAAAGTAAAAATGATGTCAAGGTCATATATTGCTTTCTGGATTATCAGCAGTTGTCTTAATTTTTGTTTTGTTGCTGGAATTTTATGACTCTGGAAGAAAGAGTAAGATTGATGACTTTTTGTAGCTCTGATGCATTTAAATCCAGTTTACATGTAATTCAGTATATAACTTTTAATGTTATTGATCCTTTTTGAAGACAAATAATAGCAACAATAATAAAATCATCATTGAGTACCCTGACATATACCTAAGAAGCACATCATTCATTCTATGTCTCTTTATCTCTCTCCCCCATTTCTGTCTCTCTTGCATTCACTTACTTTTTTTTTCTTACATTTTGCTACTGTGTGATTTTGAATTATTTTCTTTTCTTCCCCAGGCTTTAATTTATCCATATGCAGAAGATAGGAACAGGGTATAGCCCCTTCAGAGCTAACATACTCTATTCTGAGATATATTTCCTGACCATCTCAGGGTTGGATGGCTTGGGTTGTTGTGTAAAGGAGTAGTTCTTTTATGGCCTCCTTTTTATATGAATGGATATAAAGTTATTCCCAAGCAACTTGTAATCATATGACACCAAAGTTTCAGAAGATGTTTATGTCTTTCTAGCTGCAAAATTTCAATAAAAGAAAGAGATTTTTTCCATTCAAAAATATTCAGGGGAATAAGTAAATTCTTTTGGTAGGAAAAATGGAGTGTTATAAAGATTTAGTTTTATCAGACACTAAATAATTGAAATCTTATTTTTTTAAAAAAAATTAATCCTGAATTAATTGTTCTGAAATGAACATCTTTCCCTTTTTTTTTATTTCAACTTTCCACTCTTATCTAGGGACCCTATTTAGGATTAAAATAAATGGACCATTTAAGTATAAATGTAGCAGTGCAGGAAAGAGTGTGGAAAGTGCTTACTGCACAAAACACATCCCTTTCTGATTCATTACATCCCTTCTCTGCTGTAGATAAGTGGATACCTTTCACTAATTCACTACAGGGGAGCTGGGTACATGCACTGAGAAAGGGGTGGAGCTAAATTTTAAAGTATATATGGCCAAACCAGAAATTAATCAGTCTTCTCAAAGACAATTAGCAAAGAGATCATTGAAAATATATAGAAAACAATTATCGCTCCTTTGGAAATAAATACCATGTACTGATTACCACCTTTCTTAATTTTTCTTTAATGGAGGAAAGATTTCCTTCATATCCAAAAGAAATTTCTAGTTCCTAGAAACCAGTGTTTTGAAAAATAGAACAAGTAGGAAGAATAACTCAAGGAGTAATTTTGTACATTAAATATTTGAAAGTGTAAAATAAAGACAGCAATTGAAGAATGAATTGAACTCTTAGATGAGGTAATCAGTGATTCTTACAAGCTTTAATCTTCTATAAATATATGCATTTAATCTATTGTTGGACAGCTCATTATTGCAGTGGATAAAAAGTTGGGCCTGGGTTCAGAAAGATTCATCTTATTATTTCAGATATTCCTTAGATACTAGCTGTGTGACCCTGAACAAATCATTAAATTCTGCTTGCCTTAGTTTTCTTATCTGTAAAGTGATTTGGAGAAGGGAATGGCAACTTCTTCCAATATCTTTGCTAAGAAAACCCCAAATGGGTATTAGGTTTGACTGAAAAACAACTAAACAATGGAGACACTATTAAAACAATAAGGATAACAATCTGTTATATCCTTACCCTACTCATTAGAAAAAGAGAAGTGTTCAAAAACCATTTGTTCTAATCAGACAAAAAAATCAAAGTTATTTGAAGAGTTAAATAGAAAATAAGTTAAATACTTTAAAATTCATTTGCATGTCCAATCATTTAGAAAGTACAACTCAAAATGGTAAGATATGAAAAGATAAAGTTATAGGGACAGATCCTGAAAATGTCTATAAGATAAAATAATCAATAGTGAATAGCCATTTATTAGGTGGTTAGTATGTACCAGACAATGTGCTAAGATGAAGATGTAAATATGAAAAAAAGACAGTGACCACCCTCAGGGAGTTTGTAGTACACTGAGGAAAAAGAACACTCAAGAAGAAACTCATAGGGAAAGGGAGGAGTTACTTGATGGTTGTGGAGATGGGAGTTGTGTTAGATAAGTCAGAGAAGTCCCCAAAATGCAACCAAGTGAGAAATGAAATGCCTGGTTGGAGTAATTTACTTAAAGGGAAGTTTGGGAATTCATGGCTCCACTCTCCAATCAAGGGACAAGGGATATTTATTGATGAGTGGAAGATAAAGGCTATGGGATTTTAAGGTTGATGAGAATATTTTCATACACACATGATGAATTAACTGCATTTCATTTTATTCAATTAGTATTCAATGAGTTCCTGATATGTGCAAGAAACCGCTATGTTTTTTTTTTTTGTTTTTGTTTTTTTTAAGAAAAACTTTTTATTTTCCAAAGATATGCAATGGTAGTTTTCAATATTCACTTTTGTGTTCCAAATTTTTCTCCCTATCTCCCTCTCTCCCCTAAACACACAATCTGACATAGGTTAACATGCAATTCTTCCAAATATATTTTTATATTCATCATGTTGCACATAAATCGGGTCAAAAGGAAAAAAAAAAAAACAAGCATGAGAAAGAGAAAACCAACCAAACAAACAACAGACAAAGCAGAAAACACTATGCTATGATCTCCATAGTTCTCTCTCTGGATATGGATGGCTCTTTCCATCACAAGTCTATTGGAATTGTCTTGAATCACCTGATTGTTGAAAAGAGCCAAGTCCATCACAGCTGATCACATAATGTTGTTGTTGTTGTGTACAATATATTCTCTTTGTCAAGACACTGCTATGTGATCAGAAGATAAAAGTAGGATAGGAGAGGAAGTTAAAGCTTACATTTTATTGCACAGAGGAAACAACAACAAAAAAATCAACACATTGGCCTCAATTCTAATCTTGTCTCTGAAATTATAACCTGTATAAACCCAGACTTTACCTCTCTGTCACTCAGTTTCTATCCTGCTACCGCTGGGGGCTCCTGAATCCTTTGTGTTATCTTTTTACTCCATCTCCCAATCTTATGCTAGTATAGTAAATATCTCAGCCTTACTCATCCGTAGTAAAGTTATATTTACCTCTTAGGGTATGAGTAATGTCCTTGAGGGATTTTTTATTTTGGTCAATTACTTCAGTCATACATGATTATTTTTGATTCCATTTGCAGTTTTCTTGACAAAGATACTGGAGTGGTTTGCAATTTACTTCTCAATCTTTGTTTAACAGAAGAGGAAATGGAGGCAAACAAGGATAAATGACTTACTGAAGGATACACAGCTAATAAGCATCTGAGGCCAGATTTGAACTCAGGAAGAAGAATCTTCCTAATGTGATGCTAGACTTAATTTCTACTGCATGTGGATTTGAATCCCAATTCCAGCTATCTTCACCATGCCCTACAATTAGGTACCTGGGACACCAGTTCATTATGACAAATTAGGATTAATTAATTTTTACAATAGAATATTTTTATTAAAGCTTTTTTATTTACAGAACATATGCATGGTTAATTTTTCAACATTGACCCTTGCAAAACCTTCAGTTCCAAATTTTCTCCTCTTCTGCCCACCCCCTCACCTAGATAGCAGGTAGTCTAATATATAAAATATGTTAAAAATATATCTTAAATCCAATATACATATATATATTTATACAGTTATCTTGCTTCACAAGAAAAATCAGATCAAGAAGGAAGGGGAAAAAAACTGCCAAAGAAAACAAAATGCAAGCAAACAACAACAGAGAGAGTGAGAATGCTATATTGTAGTCCATACTCAGTTCCCAGGGTGGCTCTTTCTGGGTGAGGCATCTTAAGATGGCTCTCTTCATCATTCAACATGTGGAATTGGTTTGATTCATCTCATTGTTGAAGAGAGTCACGTCCATTAGAATTGATTGTTGCATAGTCTTGCTGTAAGCTGTGTATAATGATCTCCTGGTTCTGCTCATTTCACTGAGCATCAGTCCATGTAAGTCTCTGCAGGCCTCTCTGAAATCATCCTGCTGGTCATTTCTTACAAAATAATAACATGTCTTGCCACTCACATACCATAATTTATCCATCCATTCTCCAACTGATGGGCATCCATTCAGTTTCCAATTTCTAGCCACTACAAAAAGGGCTGCCACAAACATTTTTGTACCTCTGAGTCTCTTTCTGTGATGACCGCATATTTAAAATCAGCTGGAGTCAGGAATTCAGGTTAAGGGAAAAATCTTCAATTTTTATTCTTTTTGAGGTGAAGGGGAATTGTGATAGCAATATGGGTAGCTGTGACAGGAAGCCAGCCAGCAGACATGAAGTGGGATTGCAGGTGAAGGGGGATCAGAGGTGAAGGGGGGTCGTGATAGCAATGTGTCAAGAAACCAGCCAGCAGTCTCTCTTTCTGCTGCCCTTTCCAATCCCCTGCCTTCACCTACCAAAATCATCAGTTCATATACAACACATCAGGACTTGCACAAAGAATGGGCAGAGGCCATTCTTTCTCCAAGTATATATATTAATAGAGTATGGTCCAATTTACCATATTTAGCCTCACGTGCTTGGGACCTCAGTGCATCAACTCAAGCCTCAGCCCATTACATCTTCTGCTTTCTTTTGTTTTAGAACACAGGTGGTCATGCCATTCCTGACTCCTCAGGGAAGTCAGAGCCCGCAAGGAGAGGTGATCCCACCCTCCCTGACTTCTCAGGAAAGGAGGTGAAAGCACCGAAAAGGAGGTGATCACAATCCCCCTGACTTCTCAGGAAGGGAGGTGAAAGCACTAAAAAGGAGATAATCATGCCCTTCCTGACATCTCAGGAAGGGAGATGAAAAGCACCAAAGAGAAGTGGGGGTTGCTAGTGGATTTCTGAGCTGAAGGGTCTTGTTATGCACAAATCCATCAACATGGGAGGTATTATACAAGCACATAGCAATAACACAGAGGCTATTAGTGATGACCCTCCCCACAGTCAGTGCAGGCTTGATGTGGTGTAACAAGCATGAATTGTACATGCAAGTAATGGTATAACATACAATATAAATCAACATGGTGTTGTAAAAGATTGCCAGAAGTCCTAGAAGGAGAGTATGTAAACAGCAGTCACACATATGCCTTCTTCAGCAGCCAAGAGATAGTCTAAAACCAATCTATTTTTCATTGCTTCAGGGAATCCAATGATCCTCCCAAGTTTTTGAAGTCCTGCAAAATTCTTTTTATGTGTTAGGAAATCCAATGATTCCAGCAGATTTTGAAGTCCTGTAACAGTCTTATCATTTCTCAGAAAATCCAATGATTCCTGGGGCTTTCAAGTCTTATGTCTCAGAGAATCCGATGATTCTTGAGGGTTTTCAAGTCCTACAACAATCTTATCATGTTTGACAGAGGAGAATCAATTACCTGCTTGTTAGGTGGGGTGAAGCTGCCTCAGATTCACCACACTCTTGAGCCTTACTTAAGTGTTCATGCCCTGTGGGGATATGGTCATTTATCTGTTCCTTGTCTTCCTCCTTTATCTCAGGCTTCCCCATTTGGCTATTCCTATTCTTTCTTCTATAACTTATATGATTTCTTAAGGCCAACTGTATTATATTGTATAAATAGAATGCCTCGATGGAAATTGAATGAGGACTGTTTTCGTTGTAATATGCGGAGAGTTGTTGCCCAATTAATGTCCAATTATCTGGAGAGATTTGGTCTTCCTCTAAGAATCAAGGGGAGGTGCATTTTAATGTACCCAGAAGTCTAGCTATCTGTTTCCAAGTTATAAGTAGCCCCTGATCTTCTATCAGCTTAAGCATGCTTTCTATAGCCCCACTCCTGGGTGGGGGTTGGATGGTTGGGGTGGGGGATAGAGAATCTTTAGCTAGCATCTGTCCCATTTCAGCCAAAAAAGGTCACTAGTTTAGTATTTAAGAAAATAAGTTCCCTGTTTGTCTATTATACTCACCTAAGTTCCTGGTCATTGGAGACTACTTCAGTGAAAATAGGGTCCTTGGTTCCCACACTTGGACACCAAATGTGATGACCATGTATTTAAAATCAGCCAGAGTCAGGAATTCAGGTTAAGGGAAAAATCTTCAATCTTTATTCCTTTTGAGGTGAAGGGGGATTGTGATAGCAATCTGGGTAATTGCGACAGGAAGCCAGCCAGCAGAGGGGAAGGGGAATTGCAGGTGAAGAGGGATCTCAATAGCAATGCGAGCAGTTATATCAAGAAACCAGCCAGCAGTCTCTCTTTCCGCTTCCCTTTCCACTCCCCTGCTTCCACCCACTAAAATCGTCATTTCATATGCAACACATCAGAACTTGCACAAAGAGTGGGTGGAGGCCATTCTTTCTCCAAGTATATATATTAATAGAGTATGGTCCAATTACTATTTAGACCTCAGTGTATCAACTCGAGCCTCAGCCCATTACATCTTTCCCTCCTTTGAGATCTCTTTGAGATATAAGTCCAGTAGAAACACTGCTGAATCAAAGAGTATGCACAGTCTGATAAATTTTTGAGCATAGTTCCAAATTGCTCTCCACAATGGTTGGATCTATTCACAGTTCAACCAACAATGTATTAGTGACCCACTTTTCCCACATCCCCTCCAACATTTGTCATTATCATTTCCTGTCATCTTAGCCAATCTCACAATTGTGTAGTGGTAGCTTAGAGCTGTCTTAATTTGCATTTCTCTGATCAATAGTGATTTGGAGCACCTTTTCAGATAACTACAAATAGTTTCAATTTCTTCATCTGAAAATTGTCTGTTAATATCCTTTGACCATTTATCAATTGGAGAATGGCTTGAACCATTATAAATTTGAGTCAATTCTCTATATATTTTAGAAATGAGGCCTTTATCATAACCTTTGAATGTATGAATGTTTTCCCAGTTTATTGCTTCCCTTCTAATCTTGTCTGCCTTAGTTTTATTTGTACAAAAACTTTTTAACTT
This sequence comes from Antechinus flavipes, assembly GCF_016432865.1. Lineage (NCBI taxonomy): Eukaryota > Metazoa > Chordata > Mammalia > Dasyuromorphia > Dasyuridae > Antechinus > Antechinus flavipes. Next base: position 556,692,243 of record NC_067398.1, on the reverse strand, counting down.
AATATAATCAAAATTATGTATTTTGTGATCAACAATTATCTCTAGGGTTTTTTTTTTTTTTTTTTGGTCACAAATTCCTTCCTCCACAGATATGAGAGATAAACTATATCATATATGTTCTAATGTGTTTATGATACCATTTTTTACTTCTAGATCATGAACTCATTTTGACCTTATCTTGGTATAAGATGTTAGATATGGGTCAATGCCCAGTTTCTGCCATACTTGTTTCCAATTTTGCCAGCCGCTTTTGTCAAATAGTGAATTCTTATCCCCAAAGCTGGGGTCTTTGGGTTTGTCAAACACTGGATTGTTTTATTCAGTGACTATTTTGTTCTATGAATCTAACTTATTCTACTGATCAACTGCTCTATTTCTTAGCCAATACCAAAGGGTTTTGATGACCACTGCTTTACAATATAGTTTTAGATCTGGTACAACTAGGCCACCTTCATTTGCTTTTCTTTTCATTAATTCCCTTGAAATTCTTGACCTTTTATTCTTCCAGATAAATTGTGTTGGATTTTTTCCAGGTCAGTAAAATAGTTTCTTGGGAGTTTGCTTGGTATAGCACTAAATATTAGTTTAGGTAGTATTGTCATCTCTATTATATTCATTCGACCTATCCAAGAGCACCTGCTATTTTCCAGTTGTTTAGATATGACTTTATTTGTGTGAAAAGTGTTTTGTAATTTTGGTCATATAGTTCCTGACTTTCCATTGGCAGATAGATTTCCAAATATTTTATAGTATCAAGACATTTTAAATAGAATTTCTTTTTTGTATCTTGCTGTTGGATTTTGTTAGTAATGTAAAAATGCTGATGATTTATGTGGATTTATTGTGTACCTGCAACTTTGCTAAAGTTGTGGATTACTTCTGATAGCTTTTTAGTTGATTATCTAGGGTTCTCTAAGTATACCATCCTATCATTTGCAAAGAGTGATAATTTGGTTTCCTCATTACATACTCTAATTCTTTATTCTCTTTTTTCCCCCTCTTATTGCCAAAGCTAGCATTTCAAATACAATATTGAATAGTAATGGAGATAATGGACAACCTTGTGTCATCCATGATCTTATTGGGAATGATTTCAATTTATCCGTTACATATGATGCTTGGTGATGGCTTTAAATAGATGTTACTGTCTATTTTAAGAAAAAGTCCATTTAATCTTATATTCTCTAGTGTTTTCAATAGGAATGGGTGTTGAATTTTATCAAACCCTTTTTTCGGTATATATTGAGATAATCATATGGTTTTTGTTAATTTGTTAATAGATGTAGTAACATGCTCATAGTTTTCCTAATATTGAAGCAGCCTTGTATTCCTGGCATAAATCCTATTTAGTTTTGGTGTATTATCCTGGGGTTGATTTTCTATATTCTCTTTGGTAACATTTTATTTAAGATTTTTGCATCAATTTTTATTAGGAAAATGGGTATAAAATTTTCTTTCTCTGTTTTCAACCTACCTGATTTAGGTATCAGTACCTATCTGCATCATAAAAGGAATTTGGTAGGAGTCCTTCATTCCTTATTTTTTCAAATAGTTTATATAGTATTAGAATTAATTGTACTTTAAATGTTTGGTAGAATTCACAGTTAAATCCATCTGGTCCTTCAGATTTTTTCTTAGGGAGTTGATTAGTAATTTGTTTTATTTCTTTTTCTAAAATGGGACTATTTAAGTAATTTATTTCCTCTTTTATTAACCTAGACAATCTATATTTTTGTTGACATTCCTCCATTTCACTTAGGTTATCAAATTTATTGGCATGAAGTTGGGCAAAATAACTCTTAATTATTGCTCTAATTTCTTCTTCATTGGTGGAAAGTTCTCCCTTTTCATTTTTGAGACTAATTGTCCTCTCCTTTTTTTAATGAAATTAACTAAAGTTTTATCTATTTTGTTGTTTTTTTTCCCATAAAACCAACTCTTAGTGTTATTTATTATTTCAATATATATACACACATATTTACTTTCAATTTTATTAATCTCTCCTTTTATTTTTAGAATTTTAAATTTGGTATGTGATTTGGGCTTTAATTTGTTCTTTTTCTAGCTTTTTTTAATTACAAGCCTAATTCATTGACTTTCTCTTTATTTTATGCAAGTATGCATCGAAAGATATTAAATTTCCCCTTATTTCCACTTTAGTTGCATCCCACAAATTTTGGTGTGTTTTCTCATTATTGTCATTCTCTTCAATTAAATTATTGATTGTGTCTATGATTTTCTATTTCACCCATTTATTCTTTAGGATGAAATTATTTAGTTTCTGATTACTTTTTGGTCTATTTTCCCTTGACCTTTTGTTAAATGTACTTTTTTAATTTCATTGTGATATGAAAAAATGCATTTATTATTTCTACCTTGGTCCATTTGATTTTGAGATCTTTATATCCTAAGATGTGTTCAGTTTTTGTATAGGTTACATGAACTGCTGAGAAGAAAGCATACTCCTTTCTTTCTCCATTCAATTTTCTCCAAAGAGCTATCATGCCTATTTTTTTCTAGTATTCTATTTACCTATTTTACTTTTTATTTATTTTGTTGTTTGATTTATCTAGTTCTGAGAGAGCAAGGTTGAGATCTCCTACTAGTACAGTTTTGCTGTCTATTTCTTCTTGCAAGTCTCTTAACTTCTCCTTTAGGAATTTAGATGCTATATTACTTGGTATATATATGTTTATTATTGATATTGCTTCATTATCTATTGTACCCTTTAGCAAGATATAGTTTCCTTCCTTATCTCTTTTAATTTAATTGTTTTTGCTTGATAGGAGATCAAGGTGGCTACTGCTGCCTTTTTTTTTTTTTTTTTAACTTCACCTGAAGCATAATAGCTTCTGCTCCAGACATTTACTTTTACTCTGTATGTATCACTCTGCTTTACATGTATTTCTTGTAAACAGGATATTGTAGGATTCTGGCTTTTAATCCAGTCTGCTTAAATGCTTCCACTTTGAGGTAGAGTTCACCCCATTCACAATTATGGTTAAAACTACTAATTTTGTTTTATACCATCTTATTAACCCCAAAATATACTTTTCTCTTTTCTTTCCTTCTTTCCCTCTTCCCCAGTATTTTACTTATGAGTATTACTTGCCTCAAGCAAGCCTCCCCATTTACAGTTCCTCCCCCTTTCTTATACCTTTCCCCTATTATTTCTGTTTTATCTTCTATTTAGCCTGCCCCTTTCCATTTCTCTTTTCCCTTCTGATTTTTCTATAAGATGAGAGAAGTTTCTCAGTGGGACCAAATATGTCTAATATTCTTTTCTTTGAGCCAAATCTAATGAGAGTTAAATTCACACAATGTTCATCCCCCTTCTTTCTTTCCTTCCATCATAATAGGTTTTCTTTGCCTCTTCCTGAGATGTAATTTCCCTCATTTTACCTTCATTTTACCTTTTTCCAGTACAACCCCCTTTCCACCTCTAGTTTCTTTTTTATAATAGTAAATGAAATTATACACACACTTTCTATGTATACCTGTAACAGAGACACAGTTCTCAAAAATTTCATTTCTTTTTACCTTTTTATGCTTCTCTTGAGTTCTATATTTGAAGGTCAGATTTTCTATTCAGCTCTGGTCTTTTCATCAAAAATAAATGGTATCCATCTGTGTCATTAAGTGTCCATCTTGTTAATTGTAAGAAAATGTTCAGTTTGGCAGGTAATTTTTTCTTGGCTGCATTCCAAGTTCCTTTGCACTTTGGAATATCATATTCCAGGTCCTTCTATCTTTTTAGATAAAAGCTGCTAGGTCCTGGGTAATCTTTATTGTAGCTCCTTTATATTTGAATCTTTTCCCCTTCCCTACCCCCCAGCTGCTTGTAATATTTTTCCCTTGATCTGATAATTCTGAAATTTAGCCATGATATTCCTTTGAGTTTTAATTTTGGAGTCTCTTTCAGGAGGTGTTTGGTGAATTCATCCAATGTGTATTTTACCTTCTGAATCTATGACATCCAGGCTGTTCTCTTTGATGATTTCCTGAAAAATAGTGTCTAGGCTCTTTTTTTCATCATGGTTTTCAGAAATTCCAATAATCCTTAGAATGTCTCTCCTAGATGTATTTTCCAGGTCAATTGTTTTCCAAATTAGGTATTTTACATTTTTTTCTATTTTTTTTCATTTTTTATTGGTTTTGCCTGACTTGATGTCTCATTGAATCATTCATTTCCATTTGTTCAGATCTGGTGTTTAGAGAATTATTTTCATTTACTTTTTTTTTTTTAACTTCTTTTTGTATTTGTCCAATTGAGTTTTTAAATGTATTGTTTTTTTCTATGGAATTTTTTTTTCCATTTCACAAATTCTGTTTTTCATTATAGAATATTTTGAAAGATGAAGAATAAATCAAGAAATACATTGTCCTGAATCATTTTAATGCACATTCACCCCAATGGTGGATTTAAACTTAATTTTGTTTTCTACAGAGCATTTGACCTATTAAGTTCATCTCTAAATGTGGCATTATTGCTAGATGAGTGTCTGTCTCAGTAACTATTGAGTTCAATTACAAATGTTCTTGCTCAGTCCTCAGATTATCATTACTTTTTTTTTGAAACTCACAAGATTATATTCTCCACATTGTTCTCCCTCTTCTAAAATTAAATAATAAATTTATGTCCTTCTGGATTTTGTCTCCAGAACTTAGCCATATTTTATTCTGAGACTGTCCTCGGCTTCTAAGGAGAGGTCTCCTCACTTTGCTATAACTATCCATTTTTGCAGTCTTTTTACCTTGGGATACTTTTCTACCATTCAATACCCCTTTTCTCATGGGTGAATTCTTTCTTTTGCTCAGACTATCTAACCTTTATTCCCCTTCTGGCTTAGCCTCTGATTTTCTAAACTTTGTCACAATTCTTCAGCTCACTCTCACCTGGGCCCCTCCTTCAGTGACTGTGAGCTCCTCACCCTACAATATTTATCCATTTAGGTGAAAGACTTCTCACCGAAGAACATTCTTCTGCTCTTTTCAATTGGTGAGTTCCACCTTGGGATTTCCATTTCTAAAAGAGACCCAGCCCAGCCCAGCTAATTTTCCTTCCCCTCTGGCTCTGCTTGTGACTTTACAAACTTGAATTATATCTTGATGCAGGTAGCTACTCTCCTCACTATATACACTTTTTTAAAAAAGATTCCTTTTGTGTGTTGTCTTCCCTCATTAGAATTCTTGAAGATAAGAAATGTCTTTTGTTTTGGTTATATTTGTTTTCCTAGAACTTATTTTTGTTTGTTTGTTTTGTTTTGTTTTTTTACTTTTCCCTTTTCCTTGTCTTGCAAACATACCAGGGTAATGAACTGGGATATGTACTTATAGGCTGTATCTTGGTTTTATTAGATGAGGAGAGCCTTCTCTCTTCAATTATGGAAAGCCATCCTTCAAAAAGTCATTGCAAGGAAAGAGCCAAAATTAATCAGTGGATCATTAAGGCCCCTTTTCATTATGAGATGATAGCTATAGCTAAGGCTATTTATAAACAATGGAAAATACAAAAATATTGGAAATAGTATCTTCAGTCATGCAAGTACCAAGGTAAGGATCAATGAGAAGTACCATAAGTAATATTAAGGTTTTGAGAATCATTCTGTAGCAGGAAAAATCAAAAGATAGAATTTAAATATAGAAAGATAATAAGATATCTTTTTATCTTTTTTCCATTTAAAACAAAACTAATAATACTAACAGTTTTTTAAATATCCACTAGAATTTTCTAAATTTCAGAATTTATGGTTGCTTATGGAAAGGTGTATATGTCCACTGGTAAAGATACAGATTTCTATGTGGAGCATAACACAAATGTAAAAAACAAATTTAACAAATCATATTTATATATAAAGGACATTGTTATCTGGATTAGGTTACTTAATCCTCAGCAATCATAACTAGCAAAAATAAGAGCAGCAGCAGTGATAGCTAATGTCTATGTAGCTCTTTAAAGTTTGCACACCTTTCTCCTTTCAAGGTTGCCATTGAATTCATCATTAATTCCTGAATAAATAGATTCTCATTCAGAATGTAAAGTCTATAAATACCTATGTACCTCTATATTTTACACAAAGTAGATACTTAAAATTTCCTTGAATGAATTAGATTCATTCTGAGGTTTCAGATAGAGAAATTAGGGTCCTTGGTTTCTAAAATTCTATTTCAGAACAGCAAATTTCAGTAGTTCATATCCCATCTGTTAAGATCCTCTGTTGGTAGGCATGGTGAGCTGTTCTAGTTCATTTAAAAGTCAATGAATTCTCTAAGAATAGGAAGAGGTCATCTAGTACAGCATCTTGCCTCTAGGCACTACTGTCCTTATCCTGTCCCACAAATACAGTGCACTTTTGTTTTAAGTGACTATATTAGAAAAATAGCAATACTTGTGCTTATAATATTTTACTGAAAACAAAAAATAAATCTAGATGAGTAGCTAAGTAACTCCACTGAAATTATCCTCTAATAATTTATTATGTCATGGAAGTGACTTCAAGTTCTTGTGGGCTATTCCAGTGAGGTCCAAAGTATGACAAATTCTGGCAAGCTAAAAAGCACTGATATATTTGTCCCATGATTGATTCTATGATTGATATCTAAGAACCAGGCTAAATAGATTTTAAGGAAGTCATCACCAAGGTGGCCACAAGTGATAAAATATTTTTGGATGTGATCATTCTCAAAGATCATTTAATTGAAATATGTTTTAACATATGTTATGTGAAAGAAATTTTAACTTTGAAAAAGGAAAAAGAAAGTCAAGAAAACTGTACATTTTTACTGGGCTTCACAATTTTGCTTAGCAACAAAGAATCGAATGTTCTTTCCAGGTCTCTGTTTAATATCCCATGTTTATTTACCATGAAGAAGTGAAAAAGAATAACGAAGAAGAAGGAAGAGAAACAGAAGGTCATTACATTTATTCGGGAAATGTGTCTAAAATTCTCATTGTTTAGGAAGGAAGCTGATAAAATGATGGTTAACTCCTGGTTATTAATAGTGATTACTCACTATCTCAGATGAATCTTAAGCTGGTTCTACCCTGCAAATGGAAATATTGATTATAATTGGTCTCCTATTCTTGGGAAAATCTACTTGATTTTATTGCTTGTATAAATTAGAAAAGACTAGCATAATGGAGAGTAGTATACTTGGGGTTAGAAGGTTGGAATCTACCTTAGATAATTCAACTAGTTGGTCATGGATAATCTCTTTGTACCTCAGTTCCTCGTGTATAGGGCTTGATGGCTTCAAAGGTTCATTTCCTGATCGTAAATTTATAGTCTCATGATAGAATGATCTATAAAATGAGGATAAATAAATATAAGTACCATCAAACTTATCATGTTTTTATCAGGAAAGTACTTTGAAAACATTAAAATGTTATATAATTATGAGTTATCATTCATTCAGAAAATCTTATAAAACACTCAAAGTCAAACAAAATTCATTATTTTCTGGTTCCAATTATGTGTGCTTCTCTTTATTTTTATCGATAGCAAAAAAGGTAACTATATGCTCTGACATAAGGTGAGATGAAAGGATTGCTATATACATTACAGAGTGTGTATTACTTCCCTACATTTTAACATGATGGTGTGCAAGTATTTTATTTTATTAACCACCAAGGGATTTCTTCAAATGGAAAATGCTATTTCCATTTTCATAAGTGGTGCAAATGAGCTATTTGAATTTCTTACCCAGGAAACAGAATGTTGGAAGTAGGTCACAGCATTAATCTTCTTACCTCTTCTTATCCCCATGCATCAGGAGGCAAATAGTTTCATTTCTGGGAGGTGTACTCTGTGAAAAAGAAATGTATACAGCAAAGTGACATAGTTATATTTTAAACAACTTCTCGCTCTTTCAAATTAAAGCCTTAAGTATTAGGTGAACTGAACTCAATTAGTTTCAGTATTCATTGTGGTCAAGAATGGAAGGGAAGACAAGGAGTCAAAAAAATGGAGAATTCATAAGGACAAAACAAAAAATCTGAATTTAGTCAAGACAATAAACAAACAAATGAATGAAAGGAAATGGTTTCAGAGAGTAATTCTATTGTTCACATTATAATAGTCCTTAATAGTCCTCTCAGGAGAAGCACCATATTTTGCTTTTTAAACTTCTAATCAGGTTAAACAAATATTAAAGACAGCATGTCAAATTAGAAATCAGATAATCTGGGTTCAAATTCTAACTCAGTTATTTGTATTAGCTATATAACTCTGAGCAAGTCATTTAATGTTTTTGAATTTCAATTTCTTCATTTGTGAAATGAAACTCAGTGGTGTTAAAGTGGTGGTCAGCACTAAATCTATAATCCAATGACAAATATAAATACATTGTTCAGAATGTTATCACTGAGTGATGGATTGATTATGGGTGAAATACACTCAGGGATATTATGTGACAATTTTTTCCAACTCTTGCATAGATTTAAATGGCCCTTTTCTTATAAATAACATCTAGAAATTTCCCAGTGGGGCAATAGAAATTCAACAACTTGTTTTCTTACAAGACAACTTTTGAAAATAAGTTTCTCGAAAAGTCAGAGTTAAGATGGCAATGGTGTACAATGAATAATTGAACTGCTAGCATTGAATTCACTAGAGGAACCAAAGTTCTATAACTCTTCAGTAGAAGCCATTTTATAGGCTTCTCATAGAAGATATAGATTGTTTATTCCTAGTTTATATATGGAATTTTAAGTTCAGTCAGTCATTCAGTATTCACTAAATATTTATTTTTCAGTGTGATGTAAAGAACAATGATAAGTTGAGTAGCTGTTGTTTTGTCATGTCTCACTCTTTGAAACCTCATGGACCATACTGTCTACAGGGTTTTCTTGGTAAAAGTATCGGAGTGGTTTATTATTTCATTCTCCTTTGAATTAAAGCAAGAGGTTGTCTTAACAGAGGTTAAATGACTTGTCCAATACCTGATAGCTAGTAAGTATCTGAGGTTGCACTTGAACTCAGGTCTTTTTGATTTGAGGCCCTATGAATTTATTGTGCTATCTAGTTACTCTTGGAGTCAATAGATCTGAGTTTAAATTCTAGCTCAGCTATCTCCTCATTGACTGACCAGACAAGTCAGTTAACATCTCTAAACCTCAGTTTACTTATCTATAACTGGACTGAATGATACCAAAATACTGCCTTCAAAGTCTTATTGTCATTATGCTAAGGCCTTATAGAATATGAAATGAAAAGTTAATCAACATATATTTATTAAACATCTACTGGTAGTATAGATATTGCAATTTCCTTTTTATAATGAGAAAGAGAAACCCAGAGAGGAAAAAATTATTTGCTTGAGACCAAAAATCTTAGTGGTAGAAAGGATATACTCAAATTCAGATTTCAAATTATTCAGTCCAATGTTCTTTATATTATACAATGTTGTCTCCTATAAAAGTTACAATAGTAAAATAAGTTATACATAATGTATATTGAAAATCTTAACAGTCTATATAAGTATTAACTGTCATCACTATTCAATCAATGAATTCTTTATCAGCTGCCTATCACATGCCAGCAATGTTCTCGTTTCTTGAGATAGAAACACAAATGAAAAAAACAAAAAACAAAAAAAACAAAACAAAGAAACAAAACACAATAAACCCAAGCCCTGAAACAATCCTTGCTCTCAAGAAGGGAAATAGAATGTACTCTGAAGAGAATATAAATTACTTAAATACAAAATGGGGAGAGAAGAAATAAAAGTCAAGGTGGGAGGCAGGCAAGGTTTTAGGTGGAAAGTGATACTTTGATGACATCATAAAGAAACAAAGCCATTGTATAAAGTTCAGAATAGAGTAGAAAGCATGACACATGTGGAGGATAGCCAGCACAAAGACATGGAGGTGGGAAATTAAATAATTTTTTTTTCTGAGGGTTCAGGGAGAAGATGAATAATATTTCAGTATGAGAGTAATGAGTGATATGATTGGGAAAAATTTGAAACCAAGTTGTAAAGGTCTTTAAAATTCATGCAGAGCGGCATTCATTCTATTCTAGAGGCAAGAGGGAATCGTTAGGGTATATTGAGTAAATAAATGAGTGACAAAGATCTAAGTAAAATGAAAATAATTTTGGAGGAGGGGTTAAATTAGAGGGGGATTTGAGATAGGTAGGCCAATTGGGTCACTGCAGCAGTCAAGGTAAGAAGTGGTGATATAATTGAAATGTTACTTGTGAGTATAGAAAGAAGAGTTCAGATTTGTTGTGAATTCAGAAATGACAAGATCTGTTAACTAATGATGTCTTTAGGATCTGTAGCATCGTATGCTCAGGAGGATTTTTTTTTAGAATCAGACACAGTGTTATCAAATAGTTGAGAGTCACCATTAAATCAGTTGTTGATGAACATTATTTTTTACACCTTCATCTTGAAAAATCCCAGTTTTGCTGGTAGCAGGGAGAATATCAAAAAAAGTGACAGGATTATAGGATCCTTGGAAATGCCCATACACTTTCCTTACAATAAGGTACATTAATGTCTAGGCTCATGCTCTAAAAGTACTCTTTGCTTTGAGCTCAAATGTGGTAAAATGGTAGATTAGCATTGAGTTCCTGATCATGAAATTGAGTATTTTGCACTATATGAAAGAAAGATGGATTCACTATTTTGTTTAGTTTAATATTTAACATTTAATTAAACATATTTATAAATTCATGCACAAATAATATGTATATATACACACATATATGTACATACATATACATCTGTATTCATGTGTGTACATGGAAAGATAGATAAATATAGACAGATATAGAGAGATGGATGGGTAGATAGATAGATAAATGAACTGTTTCATGTCTGTCATGTACTGGCAGTGTTATCCTTGGCAAAGCACTTAACTTTTAAGTGTTTTAGGTAATTCTCTAACACTAATAGTTGTAGAGAAAATGTTGATTTGAATTAAGAGTTTTCTATTTCATCATCCAGAAGATTCTTATATCAATGAAATCACAAGTCATTATCTCTTTCATATAAAAAGCAACTTCTGTGTTAATGTTTATATTTCTGCCTCAATATTTTGTGGTCTTAAGAATAAGTGACTATCAAAAATTGACATTAATAGAAAAATACATTTTGAAAGAACTCCAGAAATAATATAAGCCAGCTTCTTCATCTTACATAAGAAATTGATGACTAAAGAGAGGAAATAATTTATTTATAGTCAACCAAGTAAATACTGACTATAAACCAGGTTTCTTAATGGCTGTTTTAGGAATTTCCCACCAGATCATTTTAGGAGAAAAGAACAGTATAAAAAATATGAAATGGAAGAAAAAGTTGGAAAAAGGGCAAAATTGCAGAAGACTTTGAAAAGCAGGTGAGCTATTTTGGCCTCTATTTTCCAGACAGTAGAATTCCTGAAGGAAGAAGTGGAGAGCTAAATATCATTGTCAATGGGGACAAAAGAGAGGGCATATTGGGGAATGTAGTGGTCAGTAGCAAGACATTGCTCCTGAAGAGGGACAGGGTGAAAAGAGAGCATAAATGAGAGGAAATGCAATTAGCAATAATAATTGCAAAAATAAGTTTCTCTGATGGAAGATTACTGTTCTCTGGAAAATGAAGAGCAGGATGCTCTCAGGAAAAATACCTGGAAAGTCTTCCATAGACAAAGTGAAATATACTGTGTAAAAAGTAATATCAATGTTCTGGGATAACCAGCTGTAAGTGACTTTGTTATTCTCAGTAGTTAAATCATCCAAACCTACTCTGAAGGACTAATGATGAAAAATCATATTGATAATCAAGTCTGATCAAGTCTGAATATAGATTGAAGTATTCTCTATTATTCTTCCCTTTCTCTTTATATTTTTAACTTAATTTTTCTTGAGAACTTTTGATTTTTATTAGAGTGGTATACTTTTGGTAGGGTTGATTTTTATGGAAATGCATTGCATAACTTCACATGTGGTTTCTTAGTTGTGGGTAGGCATAAAGGAGAGAACCTAGAACTTAAAAATCTTAAAAATATATACAAAATATTGTTTTGATATAGTTCAGCTAAATGGTATAGTGGATAGAGCACTAGCCCTGAAGTCAGGAAGACCTCACTTCAAATCTGGCCTCAGACACTTAACACTTCCTGGCTGTGTTGTAGAGGGCTGAAACTGCAAAAAGGTATGTTTGAATCAGACAACCTAGCACTTAAGGCTAATTACCTATTTGATGTGAGATAATGACTCTATTAGCATATATTTGGAAAAATGGTTCTTCTCACCATTGGTGCTTGCTAAATGTTTGGTGTTAAAATAATCTTAGGCAAGGATTAGAGAGTGAGGAGAGAGGCCAGAGTCACTTGGCAACAGGATGAGGAGGAGCGAGGTTGATGATTCTAGACGCCAGAAGCCAGGATTCTGCTTGCCTGTCTCCTTCACTTCTCCCCCTATAGACCAAGGACTTTAATTTATCCTGACTTTGGCTAACCCCAAGGCCCTCCAGGGAGCTAGCCTGTACTTTACACTGTGTGACCCTGGGAAAGTCACTTAATTCCAATTGCCTCAGCCTATATATATATATATATATATATATATATATATAGTTTTGAATGTAACTGGGAAAATATTAAATGAATAAATTTAAAATTAAAATGGATAGGAAAAAAGAATGATGAAGGAATGACCAAGAATTGTCAATCTAGGAATGAAGAATGAGTTTGCATATTGAAGAATAATTGAAATAAAAAGCTACGGTAGTTTGCTGTATGTGCCAAGAAGAACTGTACTTAATAAAATAAAATGACCAAGTGATAATAAATGAGCTTTTTCCTAGAGAAGTCTTCAATATACTTGTTTATATGGAAAATATGACTATCCTATCCATTGCCTCCAGATTAAATCTCTAAAATTCATTATTATCATCCTATCACCCTTTATAATCTTCAATAACATCTTATCACCCACAGGAAAAGTTCAAAATCCTAAACCTGGTTTTTAAAGAACTTCATGATCTGACCCTAATAACCTCTTCTTATTGTTTGCTTCTCTATAAGAACTCTCTGTGAAAACAAAATGGTCCTGAATTTGCCTTTTAAACATACTTTGTGCTTTCCTGTATCTGCTATTTCTACCTGCTAGGATGGTATTATCCTTTCTTCTCTGCTTATGCTTATGCAGTAAATCCTTCCTGATTTACAGTCTCATTGCTCTGGACACCTTTAACTATATGATTCTTCAATGATCTCTTTTTCATCTAACCTTCTATGCTATCTGGGGCAGCTAGGTGGCACAGTGCATAGAGTAGTAGACCAGGAGTCAAGAAGACTCATCTTTGTAAGTTTAAATCTGGCCTCAGATATTTATCAGTTATCCTGAGCAAATCACTTAACACTGTTTATTCAGTTTCCTCATTTGTAAAAATAAGTGGAGAAAGAAACCACAGACCATTCCAGTATCTTTCCAAGAAAAAAAAAAGTCAAAAAGGATTGAGCACCATAGAAAATGACTAGACAACAAACTATGCTATTTTTTCTATCAATTATTTAGCAATGATAATGATCTTGTTCATCACATTAAATTTCTTATCTTCTTCAATTAGATTGTAAACATAGATATATAACTGTGTAAATATATATGTGTATATTTATACACTTGCTATTGTGTGGAGTTACTTTCATGTCTTCTTCATTTAAATGAGGAAATTAGTCCTTGAGAGTAAGAACTGCATTTTGTCTTTTATATATCCACAATGCATAGCAATGCTTCTGATCCATAGTAAATGCTTAGTACTTAAGTATGTGTGTTGACTGATTAATCAAATGATTTGTCCATAGGAAGAAGAAAGGAGGGAGTAACCATTTATATAGTGACAACTATGTACCAGGCATTATACTAAGATCTTTCAACAAATATTGTCTTATCTGATCTTCACAACAATCCTGGGAAGTAGGTAATACTATTACCACAAATTTAAAGCTGAGTAAATTGAGGCAAATTGAGTTAAATGGCTCTTTGGGTAACTCATTTAATCCAAATTGCCTCTAAATCAAAAACAAAATATTTCATCTAGTTAGAAAATCAACTTGTTCCTTGAAATAAATAAATATGATAGGGCTTTGTCTTTGTCACCATTTTTAAATTTATAGTGTTTATTTATATAGTTACATCTGAATCTTCATTTTCATCAATGTGAAGAACTTCACATTTAGAAACTCCTTCTATTGATGCTAATTGCTATCCAATATTTCATTTATTTGCTGGAGACTTCAAAAATTTGCATGACTTGTTCAAAATCTTACAATCTCTATCAAAAATAGGAGCTGAAATTGTGTCTTAACACCATGATTAGTCTTTTATCCAATGCACATGACTCTCACATTGCCTCTCAGTTTAAATGAATATAATAAATTGAATGGTTTAAATATCTTCCAGTTTTGGATCAACATAAATAAATAATATATAGCCCATATTCTGTCCTGCAATGATAATATATTGCATCTGTTTCCCATATAAGCTTCTTAGATAAACTTGTGGAAGCCATGACCTCCTATTCTCCTCTATTAACACTTGTTACATCTCCAAGAAATCTATTTTTAATAATCAATTGGAATTTAAGTAGAATACAGACATCTCAAATTAAATATCTTAATTAAATGCACATTTGAGAACCTTAATTTAAAGTATTACCTAAAGCTCCCCGCTCTCAAGACATCTTAATTTAGACTGAGTATAATCATACCTTCTTCTATCACTTCAGGCAGTAAATGGTGCAAGCAGCCCTGTGCAGAGCGTCTTAAAGAACACAATGTCTATTATTAAAGGCATGAAACAGCCTCCATTTTCCCTCCAAGCACCAAATGTACAACAATAAGAGACAGCCATTCATTGTGTGAATACAGGCTCGTATTTGTTTACTGTCTCCCAAGCCAAGCAGTCACAAACACTTAGAGAAAAATGTATGTAACAACAAGGGATTCAAGGATAATTAATGATGATTTAGTTTTAATTGGAGTAACTCTAACCCTAAAGCTCCTTTAAAGCCTGAAACTAATGATATTTCCTCTTGAGAGGGCCAAAACTCCTGCTATTTCAGTGACAAATATGAAGGTGAATAGATAGCAGATAGTGCTGTTTACCATTTTCTTTGATTAATATGTCACATTTTTAAAAGGTGAGGGGGAGAAAAAATCTTCAAAGATTAAAAATATAAGTAATGAATTATATTTAATGACCAAAATCAGATGTGAATTTAGACAAGTTCAACTACATGATTTATTTTAAATATTAGGCAACAATTTCCTTTATTCTAAAGAGTTCAATCATTCTTTAGAATAAAGAAAATTGATAAGTGTTTCTAAAAATATTGATACATGAATAAATAACTATTTTTCCATCCAAAGAAAATGGCAATTTGGACTTGAAAAATCAAGGCAATTAAATGTTTTGACAAATACCATTCCCCCAAGTAAATTTACATCATTTTAGTCTATTCTATTGTCTTTAAAATGAAAATAAAATTCAACAAAAATTTCTTAAAGGCACTGTACTACAAGGAACTTTGCAAAAGAAGTATCTAGCTGATTTTATAGATAAGGAAATATGGAAGTATGTAGAAATATGTTACTTGCCCAATGTTATAAAAGGTAGGGTCTCCATGTCCCAATCTAGTTCTCATTCCCTTTACTCCAAATATCCACATTTCTTCTATTCTTGTGTAAGGTCTATTTGAAGTGTCTTGAATTTAGTGCCAAGGAAATAAATGAGGTAAGATACATCCAAAATACCCCAAACTAAACCATACAATTCCAAAAGGCAATATCCTGTTTTAGTGGTTTTCCTTGTCTCCTTGTATGTGGTTTCTCATAGTCAGTGTCTTAAAAGAAATTGCAAGAACAATATTCGTGCTAGATCTAAAAGGTCAATATTTTGTACAATATCTGGTAACTTGGAAAATCTCCAGGTGACTAGGATAGGTGTCTGTGGATAGGAAGAAAAAAACAGAAGAACTTGCCAAAATTGGCATTCACTATTTTCCTTGAGCTATTACATTTGAGGTTATCTTGAATTTAGATATATCTATTTCCTATCTATCATGTAATAGTTATGCTTATGAATAATGAAGTTTTTTTTTTTTGCTTTTCTTTTTATTAGCATTAGTTTTTCAAAAAGCCCCACAACTATTCTATTAGTAAGATGAAAATATATTCAAGTATGGCTCTCATAATACTTAGGTGTAAATGAAAAAATCAGAGTGCTTCTTCATTATTAAATATTTAATTGATCTTTTGAATTGATTTTAAATGCCACTATGTACATATTTTTCTCAGACTCTGTGAATGACCAAATTGTGGTCAGGAAGAGATAAGGAAGCAGGAAACACTTAGTGCAGGCTGATTCTCCTGCACATGGTAGAATATGAGAGAGAGTATATTTCTTGAAAAGTCTCTTTATGTAAACTTTAGGGGGAAATTTGTCTCTGTAAATGGTAGAAGTAAGGCTAAACAAAGATTTTTTTTTTCATATAAACACTGCACCTTGGTATTTCTGATAATCGACATAAAGCCCTTCATTTTGTGGTTCTGACCTCTATTATCTTGACCACCTTCAGGCCTATCTGTTCAGATTACTGATCTAAAGATTTCTAGGTAGATGTGATCTAAAATATAAAACTACTATCTTTTCCATATGAATTATAGCATGAAAAGAACATTGTCTCTGTAGTTATTCAAATGACGTGAGTCCAGTCCCATTTCTAAACTACCTCTATGACATTGCACAAATTATTTAACCTCTTAACATATTAGTCTGTAAATATGAGACAGGTGTGTTAGAATAATCTCTAAGGTTCCTGAGAGTTGAAATCTATGATCGAGTGAGCTCATTATTAGAATAATAATTATCAATGTCATATGAAGAACACTGACCCAAATGCTGAATCAGAGGTGCCTGTTAGACCATCTTTCGAATGATCACACAGCAGCAATTGGAATGAAAAACACAACTGACTTGGACAAATTTCTTTGGTGATATTAGTACCTGATATTAGTACACATTTCTCAAATAAAAATCTTTACCTATCATTTAGCAATGCCTGTAGAGGATCAGGTTGCTGTTTCAACTGCACAAGCTGCCACACAAAATTTAACTGCCCTTTGTCAGGAATGATGAACCTTTCCAAAAAGAAAGAATAAGCTGTTATCTGCTCTGGAGATTCTAAACATTTTATCCACCATGGGAATTGACTGGTTAATTTGTTAAGTGGTGAAGTCATTGTTCTTAGCCCTTTGCTAGCTTTGGATTTCTTTAATCTCATTCTCTTCATTCTCGTTATTACCAAGAGGGGAGAAGAAAACAACACACAAAAACCTGTTATCTATTATGCCTGTTCCAAATTTCGCTGGTTCTCAGTCCCCAGGGTTTCAAGTCAATATGTTTGGTAATGACTTTGTACAAAGAAAAAGGAAAAGAAACACAGATTGGATTTCCAGTGTTATGATAAATGCATATTGGAACTTCAGCTGGTTTGGCTTGAACATCTGAGCAATCAATTGTGTGGGAAGGGATATTTTCTGAGGAACCAAAACTTGATATAAATATTAGACTTAGAGCTTTATATTATATTATAGTTTGGATTCTGAAAGGAAGAAAAGCTTTACAAAATAGCTTCTCTGACAGTACCTACATCTACAAATAGATGAACATCACTATGATTTATACAAGTTCCCGATATCATCTCCTCCTCCTCCTCATCATCCTGTTGATTAATTTCTCCTCATTCATTTATTTATGTTCTATTTGATGTCATCTCTCGACCCGATGAAAGATAGAGAGATAGACTGATATACAGACAGAAAGATAGGTAGAGAGATAGAGAGATAAATGGATGGATGGATGGAATATATCTATTCAGTACTCATGTTTCTAGAACGGATTCTTTAAAAATAAAGAATTATTATTAATAAACTGTGCGTCTTCTTTTTTCTTTTTTAAGTTTATTTCTTTTTTTCACTCCCCAGCATGTTAAATTCAGTAAGCAAAATCCTCACAATCTCTTATTTTTACTAGTATTTTGGTGGTCATTACCTGAACTTAATTTTTAAAATAATGTGGCTAAATTCTTATTGGTTTTAAAAATGCCAGAAAGTGTTCTAGATTTCTTTCAGCAAAAAGAAATTCAACAATAAATGATTTAATGGATTTTTATAAAACTCTGTAAATTTAAATCAATAGAAATATCCCCCATCACGTTGAAGTGCTAGGAAAATGTGAAGAAGAAACAGAAAGAATAAAAGAAAAATGAATCAAATCTTAAAAGTTATTTTTGGTATCATACACACAGGCTTGATTTCTACCAGGCTTATCTGTACTGTTTGATCTCTGTCACAGTTTGAGATGCATTTTTCCTCAAGGAACAGTTTCATGGAATCTCATCCATTCAGAGAAAGCTACTACTTTTAATACTCAAAAAAAATGTTATATCATTAGAAACTAGGCTGAAATCTTGCCTCTCCAGATTCCTTACTCACTGCCTTTCCCCTTTTCAATTTTAGGAATGGTAAAAGATGATAAACTTTAATATAACTATTGTTATAATGATTGTATTTATAACCAGAGGAGAGAATGGTAGACTATGATAAGTGAGAAAATAGAGTGAAATGAGTTCTTTCTAAAGTTAGAGCTCTTAGCATATGACAAATTCTAAAAAGTTTTTTATTCATTCATGTATGCATTCATTCATTCAAGAATTATAACATAGATTTATGACTGACTTTGCCAAATCAAGCTGAAGAGATAGGAAAGAAATGAAGAAAACCAATAAAATTATTTTTTCTAAGGAAACATGAGCTTGATATATATGGGAATATTATTTGAAATTGACATTAGAAAACAGCCACTTCAATAGCTAGCCTCTGTAGATTCAAGGAACACCATTTCTTTTATTTATTTTTGTCTGTTATCTTAGGTTCTTTGGGGATCTGTGATAGGCAACAATTCAGTAACTCACTAGAAGCCTGTGAAAGGAATTATATCATTATCACATATCACCATCATTAGCCTAGGAATTGATTGTTCTGACTGAGCAGACAGGCATTTTAGACCTCAGATGAATTCATCCTAAGATTCCTTCTGAGAGACTTTTGCTGTTGTTTGCAGGTACTAAGACTGAGCTGGGTATGAAATGGTAAATTATCTTTCTTTCAAATAGTACTAGCTTTGTTTTCTTAAGAACGGTTTCAAGTTGATGCTATCTAAACATAATGGATGCTGCAAACCCAAATAAGTTACATTTAGAAAGATTAAAAAAAATCTTGAAATATCAAACCTATTTGAAAAAGACAGGCAAAAGGGCCAACTTAGCTGATCATTCTTCTACTATCTCTGCTCCTTCACTAAAGGGAAACTAGAGCAGAGCCATGACACTACAGGGCCTAAAGCTCCTACTGTAGATTTGTTATTAATTAAAAATTCAGCAAGGGAAATCTCAAGTTCTTTAAAGGAATTTTTTATCCATTTCCCCATCTGAGTATGAACTCTATAAATTCTATTTTATGATATTCATATCAATGGTTTGGGAGAACAAATTAATTGTTGGGGGAACGAAGCAGGTAAGTGAACATCGGCAAAAAAAAATCTTACCAAAAGAACAATTAAATGAGATAGGTCATATGATCAGGGTTAAATATACTCTTGGTAATTTCTGCAGATTCTCTTTTTTATTTTTTATAAAGGAAATCTGAGAAAGTGTTTCTCTTACTAGGATTATTATTTAAGTCTACATGCATTTTGAAGAGTTTAATGCCCAGAAATCAAATTCAAATCATATCTGGAGAATTAAGAAGGGCTTTATCAGCTGTCCATTGCCATAATTTTTATTGATTTAAGGTATGAGAGCTTAATGATTACTTATATAATGGTTGGCTATTTTTTTGTGTAATCAGACAAAAATTGTTAGGCTATAAAAAGGTGGATTTACACTAAAAGTGCAGAAAAGGAAGTAGAATTTTAAAATACAAGGAGCCAAATACATTTGAACAAAACTCAAAAGGGCAACAAAACTTTTTGGATTCATTTATCAGTTTTATTCAGCATGATGCTAATCGATAAATATTTATTTGACTGCTTAATGCCCTGGGTCCTTGGGTGAAGTTCTGAGGATTCTAAGTTGTTTAAAGCTTGCTTTGTATTACCAGGGGCCTTTACTCCAGTTTTAGATGATAGATAAAGCTCTCAAAGATCATAGAGAAAATGTAATCCAGAGATCTAAGTGACCTGCTTCAAATTCACACAAATAGGCAGAAGTCACGTACAAGATCTGAACTCTAAACATCATAGTTCCTGTACAAGCAACCTCTAAATCAATTGAAGGTTCTCATTGCATTTTATCACCTCAAAGATTTTCCTAGTGGAGTCTGAATTCTTTTTTTTCCCCCTCCACTTTTCATTACTTCCTTTCTTTCCCTATGTGGATCATTCCATATCTGTGCCAAAAGTCTCAAATTTGCCAATAATCTCATATATTCTCCTGTTAGGAATGTTTGCATTTTAATAAGAATATAATGCCAATGATAACTTTTAATCCAAAAGAAATAAGGCAGTTTAATATGGTGGGAAGATTATTGAATTTGGAATTGGAAGAACTACATTTGAATTCTAACTTCATTACTTGGAATCTTCATAACCTTTAGGAAATCAAGTAAATTCTTTAGACCTCAATTTCCTCAAGAATAAAATCAGAAATGGTTCAATCACATGATTTCCCTTGTCTTTTCAAACTCTACAATCATTCCTATGAATTTCTAATATTGATATTTCTGATACTTAGAAATATGGGTAATTTTAAGCAATCATCTCTCTTTGGTCAATTTCAAATCACATTACTGAGAAAACAATCTAGGAGGATATGAAACTAGCCTGGATAGGTTATATTCTATTGATTATTAAATAATTTTTTTCTAAGGAATTTGTCTATCTTAATTATATTTACATTTATTTTTGAAAGGTGATCTTTCTGTAATAAGTTTATTATTTAGTTTACTTGTTTGTTTATTTATTCCTTCTAGATTTTTCACAAATTAAAGTTAAAAGATTTATTGAATATTAAAATATTCAATTAACTTATAATGGCAACTGTTAGGGTCATCTAACCTGAGTTTTATTTGAAGTTTAGTCCACTACTTGCCCCTAAATGGATAGAAGCTCATGCATTCAAATTTACTTAGACTTTTTTTAACCTTAGATAACCTACCTTTCTTCAAACTTTTTCCTCTAAATATTGGGATAATAATCATTTACAATATGCCACTGGAAATCACATTTAATAACATCATTATCAATTGCAGCCTCTTTTATTTATTTATTTATTTATTTATTTATTTATTTATTTATTTATTTGAGTAGCATCATTTCCCTAAATATTCCTATATGGACTAGTTTTTATTCTATGCTAACCTGATTCAATGGAAAAATACATTCCATATATTTTATTGAAAAATGCAGTGGTCATCCCATTCTACAAATAGCTTAATAAATCATCAAAATAAATTTCAGAGCTTTTGTTCTCTGTTAAAATATTTTTAAAATCTGTTATCTCATTGATTTAGGGTAATCTCTCCAAAATGAAAATTGCAAAATGTTTTCATCTTTTGTCCACAATCTTTTATGAGTTCTCCACAGAGGTTCTATCCAGTTTTTTATAGGTGTTCTTCTAGATCTCTTAAGCTTCATACCCTTGAAACCATTTTCTTATTTTCTTTCTAGTCTCAATTCTGAACATATGGATTACCCAAAATATCAATGAATAGAGCTCCAATAAAGTAGTCCATCTAGTAGATCTACATTATATTTTGGTGTCTACAAACTGATTACCAAAAAAAAAAAAAAAAAAAAAAAAAGTGAAGTGTCTGTATCCAACTCTTTTCCTTTCCCTGGGAAGGAAAAGAAAGAAGGAAATAAACATGTATTAGTTGTCATTACATTAAAAATGGGGGACATGAAGAAAGGCAAATGGTAGTTCCTGCTCACATGGAACTTAATGTATAACTAGAAAACAGAATTTACTCCTTTTAATAGGCTCTCATACTCAATATAGGCTATACAGAATTGGTATTTTTCAATTAAAAACTTTCAATTAGCAATTTCTAGGCAACCTAACACATTTCCTCTTACTTTTTATGGCTTTTCAAATAAAATGTTATTCAAAAATACCAACACTTTCAACCAGCTCATGCTATTAACTCCTTCTTCTGTGATCCATTGAAAATGTATAGGAGTGGGAGCCAAGATGGCAGAGAAGGCATACATGATTTTCTAAGCTCCTCTCATTCCCCTCATAACCAACTATTTAATTCAGCCTCAAAAATAGCTCTTCACTACTTAAATTCATGAAGATTAGAAGGACACAACTTACCAGCCAAAGTCAATATGGAAGATCACCAGGAAAGGTTTGTCCTGAGAGGCCAGGAACAGACTAGCAAGACAGCTAGAGACTAGAGTCCTGAGCACACCAGGGGTAGGAGTGATCTCTATGGCTAGAGAAGTTATAGAGACGACTCTAGTATAGGTTAACTGCTCTGCTTTGATTACAAAGCAGTAAACTGGCAGATAAATTAAAGCCTAAAACAGAGGGTACTCCAAAAACACCAGAACCTAACAAGATCTGGCTGTAACCACTCAAACCAGGAAGTGACTCAGGAAAACTGTGATGCAGCCCTGCAGCCACATCCTGCAGTTTGGGGCTTTTGCAGGGGTAGCTGTAAATCTGCAGGGCAGGGGGGCACAGCCTGGGCAGCCTCTAATCGGCAGAGTGGGAGGCTTAGCCTGGGGCAGTAGAACTTACTCGTTAGACTGTGCTTCTGGGACAGAGACACTTTCAGTCCCTGCAAATCCATTCACTGCTTAACTGCTAATACCCACAGCCCCAAGGTGGGATTTGGCTTGGGGTAGTGAATCTCTCACAGCTCAGTATCTAGCCCCAGGGCAGTCATTATCTCACACAGCTGGGGTTCTTTGCAGAGCACTTTCCCAGCTCAGCCCTGCAGGCCTGAGTTACTCCCAGGTGGGGAACTCTTTCCCAGAGCACTCCAGTACCTCACTGCTTTTTGTAGCTGGCTGGCAGGACAGCTACCCATCCATACACCTATCACTGCTCTGCAGAGAAAGTTGGTAATCTTATGGCCCTGAAGGCAGATCCTAAAGGTTTCAACAAAATGAGTAAACAAATCAAAAGGATGATTGATAGTTTCTATACAGAAAGAGAACAGCTTTTCAACCCTGAAGAGACTAATAGCAGACAGTCTCAAGACAATTGTTGGTCCCTAATACAAAAGGCTCTCCTAGAAGAGACTATTAAAAACCTTAAAAAGAGAACAAGAAGAAAAATGGGGAAAGGAAAGAGAAGCTATGGAAGAGAGTACAGAAAAGGCATATAACTCACTTAAAGAAAAATTTGACAAACTGGAAAAAGAAAACAACTTTCTGAAATGTGAATTGGAAAAGGTAAAAAACTCCCAAGAAGTACAGGGAAACAGAATTTGTGAATTGGAAAAAGAAAATAACTCAATAAAAAAAAAAATAGTGAAATGGAAAAAAAAATTCCATAGAGCAAAACAACTCAATTGGACATATACAAAAAGAAGTAAAAAAAGCTAATGAAGAAAATAACTCACTAAAATTCAAAACTGAACTAATAGAAATGACTGATTCATTGAGACATCAAGAATCAGCCAAGCAACACTCCCTCCCCCCCCCAAAAAAAATGAAAGATTGGAAAAAATGCCAAATATTTACTTGAAAAAACAGACCTGGAAAACAGATCTAGGAGAGATAACCTGAGGATCATTGGACTACCCGAAAATTATGATGAAAAAAAGAGCCTAGATACTATTTTATAGGAAATCATCAAAGAGAACTGCCCAGAAGTAATAGAACCAGAAGGGAAAATAAGTGTTGAAAGAATTCATCGAACATCTTCTGAAAAAGATGCTAAAATAAAGACTCTGAGGAATACTGTGGCCAAACTTCAGAATTTTCAAACTAAAGAAAAAAATTTAGAAGCAGCCAGGAAAAAAACAGTTCAAATACTGAGATGCCATAATAAAGATCACACAAGATCTGGCTGCCTCAACATTAAAGGATCGAAGGGCCTGAAATCTGATATTCCAAAAGGCAAAAGAGCTTGGAATGCAGCCAAGAATAAACTACCCAGCTAAGCTGAGCATTTTTTCTTTTCTTTTCTTTTTTTTTATTTTATAATAACTTTTTATTGACAGAATACATGCCAGGGTAATTTTTTTTTCCCACAACATTATCCTTTGCACTCACTTCTGTTCAGATTTTTCCCCTCTCTCCCTCCACCCCCTCCCCTAGATGGCAAGCAGTCCTATACATGTTGAATATGTTGCAGCATACAATATATGTTTTGAGCATTTTTTCCCATGGAAGAATATGGACATTTAATGAAACAGAGGAATTCCATTTGTTTCTAAGGAAAAAAAAAACAGACTTAAACAAAAACATTGATATCCAACCACAGGACTCAAGAGAAGTAGAAAAAGGTAAAAGGAACTCTTGAGAACTGTAATTCTGTTGTGGATATACATAAAAACCACATGTATAATTTGATTTTACTGATATCACATAAAAAGGGAAGTAGAAATGGAAAGGGGATAGTGTCAGAAAAAGGGAAAAGGGGAGATAAAAAGAGGGAAACTACATGTGACGATGAGGCAAAGGAAAACTGTCATATCTGGGGGAATTTAGAGAGGGGGAGGAACATTGTGTGAATCCTACTCTCATCAGAGGAGGCTCAAAGATATTTGTTTTACAGAGAATCTTCTCTTACCTCATTAAAAAGTGGGAGAGGAAAAGGGAAAAGGAAAAAAGAGTAATAAGGGAAGGGTATAAGAAACGGGAAGGGATTCAAAGGGAGGAGGGAGAGCTGCGTGACGCAAGTCGGACCAATAAGTTTAATACTAGGGAAGGAGGGGAGGAGGGCAAGAAAAACAAAAGCATAATCTGGGGATATTAGGATGGCAGGAAATACAGAATTAGTCATTTTAACCATAAATGTGAATGGGATGAACTCTCCCATAAAGAGGAGGCCGATAGCAGACTGGATCAAAAGTTAGAACCCTACAATATGTTGTTTACAGGAAGCACATTTAAAACAGGGAGATACATACAGAGTAAAGGTAAAAGGCTGGAGCAGAGTCTATTATGCTTCAGGTGAAGTCAAAAAAGCAGGGGTAGCCATCCTTATCGCAGATCAAGCAAAAGCAAAAATTGATCTAATCAAAAGAGATAAGGAAGGAAACTATATCTTGCTAAAGGGTACTATAGACAATGAAGCAATATCAGTATTAAACATATATGCACTAAGTGGTATAGCATCTAACTTCCTAAAGGAGAAGTTAAGAGAGTTGTGAGAAGAAATAGACAGCAAAACTATAATAGTGGGAGATATCAATCTTCGACTCACAGAATTAGATAAATCAAATCACAAAACAAATTAGAAAGAAATTAAAGAGGTAAACAGAATATAAAAAAAAATAGATATGATAGATCTCTGGAGAAAACTGAATGGTGACAGAAAGGAGTATACTTTCTTCTCAGCAGTCCATGGAACCTACACGAAAATTGACCATATACTAGGACATAAAGACCTCAAAATTAAATGCAGGAAGGCAGAAATAGTAAATGCTTTCTTTTCAGATCACAATGCAATAAAAACTACATTCAACAAAAAGTTAGATGTAAATAGACCAAAAAGTAATTGGAAACTAAATGATCTCATCTTAAAAAATGATTGGGTGAAACAGCAAATTATAGACACAATTAATAATTTCACTCAAGATAATGACAATGGTGAGACATCATACCAAAACTTGTGGGATTCAGCCAAAGTGGTAATAAGGGGAAATTTTATATCCTTAGTGCCTTACTTGAATAAAAGAGAGAAAGAGAAGATCAATGAATTGGGCCTAGAACTTAAAAAGCAAGAAAAAGACCAAATTAAAAACTCCAATCAATTACTAAATTGAAATTCTAAACTTAAAAGGGGAAATTAATATAGAAAGTAAAAAAAAAAACATATTGAACTAATAAATAAAACTAAGTGTTGGTTTTATGAAAAACCCAATAAAATTGATAAATCTTTGATAAATCTGATTAGAAAAAGGAGAGAGGAAAATTAAATTAGTAGTCTTAAAAATGAAAAGGGAGAACTTTCCACTAATGAAGAGGAAATTAAAGAAATAATAAGGGGTTACTTTGCCCAACTTTATGCCAATAAATTTGATAACCTAAGCAAAATGGATGACGACCTCCAAAAATATAGGCTTCCCAGATTATCAGAGGAAGAAGTAAATTGCTTAAATAGTCCCATTTCAGAAAAAGAAATAGAACAAGCTATTAATCAATTCCCTAAAAAAAAATCATCGGGACCAGATGGATTTACATGTGAATTCTACCAAACATTCAAAGAACAATTAGCCCCAATGCTTTATAAACTATTTGAAAAATTAGTGAATGAAGGAGTCCTACCAAATTCCTTTTGTGACACAGACATGGTACTGATACCTAAACCAGGTAGTTTGAAAACAGAGAAAGAAAATTATAGACCAATCTCCCTAATGAATACTGATGCTAAAATCCTAAATAATATATTAGCAAAAAGACGACAGACAATCATGCCCAGGATAATACACCATGATCAAGTAGGATTTACACCAGGAACACAGGGCTGGTTCAATATTAGAAAAATTATCAGTATAATTGGCCATATTAATAATCAAATTAACAAAAACCATATGATCATCTCAATAGATGCAGAAAAAGCATTTGATAAAATCCAACATCCATTCCTATTAAAAACTCTTAAGAGTATAGGAATAAATGGACTTTTCCTTAAAATAATCAGTAGCCTCTATTTAAAACCAGCAGTAAGCATCATATGTAATGGGGACAAACTACAACCATTCCCAATAATATCAGGAATGAAACAAGCTTGCCCACTATTACTGTTACTATTTAATATTGTATTAGAAATGGTAGCTTTGGCAATAAGAGTTGAGAAAGAGATGAAAGGATTAAGAATAGGCAATGAGGAAACCAAATTATCACTCTTTGCTGATGATATGATGCTATACCTAGAGAACCCCAGAGATTCTACTAAAAAGTTATTAGAAACAATCCATGCCTTTAGCAAAGTTGCTGGATACAAAATAAACGCACATAAGTCATCAGCATTCTTATATATCACTAACAAAACCCAAAGAGAAATTCCATTTAAAGTAACTACTGATTGTATAAAACATTTAGGAATCTATCTGCCAAGGGAAAATCAGAAACTTTATGAGCAAAACTACAAAACACTTTCCACACAAGTTAAGTCTGATCTAACCAAGTGGAAAAATATCAAATGCTCTTGGATTGGGTGAGCAAATATAATAAAAATGACAATACTACCTAAACTATCTATTTATTTAGCGCTATACCAATCAGACTTCCAAAAAAACTATTTTGATGACCTAGAAAATATAACAACAAAGTTTATGTGGAAAAACAAAAGGTCAAGAATTTCAAGGGAATTAATGAAAAAAAAAATCAAGTGAAGGTGGCCTAGCTGTACCAGATCTAAAACTATATTATAAAGCCGCGGTTACTAAAACCATCTGCTATTGGCTAAGAAATAGACTAGTTGATCAATGGAATAAGTTAGGTTCAAAGGACAAAACAATGAATAACTTTAATAATCTAGTGTTTGACAAACCCAAAGACCCCAGTTTCTGAGATAAGAATGCATTATTTAACAAAAATTACTAGGAAAATTGGAAATTATTATGGCAGAAAGTAGGCATTGACCCACACTTAACACCATTCACTAAGATAAGGTTAAAATGGGTTCATGACCTAGGCATAAAGAATGAGATTATAAATTAATTGGAAGAGCATAGGATAGTTTACCTCTCAGACCCATGGAAAGGAAGGAATTTATGACCAAAGAAGAACTAGAGATCACTATTGACTACAAAATAGAAAATTTTGATTATATCAAATTGAAAAGGTTTTGTACAAACAAAACTAATGCAGACAAGATTAGAAGGGAAACAATAAACTGGGAAACCATTTTTACAGTCAAAGGTTCTGATAAAGGCCTCATTTCCAAAATAGATAGAGAATTGACTCTAATTTATAAGAAATCAAGCAATTCTCCAATTGATAAATGGCCAAAGGATATGAACAAACAATTCTCAGATGAAGAAATTAAAATTATTTCTAGCCATATGAAAATATGCTCCAAATCATTATTAATCAGAGAAATGCAAATTAAGACAACTCTGAGATACCACAATACATCTGTCAGATTGGCTAGAGTGACAGGGAACGATAATACGGGAGGAGGAGATGTGGGAAAACAGGCACATTGATACATTGTTGGTGGAATTGTGAACACATTCAGACATTCTGGAGAACAATTTGGAACTATGCTCAAAAAGTTATCAAACTGTGCATACCCTTTGATCCAGCAGTGTTTCTACTGGGCTTATACCCCAAAGAGATACTAAAGAAGGGAAAGTGACCTGTATGTGCCAAAATGTTTGTGGCAGCCCTATTTGCAGTGGCTAGAAGCTGGAAAATGAATGGATGCCCATCAATTGGAGAATGGTTGAGTAAATTGTGGTATATGGATGTTATGGAATATTATTGTTCTGTAAAAAATGACCAGCAGGATGAATACAGAGAGGAGTGGCGAGACTTACATGAACTGATGCCAAGTGAAATGAGCAGAACCAGGAGATTATTATATACCTCAACAACAATACTGTATGAGGATGTATTCTGATGGAAGTGGATTTCTTTGACTAAGAGATCTAGCTCAGTTTCAGTTTATCAAGGATGGACAGAAGCAGCTACACTCAAAGAAAGGACATGAACGTAAACTGCTTGCATTTTTGTTTTTCTTCCCGGATTAGTTCTTTCTTCTGAATCCAACTCTCCCTGTGCAACAAGAGAACTGTTCGGTCCTGCACACGTATATTGTATCTAGGATATGCTGTAACCTATTTAACATGTATAGGACTGCTTGCCATCTGGGGGAGGGGGTGGAGGGAGGGAGGGAAAAAATTGGAACAGAAGTGAATGCAAGGGATAATGTTGTAAAAAAAATTACCCTAGCATGGGTTCTGTCAATAAAAAAGTTATTAAAAAAAAAAGAAATTAGCCCCATTAAAAAAAAGAAAAAAGAAAATATATAGGGATCCTAGACATCCTTTTGGGGTATGTTCAAAATGTACAGATAAAGACTAATTTTTATTCATTTTTTTCTGATTTAGCGATCAGATTTTTTCTTTTGTACCAGAACAACATTGAAAACCACTGGCTTACCAGCAGAAGTTCACAACTTCTTGCAGTTGTTACTTGATGTACAATTTCTTGTTATCTTGTTCAGTGTTTGATAATCCACATTCCCCTAATTTGATCTTCTTTTGTACTACCAATAAAGGTAAAGCACAATAACATCAAGGTCCCGTACTTTTGGAATAAACTGTCAGTTCATTCTGGTGAGAACTTTAGATATTTATTTCAGGGGACAATTTAACAAATAATTCATGAAAACAAAAGTCCTTGAGGTGAAGTGTATGTCTTGTGTCCTATTTCATGTGAGTATTCCATATCACAATCATGTAATAACACTACATTGCCTCTTGAAAGGAATTTCTTTCTAAAATGATATTTCCATTCTTTAGAACTAAACTCTATAACAAAACATAAGTTGTATGTATATCTATTTGAGAAGAGCCCCTTCATCACTTTGGTGAAAATTATGAATTCTTTTTCAGAAGAATGTTTTAAAATACATCCAATAAAACACCTAATTCCAAAGAAAACAGTTTATGTGGAAATGCATACATATGTGTGTATATATGAAATATATAACATGTATATGTGTATAAATACATGCACGCACACACTCACACACATATACATATTTAAACTTTATGGATCTCAAGTTAAAAATTTCTGAATTAGAGAGTGGAAGATATGGTGATCATAACCTGACCTGGGGTTAATGTCCCAAGCAGTGTCTGCTTTCAAAGGGTTTTTACTATTTTCCAAAAGGGAGATAGAAAATGTACGTGAAATAAAAAGCAAATGTCTTTGGATCCAATCTTGTGCTTGACATTTCAAGATATCCTTGATGTTATTTGCAATCATTGTTCTCCATTTTCCTATTCTACACAGAAAGTATGGATTATCAAAATATTAACATTTGTAATTTGAGTTGAATGTTTGAAATATTCTGCAAATACATTCACTTGGTAGTTAAACTGATGAATTTTAATGGTCTCTTGATTCTACTCATTTCACTTTGCATCAATTCATGTAGGTCTCTCCAAGCTTCTTTGAAATCATCCTGCTGGTCATTTCTTACAGAACAATATATTCCATAACATTCATATGCCATAATTTATTCAGCCATTCTCCAACCGATGGGCATCCACTCAGTTTCCACTTTCTTGCCACTACAAAGAGGGTTGCCACAAACATTTTTGCACTTGTGGGTCTCTTTTCCTCCTTATCTATATCTATATCTATATCTATCTATATCTATATCTATATCTATATCTATATCTATATCTATATATATCTTTGAGATATAAGCCCAGTAGAAACACTGCTGGATCAAAGGGTATGCACAATTTGATAACTTTTTGAGCATAGTTCCAAATTGCTCTCCAGAATGGTTGGATCTATTCACAGTTCCACCAACAATGTATCAGTGTCCCAGTTTTTCCATATCCCCTCCAACATTCTTCATTATCATTTCCTGTCATCTTAGCCAACCTGATAGGTATGTAGTGGTATCTCAGAGCATTTTTCTGATCAATAGTGATTTGGAGCACCTTTTCAGGTAACTACAAATAGTTTCAATTTCTTCATCTGAAAATTGTCTGTTCATATCTCTTCACCATTTATCAATTGGAGAATGGCTTGATTTCTTATAAATTTGAGTTAATTCTCTATATATTTTAGAAATGAGGCCTTTATCAGAACTTTTGAATGTAAAAATGCTTTCCCAATTTATTGTGTCCTTTCTAATCTTGTCTGCATTAGTTTTGTTTGTACAAAAACTTTTTAACTTAATGTAATCAAAATTTCCTATTTTATGATCAATAATGATCTCTAGTTCTTCTTTGGTCACAAATTATTTCTTCCTCCATGGATCTGAGGGGTAAACAATTTTATGTTTTTCTAATTTGTTTATAATATCATTCTTTATGTCAAGATCATGAACCCATTTCAACTTATCTTGATATATGGTTTTATGTGTTGGTCAATGCCTAGTTTCTGCCATATCGGTTTCCAATTTTGTTAGCAGTTTTTGTCAAATTGTGAATTCTTATCCCAAAAGTTGGAGTCTTTAGGTTTGTCAAATACTGGATTTATGTAGTCATTGGTTATTTTGTTTTGTGAATCTAACCTATTATACTGATCAACTGCTCTTTTTCTTAGTCATTAACAAATGCTTTTGATGACCACTGCTTTTATAATATAGTTTTATATTTGATACAGCTAGGTCACCTTCATTTGCTTTTTTTTTTCATTAATTCCCTTGAAATTCTTGACCTTTTGTTCTTCCAGATGAATTTTGTTGTTATTTTTTCTAGATCAGTAAAATCATTTCTTGGGAGTTTGATTTGTATAGCACTAAATAAATAGATTAGTTTAGATAATATTGTTATTTTTATTATGTTTGCTCAACCTATCCAAGAGCACTTGATGTTTTTCCAATTGTTTAGATCTGACATTATTTGAGTGGAAAGTGTTTTGTAGTTTTGATCATATAATTCCTGATTTTCCTTTGGCAGATAGATTCCCAAATATTTTATCCTATTGACAGTTATTTTAAATGGAATTTCACTTCATATCTCTTGCTGTTGAATTTTGTTAGTGATGTGTAAAATGCTGATGATTTATATGGATTTATTTTGTATGCTGAAACGTTGCTAAAGTTGTGCATTACTTCTAATAGTATTTTAGTTGATTCTCTAGGGTTCTCAAAGTACACCATCATTTTGTCTGCAAAGAGTGGTATTTTGGTCTCCTCGTTACGTACTCTAATTCCTTTAATCTATTTTTCTTCTCTTATTGCCAAAGCTAGCATTTCAAATACAATATTAAATAGGTATGGTGATAATGTGCAACCTTGTTTCACCCCTGATCTTACTGAGAATGATTCCAATTTATCCCCAGTATACATGATGCTTGCTGATGGTTTTAAATAGATACTACTGACTATTTTAATAAAAAGTCCATTTATTCTTATACTCTCAGATGTTTTTAATATCAATGGGTATTGTTTTTTTATCAAATGCTTTTTTCGCATCTATTAAGACAATCATATGCTTTTGTTCATTTCATTATTGATATATTCAATTATGCTAATAATTTTCCTAATACTGAGCCAGCCCTATATTCCTGGTATAAACCCCCCTACTTGGTTGTGGTGTATTACCCTGGGGATTATTTCCTGTAATCTCTTTGCTAATATTTTATTTAAGATGTTTGCATCAATATTCATTAGGGAGATGGGTCTATAACTTGGTCTATAATTTTCTTTCTCTGTTTTGCCCTACTTAGTTTAGGTATCAGTACCATGTCTGTGTCATAAAAGGAATTTGGTAGAAGTCCTTCTTTCCTTTTTCTTTTCTCAGATAGTTTATATAGTATTAGAATTAATTGTTCTTTAAATGTTTGGTAAAATTCACATGTAAATCAATCTATTCCTGGGGATTTTTTCTTAGGGAGTTGGCTAATAGCTTGTTCTATTTTTTTTCTAAAATGGGACTATTTAAGTAATTTATTTGCTCTTCTATTAACCTGGGCAATCTATATTTTTGTAGACTTTCCTCCATTTCACTTCACTTAGGTTGTCAAATTTATTGGCATAACATTGGGCAAAGTAACTCATAATTATAGCTCTAATTTCCTCTTTATTAGTGGAAAGTTCTTCCTTTTTCTTTTTGAAACTATCAATTTGATTTCCCTCATTCCTTTTTCTAGTCAAATTAACTGAAGATTTATCTATTTTGTTTTTTTTTAATTAAACCATCTCTTAATATTATTTATTAATTTCATAGTTTTTTTTTCTTTCAATTTTATTAATCTCTTATTTTGGGAATTTTAAGTTTGGTATGTGATTGGAGGGGGGTGGTAATTTGTTCTTTTTCTAGCTTTTTAATTTGCAAGCCCAATAGATTGATCTTCTCTTTCTCTCTATTTTATTCAAGTAAACATCTAGAGATGTAAAATCTTCCCTTATTTCCACTTTGGTATGTTGTCTCATTATTTTCATTCTAATTTTTGTCATTATGTCTATGATTTACTGTTTCATCTATTCATTCTTTAGAATGAGATTATTTAGTTTTCAATTGCATTTTCCTCTGGCCTTTAATTGAATGAAATTTTTATTGCATCATGATCTGAAAAAAATTCATTCATTATTTCCGCCTTTCTGCATTTGATTTTGAGGTCTTTGTTTCTAATATAAGGTCAATTTTTGTATAGGTTCCATGAACTGCTGAGAACAAAGTGTAATGCTTTCTGTCTCCATTTATTTTTTTCTAAAGATCTATCATATCTAATTTTTCTAGTATTCTATTTACCTATTTTACTTCTTATTTATTTTGTGGTTTGATTTATCTAGTTCTGAGAGAACAAGTTTGAGATCCCCACTAGTACAGTTTTGCTATCTATTTCTTCGTCCAGTTCTCTTGACTTCTCCTTTAGGAATTTAGATGCCCTACCACTTGGTGCATATATGTTTAGTATTGATATTGCTTCATCATCTTTGGTGCCCTTTAGCAAAATATAGTTTTCTTCCTCATCTCTTTTAATTAGATTTTTTTTCTCTTGATTGATCTGAGATCAAGATCCTACCCCTGATTTTTTTTTAACTTCATCTGAAGCATAATACAGTCTGCTCCAGCCTTTTGCCTTTATTCTGTATATATCACTCTGCTTTACATGTGTTTCTTGTAAACAACATATTGTAGGATTCAGGCTTTTAATATCCTCTTTTGCTTTAAGGGAGAGTTCTCCCATTTACATTTACAGTTAAAACTATTTAATCTATATTTCCTGCCATCTTATTAACCCCAAATTAACCAAAAACACCAAAATTTTCTCTTTCCTTTTCTTATTTCCCTCCTCCTCAGTATTTTACTTATGAGTACTACTTGCCTCAAGCAGCCCTTCACCTTTAGAGTACCTCCCCCTTTCTTATATATTTCTCCTACTATTTGTTTTCTCTTATATTTATCTATCTCTTCCCTTTTCTGCTTTTCTCTCCCACTTTTCTATAAAGTGAGAGAAGCTTCTCAGTGGAACCAAATATATGTCTAATATTTTCTCTTTGGACCAAATCTGATGAGAGTAAGATTTATATAATGCTCATCCCCCTCCCTTGTTTCGCTCAATCATAATAAGTTTTCTTTGCCTCTTCCTGAGATGTAATTTCCCTCATTTTTCTCTTTTTTTGGAACAATCCCCTTTCAACTTCTAGTTTCTTTTTTATATTATTAAAGTGAAATGAAATTATACATGCATTCTCTATGCATACCCATAATAGAGACAGTTCTCAAAACTTCTTATCTTTTTACCTTTTTATGCTTCTCTTGAGTTCTATATTTGGAAGTCAAATTTTCTGTTTAGCTCTAGTCTTTTCATCAGAAATAAATGGTATTCACTTGTTTTACTGAGTGTCCATCTTCTTTCCTGAAAGAAACTGTTCAGTTTGGCAGGATAATTTATTCTTGGCTGCATTCCAAGTTCCTTTGCCCTTTGCAATATCATATTCCAGGCCCTTCTATCTTTTTATGTGGAAGCTGCTAGGTCCTGAGTAATTCTTATTGTGGCTCCTTGGTATTTGAATTGTATTTTGTTTTATTTTATTTTGTTTTGTTTTCTTTTGTTTTGCTGGCTGCCTGTAATATTTTTTCCTTGTTCTGATAGTTCTGAAATTTAGCCATGATATTTCTTGGAGTTTTAATTTTGAGGTCTCTTCCAGGAAGTGTTTGGCGAATTGACTATTTTACCTTCTGATTCTATGACTCCAGGCAGTTCTCTTTGATGATTTCTTGAAAAATAGTGTCTAGGCTCTTTTGTTTTTCATCATGGTCTTCAGGAAGTCCAATAATTCGTAGATTGTCTCTCCTGATGTATTTTCCAGGTTAGCTGTTTTCCCAATTAGGTATTTGATATTTTTTTTTCTATTTTTGCATTTTTTTTCCTTTGGTTTTGCCTCATTGATTCTTGATGTCTCATTGAGTCATTCATTTCCATTTTCAGTTTTGATTTTTAGTGTGTTATTTTCTTCATTTACTTTTTTACTTCTTTTTGTCTTTGTCTAAGTGAGTTTTTAAATGAGTTGTTTTGTTCTAAGTTTTTTTTTTTCTTTTAACACATTCTGTTTTTCAGGGAATTGTTTTCTTATTCCATTTCACAAATTCTCTTTTTCTGGGAGCTATTTTTTTCCCACTTTATCAACTCTATCTTTCAATGAGTTATATGACCTCTTGCAAAGTTTTCACATTTCCTTCCCCATTTATCTTCCAGGTTTTTTCTAAGATTCTTTTTAATTTCTTCTAGGACAGTCTTGTATGGGGAGCAAATTATCACCCTTTGGAGCTTTATCTATTTTTAGTCTTCCCAGGGTTTGAAATCTGTTCTCTTCCTTCACCATAAAAAAGTCTATGTCAGTTCTCTTTGCTTTTTATTTATTTATTTTTAAATGTTAAGGTCTGCTTTCAGGGCAGGGGAAGTTTTCCAAGCTTCCTCTACAAGTGGCTTCAGCTGTGGTGAGTCCATGTTGACTCATTCTAGGTGATGGATGGGCATGGCAGGTCCCATCAGATTCTGGCACTTTAGGGTTCACTATTTGCCTTTTGTGTTTGTGTTGGATGTTTTATAACATTTTTGCTGATTTACTGGCTTGCATCTAGGGCAAAGTAGCCAACACTGCTATAGATTCCTCCCGTAGCTTCTTTGCTATACAGAACTCCCACTGTCCTGGGACACTGTGATTCACTCAGTGTCTGTGCCCAGCCTGTTGTGCTTGGCCCGCCTTTTTCTGTGCTGGATTGAAACAAACCTTTTCTGGTGATCTTCAAAATTATCTTCTTCTGGTGATTTGTTGCATTCCCAATATTCATGGATTCTGATATCCAGAACTAATGCAGAGGCTGGATTTGTGAATTAGCCTGAAGGTTGTGAGAGGAATTCAGAAAGAAACATGGTTTCTTCCCTCCATCTTAGCTCCACCCCCAAGAAATAACTTTCAAAGGAATTATTTG
Source organism: Antechinus flavipes (assembly GCF_016432865.1). NCBI lineage: Eukaryota > Metazoa > Chordata > Mammalia > Dasyuromorphia > Dasyuridae > Antechinus > Antechinus flavipes. The sequence goes on along the minus strand of NC_067398.1, from coordinate 556,655,927 downwards.
AATATTAACTCAAGTCCTTTACTTCTGAACAAGAATTGATGAATGATTTTAATTAAAGTCTTCATAGTGAAACATAAAAAAAAATAATTTAGGTTTGATATTAAAGGCTTGATGAAGGGGACCATCATTATCTTTAGCATGACTACCCACATGTATTTCATTAGACATCATCAACATACAGTTGTGGATTCATTCAATGATTTAGTACCCAAATCTTCCTTATAGAGAGTGACAGAGTCATAAAATGGCAATATTTAGTCATCAGATGACTACTGATGACTACTTAGCCTGGTTAAAAAGTACTGTTATAGGTAGCTCAAAAAAGAAAGCTTTATTTTTAAGGAGTAGTATCCTTAAGCAGTAGGAAAGTAACACTTTGAGTTTTGCAGGAGAGGCAGAATACTCACACATGAAGGACATAGTATTAAAAAAGAATCTCCAGGGAACTTAAACATTGCTTATAATTATAGCATCCTATAAGCTGTTATGCTTATAGTATTTAGGTGATTAATTTGGTGTCTCAGCGTACAGTCTTTGGCCATAATGTTATTTTGGAAAAGGCTACTCAGTGTGGGGAGGGTGGCGATCAAAGAAGTTGGTCCTGGGAAGTAACAAAAGATTAGACTGACTGCAATGACTAAGAGGTTGGCATTTTATAAATGTTGTGGCCATATCTGCTAAGAAAAATAAAGGCAAAAACTTCCAAGAAATGATTTTACTAATCTAGAAAAAATAACAACAAAATTCATCTGGAAGAACAAAAGATCAAGAATTTCAAGGGAATTAATGAAAAGAAAAGCAAATTAAGGTGACCTAGCTGTACCAAATCTAAAACTATATTATAAAGCAGTAGTCATCAAAACCATTTGTTAATAGCTATGAAAAAGAGCAGTTGATCAGTAGAATAGGTTAGATTCACAGAACAAAATAACCAATGACTACATAATTCTACTGTTTGACAAACAAGGCAATAAAACAGTTTCCAAATAATTTTCAATTTATTCACATTTTGGTTTATATTGTATATGGAAAAATAACTACAAAATAACAATAATAAACAGTTATATAGCTTACTATATGTCAGGTTTCATGCTAAGTGCTTTATAATTTTCATCTCATTTGATCTTTACAACAATCCAGTAAGGTATGTGTTGTTATCATTTACATTTTAAAGCTGAGGAAACTGAGGAAAATAAGGTTAAAGTGATTTGCCCCATGTTACACAGCTAGTAAGTGTCTGAGACCAGATTTGCACTCTGTTCTTTGTGAATCCAAGCCTAGTTCTCTATCCACTGTATCATCTAACTACCCTAAATTAGCCTCAAGCCTCCTTTTTAATTATTGCCCATTAAGACAAAAGGGAAGGCATTACATTTCATTTTGCACAAATTTCATGTAAAAGATTTGATCAAGTCTGCTGACAAGTCAAGTCTTACCAGTATTGGACAGGTTAAGTCCTTGTTTTTATATGAATAGTGAGTATAATTAAGAGCCTGAGCTGCATTCTGTCTGAATCCTTTACTAGACAGACATATGAAGCCAATCAATCTTTGAACAAACTTTATTTTACTTTAGCACAGAATTTAGTGACACCCTAAGAACTAGCTATTCCACAAAATTCATTAACAATTTGGCATTTTAGCACTTACAGTAGTCCTCGGCACATAACACCATTTAATAATTGTTTATTGATTAATTTATTAGCAAAATAATAGTTACTTAAATCAAGCTTTCTGGTCTCTAATATAATTTTTACTTGGAGCCAGGATTTGTGAGAAAATCTTTTGTAAAATTAAATCCTAGTAAGTTAAATAAAAAAAGGAAAATATTTTAACAATTTCAATGTAACCTACCAGTGAGGTAATTAAATTGTATAAATTTACTTTCTTGTGTATTTAGTTGTTACTTTTGTGTGCAGTAGGATACAAGTTCCTTAAATACAAAAGTTATTTTAGATTTTTTTTTGGTTGTTGTTGTTGTTGGCTTTTGTGTCATTTGGGCCTAGCATAGTGCTTCATACACAGGAAGAGCTCCTTCAATGAAAAATTAAGCTCCTGCCCTGACACAGTTCTCCCAATTACACTTTTCCTCAATGAATAGCATCACCTTGCCTTTTAGCTATGGACAATTGAAACTTTGGAGAAGGAAGAAATTTATGACCAAAGAAGAACTATAGAACATTGTGAAGTGCAAAATGGACAACTTTTGGTTATATTAAATTTTTAAAAAATTATGCAAATAAAAAAAAACATAAACAACATTAGAAGGGAAGTACAAACATTTTGTTCTTCCAAATGAATCTTGTTATTATTTTTATAGCTCTATAAAATATTTTTGGCAGTTTGATTAGTATGGCAAGTGAAACAATTTAGTTAGAATTGTCATTTTTATTATATTAGTTAAGTCTACCCATGAGCAATTGATATCTTCCAATTGTTTAGATCTGACTTTATTTGTGTGAAAAAGTGTTTTGTAATTAATTGTATTCATACAGTTCCTGGGGATGAGAAACTTTTTATAAAAAACAAAACAAAACAAAACAAAAACTTCCCTACTAAAGCATTTAAATGTTTCCTTTTTAATTATATTTGCATTAATTTTGTTGATGTGGTTTTTTTTTTAATTTTATGTTATCAGAATTGTCTATTTTACCTTCAATAATCCCTACTATCCCTTATTATGAATGGTTTTTGAGAGTCATTTGTGGTGTGTGTGTGTGTGTGTGTGTGTGTGTGTGTGTGTGTGTGTTTATTTGTATTTATAAGTGTTAAGGTGGATTGTAAGGCCTCTACCATCTGGATGAATTTTTTCATAGCCTCCTTTGCTTTATTCTCTCTCTCAGTTAGAATCTCACAAGTGCCATGCTTCTTAAAACTCATTTATTCTACCCACCTTTTGCAAAGACCATCACCAAGGAAACATTTGCATAAGATGAATTCAAAGACTCTTCAGTTTTTGTCTGATGATAAATTCTTTTAAAAAGACAGAAACATAATTAGGCACAGAAAAAAGACATTGTCAATGTTCTATAATCTTAGCTATTTTATTCTCCATTAATCTGTTTGACAAAGCAAAAAGGTTTTGCAATTGAGAAACTGCAAGAAGCAGGAAATAGATGAGTAGCTGCTAAATAGGTGTTGACTAGGCATTTAAATGCCTTAAAAATATAACCTTTAAAATATAAGAATGGTAGGTCTATCTAGGGGAAACTTACCATGAACTAGGACAAGACTGATGACATATAGACCAAAATCTAAATCAGGAAATTAATTTCAAAAGACAGATTTGAGCCTCAGGTATGTTGCTATTTAGCTTATCTGTCATTTGTTCTAAGGCAGAGTATGTTAAGTTTTTTTTTTTTTTTTTATGTGTACTATGGAATCTTTTTTGTTTTTGTACAGTCAAGTCTATGGATACTTCATAACAATATTTTTAAATATGCAAAATAGTCTTACAAAGAAAACAAATGATACTGAAATGTAGTAATCAACATATAAATATATGTATATGCATATATATATATATATATGCACTTATCCATCTATTTATCTATCAATCTATCTATTTAAAATTGCAAATTCTCAGACCTTAGATTAAGAATGCCCACCTGATGAGTTTGTAGGCCAAAAGTTATCTTATTGTGTGTGTATGTGTGTATGTGTATATGAATACATACACATACACACACACACACACACACACACAGAGATTATATAGAATATATATGTATATGTATGTGTGTGTGTGTGTGTGTGTGTGTGTGTGTGTGTGTGTTCTAAGAGCTTTATTTTTCATTTATGGAATACTTAGTATTTCCTATGTATAAACAATGTACTAAGTCCAAATGATACAAATGACAAAAAAAAATAGAAACTAAAATGTTCTTTGTACTTAAGGAACTTGCATTCTATTATCCACAAAAGTAAAAGTAAAACAAGTACACAGGAAAGTAAATACAAATATTTTCTTTGGTAGATCACATTAAAATTATACAATTGTATATTTGTATACACAATGTAGAGGGGAACAGGACAATTCACTCTTTAAGGGAAAAACCCCAAAGATCCATCCCCAATAAAATAGGGATGCTTGTTACATTTCTTAGGAATTTTCTAAAAGAGTTAAACATGGCAGGGCATACTCTTCTCCTGAGGAAAAGATAAAAGTACAGCCAGAGGCTATAGTTTGTGTTGAGGCTCTAAATCAAAAGAACTGAGAATACATAGTCATCAGTGCAATGAGACTGTGACTAGGAAAATCTTTGAAGCTCATATTGCTATGATCAGCCACAAATGGACATATTGTTTTTTGATCCCAACATAGTGATATAATTTTAATTCTCTTTGAATATGAATGACAACAACCAACCAAGCAATTAATAGTGATCAATACAGGTTTCCTGTTCAGTAATAAACATTAGAGATCATATAATTTGATGGAATATGTTTACTTATATATATTATATGCCTTCTCTATATATTCTAAGTCTGTGCCCTTTGCAAATTATTTCCCTATATGCATTCCTTCCCACATATCTTAACTACACATATCTTCTCTTTTCTCTCTTCTCTTTAAAGTTCTATGATTTCATAGAAGAATAGGAGAATATCTTCTAGGTTTATCAAGGCATATGTTATATAGGTAGTTTTCTTATTGTTTCACTTTATTACATGCCTTTGCTTTGAAATAATTATTCCTGGTGGAGTCAAGATAGCAAAGAGTAGACAAATCCTAATGTGAGCTATACCTAACATCAATCAGATTAATACCAAACTGAACGTCTGAATTGATTTTGGAGTGACAGAACCCACAAATATTTGAAATATAATAAATTTCCAGCAGAAGTTATTTTGGAAGAACTCCAGAAAAGTTCTGTTGAATTGGGTACTGGAGAAAGTGGCTGAGCATAGGTGGAGCACAGGGTCCAAGTTTGATGTGGAATCCATAGGCCATAGAATCTACCAAGAGGCTCTTAGTCAAAACACAGGAGCTTTGGCTACTCAGTCCTGGTTCAGAAACCAGTGGCTCAGTGGAGTAGCTTTGAGACACACAACACAAATACAAAAGGCAAATAGTGAGTCTGAACCCCAGAATGATGTGGTACTTGGCCACTTCCATCAAGCACAGGAAAGAAGTCAGCAGCACCTGCCCAGAAAGTGTAAAAAAAAAAAAATGAGTTCATCAATACCTATAGAGGAAGCTTGGAGCAACCTCCCCTTTGCACTAAGAGCAGACTTCAACTTTTTTTTTTTTAAATGAGCAAAAAACAAAAAGAATTCTGACCATAGACAACTTTTTATGGTAACAAAGAAGAACAGACTTCAGTCTGAGGATGCTATAGGCAAATTGTCTCCAGATGAAGTCTAAAAGGTTGATATGAGTTGGTCCCAATCTCACAAAGCTCTCTTGGAAGAATTTAAAAAGGATCTTAGAAGAGTTAGAAGAAAAATGCAGAAAGAAAATGAGAACTTTTCAGGAAAGTTTGGAAAAGCAAACACAAAACCTATCTGAAGAAAACATCTTAAAAGATTTAGTGAAATGGAAAAATTGTATAACTTCTTACAAAATAGATTTCATGAAATGGAAAAAGCATATAATTTCTTGTAAAATAGATTTGAAAAAGAAACCGACTCATTGAAAAATAGAATTTGTGAAATGGAAAAAAAAAATCAATGAACAAAACAACCCATTTTACAAATTGAATTGGCCAAATGCAAAAGTAAATAAAAAAGGTAATTGAAGAAAATAATTCACTAAAAATGGAAATAAAAAAATAGAAGTGAATAACTCAATGAGACATGATGAATCAGTCAAACAAAACCAAAAACATTAAAAAAGTAGAATCAAATATAAAATATCTCATTGAAAAAATAACTGACTTGAAAAAAGATGCAGGAGAAACAATCTAAGAATTAATGGGCTACCTGAAAACCATAATGAAAAACAAGAGCCTAGACATCATCTTGCAATAAATCATCCAGGAAAACTGCCTTGATGTCCTAGCATCAGAGGGTAAAATAGTCATTGAAAAAATTCAGCGATCAGGGGGCGGAGCCAAGATGGCAGAAAAGGCACACGTGACTTTCTAAGCTCCTCTCATTCCCCTCATAACCAACTATTTAATTCAGCCTTAAAAATAGCTCTTCACTGCTTAAATTCATGAAGATTAGAAGCATACAACTAACCAGCAGAAGAAATCTGAAAGATCGCCAGGAAAAATTTTTCCTGAGGGGCCAGGAACAGACTAGCCCAGGCAGCTAGAGACTAGCATCCAGAGCAGACCAGGGGTGGGGGTGATCTCTGGGGCTAGAGAAATTATAGAAATGACTCTGCTACAGGTGAACTGCTCTGCCTTGACTACAAAGCAGTAAACTGGCAGAGAAATTAAAGCCTAAAACAAAGGGTACTCTAAAAAATGCCAGAACCTAACAAGATCTGGCTGTAATCACTCAAACCGGGAAGTGACTCAGGCAGACTGTGACACAGCTCTGCAGCCACATCCTGCAGTTCAGGGCTTTTGCAGGGGCAGTTACAAGTCTGCAAGGGAGTGGGGCACAGCCTGGGCAGCCTCTAATCGGCAGAGTGGGAGGCTCAGCCTGGGGCAGTAGAACTTACTCAGGAGACTGTGCTTCTGGGGCAGAGACACTTTCAGTCCCTGCAAATCCATTCGCTGCTCAACTGCTAATACCCACAGCCCCAGGGTGGGATTTGGCTTGGGGTAGTGAATCTCTCACTGCTCAATGTCTAACCCCAGGGCAGTCATTATCTCACACAGCTGGGGTTCTTTGAAAGGCACTTTCCCAGCTAGGCCCTGCAGGCCTGAGTTACTCCCAGGTGGGGAACTCTTTCCCAGAGCACTCCAGTAACTTGCTGCTTTTTGTAGCTGGCTGGCAGGACAGCTACCCATCCATACACCTATCACTGCTCTGCAGAGAAAGTTGGTAATGTCATGGCCCTGAAGGCAGATCCTAAAGGCTTCAACAAAATGAGTAAACAAATCAAAAGGATGATTGATAGTTTCTATACAGAAAGAGAACAGTTTTTCAACCCTGAAGAGAGTAATAGCAGACAGTCTCCAGGCAATTGTTGGTCCCCAATACAAAAGGCTTTACTAGAAGAGACTATTAAAAACCTTAAAAGAGAAATAAAAGAAAAATGGGAAAGGAAAGAGAAGCTATGCAAGAGAGTAAAGAAAAGGCATATAACTCACTAAAAGAAAAATTTGATAAAGTGGAAAAAGAAAATAACTTCCTGAAATGTGAATTGGAAAAAGGTAAAAAAAACTCCCAAGATGTGCAAGGAAACAAAATTTGTAAATTGGAAAAAGAAAATATTACTCACTAAAAAAAAAAAAAAATAGTGAAATAGAAAAAAATTCCATAGAGCAAAACAACTTTTTAAAAAACTAAATTGGACATATACATAAAGAAATTAAAAAAGGTAATGACGAAAATAACTCACTAAAAATCAGAACTGAACAAATAGAAATGATTGATTCATTGAAACATCAAGAATCAGTCAAGCAAAATCAAAACAAAAAAATGAAAGATTGGAAAAAAATGTCAAATATTTACTTGGAAAAACAACAGACCTGGAAAATAGATCTAGGAGAGATAACTTGAGGATCATTGGACTACCAGAAAATTATGATGAAAAAAAGAGCCTAGATACTATTTTACAGGAAATTATGAAAGAGAACTGCCCAAAAGTGATAGAACTGGAAGGTAAAATAGGCACTGAAAGAATTCATTGAACACCTTCTGAAAAAGACCCTAAAATAAAGACTCTGAGGAATACTGTGGCCAAACTTCAGAATTTTCAGAATAAAGAAAAAATTTTACAAGCAGCCAAGAAAAAACAATTCAAATACTGAGGTGCCACAATAAGGGTCACACAAGATCTGGCTGCCTCAACATTAAAGGATCAAAGGGCCTGGAATCTGATATACCAAAAGGAAAAAGACCTTGGAATGCAGCCAACAATAAACCACCCAGCTAAGCTGGGTATTTTTTCCCATGGAAGAAGATAGACATTTAATGAAACACAGGAATTCCATCTGTTTCTAAGGAAAAAACCAGACTTAAACAAAAAATTTGATCTCCAACCACAGGACTCAAGAGAAATAGAAACAAGTAAAAGGAACTCTTGAGAACTGTATTTCTGTTTTGGATATACATAAAAACCATATGTATAATTTGATTTTACTAATATCACATAAAAAAGGGAAGTAGAAATGGAAAGGGGATAGTGTCAGAAAAATGGAAAAGGGGAGATAAAAAGAGGGAAACTACATGTGACGATGAGGCAAAGGAAACCTATCATATCTGAGGGAACTTAGAAAGAAGGAGGAACATTGTGTGAATCCTACTCTCATCAGAGTTGCTCAAAGAGGAATTAACTGACATATTTGTTTTACAGAGAATCTTCTCTTACTTCATTAAAAAGTGGGAGAGGAAAAGGGAAAAGGAAAAAGAGTAATAAGAAAAGGGTACAAGAAAGGGGGAGGGATTCAAAGGAAGGAGGAAGGGATACTAAAGAGGGGGAGCTGCGTGACGCAAGTGGGACCAATAAGTTTAATACTACGGAAAGGGGGGAGGAGGGCAAGAAAAACAAAAGTATAATCTGGGGATATTAGGATGGCAGAAAATACAGAATTAGTAATTATAACCATAAATGTGAATGGGATGAACTCTCCCATAAAGAGGAGGCTGATAGCAGACTGGATCAAAAGTCAGAACCCTACAATATGTTGTTTACAGGAAACACATTTAAAACAGGGAGATACATACAGAGTAAAGGTAAAAGGCTGGAGCAGAATCTATTATGCTTCAGGTGAAGTAAAAAAAGCAGGGGTAGCCATCCTTATCTCAGATCAAGCAAAAGCAAAAATTGATCTAACTAAAAGAGATAAGGAAAGAAACTATATCTTGCTAAAGGGCACTATAGACAATGAAGCAATATCAATATTGAACATATATGCACCAAGTGGTATAGCATCTAACTTCCTAAAGGAGAAGTTAAGAGAGTTGCGAGAAGGAATAGACAGCAAAACTATAATAGTGGGAGATATCAATCTTTCACTCTCAGATTTAGATAAATCAAATCACAAAACAAATAAAAAAGAAATTAAAGAGGTAAATAGAATATTAGAAAAATTAGGTATGATAGATCTCTGGAGAAAACTGAATGGTGACAGAAAGGAATATACTTTCTTCTCAGCAATTCATGGAACCTACACAAAAATTGACCATATATTAGGACATAAAGACCTCAAAATTAAATGCAGGAAGGTAGAAATAGTAAATGCTTGCTTTTCAAATCACAATGCAATAAAAACTACATTCAACAAAAAGTTAGGTGTAAACAGACCAAAAAGTAATTGGAAACTAAATAATCTCATTTTAAACAATGATTGGGTGAAACACCAAATTATAGACACAATTAATAATTTCACTCAAGATAATGACAACAGTGAGATATTATACCAAAATTTATGGGATGCAGCCGAAGTGGTAATAAGGAGAAATTTTATATCCTTTGAGGCTTACTTGAATAAAATAGAGAAAGAGAAGATCAATGAATTGGGCCTAGAACTCAAAAAGCTAGAAAAAGACCAAATTTAAAAACTCCAATCAATTACTAAATTGAAATTCTAAACTTAAAAGGAGAAATTAACAATATAGAAAGTAAAACAAAACAAAACAAAACAAAACAAAACTATTGAACTAATAAATAAAACTAAGAGTTAGTTTTATGAAAAAACCAGTAAAATTGATAAATCTTTGATAAATCTGATTAGAAAAAGGAGAGAGGAAAATTAAATTAGTAGTCTTAAAAATGAAAAGGGAGAACTTTCCACTAATGAAGAGGAAATTAAAGAAATAATAAGGGGTTACTTTGCCCAACTTTATGCCAATAAATTTGATAACCTAAGCAAAATGGATGACGACCTCCAAAAATATAGGCTTCCCAGATTATCAGAGGAAGAAGTAAATTGCTTAAATAGTCCCATTTCAGAAAAAGAAATAGAACAAGCTATTAATCAATTCCCTAAAAAAAAATCCTCGGGACCAGATGGATTTACATGTGAATTCTAACATTCAAAGAACAATTAGCCCCAATGCTTTATAAACTATTTGAAAAATTAGTGAATGAAGGAGTCCTACCAAATTCCTTTTGTGACACAGACATGGTACTGATACCTAAACCAGGTAGTTTGAAAACAGAGAAAGAAAATTATAGACCAATCTCCCTAATGAATATTGATGCAAAAATCCTAAGTAATATATTAGCAAAAAGACTACAGACAATCATGCCCAGGATAATACACCACGATCAAGTAGGATTTACACCAGGAACACAGGGCTGGTTCAATATTAGAAAAATTATCAGTATAATTGGCCATATTAATAACCAAATTAACAAAAACCATATGATCATCTCAATAGATGCAGAAAAAGCATTTGATAAAATCCAACATCCATTCCTATTAAAAACTCTTAAGAGTATAGGAATAAATGGACTTTTCCTTAAAATAATCAGTAGCCTCTATTTAAAACCAGCAGTAAGCATCATATGTAATGGGGACAAACTACAACCATTCCCAATAAGATCAGGAATGAAACAAGCTTGCCCACTATCACTGTTACTATTTAATATTGTATTAGAAATGGTAGCTTTGGCAATAAGAGTTGAGAAAGAGATGAAAGGAATAAGAATAGGCAATGAGGAAACCAAATTATCACTCTTTGCTGATGATATGATGCTATACCTAGAGAACCCCAGAGATTCTACTAAAAAGTTATTTGAAATAATCCATGCCTTTAGCAAAGTTGCAGGATACAAAATAAACGCACAGAAGTCATCAGCATTCTTATATATCACTAACAAAACCCAAAGAGAAATTCCATTTAAAGTAACTACTGATTGTATAAAACATTTAGGAATCTATCTGCCAAGGGAAAATCAGAAACTTTATGAGCAAAACTACAAAACACTTTCCATACAAAGTAAGTCTGATCTAACCAAGTGGAAAAATATTAAATGCTCTTGGATTGGGCGAGCAAATATAATAAAGATGGCAATACTATCTAAACTAATCTATTTATTTAGCGCTATACCAAGCAGACTCCCAAAAAAACTATTTTGATGACCTAGAAAAACAAAAACAACAACAACAAAGTTTATATGGAAAAACAAAAGGTCAAGAATTTCAAGGGAATTAATGAAAAAAAAAATCAAATGTAGGTGGTCTAGCTGTACCAGATCTAAAATTATAAAGCAGTGGTTACTAAAACCATCTGGTATTGGCTAAGAAATAGATTAGTTGATCAGTGGAATAGGTTAAGTTCAAAGGACAAAGCCAATAACTTTAATAATCTAGTGTTTGACAAACCCAAACACCCCAGTTTTGGGCATAAGAACATATTATTTGTAAAAAATTGCTGGGAAAATTGGAAATTAGTATGGCAGAAACTAGACATTGACCCACACTTTACACCATACACCAAGATAAAGTCAAAATGGGTTTATGACCAAGGGATAAAGAATGAGATTATAAATAAATTGGAAGAACATAGGATAGTTTCCCTCTCAGACCTGTGGAAGAGGAAGGAATTTATGACCAAAGAAGAACTCGAGATCACTATTGACCATAAAATAGAAAATTTTGATTATATCAAATTGAAAAGTTTTTGTACAAACAAAACTAATACAGACAAGATTAGAAGGGAAACAATAAATTGGGAAACATTTTTACAGTCAAAGGTTCTGATAAAGGCCTCATTTCCAAAATACATAGAGAATCAACTCTAATTTATAAGAAATCAAGTCATTCTCCAATTGATAAATGGTCAAAGGATATGAACAGACAATTCTCAGACAAAAAAATTAAAACTATTTCTAGCCATATGAAAATATGCTCCAAATCATTATTAATCAGAGAAATGCAAATTAAGACAACTCTGAGATACCACAATACATCTGTCAGATTGGCTAGAATGACAGGGAAAGATCATGTAGAATGTTGAAGGAGATGTGGGAAAACAGGGGCACTGATACATTGTTGGTGGAATGGTGAACACATCCAGCCATTCTAGAGATCAATTTGGAACTACACTCAAAAAATTATCAAACTGTGCATATCCTTTGATGCAGCAGTGTTTCTACTGGGCTAATACCCCAAAGAGATACTAAAGAAGGAAAAGAGACCTGTATATGCCAAAATGTTTGTGGCGGCCCTGTTTGTAGTGGCTAGAAGCTGGAAAATGAATGGATGCCCATCAATTGGAGAATGGTTGAGTAAATTATGGCATATGAATGTTATGGAATATTATTGTTCTGTAAGAAATGACCAGCAAGATGAATACAGAATGGACTGGCGAGACTTACATGCACTGAGCTAAGTGAAATGAGCAGAACCCGGAGATTGTTATATACCTCAACAACGACACTATATGAGGATGTATTCTGATGGAAGTGGATTTCTTTGGCAAAGAGATCTAACTCAGTTTCAGTTGATCAAGGATGGACAGAAGCAGCTACACCCAAAGGAAGGAAATGAATGTAAACTGCTTGCATTTTTGTTTTTCTTCCCGGGTTATTTCTACCTTCCGAATCCAACTCTCCCTGTGCAACAAGAGAACTGTTCGGCTCTGCACACATATATTGTATCTAAGATATACTGTAACCTATTTAACATGTATAGGACTGCTTGCCATCTGGGGGAGGGGATGGAGGGAGGAAGGAAGGGGAAAAATTGGAACAGAAGTGAGTGCAAGGGATAATGTTGTAAAAAATTACCTTGGCATGGGTTCTGTCAATAAAAAGTTATTTAAAAAAACAAGAAAAGAAAAAATTCAGCGATCAACTCATGAAAAATACTTCAAAATTTAAACTCCAAGGAATATTGTAGCTAGATTTTAGAATTATCACATCAAGGAGAAAATACTGCAAGAAGCCTGAAAGGAACAATTTAAATATCAAGGAGTCACAATCAGGATTATACAAGACCTAGCAGCTTCCACTTTGAAGTGCTGAATGGCCTGGAATCTGATATTCTGAAAGGCAAAAGAATTTGGATTGCAGCTATGAATCAACTTTCCAGAAAAATTCAGCATTATCTTTCAGGGGAAAATATAGACATTCAATGAAGCAGGTAAATTTCATTTATTTCTGATTTGAAGACCAGAGCAGAATAGAAAATGTGATCTCCAAATACAGAACTCAAGAGGAGCATAAAAAGTAAAAAGAAAAGAAAAAATAGCTGTTTCTTTTATAATTAAAAGGTTTACATCCCTATATGGGAAGATAATATATTTACCCCTTTAGCACCGTATCTCTGTTATGTGTTTACTTAAAGGATGCAAGTATAATTTGATTTTATTGTCATGATATATAAAGAAACTAGAGGTATAAAAGGGATTGTGCTGGAAGAAGAGGAAAATTAAAGTAGGGTAAATTACATCTCACAAAGAGGCAAAAAAGACTTGTTACAATTAGGGGAAAGAAGGGAGGGGGATGAGCATTGTGTGAATCTTACTCTCATCAGATTTGGCTCAAAGAGAAAATATCAGAAACATTTAGCTTCACCAAAACTGGTCTCACCCTATAGGGAAATAGGAAAGGAAAATGAAAGGGCAAAGGGGAGGTTAATAGAAGGGAGATCAGAAGTAGAAGGGTAAAGATATAAGAAAGGGAAAAGGGCTCCAATAGGGGAGAGCTATTTGAGAGAAATGATGGTCAGAAGCAAAATACTGGGGAGGAGAGAAAGGTGGAAATGAAAAGAGAAAAATAGGAATTGGGGGAAATAACATGGCAGGAAATATAGTAAGTAATTTTAACTGTGAATGTGAATGGGATGAACTTTCCCATAAAACCAAAGTGGATAACAGAACTGAGCTAAAAGCCAGAATCCTACAATATGTTGTTTACATGTATCACATTTAAAGCAGAACAATACATACAGAACAAAGATAAAAGGCTGGAATAGACTCTATTATGCTTCAGATGAAGTAAAAAATCAGGAGTAGCGATCCTAATCTCAGATCAAGCAAAAGCAAAAATAAATCTAATTAAAAGAGGTAAGGGAGGAAAGGATATCTTGCTAAAGAGTATATCATAGGTAATGAAATAATATCTATACTAAATATATATGTACCAAGTGATATAGAATTCAAATTTCTGGAGGAGAAGTTAAGAAAACTGCAAGAAGAATTAGACAACAAAACTATACTAGTGGGGGATCTCAACTATTGCTCTCTCAGAACTGGATAAACCAAACCACAAAATAAATAAGAAAGACATTAAAGAGGTTAAAAAAAAAAAGAATTTTAGATTATATCAGAGAGTTCTGGAGAGACTTATATGAACTGGTGCTATGTGAAGTAGTAGGACCAGTAGATCATTGTAGATGGCAAAAGCAAGATTATACAATGATTAATTCTGAATGACATGACTCTTGTCAACAATGAGACGACCCAGGCCAGTTCCCATAGTCTTGTGATGGAGAACCATCTGCACCCAGAGAGAGGAGTGTGGGGACTGAATGTGGATCACAGTATAGTATTTTTCCCTTTTTGTTGTCATTTTCTTGCATTGTTTTCATTCTCACTTTTCTCCTTTTTGATTTGATTTTTCTTATGCAACATGATAATTTTGGAAATATGTTTAGAAGAATCATATATGTTTAATATATAGTAGATTACTTGCCATCTAGGGGAAAGGGTAGGAGCAAGGGAGGGCACATTTTTTGGAAGACCAGGTTTTGCAAGGGTTAATGTTGAAAATTATCTATGCATATGTTTTGAAAATAAATAACTTTAATAAAAAGAAATGTGCTCCTGATACATGGCTATCAATGAAAACTCATTAGTAGGAACTTATAATTTGATTTTTAGTGGATACAATTGAGTATCTAGAATACATTGATCCTAGGGTAACTTTAGGTAATTAATAGAAAGAATTTAAAGGTGCCCATCTTTTATGAATTATTAAAAAATAAGATAGGCCACTTATGTAGAAAAAAACAAAAGCAAAAAAAAAGTTGTAAACAGGCAAGAAATATTCTTACCAATGTTATTTTTAATTTATATTAATACCTTTTTATTTTTCAAAATACAACATTCACCCTTCCAAATCTGTATTCCAAATTGTTCTTCTCTTATAACCTCTCCCTATCCTCCTAAATAGCAATTAATCAAATATAAGTTAAACATTAAATTCTTCTGAACATATTTCCACATTGATCATGCTGCATCCCAAAATTAGATCAAAAGGGAAAAAATGAGAAAGAACAAAAAACAAGGAAGCAAACAATAACAACAGCAAAGTGAAAACACTATGCTGGGTTCCTTATTCATTCTGCATAGTCCTCTCACTGGAGGCAGATGGCTCTTTCCATCTATTGGAATTGGCCTGAATCACCTCATTGTTGAAAGGAATCAAATCCATCACACTTGATCATCACATAATATCATTCTTGTGTTCTACTTGGTTCTATTTGAGTACTTGAGTAGTGACATTACTTGGTAGCACCAGTTGATGTAAGTCTTTCCAGGCTTTTGTGAAATGTCTGCTCATCATTTATTATTGAAGAATAATATTCCATTATATTAATATGCCATAATTTATTCAGCCATTATCCAACTAATGGGCATCCACACACTTTCTAATTCCTTGACATGACAAAAAGGACTGGTATAAATATTTTTGTACATGTGGGTACATTTCCACCTTTTATGATTACTTTGGGATACAGACTCAGTAGAGACAAGTTTGATCGCCCTTTGGACATAGCTCCAAGTTGCTCTCCAGAATGGTTGGATCAGTTCATAACTCCACCAGCAATATATTAGTGTCCTAGTTTTCCCACAACCCCTCCACATTTATCAGTATCTCTTGCTATCATTATAGCTAATCTGAGAGATATGAAGTAGTACCTCAGAACTGTCTTAATTTGCATTTTTCTAATCAATAGTGGTTAAGAAATTTTTTCATGTGACTAGAAATGGCTTTAATTTCTTTGTTTGAACATCATCTGTTCAAACTTTTTGACCATTTATCAATTAAAGCTTGGTTTGAATTCTTATAAATTTGAGTCAATTCTCTATAAATTTTTAAAATAAAGCCCTTATCAAAAATCATAAATGTACACCTCCCCCATTTTCTGCTTCCTTTCTAATTGGTTTTGTTTGTACAAAAACTTTTTAAATTTAATATAATCAAAATTATCCATTTTGCATTTTATAATGCTGTCTAGTTTATCTTTGGCTATAAATTCCTTCCTTCTTCACAGATCTGAGTGGTAGACTATAATTTTTTTCTTTTAATTTGCTTATAGCATCACCCTTTATTTCTAAATCATGAACCCATTTTGAATTTATCTCTGAATGTAAAATGTTAGGTATTGGTTAGTGCATAGGTTTTGCTATACTATTTTCCAATTTCCCAGCTATTTTTGTCAAATTGTCATTTCTTATATCAGAAACTGGAGTCTTTGGGTTTTCAACACTAGATTGCTATAGTTATTGAGTATTATATTTTATGAAGCTAATCTTTCCCACTGATCCACTACTCTATTTCTTAGCCAGTGCCAAATGGTTCTAGTGAGTGATATTTTATAATATAGTTTTATGAATGGTACAGCTAGGCCATTTTTATTTGCATCTTTTTCATTAATTCCCTTGAAATTCTTGAACCTTTTGTTCTTCCAGATGAATTGTGCCATTATTCTTTCCAGCTCTATAAAGCAGTTTCTTGAATGTTTGATAAGTATTGCATTGAATAGATTGATTTAGGTAGAATTGTTATTTTATTATATTAGCTTGGCCTACCCATGAGCACTCAGTATTCTTCTAATTGTTTAGTTATAATTTTAAATGTACAAAAAGTGTTTTGCAATTTTGCTCATATAAATACTGTGTTTGGCTTGGCAGGTAGACTCTCAAATATTTTATATTATCTACAGTCATTTTAAATGGATTTCTGTCCAAATTCCTTTTTGTCTCTTGCTGCTGGACTTTGCTGTGCCCTTACCATTTTTCAACCCTTAAAGAAAAGACTCCAAAATGTTGGATAATTCATCTTCCAAAGTTTTACCCAAGGACAAGTAAAAGAATCAAACTAGAAAGGAATGTCTGGGAAGGATATAATCTGAACCAAAGGAGATTATTCCCACACTGATGAGATCACAGTTTACCAAATTATTGAGGTACAGTATTAGTGTTTCACCTTTGAAATTATCTTTTATGTAAATAAAGGATACCTTCTATATCTTGGCTATAAAGAGTGATTTACATGTTATATTTCTAACCCACAAAACAATGCTGGGAACATAGAAAAGTGCTCAATAAGTGTTTGTTGATGGTCTAACCAGTAAAAGGATGACTTCACAAAAACAAACTTAAGAAATGAAATACTCTAAAATTTCATGCGTGAAGAAAAATTAAATAGTTCCATTTAGCTTTGTATCTTATGATCCTAAAGTAATTGATTAAAATGAGGTTTGAAGAATACTATAAGAATTTCAGTTATAACTCCTGCTTTTTGTCACTGAGGAAATCCTTGACAAATTCAGGATGTAAAAGTGAGTGTCCCTATTATCCTAAAGTAGTCTTAATGCTGTACTTACTTAATAATTGAACTAAAAGCTAAAAGGTCCTGGAGACACAGTAATAGTCATATCTCAAATTCCCTATCTCTCTTTTGAGAGGGATTTTGGCAGGGTAGGTTGATTGCTGTTCCAAAGTTCTGGCTCCATGGATCTGAAGTTCTCTCCGTGGGCGGTTGGGGCATACTGAGGCTATTGGATTGAGACCTGAACTCAGTTTGGAAGAGAAGAGAGGAGCACTTTAGTGTATATCCAAGCTCCTTCTCTCTTTTTTGGTGCGAGTTGTTGCTGAGAGCCAGCAGGTGTTTAATGCTCTTAAATTTATGAGGACTGAAAGCTGTTAGGTTTCTTAACATCTGGGTAACATAAATTATCGAAACTTTTTTCTTGTAATTTCACCCCTACACAGTTGGAAAGTGATTTTGGAATCGAATGCAAGTCATTAAATAAACATTCTAAGACTGTGAGGATTTCTGAGCATTTGCCCTTTTGACAATAACATTCTGGACATGTATTGGCCCTAATGGTCCAGGAGGTGAGCAGATTCATGAAGTCTAAGATATAGGAGCTTTCATTTGATAATCAGATCCATGGAGATCACAGGGAGTCACCCAACAATGTCTTTTTTGGGAGTTTTCTCAATAAGCATGTTCACCTCTGCAAAAGGTCCAAAAGAGGAATTATTCAAATGAGGAAAGGAATTATTTTTTCTCCCACTAATATAGCATTTGAAATTTCCAGATAATTTTTGCAGAAATCAGGGTTTCTTAACCTACTTTTGCATTATGGACCCATTTTGTAAGTCTGGTGAAGTCTATGGATAGATATCTTCTTCAAATTATATCTTTAAATAATTGAGAGTAATGTTAAAATTTAATTAGAAGTTAGTGAAAATAAGAATAATTTTTTTTTCATTTTGGAATATAGACCTCCTGATATATATGAAACCTGAAACTTATGTCACTTGATGAACTCATGTACAGCTTAACATATTTTTGTGATAGGCATATAGTTAATTTGTCCTTATTAAATAGCTTAAGTAACTAAGTATCAGAGAAATGAAATGATTTATGTGGTCATTCACGTAGTTTGAATGGGAGGTAAGATTGGAAACGATTTCCTCTAATTGGAAACTCAAGAATGCATTACACCAACTTTGTGTCACAAATTGTAATTGGTCATACTTGCTAAGAAAATGTAATTAATAGTAATCAAATCTTTCTGTATTCAGTTTTAGTTCAGCCTGAATGTACCAATATGACAATACTTTTTAACATTTTTCTCTTTCTTTCTTCCTTTCTTGCTTCCTTTCTTCCCTTCTCTTCCAACATGACTCATAAAACAATGTGTATTAAAATAAATAAATAATAATGTTTTTAAAAAAATTAAAATACCAAGGCCAAGGGACCTGGATGCCATATGTTTGGTGTTTTTATGAACTTATATCCTATTGGACTTTTATGACAGGAAACTTTTAGAAAACTAGGACCAATCAAATTCCAGGAATAACTTTATTATAGATCTACCTCAAGTTAGCTGAGAGTTGAAAGTAGGGGAAAGTGGAAAAAAAAAAAAAAAACCTCTATCGGGGATCTGGGGCCAATTAGATCTAAAAAAAAAGTTTTCTTCTTTTAAGTTTGGGCATTCCATATTGTAAGTTGGAGGGAAGAAATTGCATAAGGAAAAAAAAATGCAGATCTTCTCACAAGAAGTGTAAAACTAGATGTCTTTTAAGATTCAATTTTCTTAATCTTTGCTAAACCTCATACTATTTCTGTGAGGATTAAATAAGATAATGAATATAAAGCACTATATGAATATAAGCTATTATATCATTATTAAAATATGCAGCAGCTTTCATCCCTGATTCCTAAGACAATAAATTATATTTTTTCTCAATTCCCTCTTTGTGTTTCTACCTCCTTTTTTCTTAGTTTCAGTTCTATTTTCATGTGTGTAAAGTAAAACCTAAGAGAATGAGTGATAAAACAGAGAATACTCTGAGATAAGACTTGTGTAGATTAATTACATGACACTAGTACAGTAGGGCATTAATTTATGTATTCATTCACTGAGATTTTACAGAGAGTGTAGTTATATGACCCCAATAAAATAGATAGAGCTTGTCTATAGTCTTTATGAGTTGTTGTTGTTGTTTTTTAGAGAAGGTAGCACTGGACCCAAATATATTTTAAAATTTTCACATTGTTCCCATATACTTCCATTATTCCATTTCCTTCAGATTTTCACCAGAAAAAGTTATTTGCCAATAGAACATGAAGTTTAATATGAATATATATGTGTGTGCATATACACACGTATATACATATTTTATAGATATATACATATGTTTCCTCAAATTTTTGTTTGCTCATGAAACTATTTTTTCTAGATTAAAAAAATAAATCTTGATAAGTTTTATAACAGTTTTTCACAACAGAAGACAGTTTTCTTGGGGTTTCTACTCTTAGAGGAAGAAAAAATAACCCAATAACATGCCAGAGATCCCAAAGGGAAATATATTTTTAATGGAAAAATTGCCTTCATTCATGGTTTCCATTTAAGGCAGCCCATGCTGCCAAGTTATAGTGAAAAGTAAAGCACTAGTACAGAATTGATTAGAAAGAAGAGGACACCCCACCCCCCAAAAAAAGTAGCATAGAAAACAGCGTAGACTCCAGATGTCAGGCAAACTAGAAGCTTTTGTAAAAGATATCTGACAAACTTAATCTTCTTTATTCTCCCTGAGTCTCCTACTTCCCAATCATAATAAAAAAGAAATGTTCTTATGCAAGTTTTAAGCTCATTTAATTGTTTGATTGAGGCAAAAAGGATTTATTGATTTTATGTGAAATTGTGAAGTATGGAAACAAATTCATGGTGACAGTCATTGCATTGGTAGAGAAATCTGATGTATTGGCAAGAGCATAGAAAGAAAAATTATTTTGTTCAAATATGATAGATCTTGTAAAGAACTGAATTCATACTTTATTTTATTCAAAATATTTATAATTCTCTCTGAAATTATGTTAGAGCTAAATGGGAAGAGTAAGGGAAGTACCAATATTAATGTGTAAAAGACAAATTAGTCTCTGGAACAGACCAATGCAGTGGTTTAATAATTAAGTAAAATAGTACTCATTGATGAATGTTAAGTGAACGACCTCAGGGAAAAATACAAATTATCTTTTTTGAGCTCTCTCTCCTAGTCTTCTTTGCCTTTGGGAGAAAGGCACTATTAGTTTAGTGAAGTTAGTCATAAAACTTTGTGGAATTGTAAAATCTACTCATGGGGACAAATTTTTAGCTTGCAAAATTTCAAGTAGTTCACATAGATAATATTGAATGGGAGGCCAATCTATTCTCTACATTTTGTTATCTGACAAGATATTCATGCTACAAAAACTAATGTTTGTTCCCTGTTTTTTGAATACATTTCTACCATCTGTTCTTCAATTTGATTTTTACTTTTCATCACTTTTTTTTTTCTGTATTGGCCAGGTAATTAGGGCTAAGTGACTTGTCTAGGATCTCACAGGTAGGAAGTGTTAAGTGTCTGAATCAAGATTTGAATTCAAGTCCTCCTGACTCCAGGACTGGGGCTTTATCTACTGCACCACCTAGCTACTCTTGTTTTATAGTTTTAAGTAGAAAAAGAACCAGGAAATCTTGGAAATATATCCATGAAACTTTGTATTTCAAGAACTTAATAAAGGAAAGAAATACAAGATATAATGTTCATATAAATCTAATAATAATTCAATCTTTGCAGTAAATGGGCTGAAGTTGTACTAGATAATGAAATTTTTTGAGGGTTTTATTTTTTAGTACGGAATCTGTGCTTTCATCAGACTAGGAAACTTGGTGAGAAAACTTCCATTACTAAAACTGATCAATAGCTAGATTGTATTTAGTAGTTTTGATTATTTACTGTGATTCTAAATGTTTAACAGCAGGCTCTCTGATACTTTCTTTTAATCAGTCAACCTATGTCTTCTTGGATGGATCCCATCTCTACATCCTTTTAATTGAGAACACACACACAAACACACACACACACACACACACACACACAAATCATAAAAAGTCAGAACAAATGACATATTGATTATGTCCAGAAAAAGAAGTCTTTTTCTGGATTCCGAGCCCTTCAATTCTCAATCAAGAGATAAATAGCAACAACAGGCTATTGTGGGTGGGAGCGAGAGTGATTCAATTTTTATTATAAACATATTCTTTAAGACTTTCTTAAATTTAGATAATCATTAAAACAAGAAATTTATTTCTAAATTTTATCATTTGCTGAATTCTGAGGTATAAATATTCATACTGAAAATTTTAAAATCAACTAACTCCAGCACATCATTGATTTTGACCACTGCTTTGACATTTTTGTCCAACTTTTTTTCTTAGGTACTCTTTCCTCTTTATGCTTTCATACCCCTTCCAATTCTCCCCATACATGTCTGACCTTTCCTTCTTGGTCTCTTTTCTTATATCATAATTCATACTATGACACCCAAATGTGAGTATTCACCTATGGTATGCCCTGAAATTTTCTAGAGGCTTCTAGTTAATACATTGAGTTCAAATTCCTCTTCAGATACTTCCTAATTGTATGTGCCAAAGCAAGTCACAACATCTGTCTGTCTCAGTATTCTGATTCTAGTAAATAGATATAATATTAGGATCTATTTATCAATGTCTTTGGAAAGAATAAATGTAATAATACTTATAAAAATGTCAGTTCATTTTACTTATAAGATAATGATAATGTAATTCTATATATCCTGCCTCAGTCTCTTTTCTGAGTTCTCATTCCATATTTCAAATAGCCTGTTAGATAATTCAAACTGTGTGTCACAAAGGCATTTTGAAATCCAAATATCCAAAATATAATTTATCCCATGATCCCCATTGTCACAAACAAACAAACAACAAACAAATAAATGCATCCCTCCACCAGACTTCTTTTTTTCTGTTGAGAATACCATTGTTCTTCCAGTTTCCCAACCTTGTAACCTTGGTGATGTTTCAAAATTATGATTTTCTCAAATAAATTTTTATTCTCAAATAAATTTATTGTTCATAAAACAATAATATCTGATTCCTTCTCTCTATACATATAGATATCACTTTAGTGTAGTATAGTAACTTGATTCTGAATGTTTAAAATGGGTTCCTAATTAATCGTGCCTTTAAGCAACATATAACTTTAAGTACACTTTAAAAGAAGAGGCTTAATAACAAGAAGAGAGATGAGCAATCTGAAACTTAAGCTCATCAAATGTGACTCAAAAAGACAATAACATACACACTCAGTTACATATAAAATTTATCTTACCCTAAAGAGAAACAAGAGGAAGAAGGGGAAAGAAAAGGGAGAGGCTGGATAGAAGAGAGAGCAGAAACAGTAGGAGAAAAGGGTGAAAGAAGGGAGAAGAGATAGAAAGGAGGGTAATATGAGGGAGGGATTGATCAGCAACAAAACACTAATGAGGAGGGATAGATGGAAAGAGAAAAAAAGTATAAAGTGGGGGGTAAATTGGATGAATGAAAATACACAGCTGGTAATTATAACTGTGAATGTGAATGTGATGAGCTTTCTCATAAAATGGAAGTAGATATTGGATTAAAAACTAGAATCTTACAATATATTTTTTATAAGAAGCACACTTGAAAAGGAGAGATATTCACAGAATAAGGATAAAAGATTGGAACAGCATATATTATGATTTATCTGAAGTTAAAAAAGCAAGGATAGTAATTCTTTTTTTTAATTATGTTTTTTTTAATTTACAAATTATATGCATGAGTAATATTATAGTATTGACAATTGCCAAACCTTTTGTTCCAATTTTTCCCCTCCTTCCTCCCACCCCCTTCTCTAGATGGTAGGATGACCAGTATGTGTTAAATATATTAAAGTATACATTAAATACAAAATAAGTTTACATTTCCAAACCATTATTTTGTTGTACAAAAAGAATTGGACTCTGAAATATTGTACAATTAGCCTGTGAAGGAAATTTTAGAAATATATATGCAGGCAAGCAAAAATATAGGGATTGGGAATTCAATGTAATGAGTCTTAGTCATCTCCCAGAGTTCTTTCGCTGGGTGTATCTAGTTCAGTTCATTATTGCTCCCTTGGAACTGATTTGGTTCATCTCATTGCTGAAGATGGCTAGGTCCATCAGAATTGATCATCATATTGTATTATTGTTGAAGTATATAATGATCTCCTGGTTCTGCTCATTTCACTCAGCATGAGTTCATGTAAGTCTCTCCAGGCCTTTATGAAATCATCCCGTTGGTCATTTCTTATTGAACAATAATATTCCATAATATTCATATACCACAATTTATTCAGCCATTCTCCAATTGATGGGCATCCACTCAGTTTCCAGTTTCTGGCCACTCCAAAGAGGGCTGCGCAAACATTCTTGCATATACAGGTCCCTTTCCCTTCTTTAAGATCTCTTTGGGATATAAGCCCAGTAATAACATTGCTGGATCAAAAGGTATGCACAGTTTGATAACTTTTTGAACATAGTTCCAAATTGCTCTCCAAAATGGCTGGATGTATTCACAATTCCACCAACAATGTATTAACGTCCCTGTTTTCCCACAAGGGATACTAATTCTTATACCAGACAAAGTAAAAACAGAAAATGCATCAAATTAAAAGAGATAAGGAAAGAAACTACGTTTTGTTAAGATATCAAAGACAATAAAGTAATATCTTTTTAGAGGATCTTTTTATTTTAAAGCTTTTTTCTTTTCAAAACATATGAATATAGTTTTCAACATTGACTTGCAAAACCATTTGTTCCAAATTTTTTTTCTCCCTTCCTTTTCCCTTCCCCCTAGATGGCAAGTAATTCACAATCATTTCCTTCTCTGGGTATGGACAGGATTTTTTTTTTTTGTCAAAAGTCCTTCCAATTAGTTGTAGATGATTGCACTGCTGAGAATTACAAAATCATTTATAGTTGGTCATCTCAGAGCATGGCTATTACCATGTATATAGTATATTTTATTTGGTTCATGGAGAATTTTCTAGTTTTTTTTTTTTTTTTTTTTTTTCTGAGACCATCCTGCTCATCAGTCTCCCAGAGAACAATATTTCATCAGAAACACACACCACAAGCTCCAATTGATGGGCATCCACTCAATTTCTAATTTCATTTGCACTGAGAAAAGATGTAATATGAATATTTTTTCCCCCTTATATACAGGTCATTTTCCTTTCTTCCCCTTTTTATCCAAATCTTTTTCAGTATTCATGCATAATGGTGGTGTTATTAGGTAAAAACATATGCATGAATTTGCAGCTTCTTGAGCAAAGATCCTGTCTTTTGATCATTCCTCAATTGAGCTATGGAGTTGGCACTTCTTCCTCCTGTATTTTCCTTTTCATCATTCTATCACTTAAATAACTTCTTATAGCCAATTGTATTACATTATATGTATTAATTATGTCTTTGGAAGTTAAGTTGCGCAAGTAGGGTGGTGGGGGAGGCAGCAGAGAAAGATACAGGGACCCAGGTTGAAATGGTATCTCCATCCTGGGGATATCTACCTGGAGATGAAAAAAAATTAACCAAAATACAGCAGCACTGACTATTCTCTTCTGGTTCAGAAGCCAGAGAATCAGCAGAATAGCTGTGTGACATTCAACACAATTACAAAAGACAAATAGTGAGTCCCTGAACTCCAGTATAACATGGGACTGGGTCACACCCAGCCAGCATTAAAAGGAAGCCAACAGCATCAGCACCTTTATTGCAGAAGAAACTTAGAATAATCTTTCCTTTGCCCTAAGAGCCAAACTCAACCTTTAAAAATGAGCAAAAAAGCAAAAAAATTAGTTCTGATCATAGATATCTTTTATAAAGACAGAAAAGAGCAAACTCAAACCATAAGAACCCTAAAGACAAAACATCTCCAGATGAAGCCTCAGAAAGTTATATAATGGTCTCAATCTCACAAAAATATCTTGGAAGAATTCAAAAAAGCTCTTATAAGAGAGTTAGGAAAAAATGGGGAAAGTAAATGAGAGTTCTAGAAAAGGAAACAGAAAGTACTGAAGAAAATCACTAGTTAAAGAACAGTTTTGGCAAAATGAAAAACCATAATTTCTGAAATGGAAAAAAAAAAACCCAAAAAACTAATGAACAAAATACTCATTTAAAAGTTCAATTGACCAAATTAAAAAAAAAAAAATAAAGACCTAACTGAAGAAAATAATTTGCTAAAATAAGAATAAAACAAATGGAAGCAAGTGACTCAATGAGACATCAATAATCAGTCAAACAAAACAAAACAAAAAGAAAAAAATAGAAGAAAATGTAAAAAACCTCATTGAAAAAAACAACTGATCTGGAAAATAGATTCACAAGAGAAAATTTAGGAATTATTGGACACCTTGAAAACCATGATGAAAAAGAAAAGCCCAGGCATGTTATTTAAAACTGCCCTAAGTTAGCTAGAAGTAGAAGGTAAAATAGCCATTGAAAGAATTCACCAATCAACTCCTGAAAGAGACCCAAAAATTAAAACTCCAAAGAATATTGTAGCTAAATTTCAGAATTATCAGATCAAGGAGAAAATACTGCAAGCAGTCAGAAGGAGCCACAATCAGAATTACTTAGGACCTAGCAGCTTACATTTAAAAGATTGAAGGGTCTGTAACATTTTAGGCAAAGGAACTTGGATTGCAGCCAATAATCAACTATCCAGCAAAATTAAGCATTATCTTTTAGAGAAAAAGATGGGAATTTAATGAAATAGGGAATTTTAATTTAGTTTTGATGAAAAGACCAAAACTGAACAAAAAAAATTGATTTTCAAATACAGAAGTCAAGAGAAGCATAAAAAGGCAAAAGAGGAAGAAAAAAAAAACATATGTGGTTAAAATGTGTACATGACTATATGGGAAGATGACATGTTTAATTCTTGCAACTTTAAATTTGTCAAGGATGCACTTAGAGGGTATAGATAGAATTTGAATTTACTGTGATGATACAAAAAAGCTATGGGTGGAAAAGGAATTATACTGAAAAAGAAGGAAGGAGAGGTTAAAACAGGGCAAATTACATCACATGAAGAAGGAAAAAAATTACAGTTGAGAGATAAAGGGAGAAGGATAAGCATTTGTGAATGTTAATCTCATCAGTTTGGGCATATTGAGTTTAATGTAAAAACTTGTTTCATCCTATAGGGAAGTAGAAATGAAAAAGGGAAAAGAAAGTGGTATATTATAGAAAGGAAACTATAAGCAGAAGAAAAGGGATCATTAAGGGGGAGGGAATGTAAAATGGGAAGGCAGATTGAGGGAAGTGGTGGTCGAAAGCAAAACATTGGTGAGAGAGAAAAGGGGGGAAAATATGTAACATGGGGAAAATAAGATGGCCAGAAATAGAATTAATAATTTTAACTGTGAATGTGAATGGGATGAACTCTCCCATAAAATGGAAGCAGACTGGAGTAAAAAACAGAATCCTAGAATATGTTGTTTATAAGAAATGTATTTAAAGCAGAATGGTCCATACAGAGTAAAGGTAAAAGGATAGAGTAGAATCTATCATGTTTCAGGTAAATTAAAAAAAAAAAAAAAGCAAAAGTAGTGATCCTAATATCAGATCAAGCAAAAGCAAAATTAGATCTAATTGAAAGAGATAATGAAGGAAATTATATCTTGCTACAAGGTGTCACAGATAATGGAATAATACCAATACTAAATATCTGTCTATCTATCTATCTATCTATGCACCAAGAATTATAGCATTCAAATTCCTGGAGGAGAAGTTAAGAGAGCTGCAAGAAGAAATAGACAATAAAATATACATGATCCCAATTTTGCTCTTTCAGAACTAAATAAGTCAAACTACAAAATAAGAAAAAAAAATAGAAGTTAAGGAGGCAAATAGAATTAAAAAAAATATCTAGATATGAAAAATCTTTGGAGAAAATTGAATGGAGACAGAAAGGAATATACTTTTTTCTCAGTGGTACATGGAATCTGCACAAAAATTGACCATTTATTAGGGCATAAAAGCCTCAAAACCAAATGCAGAAAGGCACAAGTAGTAAGTGCATCTTTTTCAGATTGTAATGCAATAAAAATTACCTATTATAAGGGGCCAGGGAAAAACAGACCAAATGTTCATTGGAAATTAAATAATCTAATCCTAAATAATGAGTGGGTGAAAGAACAAATCAT
This sequence comes from Antechinus flavipes, assembly GCF_016432865.1. NCBI lineage: Eukaryota > Metazoa > Chordata > Mammalia > Dasyuromorphia > Dasyuridae > Antechinus > Antechinus flavipes. Next base: position 556,628,091 of record NC_067398.1, on the reverse strand, counting down.
AGACACAATCAATAATTTCATCAAAGAGAATGATAATAATGAGATAACATATGAAAATTTATGGGATGCAGTCTAGCAATTATCAGGGAAAGTTTCGTATCTCTACATGTTTACTTGCATAAAATAGAGAAAGAGAAGTTCAATGAATTGGGAATGCAACTAAAAACATAGAAAAAGAACAAATTAAAAACCCTAAATTAAATATCTAATTTGGAATTTTGAAAATAAAAGAGGAGATTAATAAAATTGAAAGTAAGAAAACTATTGAACAGATAAAATTAAGAATTGGTTTTATTAAAAAAAAAAACAAAGTAGATAAAACTTTAGTTAATTTGATTAGAAAAAGGAAAAAAGAAAATCAAATTATTGGTATCAAAAATGAAATGAGTGAACTTTCCATCAATGAAGAGGAAATTAGAGCAATAATTAGATGTTATTTTGCTCAACGTTATGCCAGCAAATCTGATAATCTAAGTGAAATGGATGAATACCTAAAATATATTTAGTTTTTCCAAATTAATAGAGGAGGAATTAAATTACTTACATAGTACCATTTTAGAAAAAGAAATGGAACAAGCTATTAATAAACTCCCTATGAAAAAACTCCATTGCCAGATGGATTTATATGTTATCAAAGATTTAAAGAACAATTAATTCCAATACTGTGTAAACTATTTGGAAAAATAGGGATAGAAGAAGTCCTATCAAATTCCTTTTATGACACAGATATATTGCTGATACATAAACCAGGTATAGTTAAAACAAGGAAATAGATAGATAGAATAAAATAAGAGATAGAAAAAATAATAAAATTCATCTCAAAAAAGGTCAAGAATATCAAAGGAATTAATGAAAAAATGCAAATAATGTTGGTCTAGCAGTATTGTAAAGGTCAGAAAACCAAGCAATTAAGGCTAACTACTGATTGGACAATATTCTATTTGCATATGCTTGGAAAATGGCCCTTTCCACTATTCTGTGCTGGTTCAATCTTTCAGTGTATATAGAGAATTATAGGAAGGATTAGGGGGTGGAGTAAGACAAGCCAGAGTCACTTTGGCAGTAGAGGTGGAAAAGCAAGGTTGTAGAGGTCCTGTGTCCATTCCAGTTCAATTCTACCCCTAAAGACCAAGAATAAAGACCAACGACTTTTGCTTTTCCTGCTCTAGATGATTCTAAGGTATCCAAGGTGCTAACTCGGTCTTTACATTTGGTGCTCAGCATGTGGACCAAGGACCCTAATTTCACTGAAGAAGTCCCCAGTGACTAGGAAATAGGGTGAGTATTTTAATAGACAAACAGGGAACTTACTTTGTTAAGGGCTAAACTAGTAACCTTTTCTAGCTGAAATGGGACAGATATTAGGAAAAGATTCTCCCCCATCCCCAGCCCCACTCCAACCCCTGCCTCCAACACAATGAGGCACTATAGAAAGCATACTTAAGTTGATCCAGGCACAAGGCTTAATTAACTTGGGTGCAGATCACTAGACTTTTGAGTACATTAAAATGCACCTTTCCTTGGCTTTTAAAGGAAGAAGATATAGGACCAGATAATTGGAAATTAGTAAATCAACTATGTGAATACTACAATGATAAAGGTCCTCATTCAATTTCCTAGGAAACATTCTATATATACAACATAATACAATTGGCCTTAAAGAATCCTGCAAGTTAGAGAAAAAAATAAAAGTTTTAAGAACAGCCAGATGAGGAAGTATGAGGAAAAAGAGGAAGACAAAGAACAGATTAATGACAATATCACCAGAGGGCATGAGGAATTAAGTGAGGTTCAAAAGTGTGGTGATTCTCACTCTGACAAGCCAGCTTCAACTCTGCCTACAGAGCAGATTATTGACACGTCCCCATCAACTCCACCTTCTGGGATGGAGGGAGGAAGAGTAATGGGAAGGGCGGTGATACCACCAGCATCTTCCCCTGAGTAATCACCCCCCTCCTATGACTAGATTGCAAAAAGCACTACTTAAAGCCACAGAAGAAGGGCAGGATTTAGCTTATTTAAAAATAGGAATGTATCCTGTGATTCAACATTTTAACTCTTCAGGTCAAGAAAGTAGAAGATACATTCCTTTTGATATAGAAATCCTCAAAGACATGAAATAGGCTTATACTCTTTATGGGACTACATCAGCTTATATTAAGATGTTATTACAGAATTTGGCTTATAAAATTTTAACTCTTAGAAACTAGAAATCTATAGTAAGTACATGCCCCAAAAAATTGTCATAGTGGAATTAATCCCCCAATCACCTATGACCAACTAACAGGTATAGGTTCTTATGCAGAAATTTCAGTACAGATTAATTACCCCATAGCAGCATATGAGCAAATTGCTGCTCCTGCTATCAAAGCATGTGCTTTTCTCCCCGGTAAAAACAACAAGGGTGAGGCCTTCACAAAAACTGCACAAGGGCCAAATGAACCCTTTGCTGATCTTGTGGGATGTTTGCAGACAGTTGTCATATGAACTAATGGTGAAAATGCAGTAATAGAAATTATGATAAGGCAACTTGCTAAAGAAAATGCTAATGAGGTTTGTAGAAGAATTATACTATGACTATGCAAGGATGCTCCTTTTTGTGCCACAGTGGGCACAAATATCTTTAATAGCCAGGCTATGATGCAGACTTCCCAAGATCCGAACATGGGAAGACAGGGTCCCTTTTGGCAAGGGACTTCCAGAGAGACTTGTCAAAGCTTTCATTGTGGTAAAGTAGGGCATCTCAAAGCTCAATGTTGGCATAGAGCTGTCTCATTCTGTAATGAGAAAATAGGGTGGGAGAACAAGACCCCATACTCTATGTCCAAAATGCAACAGAGGCTTCCATTGTACATCAGAATGTAGACTGATTCAGGGAAATGGGATGAGAAACACAGCCCCAGGGCCCAAGGCAAAAAAATACTTGGGGCGTGATGGCAGCCAATGCTACATCCAGAGAGTGCCTAGAAATTCAGTACCCAGACATGACCAGTCAGGCAGGGAGCCACCTGATAAGAGAAAGGGATTACAATTGTGGAGAATAGAGTAGTGTGCAGCTGAAACAACTGAGATATCCCCTGGAGAGATGAAATCTGTTCCTCTACAGCCTATGAATCCCTTGCTTCCAGGCACAGTAGGCTTGACCATTTAATCTCCTGAGAGTACTTACAAAACAGTGTCCATCCATACACTGATGTGGAAAACTGGGAAATGTGTAGAAAATATCCCAGTCACTAATACATGTAGACAACATGTGACTTATCAACCAGGAGAAATAGTACCAGCAGACTCCTAATAAGCAACCAGATTCTGACTCCAAGCAACAAAATCCAGGAATATACTGGACAGCAGCTGTGACAAAAAGCAGCTAGATTGCAAAAAGCACTACTTAAAGCCACAGAAGAAGGGCAGGATTTAGCTTATTTAAAAATAGGAATGTATCCTGTGATTCAACATTTTAACTCTTCAGGTCAAGAAAGTAGAAGATACATTCCTTTTGATATAGAAATCCTCAAAGACATGAAATAGGCTTATACTCTTTATGGGACTACATCAGCTTATATTAAGATGTTATTACAGAATTTGGCTTATAAAATTTTAACTCTTAGAAACTAGAAATCTATAGTAAGTACATGCCCCAAAAAATTGTATGTAGTGAGCATAGGCTCACTAGTTATATAAATGGCATACCGTTAGAAGGATTGGTAGACACTGGTGTAGATCATACAATCATTGGAAGTACCAACTGGCCCACCACTGGCCAAAGATTAAGGCAGAAACCTACATGTCTGGCATAGAAGGATCAATAGCAGCTGAAGTTAGTGCTACCCCTTTTAGATGGACTTTTGAAGGTGAAACAGGAGTTTTTACTCCTTTTATAGTTGAAAAAATCCCCTTCAATCTGTGGGAAAGAGACATTTTACAACAATTAGGATTATAAATGAGTACTTCATTGTTTTAGGTAGGGCTGCTGTTGAAGGCCTGCCAACACTTTCACCTGGTCCTATCCGATGGATAACTGATACACCAGTGTGGATAGAACAGTGGCCCTTAGCCAAAGATAAAAATCAGGCCTTATTAGATATAGGTCAGGAGCAACTTGACCAAGGATACTTACAACCTTCTCTAAGTCCTTGGAATTCCCCAGTATTTGTTGTAAGAAAGAAATCTGGAAAATGGAGGATGCTCACTGATTTAAGAAAGGTAAAGGAATAGATGGAAACTATGGGAACTTTTCAGCCTGGACTTTCATTTCCTACTCAGTTGCCTATAAAATCTCCTCTTTTGGTTATAGACATTAAGGATTTTTTCTATTCTATCCCTCTACATAAGGAGGGTATGAAAAAATTTGCCTTTTCAGTGCAGAGCATTAACTTAGCTGAGCCTTATAAAAGATATGAATGGACAGTTTTGCCACAGGGAATGAAAAACAGCCTGCCCTACTATGTGCCAAATGTATGTTGCTGCTGCTTTTACTCCAGTAAGAAAAGCATTTCCAAAAGTTATGTTATTATATTACATGGATGATATATTGGGATGTGCACCTGAGAAACAAATGTTAGAAACATGTCTACAAAAGACCATAGAAACACTCAGGAACTACAAATTGCACATAGCTCCAGAAAAAATTCAAAGTCGTGATCCTTTTCAATATTTAGGATATGAAGTATGCCCTAAGGTGCTTACAATACAAAAACTTTCCTTAAGAACAGAGAAGCTAAATACCTTAAATGACTTTCAGAAATTGATAGGAGATATCCAATGGATGCGTCCAGTGTTAGGCTTGACTACCTATCAATTGCAACCATTATATGACATTTAAAGGGGAGACAGTGCTTTAAACTCACCACATCAGCTTACAAAAAAGTTCAAGAGCTTTGAAAGATGTTGAACTGGCTTTATCCAATGTGGTTGAAAGAGTCACTCAAAAACTCTTGGAAATATCAGTTTTTGCCACACAAGAGGCACCCACAGCAGTCCTTCATTAAAGAGACAGTGTGATAGAGTGATGAACCTCCCAGCACAATCAGAGCAAAGCCTTATTCCTTACCCAGTGCTTATGACTAGAATTTTATTAAAGGCCATTAAGCAAGCAGTACAATTATCTGGGATAAGACCTGATTAGATATACACCTTTTATACTAATGCACAAATTAATGTATGTTGTAAAACCATCCCAGAGTGGCAAATTTTATTAGCCACTGCTCCAAATTTTACACACAGGTCTCCATTAAAGATAACCAGACAATTACATAATTGGTAATGGATTCTTGAAGCAAAAGTTTATAAAGTTCCTCTTAAAGGACCAACTATCTTTACAGATGCATCAAGACATAATATTTGTGCTGTATACTCTTGTGACTTTACTATAAAGAGAGTAATCAGAACTCCTTTTCAGTCCCCTCAGCAGAATGAATTGTATGCAATCATTCTAGCTCTTACTTATTATCCAGGAGATATAAATAAATAAATAAATAGATTTGGCCTATTCAGTAGATGTGGTACAAAGAATTGCCACAGTACAAATGAAATTTGTAGCTTCTGGTATATTTCAGCTCTTCAAGGAACTTCAAGAGCAAGTAGAGAAAGCATCTAGATAAGATTTATATCTTGCATGTCCATTCTCATAGTGCATGTCCAGGTCCTATTTTTCATGGTAATTCAAAGACAGATAGCCATCTAACCATGTTGGCCAGTGCTCCTTTATTTCAAGAAGCCTAAGTATCTCATTTTAAATATTATCAGGCTGCTTGAGCTTTATGTTTACATTTTGGAATAATAAGAGAAGAAGAACAGTAAAAAGCTTGTACAGCTTGCCTTCCTTTCCATGGTCCTACACTGCCTCCAGGGAAGAACGCTTATGGTTTGAGACCCAATGAAATTTGGCAAATGGATGTGACCCATTATAAATTTTTTGGTTGCCTGTCTTTTATCTATGTTGTGGTAGACACTTTTTCAGGATTCACTTTTGCAATACCAGCAGCAAAATAGACAGTCTGAGTGGTCACTGAATTCCTTATACAAGCATTTGCAATTATGGGTGTGCCATAAGCAATAAAAACAGATAATAGACCTGCATATATTTCTAAACATTTTGCACTCTTTTGTGCGCAGTATAAGATTTTACACATTACTGGCATACCCTTTAATTCTCAAGAGCAGGCAATAGTAGAGAAGAGAAACAGAGACATTAAGAGCATCCTCCAAAAACAAAAGAAAAGGGGAGCCACAGGTAATCCTAAAGAATTTCTAAATCTAGCTCTTTATACTATTAATTTCTTGATTTTTGACAAAGATGCACTAGCTCTGGCAGACAGGTTTTATATCCCACCATAAGGGCAGTGTCCAGTGAGAGCAGCTCCACTATCTTTAGATAATCTCTAGGTGATGTGGAGAAACCCAGGAAGTGGTGAATGGAAGGGACCAGATAGGTTAACTGCTTGGGGAAGAGGGTTTGCTTTTATCTCTACAGATAGAGAAGGAATCAGATGGATGCCAACCAGCCATATCTGCCTTGTCCATTGGAGAGAGATGGAACAGACCCTTGAAATGAAGAAGACCCAAGAAACATCCGGTGGTTCCATCACTGACTGTGCCCACCACTGAAAGAGCATGGCAGTTATGGCATTTGACTCATGAACATCAAAAATTATTGAACTCAAAATCCTCAGGAATCATTGGAATCCCTGAGACATGAAAAGATTGTTGTAGGACTTCAAAACCCTTAGGAATCATTGGATTCTCTGAGACATTACACAACTGTTGTTATACTGGAAAACCCTCAGGAATCATTGGATTCTCTGAGACATGATAAGACTGTTGCAGGACTTCAAAATCTGCAGGAATCATTGGGATTCCTTAACACATAAAAAGACTGTTGCAGGACTTCAAAAACTTGTGGGGATCATTGGATTCCCTGACATGTGAACAATGGACAATAGATTGGTTTTGGACTATCTCTTGGTTGCTGAAGAAGGTGTATATGTGACTGTTGTTTACATACCCTCCTTCTAGGACTTCTGGAAATCTTTTACAACACCTTGTTGATTTATATTGTTTCTTATAACACTACTTGCAAGTACAATTCATGTTTGTTACACCATATTGAGCCTGCATCAGCTTTGGGGAGAGTCATGACTAATATCCTGTGTGTTATTGCTATGTGCTTGTGTAATACTTCCCATGCTGATGGGTTTGTGCATACCTGTTTCTAATAAGACTCTTCAGCCCAGAAACCTGTAATCAATCCCCTTTGGTGCTTTTCATCTCCCTTCCTGAGATGTCAGGGAGGGTGTGATCATCTCCTTTCTGGTGCTTTCACCTCCCTTCCTGAGAAGTCTGGGTGTGTGTGATCATCTTCTTTTTGGGGTTCTCACCTCCCTGAGAAGTCAGGGATGGCATGATCACCTGTGTTCTAAAACAAAAAAAAAAGTGGGAGATGTAAAGGGCTGAAAAACTGAATTGATAAACTGAGGTCAGACAACCAAGCAATTAAGGCTAACTACCAATTGGACAATACTCTATTAGCATATGCTTGGAAAATGGCCCTTCCCACTATTCTGTGCTGGTTCAATCTTTTGGTGTATACAGAGAATTGTGGGCAGGATTAGGGGCTGGAATAAGACAAGACAGAGGCATTTTGGCGGTAGAGGTGGAAAAGAAAGGTTGCAGAGATCCTGTGTCCATTCCAATTTACTTCTACCCCTAAAGACCAAGAATAAAGACCAAGGAATTTTGCTTATCCTGACTCCAGCTGATTCTAAGGTATCCAGGGTGGTAACTCGGTCTTCACAAGTACCAAACTAAAACTGTATTATAAAACGGCAGTCATCAATACTAGCTGGATCAGTGGAAAAGATTAGGTGCACACATCACATTAATCAGTCATAATACTAATCTCTTTTTTGATAACTGCAATGATTTCAGTTTCTGGAATAAGAGCTCAATATTTGAGAAAAATTACTGAACACTGGAAAATAGTATGGCAAAAAATAGGCATAGGTGAATATCTCATATTCTGCATACCAAGATAAGGTCAAATGGATGAATGATTTAGACCTAAAAAGTGGTACTATACTATAAGAAAATTAGGAGAGCAAAGGATAGTTTATTTACCACATCATTGGAGAATGAAAGATTTAAGACCAAATAAAAAATTAAGAATATTATTAAATACAAAATAGATAATTTTAGTTAAAGTAAATTAAGATTTTTTTTTGCAAATAAAAACAATTTCATAAAGATTAAAAGGGAAGCAGAAAGCTGGAGACCAAATTTTATAGTCAGTGTTTCTAATAAAGGCTTTATTTCTAAAATATACAGAGAATTAAGTCAAATTTATAAAATATCAATTTTTGGATGAAGGGATTAAAGCCATCTATAGTTAAATAAAATGCTTGAAATCACTATTGATTAGAGAAATGTGACTAAAAACAGCTCTGAGGTAGTACTATTTGCTAAGATAACAGGAAAAGATAGGATAAATGTTGGAGGAGATATGGGAAAACTGGGACACTCATGCATTATTGGTGGAATTGTGAACTGATTCAAACATTCTGAAGAGCAATTTGGAACTATACCCAAAGGGCTAAAAAACTGTACATACTCTTTGATCCAAAAGTGTCATTATTGAGTCTGTATACCAAAAAGATCACAAAAAAGGGAATAGGACCTCTATGGAGGGGAAAAAATATTTATGGCCACTCTTTTTGTGGTGACAAAGAATTGGACAATGAATGCTCATCAATTGGGGCATAGAATATTATTATTCTGTAAGAAATAATGAACAAGCTGATTTCTGAAAAGTCTCAAAAGATTTATATTGATGCTGAGAAAAGCTAACAGAACCACAAAACATTGTACACAGCAAGATTGTGTAAAGATAAATTATGATAGACTTAGCTCTTCTCAGTAATTTAATAATCTAATAAACTTTGGATAGAAAATGCCATCCACATCCTGAGAGAGCATAATGGACACTTAATGTGAATCAAATCATACTATTTTCACCATTTTTTCCCTTGTGTTTTTCCCTTCTTGTGGGTTTTCCCTTTTCTTCTGGTTTTGCTCTCCCAACATGACACATATGGAAATACATATAAAATTGATACACATGTATAACTCCCCAAAAAAGGATAATCTGTGCTGACTATAAATGCAGATTGGATGGGAAGGAGGGCATGAGAAAGGATAATTGAATCTTATTTTTCCTTCCCTATCCTTCTTTCCTAAATGAGCAATTGGAAAAAGCAAATTAAGTGGCCAGATGAATAAAGGGGGAAAAAGTTTTTCCCTACCAAATACTCTAATGAAAGGTCACTGCTTGAGAGTCACAAAAACTGGGTGGATGTACTCAACACCTATCATCATCCTTAGTCTTCAGACAGCTTCTCTGATATAGGTTGCTCTTACCTAACTGTCTGTGTTTCTTTCCCATTCAGCGTTTTTGACTCTCAGTCTTGCTCCTGAGTCTATGAAATCACTATTATTTTACTTTTTAAAAGACCTGAAATCATCCTGTTGTCTTTTAGAAGACATGTGCCTCATAATGAACCAATCATCCTCATTTTTTCAAATAATATGATATATAATACAACACACTGTATCCAATTTTACCACAGACTTTAAATTCTGGGGGATTATGTTTAGCCATTTTTTCAGCAGTGTCATACTCTTCCTGGCCTCTTTTGGAATTTTCTCAATCAAGATATTGGAATGGTTTGGCATTTCATTCTTCAGCTTATTTGGCAGATGAAAATAATAAGACAAGCAGGGTTAATCAACTTCCCTGGGGTCACTCAACTAGTAAATGTTTGAGGTTACATTTGTACTCAAGAAAAAGTACCTTACTTCAGTCCCAGACCTTTATCCACTGTACCACCTTGCTACTTATATGTAATAGAGATTATATAACATGTCTAATCTTTCTTAGCCTAACCTGGAATAATTAAAGACATCACCTCATAACTTCAGCCCAGAAAAAAAATTGATCATATGAGTTCTTTTCTTAAATATATGTTAATTTTATACACACACACACACACACACACACACACACACACATGAAACAAAGAAATTAAAAAGGGAAGCAACAGATTAGAAATGAAGGTCTATATGTTATATGTCACCAATTTTTCTCCCATACACTCAGTCAGGTAGTGATAAAGACAAGAGTAGAGCAGAAAGTGAAACCAATTCAACCTTCTTTTAGCTATATCTCAGGGATACAATGTAGTCATAAGATAAGGTTTCAGTTGCTCAATACTTATGATCCAGTCCTATTCACAACATTAAATGCTGATAGATGCTTCTGCTATTGATGTCAGTAATTATTTCTATCTCCCTTGCAAATGATTCAACGTTTCTTAGACCCTGGAAATTTCCACTTTCAGCTTCCAAGTCTTAGAAAATCTAGGTTAATTCAAAATAGGGCTTTGTGCCAATATCTACAGGAAAACTTCCCTAACATTCCTAACTAATAGCTACTTCATGAAATGAAGTTGTATGTATTTATGTTTTAACATATGGTATCATTTCAGTAAAAATGTTCTGGGTGAGCAATAAATGAGGTGCATCTGATGGTTCAGTACTAAAATGATTTGAGACATTAATATACCATCCAACAATTTTTAAAAATCATAATATCTGGATACTCATCATTTGGAGAATGGCTGAATAAATTATGGTATATGAATGTTATGGAATATTATTGTTCTATAAGAAACAATCAACAGGATATTTTCAGAGAGGCCTAGAGAAACTTACATGAACTGATGCTAAATGAAATGAGTAGAACCAGGAGATCATTGTACATAGCAACAACAAGATTATAAGATGATCAGATCTCATGGAGGTGACTCTTTTCAACAATGAGATGATTCAGGTCAGTTTCAATGATGTTGCGATGAAGAGAGCTATCTACACCCAGAGAGAGGACTGAGGAAACTGAGTGTGGATCATAACATACTATTTTCACTTTTTGTTGTTTGCTTGCATTTTATTTTTTTTCTCATTTTTTTCCTTTTTAATTGTATTTTTCTTGTGCAGCAAGAAAATTGTATAAATATGTATGCATACATTGGATTTAACATATTTTATTATGTTTAACATATATTGGATTACTTATCATCTAGGGGATGGGGTGGGAGGAAGGAGAGGGGATTGAAATACAAGGTTTTTCAGGGGTCAATGTTGAAAAATTGTCCATGCAAATGTTTTTAAAATAAAAAGCTTAGTCATTCAGAAAGCCCCATTAATAATTTAATTTTTAGGCCCATTGACAAGTTAACTTTAAATGGTATGTTAAAAACTTAGTAAATGTTACTTGTATATTAAAAAAGTAAGTTCCAGAAGTGTGATAGCATATCAGGAAGATATCCTCCCAAAAAACAAAACAAAACTACCTTATCAGATGCACTTCAACTTTGTCTTCATTTAGTTTTAGTTCTTGGATATCACATCACTGAATACTACCCACTGAATCAAGAAAACATCAAGAAAAACCTGAACCTTCACACCAGAATTGTGTAGAACCTAACCTGGCTATTTCCTGATTTCAAACCTGAGATAAAAAAGTAAACTGTAGGAATGAGAAAATTTTTGAAAAATATCACCATAAGAGCAATTTTGGAAGTATGCTCAAAAAGTTATCAAATTGTGCATACCCTTTGATCCAGCAGTGTTTCTACTGGGCTTATCCCAAAGAGATCATAAAGAGGGAAAGGAACCACTTGGGCAAAAATGTTTGTGTCAGCCCTTTTTGTAGTAGCAAGAAACTGGAATGAATGCCCATCAATTGGAGAATGGCTGAATAAATTGTGGTATAGGAATATTATGAAATATTATTGTTTTGTAAGAAAGAACTAGCAGGATGATTTCAGAGAGGCCTGGAGAGACTTACATGAACTGATGCTAAGTGAAGTGAGCAGAATCAAGAGATCATTATACATGGCAAGAATAAGATTATATGATAATCATTTCTGATGGAAATGGTTCTCTTCAACAGTGAGATGATTCAAACCAATTCCAATTGTTCAGTGAAGAGAGCCATCTACACCCAAAGAGAGGATCTTGGGAACTAAATGTGATTCACAACATAGTATTTTCACTCTTTTTGTTGTTGCTTGCTTGCATTTTATCCTATTTCTTTCTCTTTTTTTACTGTTTTAATTTTTCTTGTGTAGCATAATAATTGTATAAATATATAATGCATGTATTGGATTTAATATATGTTTTATCATGTTGAACATATATTGGACTACTTGCCATCTAGGGGAAGGCATGGGGGAAAAGAAGGAAAATTGGAACACAAGGTTTTGCAAGGGCTAATGTTAAAGAATTGTCCATATATATGTTTTGAAAAAATAAAAAGCTTTACTAAAAATAAAAGAAAACTAAAGCATATAGCAGTTAGTTAATCTGATAGGGGTAAAATAATTAATAACCATCTGTTGAAAGAATTGAACCAACGTATTGTTGACTAATAAGTCAAAGTAGCACAGTAGATAGTATGGTGTACCAGGAGCCAGGAAAATGTGAGTCCAAATCCTGCCTCAGATGCTAAGTAACTATATGACATGGAGTTTTTTTTTTTTTTTTATATTTATAGAATGGGGATGATAGTAGCACCTATATGCCAGGATTTTAATTATAAGATGCTTTGCTATTCTAAAAGTTTTTTTTTTTTTTTTTTTTTTTGTAAATTTTAGATGATGATAATGATCATGGTGGTTGTGGTGGTGGTAGTGGTGGTGATAATGGTGATGGTGATGATAACAATAAATATAGTACATCACAATAAAGACCTGTTGAATGACAAGAATGTCAAAGAAATACATCTAAATGAAGACAATGCCTGCAAAACATTTACAAGCAAAGTCTGAAAGAAAAACACATTGCAGATGCAAATTCAACTAGAATTCCTAGGAAAGATAAATCAAGATTTTTTAATGGTTTAAAAAGCATGTATGTATATGCATACATATAAAATGTGTGTGAATGTGTGTAAATGCCAGAGGAAAACTTTTTAAAAGAATTGAAAGTTAATGAAAAAAAGATTAAGAAAGGAAAAAAAAAACAACTTGGAATAAAAACCATTTCCAAGATAAAAATAAAAATAAATTTCTTGAAAATTAGAATAAACCAAATAGAAGCTAATAAGTCTTTGAGAAAACATGTACTATCAACATAAGTTCAAAAGATTGAAAAAAAGAAGAAAAATGAGAAGAAATCATTTAAGGATTATTGAATGACCTTTGTGAAAGTTATCTCCCAAAATGTGACTAGATATCATATTAAATAAATCATAAAAGAAAACTGCCAAGATCTCATAAAACAAATAAAAATAGAAAGAATCAACTGGACATCTCCTGAAAAAAACCCTCAAAGAAAAGCAATTACAAAAATAAGAACCAAAAAAAGACAATATACAGAGTTTTTAAGCAAAACAAACAAACAAAAATTGCTTCAAGTTATTAGAAAGAAAGAAAACAATGAGGAATCACAGTCAGAATCACATAAGATTTAATAGTTGCTGTTGTAAAACATAGACAATTAGGAATATGATAGTCCAGAAGAAAAAGAAGATAGGCTTTCCATCAAGAATAATAACTGAATATCATTCTACAAGGGAAAAAAATGGATTATAAATGTGACAGAAATCATTTAAGTGTTCCTGGTGGGAGAAAAAAAAAACAGTTTTATAGAAACTCTGAAGTTTAACCACAAAATTTAAGAAGAACTGTTTAAAATAAACATTAATGAGCAAACATAAGGAATAAATGAGGATAAACAGTTTATGTTCTAATATGGGGGAATGATGCATGTTTCTCCTCTGAAGCCTATTATTGTCATGGATATTAGAGGGAGGTCCAATTAGAAGGACTGTTTTTTGTTTTGTTTTTTTTTTTTTTTGTTTTGTTTTGTTTTGTTTTTTTGTTTTTGTTTTTGGTCTTGATCTTAAAAGAAGAAGGAAAGGGAGGGATACAATAAGGTTTCAGGTTATACAAAAATGAAGGAGTAGAGCAAGTGCTTGACACCAGAAACCTAATCTTATCTTAGCTAGTCAAAAGACTGCAGAAAACAAACACAATTCAATTCCTACATTTCAGTCAACATAGAAATAGAAGGGAAAGAACAGAAGGGAGTAGGAAAATTAGAGGGAAGAGTAGTTTGAAGTAGAGGTTAATCTTAAGCAAAATGACATGCAAAAATATTTATAGCTCTTATTCTGAAACCATGGGAATCTGAATAGAGGGAGGCTTTCTCTATAGGAATTATGGGATATAAACATCATGAAATAATATTGTGCTATAAGAAATAACTAAGGGAATATTTTTGGAGAAACTTGAGAAGACTTTTATTAACTTGTTTGAAGTGAATTGAGTAGAACCAGAACAATTTATGTAATGACCACAATATTGAATGACTTAAGAATTCTGATCACTATACAAAGAAACCATAAATCTAGAAGACTAATGATGAACAATGATGATACTTACCCAGAGTGACAGAGAGGTAAAAATCTTTTTTTTTTCCTGGCCAAAGTAGAAATTTGCTCTGTGTGTGTGTGTGTGTACATAACAAGAGTTTTATTTTTTTTCTTTCCTAATTAGGTAGGACAGATGGGAGAGTAATAAGGCAGATTTTTTTGCTGATTGAAAAAGATAAAATTCACCTTAAACAACTAAAAAAAGGAAGCATTTAGAAAACAGTTTTTTCTTTGTTTTTAATATCCTAAATGAAAAATGAAATTCAAATAACAATAAATTATTGTTGTATTGGTTGGATTAAGTGATTGGTTTAATGCCACACAAAATGTCTGGAAAAATAGTGGGATCATCAATAGAATATGGTCATTCCAGTGCTCAACTTGCCAAGAACAAATTATAACCACACTCTTAGAAGAGTTGACTAATAATATAATGTACTAATAGGGAAGCTTTGGGAATATCAGGGATATATAATATGGCATGAGAGGAGAATGGCATTAATAGGTCATATTTCTATAATCAATCAATCAACAACATTTGTTAAGTTGTTTCTAGGAGCTAGGCCATAGAGAAATGAGGACAGCTTATAACAATTCCTACTTTTAAGGAAGTTGAAGGATTAGTTGCAAATGATCACAACATAATGAAGTAATTAATGTATTATTCGTATCATGAAACAAAAGAAAATGAAGCCTGTAAAAGTTAAAAGATATGTTTATGGTCCTGTAGTTTACAAATATATAAAGTGATATGTGAACTGAGGACCCCTATCTAGCAGCAAACATGATATGAGGCTCAGTTATATGGCTTTTTTCTCTCCCCACAGCAAAAACTTAGCTGATATGGTTTCAGAAATGATCAGCTAGGTAGAAATTGATCTCATAAATAAATTCCTAATTAGTTATGAAGGATTGATGATGGCTTAAATTATTGGGGAAAGATATTTGAATGGAAAATGCCTTTGGGGAAGATTATTATGAATTAAAGTAACAAATATTTATCATAGGAAACTGAAGACTAAAGCAATTCCTACCACATTTCCAGATTGAGCCAAGTGTCTGGATCATAAATGTTGCTTTAATTTTTTGAAATCTGAAAGAAAGAATTCTGCAAAGAGAACCTTTTGGTCATTTAGGTGACTATATATTTTGCCTATGTATAAGAATGATTCTATGTATTCATCCTTCTTATTCTAGGTAAAGATGTATTTCAGCCTTATATGGATACAAATTAACCATATTATTCTCACATTTTTCTAAGCTTTACCTTTCCTCCTACCATAAGTTATGAATGATAGAGCCAATTTGGCCCTTAGCAAATGGAATCACTACTGACTATTATGCCAAGTATTAAAAATAATCTTTCAAAAGCACTTTGCTATTGGCATTTTCCATGATAATATCATAGAGTTTTCTATATTAAATAATAGCAAATAGTTTCAGATAAGATGTTTCTGTAAGTGTTCATTTGAAAAACAATATTTTTGCTAAAAATCCATTGGTCATTTAGAACAAAATCCTTGACCAATAAGTCATTATAAACTTTTATCTGCTTACTATTGACTAAAAATATCACTAATATCACAAACCATTTTGTTTTCATTTTTACCAATTCAATTTCTAATAATAGTTTTTTTTTTTTGTCAGACACATACATCAACTCCTTTAACCTTTACATCAGCCTATATTGTATTAACTATTTTTAGCTATGTCATCTCTCTACATCTACATCTCTTTCCACATCATTTGTTGGTTAAATACAAGCTAATTCCTTAATGATATTTCTGTCATTTTACTGTTAATTAATTTTTGATATATACAAAAGAAAAGATATTTACATAGTATCTTTTTTCTTTAGTTCCTTTTATAATTAATAAATGTTACAACAATAAAAAATAAATCTTCAAGTAATATCACTTATACAAATCTCCATGAAGATTCTGGAGAAAAGTTTTACAATTTTTCAGTCAATGTAATGATGAATCTGTATTGCTGAACTTAGCACAAGGACTCCTCAAATGTCAAATCTATAATCATTCTTAAAGACTTTCCATTTTGGTAAATATGATGGAGTTTATGCTCTACTACAAAATTTCCAGATCTAAGTGCCACTTCTTTTATATAACGAAATCTTCAGAATAGTATGCTAATACAACAATTATATCGCATTTCTACTTAAATGTAAATTCATTTTTTAATCTCAAAGTAATATATGGCAATATATTTTAAGTTATTATAGATGACATTTTGTCCATTTTGCACATTGGTTAGCTGATTTAGAAACAATGTGAATAACTTACCCTATATGAAATAACTATATGATATACAAAAATTCAGAGTTATATAAGATAATTAAATAAAATCTGAAGTAACCTAATGTCTTAACAAAATGACATTGCATTAATAATCAGTGAGTGTAATGTTCTCTTGTCTAAGATATATTCATTCTCTGGGAACCAGTTTCTTGGGGAGCTTCTGGAGGCAGCCTTAGTTTCAGTTCAGATCAATAATCACCTCAAATGTAGCCAGGAGTTAAGTCCAGTCCTTTATTATCTCTTCCAAAATAGCCCGGTTAGTTTTCTTAGAGGCCTATCTCTCTCCTTGGTTCCAAGAGCTCTTGTTGCTAGTCCTTTTGTCTCTGCCAGCTTCAGCCTCCAGGTCTCTCTGAATCCTCCTGGCTTCTCAATCTACCTGTGTTCCCAATGGGCTTGTCCTTTTATATGCTCTTTTAGAGGTGTGAACTCAAAGGTTGACTCCTCCTCCAAGAGTGGGATTGTGGGAGCTGTGATTTGTGAATCTCCTCCATTGAAGTTGTGAATTTCCTGGACTTGTGAATCTCCCAACTGAATCCTGACTTGTGAATCTCCCGGAAAGCCTATCAATTCCAGTGACTTAAGCACCTTGTAAGAATCATAACAAGGGAGTATTAATGTATCTTTGTAATGAGGAATCAGATAGAGTGCAATAGAGCTATGTTTGGTCCTATATTAGTCAACATTTTTTTCCAGTTACATGGATCAAAGAAGAAACAATTACCTTTGCTCTTAAAGTTGATATGAATAGTATATTAGATGACATAATCAGAATCCAGTGGAATCTATATAGACTAAAATAATAGCCCAAATATTCTATTTAGCAATTTCATCAAAACAATTCACTTTTCTTTTTATCATTTAGATTCTGTGCCATATATATATATATATATATATGTATGTATATATATATATATATCTCAGGATCCTAGGATTGAATAGTGGTTTTTTCACAAAATGAGTGAAAATACTATATAACATATATATATATATATATATATATATATATATTATATATATATATATATATATATATATATATATTATGATGCCATTGAGAATAACATAATTTGTATTGACTTATTGTATTTTCTAATTTGCTTCTCTGAAATAACAATTACTACTCTTTCTTTTTTAGGATTCAGATGATTCATTATAAATTTAAGACAAATCTTCATTTTTCATTTTTATTTAATGTTCTAAGTTTATGTTGAATGTAACATATGGTTGGAGTCTGTTTTTCAGTTCATTTTGGAATTACATTGTTTTATGGTCAAATTTAGCCCATTAACATTTGAAGTTATACTTATTAAATTTAGTCTTATATTCATTAAATACTGACAGATTATTGCTTTGTAAAATCAGCATTTATTCATAATTTCCTTTGTTCTGAAGCTAATGAAAATTATCTTTGGTACAGAGATCAGATAACAAAAATGACCTGTGAGAAAATATATAATGATTAATTTTAAATTAATAGCAAATATAAATAGAACAATATTGAGAGAACACAAACCTTGACATGGCCAAAAAGCTATGATGAAAATATATTTTTGTAACAGAAATAATTAATAGATCTGATGGATAAACAATCTATTAATGATTGTGGTTAATGAGAGAAGTATTTTGAAAGTGGTAACCTGCCCCAATTTTTAGAAAATGGGACAGAAATAATGTAAATATTCTGGATCAATGAAATGCAATTTCTTCCTGCCAAAATTCTAGGGTGTATTTTTAAAGAAATTGTTGGTGAACACCTAGGGAAAAAAGATTTCATGTAGATTCATTAAGAGCAGGTATATTAATCCATTTTCAGGAGTTGGGGAGGGGAAGACAGATTTCCAAGAATGTTATGCTAAAGGATTGCTGCATATATAATTTGCCTTTATTTTAGTAAAACATAATATTGTTGTGAAAAAATGGGCAAATTTGGGCAACACAATCATATGCTTGGTTGGATTTAAAATTGGTTGAATGGCCACACTAAAAATGTAGCAATAAATAGTTGGCTTTTAAATAGGAAGAAAAGGTCCAAGGGATCTATGCATGGCCCTGTTCAGGTTAATATTTTCATCGATATTTTGGATAAAGACATAGGTGTCATTTTTATTAAATTTATAGATATCATAAAGCTGGTGGAGGGAAAGAGCTAATAATCATATTGGCAGCAAGTCAAGTTTTAAAAGGATCTTGAGACACTTGAATTTTGATCTAATAAAATTAAGTGTTACATTTTGTCTGGAACTGTGAACTTGTGATTACATAGAAGATGGAACTTAACAAAGATAAACAAAATTTTATACTTGGATTCAAAAACACTATTTTATGTCTACTATTGAGGAGTAGAACTAAACTGTATTTGATCTGAAAAAGATCTGAGGCTTCCAGCAGACTGAAAGCTCATCATGAATTAACTGTGGTGTAGAAGTTGAGAAATATAATGCATTTTTAGAATGCAATTATATATGCAATATAGAATCAGAAAATTAAGAATTATCTGATATATTTATTCTACTATGGTAAGACCTCATATCTAGAAATCAGGAAGGAGATAGAAAAGCTGAAGAATGTATAGAGAATGATGACCAAGATGGTAAAAATCTTAAGATCTTGTTAAAAGGTTTGATTGAAGGAACTGGGAATACTTAGAATGGAGAAGACATAAATTAAGAATGGTAAGATACTGACAGTTTTCTCACCTTCATCTCACCTCTTTTAATTATGTAATAAGGTCAATAGGCCATAGAAGCTCCTTTACTTTACCTCTAGCTGACCCTATTTAATGATGTTTATCAAATGTGTAAATGACACAAAGCTAGGAGAAATAGTTGACATGATGGATGGCAAAATTAAGATTTAAAATGGTCATGGGGTTAGAAGGTTTAACAAGATGAGACAATAGATATAAATGTAAAGTCCTACATTTAAGGCTAAAAATCAATTGTGTGTTGGCAAATGAAAGGATAAAAATCTGCTTTGACAATTTATGTGAAAAAGACTAAAGGATTCAATATAAGTTAACATGAAACCAAAAAAATGAGACCATATTAGCATGAAATGATAGAAATACAATTTATATGTATAGAATAGTTACACAAAATTCTGTTGAAGTGAGACCACTAAGAAATATTAAGTTTAATAGAAGCATTAACGAACCAAATTGGCCCAACAGAAGAGTCAGTAATTTATAAATGTTTGTCAAGTCAATGAATGAGTCAGTGAATGACAAAAAGATAACAAGAATGATAAGGGATATGGCAGCTGTGTTTTATGAGGAATAGTCAAAGAAATCTTAGAGACCTGCTCTATTCAAGAAAAGATTTAATAGCTGTCTTCAAATATTGAAAGGGTCATCTTCATGTTCTCTCTTGTACTAACAGATAGAAGGGACAGGGAATAATTTTTAATCATTTGTTATCAAACAATGAGATACCCTGCCTCACTGTGTAATAAATGTTCAACTACTAACATCTTTCCAATGTATATGTAATGAACATCAGTCAGTTATTCAGGTATGTGGCATATGTGATTCTTGTTTTGGGCAGTAAGTTGTGTGGAAGAAAAGTTAGGATGTGGGTAAGCCAGTAAATTGTGGGGATGCAGAATAACCCTTTGAGTAAATTAATTTGATTGCTAGTGGTCAGCAAGTGCATTGGTGGCAACGGAATTGAGAATTAACTATCTTGAGGTTGAATGACCAAAGGAGAAGTGTTAGTACTAAAGAATTCATGCATAGACAGAAATTCATGTTGCATAGGAAGTGAGTTACATTTAATCAGACAAAGCAGAGTTTCATAACATGATTCAAGATAGAAGAAGAAAGGTATAAGAGCAAGTCATTAGCATGAATAATTGCACTATTTGGAGTTTGAAGAGAAAGGGAGGAGAAGAAATAATATTAGAAGTAATATAATAGTGAGCCCCTATTTTATTCAGTTGCAAATAGTCTTTTATAGCCAATCTTGCCCTTTGAAAGAAAAGTATGTCACTACTCCAAAGAATTAGGTGTTTCTGTGGTTCTTATGGGAGGATTTTTTTTTTTTCATTTCAGCATCAGAGGAGAAGTGGACATGTCTTTCTGACAAGAGATTGGCAAACTACAGACTATAAGCCAGCTATGATTGACTGTCTGTTTTTGTAGGATCCTAGGATCGAATAGTGGTTTTTATATTTTTTTTAAAAAAAGTTTTATTATATTTTTAAAAGTAAAAACCTATCCTATGACACCAGGTAATAGAATAGATTCAACCGGAGTTGTAGTTTGCTGATCCCTGTATCTAGAAAAATGATGCCAAGATTCCAAAGGTATGTGGTTCAGATTCAGTTCAATTCACTGAACATTCATTAAATATTATATGTCAGACACTGTACTAAGTACTGGGATACAGAAACAGGAAAAAGAGTCTTTGCCCTCAAAGAGTGTACTGCTTAATGGGAGAGAAAACATGTAAACAAATATATACAATCAAAAACTTAATTAAGAACCAAATGAAATATTCAAAATAATTAATTTTTTTGTGTGTTCTTATAATACTATCTCTTACCAATAAGTAAAAAACTACTCCAATTTGTCTATTTTGTAGTTTATACCTCAGAATGCGTTAAGGCTTTTGTGCTTGCTTTTTATGTTAAAATACCTTTTATTAATATTGTTAAATTAGCATTATATTAAATAAATGTATATGTGTTATATCCATCCATCAATCCAACTCTCCATTTCCATCTCCATCTCTATGACAGCATGAATGGGCAATAGATTCCTGATGAAAAAGTGAGAAAGTCTTGGGTTAAAGTCCCACATCTTAAACAAATTGATGCAGAATGTTGAGGCAAGTCACTCTAAGTCTCATTTTCCTCTTATGTAAAATGTTGATAATAATATCTATCTCACAGTGTTGTTATAACAATCAAGTTGGTTAAGATATCTCTAATATTTTGAAAATATCTAAGTATCAAGTATCATATAAATTATAGCTTGATGATTATATTGATGATGACTATGATAGAAACAAAATAATCTCATATCTTCTCTGTATAGTTTCTCCTATACTTTTAATGACAACTAAATGAGAAAACAAATAGGATACTTCCAACTTATTTACATCCATGTTCTTATATCATTCAAGCTCTATATTTTTAAATTACTTAATATTTTATTTTCCTCAACTACATGTAAAAGCAATTGTAACATTAAAAATTCTCCCTTTTCTCCCCTCCCCCAATATTGAGAAGGCAAGCAATTTGGTATGGTTTATACATGTGCAGTCATGCAAAACATATTTCTATATTATAATATTTTGAAAAAAAAAACAGACACTTTTCCCCTCAAAAAAGAAAACCCAAAGAAAAATAAATTTAAAAAATGTATACTTTGCTCTCTGGTCAGACTTCATCATTTTTTTTTCCTCTGGATTTAGATAGCATTTTTCATTATAAATCCTTCAGAAATGCCTTGCATAATTGTATTGCTGAGAATAATTGAGTGATTTACAATTGATCATATACAATATCGCTGTTATGTATAATGTTCTCCTAGTTCTATTCTCTTCACTTTGCATCAGTTTATGCATCATTATTTCCAGGTTTTTCTGAAAGCATATTGTTTGTTCCATATTATGGAGCAATAGTATTCCATCACATTTATTTAGTACAACTTGTCTAATCATTTTTCTATTAATATATTTCCCTTCCATTTTTAACTCCTTGCCACTATTAAAAAAAACTGTTACAAATATTTCTGTACATATAGAACTGCTTCCTTTTTATTTCTCATCTTTTTGAGATACAGAACTAGTTGTGCTACAGCTGGGTCAAAAAGGTATGTAATAGCTCTATTAATGAGAAAGTTCTTAGGTATTACAAGTATCATCTTCCCATGTATAAATGTAAACAATTTAAACTAAATATCTTATGATTTTAATTTTCTATTGACCTTTTTATGTTGATTTGATTTTATATTTGAAACTCAAATAGTCAATTTAGCTCTGGTCTTTTCATCAGTCATGCTTTCAGATCCTCTATTTCACTGAATATCCAAAATTTCCCCTTGTTGACTGATTGTACTCAGTTTTTCTTGGTGGGTAATTCTTGGATGTAATTCAATCTCCATTGCTTTCCAGAATACCATATCCTAGCCCCTCAGATTTTTTTTTTTTTTTTTACTGTAAAAACTTCTAAATCTTGTATCATCCTGATTGTAACTCCACGATATTTGAATTGTTTATTTCTGGTTAATTGCAATATTTTTTCTTTGAACTGGAAGTGTAATTTGGCTATGGTATTCCTAGGAAATTTCATTTATTTGATTCAGGAGGTGATCAGTGGAGTTTTTTATTTATAGCTTCCCCTCTGGTTCTAAGATATCATGGCAATTTTTAAAAAATAATTTCTTAAAAAATGATATCTAAGTTCTTTATTTGATCATGGCTTTCAGATTGTTTAATAATTCTCACATTATCTCTTTTGGATCTATTTTCCAAATGAATTGTTTTTTAAAAAAATATTTCATATTTGTTGTTTTTTATTCTTTTCATTTTATTTTTCCTTGATGTCTCATGGAGTCCTCAACTTTTATTGGCCCAATTTTAATGTTTAAAGATTCATTTCCTTCACTGAGTTTTTGTAACTCCTTTTCCTGTTTTAAAATATTTTCTCCTCATTGAATTTTTTTTCTCTTTTACCATTTGGTCTATTCAGTTTTTTTAAAAAAAATTATATTTTTCTGTATTTTGTTGTGCTTCCTTTACCAAGCTGTTGACTCTTTTTATTATTTTCTTTCATTACTGTCATTTATTATCCTAGTTTTCCTCTTTATTTTTAATTTGATTTTTTCAATCCCTTTTTGCTCTTCCATGAATTTTTTTTGGGCCTGAGATCTATTCATATTTTTATTTGAGGCTTTGGATATAGAGATTTTGATTTTATTCTCTTCTTCTGAGTTTGTGTTTTGATCTTTCCTGTCATTTCAGTAACTTTATTTAGTTAAGATTTTTTTTCCTGTCATTGTTTCCTCATTTTTCACCAATTTCCTAAACATTTTTTTTTTTTTTTAGTTTATGTAATGTACATTATGTTAATTTTAGGTTGCTTTCATTTTTTACAGAGTTCCTTTGAATCATGTTGGGAGAGAAAATCAGAAAAAAAGGAAAACCACAAGAAAGAAAAAAAAATAGAAGAACAAAAGATGGAAACAGTATATTTTTATTTGGATTCAAACCCCATAGTTCTTTCTCTGTATGTGAGTTGGATTTTCCATCTAAAGTTTATTGGAATTGTCTTAAATTACTTAATTGGTGAAAAGAGCCAAGTTTATTATTGTTGATCATCACATGATCTTGCTGTTGCTGTATACAGTGTTTTCCTGGTTCTGTTCACTTCACTCAGCATCAGTACCTGTAAGTCCTTTCAGGCTTTTCTGAAATCATGCTCTTTGCCATTTTTATAGAACCATAATATTCCATTACTTTCAAGTGACATAATTTATTCAATCACCCTTAAATTCATGGATACACCTTCATTTTTCAATTCTTTGCCACCACAAATAGAGATACTTCTTTTAAGTTTCTAATTTTTAATTCTTTCTATGTAAAAGTGAAATGAATCTGGGAATTAGTAGTTTAATCATAATTATTTCTTTTTTATAACTGGACAAACTCAGGCTTGAAGAGATTTAGTAGGACCTGAACTGGAACTCAGGTTTTCTATAGGATTCTAGGTTAGCACATTAGATGATTCATTTTCTTCATCTGTAGAATGAGCCATAAATCTAGATTTTCTCTAAGGTTCTGCCAGCTCAAAATTCTAAGATCCTCTTATAGAACTTCTTCCTGTGTTCCATTTATATACCAAAAGGATAACAGGAGAAAGGAACTTTGCAATAACTTTTACCCAAACATGGTTGTTATGCAAACAGAAATTCTATTAAAATGAGTTAATATATTTTAATAGAAAAAAGTAAATGTACAAAAATGGGTTTTGCCATGCCATATAAACACTGCCCACCATTACCATTTATAGTGTTTGCTTCAATATTTCCAGAATAGATAATTTTATTTGATGCCAATGATCTCTCACAGTATGGAAAACACATCTTGTGGTATGCCAGTAACATTAAATAGCTGGCTCTCTGGAGAGAAACAAAATGTTCAAAGGACATAATTTCAAATTTGATATGCTTTATTAAAATTGTTTCAATAATTTCTTGATTAGATAACCATGAAACAAGAAACCAAGCCCTGTTTTGTAGTACTTGTCAATTTTTGAAGTATAAAGTTAACACTGAAAATTTAACTATCAGCTCTTGAGAGTCAGATTGAGAGGATTCCACCAACTACCCTGCACATACCTTTTTCATATTCATGAATTTCTGTAGCTGTAAAACTTAAAGCACATGTTGTTCAGTTCTCTGTTTATGAATCTTGGTCAATTTAGGCTAGTCCATGGTCAGTTGACTTATCACTGTAAACTTTTGCAATTTTAATGTGCTTAATGTTTTAGGAGTATATGTTGAGATCCAAAAGGCACCTTAGATAACATAAAATTGAATCCCTCAATTTATAGATGAGGAAACTGAATCCTAAGATTTGCTCAAAGCTATTGCTAGGGCTTTGAATTATAAATTTTTAGCTGGATGGATTTAGATAATCTAATCAAAGCTTATTTTCCCCCATTTCATAGATACTACATCAGATTAGAGAGATACTAAACTACCCAAGCTCACAAAGATTGATATTTGGACCCAGGACACTATGTTTGTTTAGTTGGTTTTCTATTACATCAGATTTGGTTCTCACTTGCATAATTTATAAACAACCAGAATCACCTTCATGGCATAATGAGAAATAATAGGACTGCCCAAGTGCTAGGCTGGAATTTTTAGAAAGCTAGGAGAAGGAATTCTGGAATTCTAGCTATTAGGTGGATCCTTCCCTTGAGATTTTTTTGGAAGACATGGATCATTCAGGTCAATAGGGAAAGCAAAAAGGTCATGGTATTTATTGAATGAAGCAATATCCATAATGATAAGATCATAATTCCATCTTAAAAATCCCAATAATAGACTACTTACCCACCATTAAATATTGACTAGAGAGGATTTTCCCTCAAACTTCTTACCCTAGAATTTTAAGAATATGTTATTTTTCTACTATTTTTCTTCTCTGGTTAGATTCCTTAGTATGTAGGAACAGAATATATAGCTTTTATCTTCATAGTTCTACTTTAGAATTGTACATTCAACTTTTCCTTCTATCCTACATGAGTGTGAATAGTTGTCACTTATGCAAGATTAGGTATAATTTTAAAAGAGATTTTAGCAGGACTCCTGTCCTGTGGATTGTAGAATTTATTCTCTATAATTTTCTTTGAAATTTCTGTCTAGAACAAAGGTTCTAGATCTCAATTGGATAGATTTCAGGGAATCCATAAACTTCATGAGTTGAAAATCATTATTTTTTCTAATCTATAATTGCAATTTAAATTTATTTCTGCTATTTAAAAACATGATAATGAGAAAAGGTTCATAGGCTTTACCAGAATGCCAGAGAGACTCATACTACCAAAAGAATCAAAAATCTTGGCACTTAGTAAATACTTACTAAGTGTTTACTGATTGAGTGGTTTGTTCTTGAGTTATAACCAACATTCTTAGCTTAGCATGTCAGACTCCTTTAATGTGTATATGTGTGTGTGTATGTGTATGTGTGTAATATGTGTATGCACACATGCATGCACATGTACATGCACATGTATATTTGGTACAATATCTATAAATACTAGAGTTTTTTTTTTTAAGTGAGTGTAATTGCACCCACCTTCACAACTTATATTCCCCAGAAAACTAATCTGTAATTCTGTAATTGACAAATATGGATAGAAGTATATAGAAAGTATGATTTATACACTTTTCATATTTTAGTCAATATACATTTTTGCTTATGTGCTTTATCTCTTTGAAGATTGAAAGCTCAACAAAGTCAGGGACCTTTTATATTTTTCAATATACCAAACAAAGTGTTCAGGAAATAGAAATCACTTAACATGTTTGATGAGTATTTTAAAAGTCCTTATATATGAAAGCAGGTAGAGGTTGTGATTTGAGCTAAGGAAGATACATACAGAATCTTCCCTAGATGGGTTAGGAAAAGATATCCATGTTGAGGGGTTTTTGTTTGTTTTTATTTTTTATAGGCTTCTATATCTATCTGTTAATTCAGCCTTAGTAATGGATTAGTCCCCTCTACAGAAATCAGTATGTCATAGTGGTTATATGTTGTGATACTGGAGTCACCTGCCAGGTGGTCTAATTCAGACCTGTAGAATGGATCTCTTCATGTGAGAGGATGACAATGATACAAGAAGACTGAGAGGCAATTGCTGTTCTCTGACCTCTCTCCTCTTCCTTTTTGCCTCCTCATCCCTAATCCACAAAGAACATCTGCAAAGGCTGCTTTGCAACTCCTTCAAGTTTATGATTCACAGCTGTGGAGGCTCTTGAGAATTGATTTGTCACTTCATTTAGTGGTCCTTAACAGGTATAAAACTGACATCAAGGTCAGGAAGAGCCAGCTTTAATTCCTCCTGCCTCTGACTTCTAATGAGTGTGTTACAAATCCTGGGGTATATTACTTATCTTCAGTGGCCCGGACAACTCTCTAAACCTATACATTTCCCTCCCTTCCTTCCTCCCTCACTTCTCCCTTGCTCTCTTTGTCTCCTTCCTTCCTTCCTTCCTTCCTTCCTTCCTTCCTTCCTTCCTTCCTTCCTTCTTTCCTTCTTTCCTTTCTTCCTTCCCTTTTCCTCCTCTGTACAGAAACTATATCATATCTTTACCTATAGATGCACTTAAAATCATGTTTTCCTTTTCTTCTGCATATCTGAACTCTCTTAAGATATCTTGGGGTTCACTGACTAGATTTCTTAAGAACCATGCCTTAAAACAAAACCAATCCTTATTGGCCACCAATAGATCCTAGGCCAAACCCTATTTGGTTTTTGTTTGGGTCCCAATTGACTCAGATTAATTGATTAACCCAGATTGATTTACATTTTTTTTTTCTTTTTTGGACTAGGAGAAAGAAGATATCCTTTGTCTTAATTGCTGTCATAAATTGCTTTGTCATAATTGCTTAATCAATTACTGAATGGGTATAGCCTCAGTCTCAGAGTGAGACCTGTAGAAGACCTTAGTTCAAAAAGGCCAAATCCTCCATTTCATGCAGAGCCATCTCCAGTCATCTTGATCTATATCTTGTCATGGAGAGTAAAATGAGGCAGGTGACTTTACACACTTCTCTCTCACTTAAATCTAATTCACTTGCATATCATGAATCACCTCCTTGATGTCATTGTCCTATCCAAGAATGAAGGACAAACAACAATGTCACTTATCTTCAAGGGCCCAGACAACTCTCTAAGCCTATAAATTTGAGAACTGTTGGTGGTCCACATTGGGAGGACTTCCATAAACTTATGAAATCATTGTTCTATTTGAAGTAAGCATGCAAACAACAACAACAACAAAAAACAACAATCCAGAAATCAGTGATGAAAGATTAAAACTCCAGGGATCATTAAACAAAGAAAAAAAGAGGAGAGTTAAGGTGGAGTATAGACCTAAATGTTTACTCAGAACATCATATTCTCACTCATTAATATAAAATTGATGTTACTTCTTTACAGTGGACTCCATTCTAGGAAGGGAATGTATAGTCAATGCCATTGCTTTCTGTGGGTATCTTGGTGTGGGGAATAGATAAGGTGAAGAACTTACAGGAATGTATGAATTCTTTTTTTCTGTATTTTATTATTTCTGTGTCTCCCCTATGACCTGTATAATATGTGCAGGCTCATATCTATTTGAGCCTTGGCCAGCTAGAAACATATTTACTTAACCTGAACTGATGACATTTATTGGTATTTGACATTTATCAATATTTAGTCTATTAGCTGGACCACTGTCTGCTTGATTAAGCCTGAAGGCCTGACTTTGTTTCCCAGAAATCAGGAGATTTCAGGGAAACAGAAACCTTCCATTCCAATCTCTCCAACTAGCAACAACCAATTAGATGCCTCCCCTTCCCCTTCTCATTGCTCTCTTACTTGTGATGTAATTTCTTGTATAAAAGCTATGTATCTTTACTACTTCTTTAGCCCTCCTACTGCGAGCTTATCTTGCGATGGGACGGCTCATCCTCCAGAGGTTTTTCAATAAACAACTTTTCTGCCTTCTACTGAGGGATCTCTGAGTAGTCATTTTGGGTAAGGGTCTTCTACATCCCTCACATTGGTAAACCCAATTGTTGACTGAGGTTATTTTAAGGTAAAGTATGCTTTTAGTGAAAATTTCCAAATTCTCAACTCTTAGAACAAGCTATAAGATAATTTCCTAATTTTTCAACACTTTTCTACAGCTTAAAAAAAAAAAAAACTTTTCTACCTCTTATCCAAATTAAATTTGAAAGTATTCAAGGTAAGTCATGAATACATTGCCTGGGAGTTAACTTTTCCAGGATGGTTTTATAAATATTCATCAGTAATCATGAATCCTATTGGGGCAACTCTGTTTACTAGTCTCAAACAAAAGTAAGTAATTACATTTTACAGGAAATGTTTTCAATCTCTTTGTTTTTCTATCCTAGTTCCAGATGTCAGCATATTATTCTTGGATTTGACTTCATCTTGTATATAGGAGATTTAAATAGAAATTCATTATGCTTTTCCATTCATCTTACTGTATGTTGAAACAATGTGGACCTCATGTCTATCTATGAAATCATGTGAGAGAGCCATTCTCTCAAAGGTCTAATTATAATAGACACTATCTATTGAGAAGCAATTATATGGGACTTGAAGGGAATTCTAAGAAAAATGCCTTGACTGGCAAACAAATTTCAGCTTTCTAATTGAGATTGCTTATTGTGGTAATTTTCTTTCAAAATTTTTGTTAAATTGCATTTATGGCATATAAATATCCTCTGAACCTACATCCATGCACTAAAATCAATAACTACATTACTGTAAATGACTTTTAAATTGTCTATTGATAAACAGAAAAAGGTTATATGGAATACATTGTCCATATAATTGTATACCTCAGACAACTTAACTTCTGAAGTCTGTTTACTTAAAGAAAAAGTCTGTCTGGTATACAATGAATTTCTTTTTTGATACAATGTTTATTTTTCTGTGAAATTCCCATTCCTTTGAGTGTCTATACATAAGCATGTTGGTCAACATCCATAGATCCAGAAAGGCATCTTTTCTTTATCTAATACATCCATAAAAACTCTACTTGAAAGATCTAAAAAAAAGTTTTTCATTATATATAATTATGATTAAAGAATTATGAGACAACATCCTTATGAATGTAAACACCCACTTCCATAGGTAATTGTTCAGCAGAAATTTCTTACTCAACAATAGCAATGCCTATCTCAAGGTGTACCAGCTCTACAAAGTCTTTCCTGATCATACAGCCTACATAAATGCCTATGTCTAAAATCAAAGAGTATTTGTTTTTGGAATCATTCATTCATTGACAGAAGCCACATTCTAATTTTGTGATAATTTTTTTAATTAATTGACTGATTTTTATTCTATCAGTCACACATAAAAACAATATTTTGGAAGATTTGTTCATGGAAATCCATTTTTAATATATTTCCTTATGAATCATATTGGAAGAGAAAAATCAGAACAAAAAGGAGCAACCGTGAAAGAAAAATAAGACAAAAGAGAAAGGGAAAAAAGTGAATATAGTATGTGTTGATTTATGTTCAATCTCCATAGTTCTCTCTCTGGATGCAAATGATGTTTACCATCCAAAGTTTATTTGGATAGTTCTGGATCACTGAAATATTGAGAAGAACCAAGTCTGTTCATGGTTGATTATCCCACAATCTTGTTGTGACTGTGTACAATGTATTACTAGTTCTGCTTGCTTTGCTTTGCATCATTTCATGTAAATTTTTTCACGCCTTTCTAAAATCAGCTTATTCATCATTTTTTATAAAACAATAATATTCCATTACTTTCATATACCATAATTCAGCCATTCTCCAATTAGTACTAATTTTCCAAATTTTTGCCACCATAAATAGAACTATTACAAATAAAAAAGAGTGGCTACAGACATTCTATTGCTATTTAATATCTCCATGTATATTCATTATTTCATCTAGATCACAAGTTCTCAGAGGGCAGAACTCGAGGATAATGAATAGTAAATAACTCTTTAATTAATGATTGAACTAATGCATGAGACAATAGCGTATTATATCTTCCAATATTCAAGACAATACATATATAAATAAATGGATCTGTATTTCTTTTTCTCTCCTAGAATTACCTAGGTTCATTATTTAATTCAATTCATTTCAATTCAATAGTCATTTACTAATTGCCTACTATGTGCTAGGCACTCTTGTTTTAAGCAAGATCGTTTCATTCATATGCAGATACATATACATATAAATCTATACACACGTGCCTACACACCCATATACCCACATATTCATGCACATGTGTTGTGTATATAGATAATGCATGAATATACATATCTGAAATGTGGATTTCTAGAACTCCAAGATTCTCAGAATAGGGTTTCTTTAATTTTTATATCATATATATTTTTGGCAGGATTAAAGCCTATGGGCTCTTCAGAATATAGTTTTGCTGCATATTCATAATTGAAAGAAATGTTTAACCCTTGATAGAGATGGTGAAAATATAAAAGTATTTTTTTTCCTCATCTAAGTTCTAGGATGCTCTCAATTCTATTCATAGATAACTTGGAATTCTGTGGAAATATATTTAAGACCCCTATTTTAGAAAAAAAAAATTTTTAAATTAAGTATTGAGAACACTTTCTTCTTTCTCATTTCACTTCAGTAAAATAGTAGCAGCAATCAAGGCAATTCTAACTTAGAAAGGAACTAAACAAATTGAATCAAATAGAGTTGGATTTGTCTATCATTTTATTTATTTCCCATTAACTTTTGCCTCATTTTTTGTCTCTGTCTCTCTCATCTACATTTACATATCTGTCTGTCTATCTGTCTACAATTGTTTTAGTTTGTTTTTTTTTCACTTTTTTTTTATTCATTGTTTGTTTTTTTCAAAATTTTCTTTAAGGAAGTAACAAAAAATAAACCATTCCTGAATTCTGAAATACAACAATATGAATGAAGCAAAATATGTCATGTCATAATCTCTTTGACATCTAAGAATACATAGCTTTTCATCTTTCTATTTTTAGCTCCTTGAAAACAGTTTTGCACACCTTATCTGTAATAAACACATACAGACTTGCACGTTTGTATTTGTGTATATATATACAAATATATAAACTGATTCACATTGTCTATCATGTTCTTCTCTACCTCTTGCCCTCTTTTTACATGAGTCACAATTGTTTAAAAGTAATGTCAAAAGCCATTTAAAAATGAGTGCAAAAGAAAGAAATAGGATGTGAGAATAGCATATAATCTAGAGCAGTGTGGAAATAGAAAGGGGTTACTTTTTCCTTTTCTTTTTATTGATGACTTTTCTTGTTGTCATAATGATTTTTAATTTTAGATTCCTCCTCTATTCAGTAAACTATGCCTACTTAACAAACTTTCTATGGCTTGAGGGACAATTTAACTAAGTAGTTCAGAGGCCAACTTTTGAAATCAGGAAGAATTAATTTCAAGTTTTCCCTAGGATGTTAACTTGCCACATGTATAACTTTTAAATTCTCAGTGCCCCAGGCAGTATTGTGAATCTAAAAATTACTGAGTAGGTATTGACCTAAGTAGAGGGAATTTCCTCACCTAGGAGTTCCTTATCATGAAAACACAGATGCTCTTTCTATACCAATAGTACATATGCGTAATATTTACCATTTTTCTTCTGAGAATTTTCACCTACATTTAGACATGAATTTATTCAGAAATACAGATTAAATGATTAGAAAGTGTACTGCCCTGTACTGGGAGCTGGATATAATCTTATTTCATTCTTAAAACCTGATTAAGGTAGGCCTTTTTATCCCCATAATATAGAAATAAAAAACAAGAATTTTATAAAGCTAAGGTAATTCAGGGAAGCCCAAAATCTAGTAAGGACAGAACTCATGCTCTCCATCTGAAAACAGAAAAGGTGTCTACCTATGTGATCTGATTTGAGAGATTCAAGAACAGCAACCACTCAGAAAAAAGAAAAACAAGTAAAAACATTCCTTTGTCTTTTCTTTATTGCTTAAAATTAGTTTTAAAAGGTGCAAAGGCTTTTTATTTCCCAATTGGAATTAAACCTGAACTCACTTATGCTCATCTGAAAATATAAATGTGTGTCATTACATATACTTTTCTAAATGCAGATTCTCATAGCAAGAACTTATGAAAGAATGAGGGCACTGAGCATCTAAAAGGGGAAGAATGAGAAAGTTTCATCTCTAAGAAGGAAATAAGCAAATGAACTACAAAGATAAAAACTTCACTCCTACACCATTTACCTTACAGAGACCTTTAGAGACAGGCTAGAGAATCCAGGTCTTCATACTCCTCTTTGAAAATTTTTCCACTTGCTATACTGAAGTGTTCTTTGGTCTAGTAACCTCTGAACAATTTTAGACTAATACTGATTCTAAATAGTGCCTTCTGTACAATCTAGGTCAGCTTCCATTGAAAACAAAACAAAACATAAAGGCAATCACTGGGTTAATTCAAGGAAGGAAAGGGAAAAAAAAAACAACACCTGTTATTGCCTGAATTACCTAGATAACAGAACAAAACATTGGCTTTTCTGGCCTGATTTACCTGGATAGCTGGCTTAATGTTGTACTTAGCTTTGCCTGGGGAGATATCCTTAAAGCAAAGAAAACTATTGGCTGAAGCATATAATAGTTTCTCTCTATCTCTGACCACCAGATGGCAGAAATAACAATGTACAAAATCATCTCTTTATTTGGTATGTAAAAGGAGAGATTTTTGACAAAATCTTTTTTTTCCAATTAACTTCAACAGCAGTCATTACTGTTTCTTTCTTCCTTTCGTTGTTTCTTTCTCTTTCCTTCTTTTTTTTTTCATTCTCCCTCTACTCTCTCTCCCCTCTCCATCCACCTTTACTCCCTTCCATCTTTTTTTCCTTCCTGCCATCTCTCTCTTTTTTTTTTCTTTCCTTCCTTTATTTCATTTCTTCCTTTTCTTTTTTTCTTTCTTTTAAAAGCATTGACTGTTGTGATGCTGGAATTTGAAAGGAGTACAGCAACAAGTGAGCTGTGGAAATTTTGAATTATGGCAAAAGGAGGTGTTGTAAATTACTATGAACAATGAACAAGGAGAATACGCTTTACCTTCATTAAGTAAATCCCTGATTATGCTAATATTTTCTCAAGATATTTTCTTCTATCCAGAAAAAAAAATCATAATATACCCAGATTGTGCTTTTCTTTTTCTTGCTCCCCCTTACTCCCTTCCCTAGTATTAAATCCCACTTGTGTCGCACAGCTCTTCCTCTTTAGCATCCATCCCTCCTCTCTTTGAATCCCTTCCCCTTTCTTGTACCCTCCCTTTATTATTCTTTTTCCTTTCCCCCTTTCCTCTCCCACTTTTTAATGAAATAAGAGAAAATTCTCTGTAAAATAAATATGTCAATTATTTTCTCTTTGAGCCAACTTTGATGAAAGTAAGATTCACACAGTGTTCCTCCACCTCGCTAAGTTCCCCCAGATATGATAAGTTTCCTTTGTCTCATCGTGAGATATAGTTTCCCTATTTTTATCTCCCTTTTTCCCTTTTTCTGACACTATCCCCTTTCCATTTCTACTTCCCTTTTTTTTATGTTATATCAGTACAATCAAATTATATATGTGATTTTTATGTATATCCACAACAGAAATATAGTTCTCAAGAGTTCCTTTTACCTTTTTCTGGTTGTTTTGAGTCCTATGGTTGGAGATCATATTTTTTGTTTAAATCTGTTTTTTTTTTCCTTAGAAACAAATAGAATTCCTCTGTTTCATTAAATGTCCATCTTCTTCCTTGGGAAAAAATGCTCAGCTTGGCTGGGTAGTTTATTGCATTCCAAGTTCTTTTGCCTTTCAGAATATCAGATTCCAGGCCCTTTGATCCTTTAATGTTGAGGCAGCCAGATCTTGAGTGACCCTTATTATGTCACCTCAGTATTTGAATTGTTTTTTCCTGGCTGCTTGTAATATTTTTTTCCTTAGTCTCATAGTTCTGGAATTTGGCCACAATATTCCTTGGAGTTGTTATTTTAGGGTCTTTTTCAGAAGGTTCAATGAATTCTTTCAATGCCTATTTTATCTTCTGGTTTTATTAATTCTGGGCAGTTCTCTTTGATGATTTCCTGTAAAATAGTATCCAGGCTCTTTTTTTTCATCATGATTTTCAGGTAGTCCAATGATCCTCAGGTTATCTCTCCTAGATCTATTTTCCAGGTCTGTTGTTTTTCCAAGTAAATATTTGACTTTTTTTTCTAATCTTTCACTTTTTTGGTTTTGCTTAACTGATTCTGGATGTCTCAATGAATCAGTCATTTCTATTTGTTCAGTTCTGATTTTCAGTGAGTTATTTTTTTCATTAGCTTTTTTTTACTTCTTTTTGTATATGTCCAATTGAGTTTTTAAATGAGTTGTTTTGCTTTATGGAATTTTTTTTCCATTTCACTATTTTTTTTTAGTTAGTTATTTTCTTTTTCCAGTTCACAAAGGCTACTTTCCTGGGAGTTCTTTAGCTTTTCCAATTCATAAATTCTGTTTCCCTTCACTTCTTGAGAGTTTTTTACCTTTTTCCAATTCACATTTCAGGAAATTGTTACTCTCTTGCATAGCTTCTCTTTCCTTTTCCCCCATTTTCCTTCAAGTTCTCTTTTAATGTTTTTAATAGTCTCTTCTAGGAGAATCTTTTGTGTTGGGGACCAACAATTGTCTGGAGACTGTCTGCTATTAGTCTCCTGGGAGTTGAAAACTTGTTCTTTTTCTGTATAGAAGCTATCAATAATCCTTTTGATTTTTTTTTACTCATTTTGTTAAAGCCTGTAGGGTCTGCTTTCAGGGCCAGGAGGTTACCAGCTTCCTCTGCAGAGGTAGGATAAGTGTATGGATGGGTAGCTGTCCTGCCAACAGGCTACAAAAAGCAGTGAAGTATGGGAGTGCTCTGGGAAAGAGTTTACCCTGAAGTAACTTCAGGCCTGCACTGTGAACTTCAGAAGTGCCCTGCAAAGAACTCCACTGTGTGAGTTAAGGACTGCCCTGGGGCTAGAAGCTGGGCAGTGAAAGTATCAGTACCTCAGGCCAAAGCCCACCATGGAGGTGTGGGTATTAGTGGCTGAGCAGTGAATAGTCCTGCAGGGAACAGAACTGTCCCTGCCTAAGGAAGCACAGTTTTCTGCAACAGTTCTATTGCCCCAGGCCGAGCCCCTCACTTTGCAAATTAGAGGCTGCCCCAGCTGTACCCCCCTGTTGTACAGATTTGTAAATTCCCCCACAAAAGCGCTGTACTGCAGGATGTGGTTGCAGGGCTGTGTTATGGTCTGAGCTGAATCACTTCTAAAATGATATTATAAAGCAGCAGTTACCAAAACCATTTGGTATTGGCTAAGAAATAGATTAGTTGATCAATGGAATAGGTTAGGTTCAAAGGACAAAACAGCCAATAATTTAATAATCTAGTCTTTGACAAACCCAAAGACCCCAGTTTTGGGGATAAGAACTCACTATTTACAAAAATTGCTGGGAAAATTGGAAATTAGTATGGCAGAAACTAGGCATTGACCCACACTTAACACTGT
Source organism: Antechinus flavipes (assembly GCF_016432865.1). NCBI lineage: Eukaryota > Metazoa > Chordata > Mammalia > Dasyuromorphia > Dasyuridae > Antechinus > Antechinus flavipes. Next base: position 556,591,497 of record NC_067398.1, on the reverse strand, counting down.
ACACCAAGATAAGATCAAAATGGGTTCGTGACCTAGGCATAAAGAATGAAATTACAAATAAATTGGAAGAACATAGAATAGTTTACCTCTCATACCTGTGGAAAAGGAAGGAATTTATGACCAAAGAAGAACTAGAGATCGTTATTTATTAGAATTCTTACAATGTGATAAGTCAGTTGCCTATTTTAGCATGGTATTTAGCAAATTCTCTAGCTCACTAATGTATTTAAGTACTCGTTGAAGTTCACACTTTTGGGAGATTCACAAGTCAGTATTCAATATGAGATTCACAACTCAGAAACCCACAATCCCACTCTCTTGGAGGAAGAGTCAACCTTTTACACTGAGCATAAAAAGAGCTTCAGTGAGCCAGTCAGGATCAGTTCAGAAGAAGCCACATGTGGGAGTTGAGCTAGAGCCAGAAGTTACTTCGGAAGATTGAAAGCCACGAGTCAGAGTTGAGGCAGAGGCAGAAGCAAAAGACAAGCTGCAAGAGCTCTTGGAATCAAGAAAGGAGAAAATAAATGTTTGGATTTTATCAGCTGGCTGTATTTGAAGTGATTATTACTTGGAACTGAAACTAAAACTGCCTCCAGAAAACTTCCCCAAGAAACCTGCTCCCAGAGAGAACCATTATATATTGGAAAAAAGATGAAAAACACCACAGTTATTGATCACAAAATAGAAAATTTTGATTATATCAAATTGAAAAGTTTTTGTACAAACAAAACTAATGCAGACAAGATTAGAAGGGAAGCAATAAATTGGGAAAACATTTTTACAATCAAAGGTTCTGATAAAGGCCTCATTTCCAAAATATATAGAGAATTGACTCTAATTTATAAGGAATCAGGCCATTCTCCAATTGATAAATGGTCAAAGGATATGAACAGACAATTCTCAGATGAAGAAATTGAAATTATTTCTAGCCATATGAAAAGATGCTCTAAATCATTATTAATCAGAGAAATACAAATTAAGACAACTCTGAGATACCACAACATATCTGTCAGATTGGCTAGAATGACAGGGAAAGATAATATTGAATATTGGAGAGGATGTGGGAAAACAGGGACAATAATACATTGTTGGTGGAGTTGTGAATACATCCAGCCATTCTGGAGAGCAATTTGGAACTATGCTCAAAAAGTTATCAAACTGTGCCTCCCTTTGATCCAGCAGTGTTTCTACTGGGCTTATATCCCAAAGAAATCTTAAAGAAGTGGAAGGGACATGTATGCACATTAATGTTTGTGGCAGGTCTTTTTGTAGTGGCCAGAAAGTGGAAACTGAGTAGATGCCGATCAATTCGAGAATGGCTGAATAAATTGTGGCATATGAATATTATGGAATATTATTGTTCAATAAGAAATGACCAGCAGGATGATTTCAGAAAGGCCTGAAGGGACTTACCTGAACTGATGCTGAGTGAAATGAGTAGGACCAGGAGATTATTATATACTTCAACAACAATACTATATGATGATCAATTCTGATGGACGTGGCCATCTCTAGCAATAAGATGAACCAAATCACTTCCAATAGAGCAGTAATGAATTGAACTATACCCAGCAAAAGAACTCTGGGAGATGACTATGAACCCTATATTTTTGCTTGCCTACATTTCTGATTTCCTTCACAGGCTAATAATACACTAGTTCAAAATCCATTTCTTTTTGTACAGCAAAATAACTGTTAAGACAGGTATACTTATATTGTATTTAATTTATACTGTAATGTATTTAACATGTATTGGTCAACTTGCCATTGGAGGGAGGGGATTGGGGGAAAGAGGAGAAAAATTGGAAAAAAAAAAGGTTTGGCACTTTTCAATGCTGTAAAATTACCCATGCATATAACTTGTAAATAAAAAGCTATAACAAAAAAAATGCTCTTATTGTATATACTGTTCTCTTTATTCTGCTCATTTTGCTCTTCATTTTCTTGCAAGTCTTCCAATGATTTCCTTAAATCATTAAGCTCTTTTTAAAAATAATTAATCCCTATATATTTCTTATAGCACAAAGGTATTTTATTATAATCATATACAGTGAGTTGCACAGTGCTTACTCAGTTGATGAGTATTATGGAGAGCTTTTAATGCAAGATTTAAGAGTTTCAGTTTTCTCTAGTAAGCAGCAGAAAATGTTCCATAGCAGTATCACATAATTAGACCAAGGGTTTTTTATTTTGTCCATTTTTCATTGGTTTACGGAGCTCATGGGATAAATCCCCTAGTCTCATTAGAAGTCAACAACTTTATGTAACTTATTGATATATAGAGTTAGTAGAAACACTGAATATTTTCATGATTTACTCAGGATTGTGAATCCAATGTGTTTTATAATTTGGGTTTTAGCAGAGATCATCCTAACTTGGAAGTTGATGTTGGAACCATACCATACCTTTTATTGTTCTTCACGTAAGAAAATTTAATCTGGACACATTATAAGAAGTAAATTGGAGAGAAAAGGACAGAGGAAATATTTTACTCTAAAATATTTGTAATTATTTTATAATTTGTGATTTATATTTTTATATTTAGAGTTTTCTTAATTATAGAAACAATAAAATTCTATTAGAATTTTACATAATTTGAATTTGAATTTCAAGTTTTTAATGGGTAAAAGTTATCACAGTGTTTATTGTAAGCCTTAATGAATTGAGATAAATGAATATTATACATGATATAATTAATTGCTCTTGTGTTTCATAACCCGATTTTTTTAAATTTGAGGTTCACAGAACAAAAATATTGGGAACCACTAATCTGATGGGATATAATGGCTTTATTATTGAATTCATGACATCAGACTCAAAAAGACTTTTCAAAATTTCATTTTCCATATACTTATATATAATATTTGATTGTTTGGCAATTTCTAGAATTTGTATTATATATAGCTTTCATTTCTTCTAATCTGGGTTTGGGAGCAAATTTATCTCTTGTGATCATCTTTCATTGAACTGCAATACAGTATCAGGTAAGATAGAGCATAAGTTGTCATTAAGAAAAAGCCCATGATAATTTTGCCTGTTTCCATTTATTTAATCATGAAATAGTCTTGGCAAATAATAAAAACATTCATGTTCAGTCTATTTTATGTTCATGCTTGGTTCATCTAGTTCAGTGGTCAAATACTTCTTCACAGGGGCATTGACAGCAAGTAGAATATTGGTAAGTTCTGATTTGTTTTGACATTTCTTACATTCTTGTGAAGACTCTAAGTCTTCCATCTAATGTTGATTATAATAATAAAGTGAAATAGAGACAGCCCATAATCCTATGTTTATATTTTCTAAATTCCTAGTAGAAAATGCATCAATTTACACAGGGTGAAACCACAGCTCAATTGCCCCATATTTCCTAGTTCCTGATATGCCTTTATAGATATGGTGCAGCCTCAGGGCACATGCAGAACCTTGCTATATTTCATCATGGCTTGAATTCCTTTTCTTTTCTCCCTAACTCCCTTCCCTGAGTTTTTTTTTTTTAATAGCTTTTTATTTACAAGATATATGCATGGATAATTTTTCAGCATTGGCCCTTGCAAAACCTTCTGTTCCATCATTTCCCCTCCTTCTCCCCACCCCCTCTGCTAGATGGCAGGTAGACTCATACATGTTAAATATGTTAAAGTATATGTTAAATACAATATATGTTTACATAGCCATACATTTATTGTATGGCTGCACAAGAAAAATTGGACTTAAGACATAAGGTAAAAATAACCTGAGAATGAAATCAAAAATGCAAGCAGACAAAAACAGAGGGAGTAGAAATGCTATGTTGTGGTTCATACTCATTTCCCATAGTTCTTTCACTGAGTGTAGCTGGTTCTTTTCATTATTGAACAAATGGAACTGATTTGGTTCATCTCATTATTGAAGAGAGCCATGTCCATCAGAATTGATCATCATATAATATTGTAGTTGAAGTACATAATGATCTCCTGGTCCCGCTCATTTCACTCAGCATCAGTTCATGCAAGTCTCCCCAGCCCTTTCTGAAATCATCCTGCTGGTCATTTCTTACATAACAATAATATTCCATAACATTCATATACCACAACTTATTCAGCCATTCTCCAATTGATGGGCATCCATTCAATTTCCAGTTTCTAGTCACTACAAAAATGGCTGCCACAAACATTTTTGCACATGTGGGTCCCTTTCCCTCCTTTCAGATCTCTTGGGGATATAAGCCCAGTAGAAACACTGCTGGGTCAAAGGGTATGCATAGTTTGATAACTTTTTGAGCATAGTTCCAAACTGTTCTCCAGAATGGTTGGCAGGTTCACCAACCATGTATCAGTGTTCCAGGTTTCCCACATCCATTCCAACATTCATCATTATCTTTTCTTGTCATCTAAGCCAATCTGAGAGGTGTATAGTGGTATCTCAGAGCTGTCTTAATTTGCATTTCTCTGATCAATAATGATTTAGAGCACCTTTTCATATGACTAGAAATAGTTTCAATTTCTTCATCTGAAAATTGTCTGTTCATATTCTTTGACCATTGACTCTCTAGTGTTTTTAATAGAAATAGGTGTTGGATTTTATCAAATGCATTTTTCTGCATCTTTTTTGTTAATTTGGTTATTGATGTAGTCAATTATGCTAATAGTTTTCTTGAACCAGCCCTGCATTCCTGGTATAAATCCTACTTGGTCATGGTGTATTATCTGAGGTATGATTTTCTGTAATCTCTTTGCTAATATTTTATTTAAAATTTTTGCATCAAATATTCAGTAGGGAGATTGAACTATAATTTTCTTTCTTGGTTTCCATTCTATCTGGTTTAGGTGTCAATACCATGTCTGTGTCATAAAAGGAATTTAGTAGAAGTCCTTTGTTCCCTATATTTTCAAGTACTTTATATAGTGTTGGAGTTAGTTGTTCTTTAAATTGATAAATTTTTGGTGAAATTCATATGTAAATCCATCTGGTCTTGGGGGTTTTTTCTTAGGGAATTGACCAATTATTCTATTTCTTTTTCAAAAATGGGACTATTTAGTAATTTATTTCCTCTTCTGTTAATCTGGGCAATCTATATTTTTGTAGGTATTCCTCCATTTCACTTAGGTTGTCAAATTTATTAGCATAATGTTGGGGAAAGTAACTCCTAATAATTGCTCTAATTTCCTCTTCATTGGTGGAAAGTTCTCCCTTTTCATTTTTAAGACTAACAATTTGATATCCCTCTGTCCTTTTTCTAATCAAATTAACTAAACTATTTTGTTGTTTTTTTCATAAAACCAACTCTTAATTTCATTTATGAATTTAATAGTTTTTTTTTTTTTTTTACTTTCAATTTTAATCTCACCTTATATTTTTAGAATTTCAAGTTTGGTTTTTTGGGATTATTTAATGTGCTCTTTTACTAGCCATTTTAATAGGTATTTTACATTTTCTTCTATTTTTTTTTTCATTTTTTAGATCATTGATCTTCTCTACAAAAAGAAATAGACATTATTACTGCATTGGCTGCATCCTACAAATTTTGGTATGTTATTTCATTATTGTTGTTCTCTTGGATGGAATTATTGGTTTTGTCTATGATTTGCTGTTTCACTCATTCATTCTTTATGATAAGATTATTTACTTTCCAATTACTTTTTGGTCTATTTTCCCCTGGCCTTTTATTGAATGTAATTTTTATTGCATCATGATGTGAAAAATGCATTTATTATTTCTGCCTTTCTGCATTTGATTTTAAGGTCTTTATGTCATAATATATGATCAGTTATTGTACAGATTCCATGAACTGCTGAGAAGAAATTCTACTCCTTTCTGTCTCCATTCAATTTTCTCCAAAGATCTATCATACTTAACTTTTCTAGTCTTCTGTTTACCTCTTTAACTTCCATAACTTCTTTGTTACTTATTTTGTGGTTTGATTTACCTAGTTCTGAGAGAACAAGGTTGAGATCCCCTACTAGTACAGTTTTGCTATCTATTTCTTCTTGTAGCTCTCTTAACTTCTTTAAAAATTTAGATGTCATGCCACTTGGTGCATACATGTTTAGTATTGGTATTGCTTCATTATCTATAGTACCTTTAGCAAAATAAAGTTTCCTCCCTTATCTCTTTTAATTAGATTAATTTTTACTTTTGCTTGATCTGAGATCAGCTCTTTTTTTTAATTTCTTTTTTTTTTTACTTCAACTGAAGCATACTAGATCTTACTCCAGCCTTTTACCTTAACTCTCTATATATCACTCTGCTTTAAATGCGTTTTCTTGTAAACAAGTATAGTAGGATTCTGACTTTTAATCCAACCTTGCTGTCTACTTTGCTGTATGGGAGATTTCACCCCATTCACATTTTTGGTTAAAACTACTAATTCTGTATTTCCTGTCATCTTATTAACCCCAAATTACACTTTTCTCTTTCCTTTTCCTATTTCCCTCCTCCCCAGTATTTTACTTATGAGCACCACTTGCCTCAAGCAGCTCTCTTCCTTTAGAGTACTTCTCCCTTTCATATACCTTTCTCTTGCTATTTCTGTTTTACTTTCTATTTAGCCTACTCCTTCCCTCTTTGCCTTTCCCCTCCCACTTTTCTATAAGATGAGAGAAGTTTTTCTATGAAATTTCATATGTCTAATATTTTCCCTTTGAGCCAAATCTGATGAGAGTAAGATTAATACAATGTTTACCACTCTCTCTTCTTTCCCTCAATTATGATAGGTTTTCTTTGCCTCTTCATGAGATATAATTTCTTTCATTTTACCTCCACTTTCCCCTTTTTCTGGTAAAATCTCCTTTCCACCTCTAGATTCTTTTTTGATATTATAATAGTAAAATCTAATTATACATACACTTTCTATCTATAACCTTAACAGAAATATAGTTCTCAAGAGTTCTTTTCTTTATACTTTTTTATGCTTCTCTTGAGTTCTATATTTAGAGGTCAAATTTTTTGTTTAGCTCTGGTCTTTTAAACAGAAATGAATTGAAGTCACCTGTTTTGTTGAATATCCACTTTCTTCCCTGAAAGAAAATGCTCAGTTTATTGAGGTAGTTTATTTTTGGCTGTATTCCAACTTCCTTTGCTTTTCAGAATATAAGATTCCAGGCCCTTCAATACTTTAAGATGGGAGCTACTACGTCCTAGTTAATTCTTATTGTGGCTCCTCAATATTTGGATTTTTTTTTCTTTTTTTCTGGCTTCTTGTAATATTTTTTTTTTCCTTGGTCTGATAATTCTGAAATTTAGGCATGATGTTCCTTGGAGTTTTAATTTTGGAGTTTCTTTTAGTAGGTGTTCAGTGAATTCTTTCAATGTTTCTGATTCTATGGCATCTGGGTACTTCTCTTTGATGATTTCCTGAAAAATAGTGTTTAGACTCTTGTTTTCAACATGGCTTTCAGGAAGTCCAATTATCCTTAGATTGTCTCTCCTAAATCTATTTTCCAGGTCAGTTGTTTTCTTCTATTTTCTTCTATTTTTTTTTCATTGTTTTTGGTTTTGCTTGACTGATTCTTGATGTCTCATTGAATCATTTATTTCCTTTAGTTCAGTTCTGATTTTTAATGTATTATTTTCTTCATTTACTTGTTTTAGTTCTTTTTGTATTTGTCCAATTGAATTTTTAAGTGAGTTGCTTTGTTTTTTTGTTTTTTTTTTCCATTTCACAAATTCTGTTTTTTTAAGGAATTATTTTCTTTGTCCATTTCACAAGTTCTATTTTTCAGGGGATTGTTTTCTTTTTCCATTTCACAAATTCTGTTTTTAGGGAGTTGTTTTCTTTTTCCAGTTTGTCAAATCTATTTTTGAGGAGTTATATGCTTTTTCCATTTCACTATTTTGTAGTGAATTTTCTTTAGATAATTTCTGTGTTGCCTTTTCCAAACTCTCTAGTAAAGTTCTCATTTCCTTTCTCCTTTTTCTCCTAGCTCTCTTTTAGGAGTTTTATAGTTTCTTTTGGGACAACTTTGTGTAATGGGAACAATTTATATCATTGTTTGGGACTTCATTGTCTCCAGATGAAGCCCCAAACAATGATATAAATTGTTCTCTTTCACCATAAAAACTATCTATCGTCAGTGATCTTTTTGCTTTTTTGCTCATTATTTTAAAAAGTTGACATCTGTAAGGGAGGTTATACAAGCTTCTCTGCAAGTTGCAGTACCTTCCTCTAAAAGCAACATTGGTTGTGCTGAATTAGTGCTGACTCCCTGCTGGTGCTGGATGGGCATGGCCAGGTCCTGTGAGATTCTAGCATTTCAGGGCTCATTATTTACCATTTTTGTTTCTGTTGGATGTTTTATAACTTCTCTGCCAATCTACTGACTTGTAGCCAGGTCAGAATAGTTAACATTGCTGTAGATTTTGCTATATAAATTCTCTATGTACAATTGCCCCAGGACTCTGTACTTCCTGTACTCAGTGACTATGTTCAGCCCTGCTTGCGCTTGACCCATCTCCTTGCCCAGATGAAACAGACCTTTTCCGGCTATCTTCAAAATTATCTTCTGCTTGTAATTTTTATACTCCCAGTATTTGTGGATTCTGCCAATCCAAAGCTAATTCAGAGGCTGGATTTGGTTATTATTTTGAGGGTAGTGGGAGAAGATCAGAAAGAAATATATGTCCTCTTCACTATCTTGGCTCTGCTCCTCCACATTATACATTTCAATGTCTTTTTGTTTATTGGAAACTAATAAAAGGAATGCTTTTACATTGGAAAAATTATCTAGTCTGAATGCAAATTGAAATTTTGCTTTAGTTAAAACCAAAGATTTTTTTTTTAAAAGTTCTTTTTATTTATGTATTTTTTTTAATTTGGAATCAGGTGTAATGGAGAGGAAAATGCTTTTTTTTTTTTTTCTCATAGTCTCACAGAATTGGATCCATTGATGGCAAGTGTTACCTGATATATTTTTGACTCCCATAATACCATCCTTGCAGAAAAGGAACTTAGTGGAGTAGTTCAAGGTATAGGGATTATGACAAAAGCAGTAGCAGAAACAGAAACAGCAAATCTGGTTTATGCTTTAAAGTTGAGAAATCATTTTATACATACAAATTTAAGGAAAATAATACAAGTATTAGCATCACTTGAAAAAAAATTGAGATCCAGAAAGGTTATGTGATTTTATTCAAATATTTTAGCTAATTTAGGTTACTTGGTAAGATCCACTGAACAATGAAAGCTCTTGGATTATTTTTTTCCCTGCATTATCACTCACTTGCAGTATGATCTTGAATATAGTTACTTCTTTTGTTATTCTTATTTTCCCTAATTACATTTTTGGTTCACACATGTATATTAATTTTGTTAAAACATATTTTCTTATGAATCATATTGGGAGAGAAAAATCAGCACATAAGGGAAAAACCACAAGGAAAAAAAAAAACACAGAAGAAAGAAAAAAAGGGAACATAGCATATGATGATTTACATTCAGTCTTTATAGTTTTTTCTCTGAACTATGGCATTTTCCATCTAAAATTTATTGTGATTGCCTTGGATCACTGAACCACTGAGAAGAAGCAAGTCTATTATAGTTGATCATAGCATAATCTTGCTGTTGCAATGTACAATATTTTCCTTCTTCTGCTTATTTCACTCCTCATCAGTTCATACCAATCTTTCTAGGCCTTTTAAAAATCAGTCTATTCATTATTTTTAATAAAACAAAAAAAACAATACTTTCAGGTACCAAATGAAATAATATATCATAATTTATTCAGCCACATGCCATAACTTATTACATCATTCCTCAACTTATAGGCATCTATTCATTTTCCAATTCTTTGTCACCACAAAAAGTTACTATAAACATTTTTGCACATGTGGTCTTATTCCCTCTTTTATTATTTTTTTGCTATACAAACCTAATATTGACACTGTTGGATCAAAGGGTATGTATAATTTTTATATCCCTTTAGACATAGTTCTAAATTGCTTTCCATAATGGTTGGATCATTTCACAATTTAACTAACAATGCATTAGTGTCTGTCTAGTTTTCTCACATTCTCTTAGCCAATTTGATAGGTGTGTAGTGGTACCTCAGAGCTGTTTTAATTTGTGTTTCTCAAATCAGTAGTGAATTAGAGCATTTTCCATATTATAATAATATATGGGTTTAATTTCTGGATCTGAAAATTATCTGTTCATATCCTTTAAATTTAAATATTCATCAAATAGGGAATGAATTGTTGCATTACAAATTTGATTCAATTCTTTTTATATTTTAGAAATGAGGCTTTTATAAGAAACACTGGCTATAAAATTTTTCCCACAGCTTTCTGCTTCCCTTCTATTTTTGGTTATATTGGTCTTATTTGTGTAAAAAAATAATTTTATGTAATCAAAGTAATCCAGTTTGCTTTTTACAATGTTATCCACTTTTTTGGTCTTAAATTCTTTCCTTCTACAAAGATCTGAGAGGTAAATTAGTCCTTGTTTTCCTATTCCTATATCCTATAGGAATCATAGTGCATTCCTATAAACTATCCTACGTTTATAGTATAAGTATCAACTTTTGTACCTAATTCATGTACCCCCTTTGACCTTTTTTGGTATGAGGGAATATAGTCACTTCTTAAGCATTGCTGAGCTATGCTACTCTTGTTCTGTCTCTTTTTTTTTCTTTCTCCCAAACTTTGACTATAATTCATAAAATCTTATGCTCTAATGGGTGAGCTTTCACCTTATCTTAGCCTTTGCTGCAGACCATGTTATGCATGTGTATGACTTTTTTCCCCTAACTTTAGCTTTCCTATATTTTTTTTTCTTCTCTCATTAAGATGTGAACTCCTTGAAGACAAGAGATGTCCTTGCTTGTGTATATTTGTTTCCATACAACTGAGTATAGTGCCTGGCACAAAACAAGAATTTAATAATGCTCATTCATGCAAGTAATAAATCCATTTTCACATTAGTGTCAACATCCTTTCCATCAGGAAAAATTGGAATCTCTCAATACATTCTTATCCTATGTCTTTAGGATGCTTTCCCATCAATCCTCCATAAAGAATTCACCTGTTACACATTCATTAGTACTGGACCAAAAAAATGTTATCGAGTCCAAGACCCACTCATTCCAATTCCCTGCATGAGATGATTTAAAATATTGGAGTGAGTCCTGGATCAGTGATTAAATTACTGCTCTTATGTTGTTGTTATTTTATGTTTTGTTGTAAGAACATTTTCTTAGCCAAAAATAAAATATTTTTCATTAATACAAATTACAGGAAAAGGCAGCAGTGTTCAATTGAGCATTCAATGAGGCTAATGATGTCAGGGTGAGTAATTCAAATGTGCCTGACCCATAGACAACCAGTGTCATGCAGGACTCCAAAAATCCCTGCCTAGATGATCTAGCAATTAAAAATAACTTTTCATCTGTCTTGTTGACTCACATGTCCTCTTTCTTACCCTTTTCACTTATTGTTCAGGGACTGTTAATCAAGGAACATCACTATCTCTCCTGGAAAGGGCATGGCAATCTACTGTCCTATGCTTTTTTTTTTCATAATCCTTATGGTTCTCAGTCTTAGTTTCCCTAAATTGAAGCTCACTTCAGAGATTGGTCCTCAATTTCCCCTCATATACATCATTAACTCCATGTATACCAGGTATTTATCTCATATACCCTTTCTTTTATTATGCTTATGTAAATCCACATTTAATTGTTAGTGTATTAGCCTACATATTAGACTTTTTCCCTCCCCATGAAAATTACTTTGTATGTAGTTTGTATTTACATGTACTTTGTATATAGTTTGTATTTAATTTTTACATATATAACGTTTCCTTCAATGGAATTTAAGCTACTTTAGTCCAAGTATTGATTCATTTTCTATTTTCATATTCCCAACATTAACTTGGCATATAAAAGACTCTCAATAAATGCTTATTGAATTGAACTGAAGTATTTGCCTTTATTTTCTAAAGGGTATCATTGTAACATTTGTGATGTCCCTTTGTAATAATGCCTTACTCTCATTGTATCAATGTTTTACTTCCTTACCTGATCATATGTGAACTTTCAAATTTTTATGTATAACTTATTTTTGTTTATGTACTACATCTTAGACATAAATGCAAAAAATGACTTTCTATACCATTTCAGGTTCCTTAAATTTGGATTTTTTAAAAAGATAATGGTATTCCATTGTTTGTGGCCATATGGCATCATTGGGAGATCATTAGATCATTTTTGTTAATTATTTTCTGATTAGGATTCACTTAAAAACATCAATGAATCTATGATTTGATCAGTGCATATTCTTCTTTCACTAATATGGATGGCAACACATTCATTTTTTTTTTTATTCTTTGCTATTCTTATCCATGACCCTCCTTAAAAATTCCATTGGAGTTCTCCCTAACTCAGTAGAGAACTTTCTCTAGGCTATAGATTCTTAGTCTTCCTTTGTGTATCCCTTCACCAGTCTGGCAAGACCTACATACTCCTTCTTAGAACAATGTTTTAGATAAATAAAATACAGAGGTTTAAAAAGAAAATAAACCATATTGCAATATTTATATTGCATGTATGAATGCATCTGTTTTTCTATCTATCTATATATCTAAAAAAAAAAAATCTTCCCAGACTTCAGTTTAAGAAGCCATAGATTAATCCTTTTAATAACTTGTGGATCTTTGTACAGCAGTTAGACTAATCCTTTTTGAGCCTTCTGACTTATTTCTTGAGTGGTCAACCTGCTGTTCTTGCTCAGACATGTTCTTGATACCATCTTTTATTCCACTTAACATGTACAAGTTTCTATTGGACATCAGTTGTATTTTCCTTTGAAATATGTGCAGTGTGGGCCCTTTGATAGTCATGATATTCCATGCATTGCAGCTCTATAGAATAAACATGAGAATATTAATATAAAATACAGGAGGATGTTATTACCCTCAAAAGGTCACTGGTAAAGCATCAATAATTTAATATAAAGTCAATTGTTTGGCATTTAATGTGCTTCATAGATGCAAATGACTTTTAGATCTGTTCATCATGCCCTGATCTCTGGTCTCACATTTTTACCTTTATATTAGACATTGAGAACTGGGCATCCCATAGACACTTCAAACCCAGGACATCAAAAACTGAACTCATTACATGCCCAAACCACTCCCTTCTTATTTAGTTCACTATTATGTCAAGGGCATAACAATCTTCTCAGTCCCTCCCTCTCTTAGTTTATAAACTAGGCATCATCTCCTAATCCTCAGTATTTCTGCCCTCATCTCCATATTTTTTTTCATTCTACCTTTGTAACATCTCTCCTATGTACACCCATCTCTGCTTTCACATTGTCACTACTATTTCAAAAGCAGTCTTTGCCCTCTTTGAGTCAAGTCGCTACTTATTCCTGTCCATTCTTGACTAAGCAGCACAAGTGATCTTCCAAAGTGCAAGTCAAATCATTAATCATTCTCTACTCAATAAATCTTATTCACCTCCTATTTTCTCTATGATCATATCCATAGTTTTCTCTGGTTTGGAAAAAAAAAAAAAAAACTTCACATCCTGGGCTCTTCCTTACTGTCCAATCTTCTTACTCTCTCCTGTATGTACTAAATGACCTAGCTATATAGGCCTTTCCAATTTTCCTCTCACACAACACTGCAGTTCTTGTTTTTTCAGGGGTTTTCTTTGAAAAGATATTAGAAGAGTTGAACATTTCCTTCTCTCGTTCATTTTATAGATGATGAACTGAGGCAAATCTTTTAAAGTGACTTGCCTAGAGTCACACAGCTGGTTAGTATCTGAGGTCAGATTTGAACTCATATCCTCCTGACACTAGGGTCAGCATTCTATTTAATGTGACACCTAGCTGCCTTTTACAACTTGTCCCTTTTGTACTTTAATATTCTTCTTATGTCATTTCCCTTATAATTCTACTTTCTAGCTCCATTGGTATACTTTCTGTTCCTTGAAGAAGATGCTTACGCCCATCTATGTGCCTTTACATTGTGTGTTCCCCTCATCCCCCACCTCACTCCTCATAACTGTGTTTTAATTTCTATCATTTTATTTTCTATCATTCAGGACTCAGCTCAGAACTTATCTTTTAAATATTTATTTCTATATATTTGGATGAAGAAATGAAATTAAAATTATATATAGTCAAATCAAAATGTTTCAAACCATCAGTGATTAGAGAAATATAAATTAAACAACCTTGAGATAACATTTAACACTTTATAGATTGGGTAAAATCTCTCCAAATGTTGGAGAGAATAAGGAAAAACTGGGATATATTCAACATTGGAGTCATGTACTAATCCAACTACTTTTAGGGACCAATTCAGAATTATATCTAAAGAATTATTAAATTGCCTACTCAATTTGATCCAGGAATACCTCTCCAGGTCCTATATTTTAGGAATACCTAAAAATGATCAGGGAAAAAAGGAAAACAAAACAAAACTATATATTCTTAAATATTTATAGCTGCATTCTTTGTGATCACAAAGAACTAGAAATTGGGGGGGAATGCCCATCATTTGGAGAATGATTCAACAAGTTATGGTATATGATTGTTATGATATGCTATAAGAATGCTATAAAAATTATGATTTCTATGATCTTAGGAAAATATAGAAATACGTGCATGAAATAACAAAAAGTAAAATGAGCAGAATAAAAAAAAAGTTGTATACCATAAAAGCAATATTGTTTTAAAAACAACTTTGAATAACTCAGTCTGACTACTATAAATATCCAAATTAACTATGAAGAACTATGAAAGAAGATGCTATTTTTTCCAGAAAATGAACTGATGTATAGAATGATTTTGCACTTGCACACAAATATTTGTGCCTAGTGGTAGCTATCTCTAAGGGAAGGCTGAAAGGGAGAGAAAGGGAAAAAAAAAAAAAAAATATATATATATATATATATATATATATATATATATACACATACATATATATATATGTATGTATATGGCAATGATGAAATTTGACGCAGGGCAGGGAGTTGTGGGAACCCCCTTGTGGTTGGCTCAGGTCCTTTGTAAATGAATTTATGAACCCGAAAAATTGAACTGGCAAAAGAAGTTTATTATTAGAACTGAGAGGTCAGCTTTGGCAAAGTCCCAATAGAGAAGTAAAAATTTAGCAGAGAAATCCTGACAGAGAAGTGAATAAAGTCATGTTAGGGAAATAGGTGAGAGAGACAAAAAGGGAGAAATGCTGAAAGAGAATGTCTTTTTCAGAGGGTGGAAGTTTGCATGATAAGGGGAGAGAGCAGTTCCTTCGCATGATTAGGTCCTCTGTAAGGAATGAACCCCAAATTGCCTCATTTTATAATTAAAATTTTGGCTGGAGGCTGGGAGGAGGAGCAGTTTGAATTGGAATCAGACAGAGATTTTTGGAATTGAATAGAAATTTTCCATTTGAATGAGTGTCCCTGGACTAATCTTAAACTCAATAGAGTTGAATACAAATCCGGATCTCCAGCTTGGACTCAGTAGGAGTAGTCCTGGACTCAACTAGTCCCACCTAGATAACAGAATAAAACCACTTTATCTTGATTCCTTGGAGTGGGTCTCTCAAGGGAGAGCTTTTCTGAGGGAGTTTCTCAAGCTTCCCCCTCAAAGTTTGAGAAAAGAGAGAGAGAGAGAGAAAAAGAGAGAGAGAGAGAGAGAGAGAGAGAGAGAGAGAGAGAGAGAGAGAGAAAGAGAGAGAGAGAGAGAATTTAAGAGAGAGTTTCAGGTCCCCCTTATCAGTACATTTATTATATATTTATAAGGAATAACAAGTTGTGATAATAAATTTACAATTTCAAAAAAAATACTGTCATGAAAATGCTTGTTTAATTCTACAAATTAAAAATAAAATAAATATCAAAAATGAAAACTATAAACTGTTTTCAACAATAGAAAAGTAAAATAAAATGACCAAAAATGGAAAGCTTCTTAGTCTCATATGTTACTACTGCTTTTTGCTTCTGGTTACTGTGCATATTTCTTGTATATGTCTAATTATTTATTACTTCTTAATGGAAAAGCTATCTTGTCCCTCATTTTGTATCTTCTAGGTTACCACAATGCCTGAACACAATAAATGCTTATTTAGTATTTGTGGAATGAATGCTTGATTCACTATTTATTTCCTTATTCTCACATCTAGTTATTAAGCTTTTATACACAATGTTGATGCATGTATCTTGGTTACCCCTAATGACAAATGGAATAGGAAAAAGGGCACCATTTTTTATCAATACTGTTCTTTCTATCTGCAGAGACAATTCAGATGTATAAGCAATAAAAAGTCTTTCATTGATCATTTGTTGATTTTCAAAAGAAATGTTATTTTTAATGAGGTTTAGAGTGGTCTAAATCCCTGATTGTGCAGAGGTTAGCGGCTATTAAAGAGTTATTAAAAATCCCCTTTAAATCAGCCACAGGTTTTAGGAGTGAAAGAATTTACTCATTCTCGAATATTAGTTGCAAAATGAAAGTTTATTGTTAGATAGAAATCAGTTTAACCAGAGACTGACTTCTATAGTGGCAGATCTATGAAAAATGGAGTTTTGTACTGAGAATGCAGTTCTCAGTGGACAGAAAGTCCTGGCAGCTGAGTGAGCTACCGAGGTCTATCTGTAAAGACTTTAGTTGATGGAAGCTCATTATATTGGATATCTTAGTAGGGGTTGGGACAACCAGAGCAGATCAGAACCAGTGGGGGCTGGGTGGCTCAAGCAAGTCAGAATGGGGACTGGGACAAGCCCAGATCTCCTATTGGAATTCAAAGGGATGCTTTTTGACCAGGATTTGTAATTGAATCAAAGACTCTGGCATCCAAGAAAGACAACTTGTCTGGGGAGAATATGCCTCAGCCAGGAGGGGCTGGAAATCTGAAAGGAATCATAGATCAATAGGAAATACAGTTTCTTAAAGGGACCACAACCCACTTCATTTTGACTAATAGAGCAAAATATAGTTTATATGATCTGTTGAAACAAAGTGTCACATATTGCCATCAAGATCATATAAGATTCCTTTATTAAGTTAGATAAATGCAGAGAAAATGGTTAATGAAATTGCATATCCTTACTAAAGTGAGAAACAGTGAAACAAGTATTTCTTAAAGGTGTTTTCCACAAGTTTTTATTGTTATTTTGATTATTGACTGTTATTTTTTTCTTCTATTATACCTGGAAAATGAGGTTTTAAATGTTTGAAGGAAAAAAAAAAGTCTATCTCTTAAGATAAGTCTTCTGCCTCCTGATTATAAAAAGTTATACATCTTGTGAAAAATGGAATTCAGATCATTTTAACTAGAATTTAGTAGCTAATGAAGAATCCATAGAAATTTTGTGAGAATAGAATCATTATAAGATATATATATATATATATATATATATACATATATATATATATCTCCCACTATCCTGCTAATTTATGCTGTGCCTTTCAAAGATTTGAGATTTGCTTAACTCTTCTGAATTTCCAAACTTAAGGAAAAATGCAAAATTGACAAGAAAAGGCTTTTTCCTTTCTCTCTTTGTAGGGTGAAGAAAAAGCTAGTTATTTTCATTTTTACTGTTAGGACACAGTTGCTTTACTAAGGGCACAATTACCCATTGTCTCTGGGTCTTTTCATTACTTTGCATTACTGAAATTAGAGACAAGGACAAAGAAAAGGCCATTTCTCTCCATTAGATTAACCTTTCCTCCTTTGGTAGCTTAGGGTCAGACTGAAGCCTGCCCTCAAGGCAAAGCAGGTTCTGGGCACATAAGGTTATTTCTGTGGCAGATAAGTTAGAAAACTATCCAAGGTTTAGAATAGTGATGGCCTGAGAGAGAGGAAAAGGAGGGAAGTAAAGCCTTGAAAACTTCTAAAAGTAAATTTATCTCAGTGTCAAGTTGTCCTTCTAAAATAGTATATGTGTTCTTATGGTATAATTTTTATATAGTTATCCTAAATTGGAATCTAAATTGGAATTCAGATAGTACCAACTAACTGTCGTGTGGCCTTGGGTTGAAAAAATACATGCAAGGCACAGATGAGCTGTAATTTAAGTGTACAAATCATTTGCAATTTAGAAAATAGTCATTATGCGGACATAAGCAGCTACACCCAAAGAACGAACACTGGGAAACAAATGTGAACTATCTGCATTTTAGTTTTTCTTCCCGGGTTATTTATACCTTCTGAACCCAATTCTCCCTATGCAACAAGAGAACTGTTCGGTTCTGCAAACATATATTGTATCTAGGATATACTGCAACATATCCAACATATAAAGGACTGCTTGCCATCTAGGGGAGGGGGTGGAGGGAGGGAGTGGGAAAAAAAATCGGAAAAGAAACGAGTGCAAGGAATAACGTTGTCATTATAAAGTAATCATTAAATAAAAAAAAAAAAAGAAAATAGTCATTATGAATTGTCAAAAAAGCTCAGGCCCTTACTTGTGAATGACTTAAATGTAAAGCTCTAATGAATATGTATTCTGTCTTTTCAAAAAGGAGAATTATCAATTATTGATAGCCAAGAAAGAAAGTATTCATTATTTTTAATTAGAACTATGTGTATGCATCTACACACATACACATGCACACACATATGTATATATATTTGAAGTAGGGACATTTTCTATTATTTTATATTTGAGTTAACTAGCAAATTGGTAGTAAGTTAAGATATATAATTAATGTAACATAAGTATTACAGTTAATTATATGTTAAACAAAGTTGTTGAAAAATATTAAATTCAACTCTAATATTTCTTATTTTTGGCATCCCTGACAATGTTATTTTATTTTACTTTTTGTCAATGGAACCTATACTCTCCTACACCTATCCCTCCCCCCAAACAAACAAAAACACAGTAGCAGCAATTTAAGAATCAGATTCAGGGGAAAAAATGAAATGTGGCATATTTAAAATGAGGAAGCACAATAAAAAGTTATGAGAAAGAATATCTACATTATAAAATGTATCAAACTTTAATAATCAAATACAGTAAAAACATATAAGATATGTCCTGTGTCATGATCATTTACTAGAAAGGAATAATTTTCTTTCTTAAACTTCTATTTCTTTTTCAGCTCAACATTTTTTTTTCCATTTAGACAATTAAGGATTGATGTATAAATTCATGACAACTATAAACCTTTAACATTTTGAAATAGTTCTCTTAGGCATAGCTGGTACATTTACCAAAAAAAAAAAATTTGGTGGCTATTTATGCAAAATAAATAGATGGGACTATATGACTTGATTCTTTGTAATTTCATTTCAGTCAATGAAGGAAAATATTAGTAGAAGAAAATGTTGATTTTTTATAGTTTTGCTGAATATTCCAGTATTGGCCAGACATACATTTATGAATCTTATACAATCTCAAAGATTCAAAGTGTTTTGAATCAGCATATTAAAAGTATTAAAGGATATGAAAGAAAATCTTTGGGATAAAATAGGATATTTAGCCTGGGAAAGAAAAAGCCAAAAGACTTCTCATAGTTCATAAACAGTAGATAATGATCAGATCATTAGGGGAAAAAAAATCTATGTTCTAGAGAACATAAGAGACAAACAATGAAAACTACAGCAGGAAATATTATAGTTGTATATGAGGTTTCACCAATGGTGAAGCAGATTATCACTTGGAATTCACAAGGGTAGAGTGGAGGATGAAAAACAGCAATAACAGCAGCCAAAATTTCTCAGATTAAAGTAAAAGATTAAATATGAAGGAACTGGATTTATTCAGCTTTCATAGTGAAATGAAAGATGACTGGGCTGATGTACATACTAATATTAAAAAAGAAAAGAACAATATTCAAAACTAAAAAGAGTGTATTCTTGAAATATGGTTATAAAGTTGCTTGAGATCACATATTAATGAAAAATGATAAAAAAAAAAACAATTCTATCAAGCTATAGCTTTCATATTTGGCGCTTTAGAAAAATTAAACTTAATATTAAATTAGAGAAGTCATGGAATCATACAAGTGAAATTCCTCAAAATACCTGAAAATTGTGACACTATAAGTTTAGAACCTAATTTCCTGCCATTTGTAAACTGGACTTCCATTTCAGTCCATGTTCTCCAGAACATGTTCATATTCAGAAAACTTTCCTACTTATTTCACTATAGCCATACAAGCAGAGGAGTCTTTGGCTCTGTTGTGTGCTAGTTATGGCTTTTATTACACACTGTTACTTTTAGTCCTAATTATACCCATTTCTAGTTAGAACTGATTACTAAAACTCTTTGTGAGCAGATCTTAGTGATTAATTTTTAGAAACTCTCTTTTTAAGTTTTAGAAACCTTCACCATCTGAATGATGCTTTAAGGAGTTTAAAATGGATAATCTATTTTATCTTCTTTCATCTTTAACAAGAACCACTGAGATAGTTATTATTCCCTATATTTTGTATATAAAGAAACTGAGTATGAGAGAAGTTAAGTAGTTTGCTTCAAATTATTTCTATATTAAATATCTGAGGCAGAGATTTGAAGTCAGATATTACTATGAGTAATTACTATGTATAGCATGCTGTGGAAGTGAGAGTTTAGATAAGACATAATCTCTGCCTTCAAGAACATTACAATTGAATAAAAAGTAGATGATGTTCATGAGTGGGTATGCTAAAAAAAACAAACAAACAAAAACAAAAAACTTTTATCCATTGATGTTCACCCTTCTTTTGAAGACATTATTATTCTACCAATGACTCAGGTTAAAAACGTCAGAATTATTCTCTAATCCTAATTTATTTAAATTATTAATATAGAAAAATGACATTTACCTTCTCTTTTCCTATTTTGACTCTCAAATATGTTACCTGTGTTGCCAGAGGTAACAATAAAATCAAAAGTGGTTTCTTTTGAAATTTTTGTTTTTAATTGTTTTTTTCTTTTAAGGATAGGAGAGTGAATCTTATAAAAAAATACATAATGGGAAGGACTTTAAAACCTGGCGCCAGTTTGTTACTTACTAAACTGTATCAACAAGATCATGTCATTCCCAAGAATGTTTCTAATAAAGAAGAAATGTCAGCCCTAAGGATTTTTTATTAACTCCATTCCCCTAGCTCCCATCTCATCATGTCTTCACATTCAGCTTTTACTGACCACTTCCTCTGTTTAGTTTATTTGTATTAGAAATGAACAGACTCATTAGCTGTGCTGCTTGGTGGTCAGGCATAACTTGTAAGTTTCTAATAATGGTCAATAGTTGTATTTTCCATTGGGCAGTTGATGTTGCTTTGCTGATGGCCTCAGGACCAGATGTAATCTGAGATCACATTCTGTTTACTTCTTATTTCATTGATATGCTGACTCTTTGAAGGCAATAAGAAAGAACAACAAACACTTCAGAAAAAAAAAATACCTGTGTGTACTTCTTCTACCCAAGATAGGGCGGCAGCCCAAAATGACTCTAGCTTTCTTGCAATTATTCCAGCCTTACTCTCCCACTCCAACCTCTTTCTGTACCATTATCAGAAAAGAAAAGCAGCAAAATGCATGGGTTGCAAGATATTTTCCATCTGCTATCTGATCTTGTGTGTGTATTTAAAGATTCCAAGGAGCCTTTTTGCTAATGAATTAAATGTTAAAGAAAAAAAAAAACTAAACTAAACTAAAAATAACAAAAAACCCACATTGATATTTCTTCAGCCTAGTTAAAAGATTTCTTTAAAACATGACAATTAAACTTTTCTATAATGATCACTCCCCTATCTCCTTGTTTAAAAACAAACAAAAATCTTTTTTCTTATTCTGAATATTCAGTTCATCAATAATATGAGTAAATCAAACATTTATCAAATACCTACTATGTAGGAGCACAAATATGAAAATTGTATGTTTCTTAAGAAATTGCTATTAGAAATAGAGATAAATTACAGAAACTGGGGATTAATTATAAAAAAGAAGTGCCTTCTTAGCCACAGTGTGCATTGTACTGAGCATTGGATTTGGACTCCCAAGACTTACTTTTGAAACCACATCTCCTTATTCTCAAAATATCTTAGAGGCAGCTAGGGAGAACACTGAATACAGGGATGTATTTGGAATCAAGAACAACCAAACTCACAACTTTAATGGATTATTCACTAGCTTTGTGATTCTGTTCTAGTAATTTAATCCCTCTGAACTATGATTAATCATTTGGTAAATAATAGAGTTTGAACTGAACTAGCTGGTTTGTTGTTGTTGGATATTTGTCTTATCATGACACTCTTTTGCAGTCTGGTAGAGTCTATATAATCAAGGATTTTAAAAAGCGATAAACTAAAACACATAATATATAAAGAAAACCAATCTTTTTGAATACAAACAGCAAAATAACTTTAAAAATTAAATGCATGGATCTCAGATTAAAAATCTCTAGACTAAGTGATCTCTAAGATACTTTTATCCTCTAAATTTTTGATATTATAGTCCAATAGTTCCTCATGAAATAAAATAATTAGGACCAAAAAACTCCTGACAGTGCCCTTTTACTAATGTTTTTCCATACTTGATCGAGTTTGTTTCTAAACCTAATTATTTAAAGGCGTGAATATAAAACTATGAAATGTATTTGAACTAAGTTTTTGATAAAACTAATATACTTAGAGAAGAATTTTAATTCAAAAAGTCACCATGAGCTACTTTATACTTATTTAATTTATAACACTAATTTTCAAATTTGAATCCTCACTTTCAAAGAAATGGGGAGTTGGTAGACAAGTCCTACCCTAAACAACTCCTCATCTTTCCTTCCACCCCAAACTCTTTAACCTTTCTATAAATCAAGTTGATTTATAGCCCTAGAATGTTTTGGTTAGAAAATCATATTAACATTGCTACTTATGAAAACTCATCACATTGAGCTTTCTATTTAAAAAAAAAATCAAACTTCTCTCAAAAACAGAATTTCCTATCTTTAAGGATTTTGAAAACAACATTCAAATTCTTATCCTGGCTTAGGCAAACCCATTGAACCTCATTCCTCATTTGTAAAATTGGGCAAAATTAGTTGCATTATCTAATTGAATTGATATTGCACTTGAAGGAGATAGCATATGTAAAGGCCTTTGTAAATAACAAAACATTATGTATTTGTAAGCTATGATCAATGGAGATAATGTATATGAAGATTTGGGGGACCATAAACTGCTTCTTAACAGCTAATATTGTTCTTTTCCTTCTTTTCTTATTTGAATTCAGGAAAGTAGGGAAGGGAAAAATTATTTGTTAAATGCCTTACAAATATTATTTTACAACAATGTTATGAGATAGATGCTATTATTTGTACCATTTTATAAACAAAGGAAGGGGCCAAGCAACTTGCCAGAAGTTATATAGTTAATAAATATATGAATCTGTGTTTGACTTTGTGTCGTTCTAGTGTTCTAACTACTGCAATATAAAACATATCGTTACCCTCCTGTTATTTTTATATGTATTGTTTTGTGGATGGTTATACAAGTAGACAAAACAGATACTTTTGTTTTTTTGAATAAACATTGGAAAGTAAACAAATCTTCTTTAACATCACTGAAAACGTATCCAAGACAATGCAATGATGGGCAGGATAACAGCAACAATGACATACAATATATCTTATTTCTAAATAATTTCTATTTCTTATGACAATTCCTTATATTTTCTAAGTTTTTCATTCCATAAAACTTATAGATGGAGTATTTGGTATGTCTATTTCTATTAAAAAGGTTGTTTTTCAAAAGTAATGCAGACAAGATTAGAAGGGAAGCAATAAACTGGGAAAACATTTTTATAGTCAAAAGTTCTGATAAAGGTCTCATTTCTAAAATATATAGAGAATTGACTCAAATTTATAAGAAATCAAGCCATTCTCCAAATGATAAATGGTCAGAGGATATGAACAGACAATTTCCAGATGAAGGAATTGAAACAATTTCTAGTCATATGAAAAAGGTGCTCCAAATAATTATTGATCAGAGAAATGAAAATCAAGGCAACTCTGAGATATCACTATATACCTCTCAGGTTGTCTAAAATGAAAGGAAAAGCTAATGATGAATATTGGAATATGTGGGAAAACTGGGACATTGATATATTGTTGGTGGAATTGTGAGCGGATCCAACCATTCTGGAGAACAATTTGGAACTATGCTCAAAAAGTTATCAAACTGTGCATACCCTTTGATCCAGCAGTGATGCTACTGGGCTTATGTCCCAAAAAGAACTTAAAGAAGGGAAAGGGACCCATATGTGCAAAAATATTTGTAGCAGCCATTTTTGTGGTGGCTACAAACTGGAAATTGAATGGATGCCTATCAGTTGGAGAAAGGCTGAATAAATTGTGGTATATAAATGTTATGGAATATTATTGTTCTGTAAGAAATGACCAGCAGGATGATTTCAGAAAGTCCTGGAGAGACTTACATGAACTGATGCTAAGGGAAATGAGCAGAACCAGGAGATCATTATACAGTTTAACAGCAATATTATATAATAATCAATTCTGATGGATGTGACTCTCTTTGACAATGAGATATACAAATCAGTCCCAATTGTTCAGTAATGAAGAGAATCAGCTACACCCAGAGAAAGAACTATGGGAAATGAGTGTGGACCATACTCTTTCTGTTATTGTTTGCTAGCATTTTTGTTTTCTTTCTCAGGTTTTTTTTAACCTTTTTTTCTAGATCCAATCTTTCTTGAGCAGCAAGATAACCATAAATATGTATACATATATTGAATTTCGCATATACTTTAATATATTTAACATATTGGGCTACATACCATATAGGGGAGGGAATGGGGAAAGGAGGGAAAAAGTTGGAACAGAAGGTTTTGCAAGGGTCAATGTTGAAAAACTATCCATGCATATGTTTTATAAATAAAAAGCTATAATTAAAATAAACTTTGTTTTTAGGTTTTTATACATCAGTGTCACATTAGGGAGATAATTGGCAGCGGTTCTGCTTTAATAATACTCAGGTTCATTAAATTTGTTGTATACTCAAGGAATGTTCTGAAATCTGTGTTTTACTTAAAAGTTTTGTTATCCATTAGTTTCCTTGGAATGCCAAATGGGGTCATGAAGAGTTGAATATGACTGAAAAAATGACTGAACTACAAAAGTTTATTAAAGATAGTGAACATCTAATGTGTAACCATTCTAAAGTTCTTAATAGGAGAAGGATATAGGTCCTGATATGTAGTGTTTGTTTGTGTAAGTATGGAAGAGGCAATGGGAAGGAAGAATTAGCAATTTACAAGTTATAAGTCAGTGAGTTTGGTGTTTCATTCCGGAAGAAAATTGTTAAAGTATTTAAATAATTAAGCATATTATTAAGGGAACTGATGGTAAATATGGAAAAAAAGGAAGTGTTGATCATAGAGTCAGTATGACTCCCCCCTCCTGATTTCTGAAATAGTATTTTTTTAATTTTATGTAAAGATAGTTTTCAATATTATTTTTTTTTCCATTTTAAAATACTATTTTGTTTTTTTTTCCAATTTTATATAAAAACTATTTTTAACACTCATTTAAAAAATGAGTTTCTATTTTTTCTCTTTTCTTCCCAAAATAGTAAGCAATTTTATAGATAGAAGTTCTTTATGTACAATTATGTAAAACATAATTCCATTTTAGCCAAGTTGTAAAAGAAATAGACCAAAAAAGGGAAATTACTTATGTTTCAATCTGCATTCAAACTCTATCACTTCTTTCTCTGGATGTGAATAGCATTTTCCTTCATGAGGTCTTGGGGATTGTCATGGATCACTTTGTTTCTGAGAAGAGCTAAGTCATTCATAGTTGATTATCACACAATGTTGCTGTTGCAGTGAACAGTCTTCTCCTGGTTCTGCTCATTTCACTTCACATACAATTTCTTTTTATAATTTTTAAAAATTTTTTCCCAGTTAGATGTAAAACAATTTTTATCATGTTTTTAAAATTTTGAGTTCCTGATTATCTCTTTCTTTCTCTCCTGCATCAAGAAAGCACATTTGAAGTTATGCAAATATTTATCTAAAAGTCAAGTTGCAGAAAAAAAAAAAGTTAGGTCCTTTCCCCTCCCACCAAAAAACAACTCTCAAGAAAAATGAAGTCTTTTCTCTTTTAAGATAGATGCCTAGTATGGTATTGCTTGAGTTGATGGAGGACTTTCTAGATTTGTCTAAGAATATTTTACTCATAATTTCCCATAGAACAATAATATTCCATCAAAATGATATATCATAATTTATTCAGCCATTTCCCAATTGATGAGCATCCTCTCAATTTCCCAATTTTTTTTCCTTGAGAAAATAATTTTTTAGAAATATTTTGTTCATATAGGTCCTTTTACTTAAAAAAAAACTATAGGAATTCATGAAAGTAGTGGTATTGTTAGTTTAAAGGATATGCATGATTTTAAAGCATTTTGGGCATAGTTCATATTTTTGATCATTTACCAATTAGAATATGGCTCTTATTTTTTGTAAATTTGATTTTATAATTTTTTAAAATAAATTTGACTCCAGTTCCCTATACGTTTGAGAAATGTGACCTTTTTATCAAAGGAATTTGCTTCAAAATTCTTTTTATAATTAGTTTCTTACTGTTCTATTCTTTCTCTCCTTTCATCTTGTTTCTCCTCAAAAGTCTTTTGTTACTGACCATTCCCTCCCAAAATGCCTTTTTCTTCTATCACCCTCCTCTTTTCCTGTATCCCATTCTCTTCCTACTTTCCTATAGCGTAACACATATTTCTATATCCATATTGAATGTATATTTAATTTCCTTTTTGAGCCAGTTCTAATGAGAATAAGAATCATTCACTCGCCTAGAACTCCTCTTCTTCCACTCCATTGTAAAAACTTTATCTAGACTCTTTTATGGCAGATACTTTATGTCATTCTGCTTTTTCCTTTTCCTTTTCCCCAGTACATTCCTCTGTCACCCATTAATTATATATTTTTAGATATTATCCCATCATATACAACCCAAACCTGTGCCCTCTGTCCATATATACTCCTTTTTTTTTTTAAATTTAATTTTATTTAATAATAACTTTGTATTGACAGAATCCATGCCAGGATAATTTTTACACAGCATTATCCCTTGCAATCACTTATGTTTCATTTTTTCCCCTCCCTCCCTTCCCCCCCCAAGATGGCAAGCAGTCCTATATATGTTAAATATGTTGCAGTATATCCTAGATACAATACATATTTGCAGAACCGAACAGTTCTCCCGCTGCACAGGGAGAATTGGATTCAGAAGGTAAAAATAACTCAGGAAGAAAATCAAAAATCAAATAGTTCACATTCATTTCCCAGTGTTCCTTCTTTGGGTGTAGCTGTTTCTGTCCATCATTTATCCAATGAAACTCAGTTAAGTCTCTTTGTCAGAGAAATCCACTTCCATCAGAATACATCCTCATACAATATCGTTGTCGAAGTGTATAATGATCTCCTGGTTCTGCTCATCTCACTTAGCATCAGTCCGTGTAGGTCTCTCCAAGCCTCTCTGTATTCATCCTGCTGGTCATTCCTTACAGAGCAATAATATTCCATAACATTCATATACCACAATTTACCCAGCCATTCTCCAATTGATGGGCATCCATTCATTTTCCAGTTTCTAGCCACTACAAACAGGGCTGCTACAAACATTTTGGCACATACAGGTCCCTTTCCCTTTTTTAGTATCTCTTTGGGGTATAAGCCCAATAGAAACACTGCTGGATCAAAGGGTATGCACAGTTTGATAACTTTTTGGGCATAATTCCAGATTGCTCTCCAGAATGGCTGGATTCGTTCACAACTCCACCAACAATGCATGTGTCCCCGTTTTCCCGCATCCCCTCCAACATTCATCATTATTTTTTCCTGTCATCTTAGCCAATCTGACAGGTGTGTAGTGATATCTCAGAGTTGTCTTAATTTGCATTTCTCTGATCAATAGTGATTTGGAACACTCTTTCATATGAGTGGTAATAGTTTCAGTTTCATCCTCTGAAAATTGTCTGTTCATATCCTTTGACCATTTATCAATTGGAGAATGGCTTGATTTTTTATAAACATATATACTCCTTTTAACTGCCATAATGAGCAAGTTCTAATGAGTTACAAGCATCATCCTCCCATGTAAAAATGTAAGAAAAACCTTGTTAAGTCCCTTAAGATATTACTTTTCTGATTATCTTTTTATCCTTCTTCTGAGTCTTGTATTTGAAAATCAAATTTTCTAATCAGCTCTGGTGTTTTCATTATGAATGTTTGAAAATTATGTATTTAATTGAATTTTCATCTTTTCCCTTGAAGGATTATACTCAATTTTGCTGAATAGGTGATTCTTGATTGTAATCCTAGCTCTATAGCTCTGCAGAATATCATCTCCAATCCCTTTGGTCCTTTAATGTAGAAGGTACTGAATGTTATGTTAATCTGACTGTAACATCAGCATACTTGAATTGTTTCTTTCTGGATGTTTGTGTATTTTCTCCTTGACAAGAGAGTTTTGAAATTTGGCTATTCTATTTCAGAGCATTTTCATTTTGGGATTTTTTTTTCAAGAGGTGATTGGTAGATTCTTTAAATTTCTATTTTATCCTATGGTTCTAGAATATCAGGAGAGTTTTCCTTGATTATTTCTTCAAAGACGATATTCAAGCTCTTTTTTTGATTATAGTTTTCATATAGACCAATAATTTTTAAATTATCACTCCTGGATCTATTTCATATATATATTTCATATATATATATACATATATTCTTTTGGTTTTGCTTTATTGTTTTATGATTCCTCATGAAGCCAGTAGCTTCCATTTGGTCAATTCTAATTTTTAAGTAATTATATATATCAAAGGTACTTCCTTTCCCATTTGGTCAATTTTGTGTTTAAAGCCTTCTCCCATTAGCCTTGTGTATTTCTTTTGTGTGATTCTCAATTCTCTTCCTAATTTTTCCTCTACTTCTTTTACTTGATTTTCTAAATCTCTTATGAGCTTTTCCATGCCTGAAACAAATCCTCCATTTTTCTTGGAGGCTTTGGATGTAGGAATTTTGGCATTGTCATCTTATTCATAGCTTGTGTTTTGATCTTCCTTGTCACCTTAGTTACTTTTAAAGGTCAGAACATTTTTGCTGTTGTTGTTGTCTACTCATTTTTCTATTCTATTACTCAGCTTTTACTCTTTGTTAAAGTAGGGCTCTGTTTCCAGCATAAAGGATTCACTATCTCAAATTTTAGGGATTTTGTACACCTGTATTCAGAGATATTTCTATGGACCTGACCTTCAGCATTGTTTTCTTCTCTGGAATGGTTGGGAGTATCCCCTTCCCAACTTCCCTCTCTTCCCTATCCCCACCGTCAAGTTCAGATTAAGGTCTAATGTACTAAAACAACAAAGTCTTTCTTCAGTGGTAGTAAAGATACCTCCTATGAATTGAGTTCTTTCAAAGCTGTCACAGCAACCAGTGTCCATGCTCACTTTTGCTATGCTGGTTTCCTAAGGCTCTCTTACTCTACTTACAAACTTTTCCTGACAACCTTCCAAGTTGACAATTTTCAGATTATGAAATTAAAGCCATTTATAGTTATATGAAAAATACTCTAAATCACTATTAATTAGAGAAATTAAAAATAAAACAACTCAGGGATATCACCTCACACCTCTCAGATAGCTAAGATGAAAACAAAGGATGATGATAAATGTTGGAGGGAATATGGAGAAACTGGGATAAGGATACATTATTGGTGGAGTTGCAAAATGATCCAATCATTCTGGAAAGCAATCTGGAACTGTACCCAAAGAGTACAAAAGTGTGCATACCCTTTGACCCAGCAATGGCATTACAAAGTCTGTTTCCCAAGGGAATCATAAAGTAGTTACTCACATGTGCAAAAATGTTCATAGCAGCTCTTTTTTTGTGATAGCAAAGAATTGGAAAAGGAATAGATACCCATCGGAATGCCTGAACAAGCTGTGATACATGAAAGTAATGGGATATTACTGTTCTATAAAAATGATGAACAGGCTGATTATAGAAAGGCCTGGAAAGACTCACATGAACTGATGTTGAGCAAAACAAGCAGAAACAATAATACATTATACACAACAGCAAGAATGTGTGATTATCAACTATGAAAGGGTTGGTCCTTCTTAGTAGTTCAATGACCTAAAACAATCCCAATAGACTTTGGACAGAAAATGTCACCTGCATCAAGAAAAAGAACTATGGAGATTGAATGTAAATCAACACATGCTATGCTCACTTATTTTTTTTTTTCCTTTTCCTCTGATTTTCCTCTCCTAGCAGTATTCATAAAACAATGTATATTAAAAATAAATAAACTAAAAAACAAAACAAAACAAAACAAAAAACCCTCCAGTACTGATGCTGATTCAGAGGTTCCTAGGCCTGGTCCTGTAAAGGACTGAAACTTTGAAAAGGTGCATTTGAATCAGACAATGAAGTACTTAAGGCTAATTACCTATTTGAAATAAGACGATGACTATATCAGCAAATGTTTGGATAAATCACCCTTTTCACCATTGATGCTGGCTCAATGTTTGGTGTAAAGATAATCATAGACAAGGACTGAAGGGTGGAGTGAGACAAGCCAGAGCTCACTTGGCCACAGAAGGAGGAGGAGAAAGGTGTGAATATTTTGGATTCCAGAATTCATGAAGAGATCTTTGGCAAAATTCCTGGCAGTTTGTCTTCTTCACTTCACCTGAAGACCAAGGACTGTTACTTAACCTGAGTGGCTGATCCTGAGGCCTCCAGGCCTCAGGTACTTTACATGTTCCTGCTTTGCTCAAAGGGATTAGAACTGGAGCTGGGTTGTGATGGTACTATTTGCACTGGGAGTGTGATTTGACTTCCTATCCTGGTACTACAGACCTTCTCTGCTGACCTTACAAATTGTCTTTGGTGTTTCTGTGTTGAGACTTCTGCAAGCCACCAATTTTGCTGTTAATTCAGCGGTCCCTATACCAATGTCTGCTTTGTTAGCATGAAGCTAGGACCAGGACCAGAGGTGGGGTTACATTGGTATTTCTTCCATTAAGACTCCACATTATACTTCCATGCTGATGTCCCAAACCTTTCCTGACAATCTTCTAAGTTGTATTCACTGGAAAATTGTTCTACTCTGAATTTTTTTTTGTGTGTGTTCTGACTCTAAAATTTGTTTAGAGTCATTATTTAAAGTAATTTAGAATTTTTTGTGGAATAACATGAAGCATTTATGTCTTTACTCTGCCATCTTGGCTGTGCATCTCATGTGCATAACTTCTAAACTGATTAATTTGATGACAATATTGATTTAGATGTATATGTTTGAATATATTTTTAAATATCATACTATTTTGTAATATCACTACAATATAAGCACACAGATGATGCATATATAGATATAGACTTTTATATTCTTAAATGTTTAATATTATAAATCCCAAATGTTTCCAGAAGACTAATAATTCTAATCTTCTTTGATTCAAGCACCAAGTAAAACTGATATAAACTTCCTCTCATTTTTTAGTTTATTTGTGTTCATTCACTTTGTCAGTTGCCCAGCAACCTACTAAAAGTTTTTCTAGTTCTCCTGAAAAGGTGTTGAAGGAAGGAAAAAAAAAGTTTCAGGAAAATTGCTTTTTTTGTCTAAAAAATGAAATAAAGTTATTATCAAGCTGCTTTCCTAAATCTTTGAATTTGGCAAAGAAAAAGAAAACAACAAACTCCAATGTTAAAATGACAACAAACATTCATTTATCCTCACCAGTTACAAATGTAACTGGGACTATTGTAATATATTCTTAACAAGTTTTCCTAATCTTGAGGCTTTCTACAAGCCATTCTTCACATAGAGGCCAGAAAAATTATACGTATGTATAAATCTGGTCCTGCTACTCCTCTGCTCAAAAGTTGCCATTGTATTATGAAATTAAGTTCAGAGTCAGTCCAACAATCAAGTTTTTCTATTTTGTGGAAATAGTCTTTCCAGACTTATCTTGAATTTTTTCTCTTCTCTCAATGTTCCAAACAAATTGCATTGCTTATTATTCATATTACATGCCTAAACACTTGTTGCCATTAGACCACAAAATTTTCCTGTTTTTAGAGTGCTCTTTACCACTTTTATTAGCAAATTTTAAAAATCGCAATACAAATTCCTCACTTTCCAGTATGACTTCCAAATTCTTTTCACTAACAAATCACATTTTCCTTCTTGGGTCCTACAAAGTTCTTCTATCTACTCCTCATATTTATTTTTAATGGAGTCATTTGGGCTTTTAAAAATAATTTTCCCTTACTAAAATGTAAGATGGGATCATAGAATAATAGGATTCTGAGAGTTGGAATTGACCTTAGAGGTTGTACATTCCTTTATATTCAACTGTCAGCTTTGTTTAGCCCATTTTCTCCCACCTTACTTTTGCTGGTCTAGATTTAGAATTATTTTTGATTATATTTATTGTAATCCTGCTTCAAATTCATCAACTTCTCTTATAAAGCATTTTACAAACCAGGAAGTATATATAAACATTAGTTATTACTATTTTAATGTATAATTATGGGAACTTAATAGCGAGGAATAACTTGTCCCTGGTCATATAGCTAATAAGTAAAGAATTTTTTATTTTAAATTCTTTCTACCACACCATGAAAGACAACTTTTAGATTTAGATATTTAGGAGTAGTTCTGAATCCAAAGCTATCTGAATAAAAACTGTGCTAAAACAGTCATTGCTTGGTTAAATTCCTATCCTTTGCTTAGGAATGTCTAATGATATTCTCACATTTGACAAATGTGATCAGCTGGGCATGCTTCTATGGTTTCTGGTAGCGTGAGTATCAAGAAAGAAGAATACATTCACTCTATATTTAACATTAAAATGCAATTGCAGGACAAAAGTGAGGACATAAAATGATTATCTACACTTTGGTTGGTTAGTCACCAAGGTTGGAGCATACAACTTTACTGAATTTCTTAGTTAATGTAGAGTTTCTATACAATTTACATGTTTGAAATTCATATATAAATGGGTTTTAGTTGGAACAGAAGTGTTTGCAAGGGTCAATGTTGAAAAATTACCCATGCGTATGTTCTGCCAATAAAAACCTATAATAATAATAAAAAGAAAATGTAATTACTATGAAAAAAAATAAATGGCTGTTGACCCTAACTCTTTAAATATGGATCCAAAAAACTTTTCCTCTTCTGTACTCTATAAATGAGGAGTTAATTCACTAGCAACTGGTTATAAATACAATTAAATATGATACTTTGGCTGAAAAATTCTATTTGTATTCAATGTGGGTTTTATTTGTTTAAAATATAATTGATTGATTTCCATATAGAACATGTTATTGCATTATTTGATATGTGAAATACAGATTAAATAGAAAAAAATCAATTATTTTTTATATTTTGCATTACTTTTAATACACATAGAAGAATAAACAATTTGATGCATGATGGTAAGCATTTCAGATATGGTGGAGAAAAGAAATGATATGACCCAAAAAGTGGGGGACTATTTCCTTTTCTTAAATTTAGAAAATTATTATAACTTCATTTTCTGAGAATTAGGAATATTTTCTGTACAAATCTGTATCATATCCCTAGCTTTCAGGTGATTCAAACATCTTTATAGAATGTGGAAAAAAGTTTTTCAATCTCCACAATTGATTTCCTTCTTATCATTTAATTTGGTTACTAAATAAAGGATTCAGATTGTATGTTTTATTTCTCATAACTATAAGAAATAATACATCAGCTTAATCAAAATATTATGTATTCACAATGAACAAGATGGATCTTCCTTTTTCATAAGTTAAAAGTTTATTTTAATTTAGTCACTAAATATTGCATATCCTCCAAGTGTGGTTTGGTCCTTGTTCAAATACTTGTTAAAAAAAAAAAAAGTTTATTAAGGTAACAGATAGAATTGAAAACTATGAGGAGATATATTTGCTCAGTGTGAGCTGCCTTCTATACTCTCACTGCCTTCCTGCAGTCTGTTCCCAATCTAACCATCCCCATCTGCAAGCAAAAACAGACCTTTTCTGGCAAATTTCGAGGATATTTTCTGTTGGTAATTATTTGTGTTTTTTTTTTTCAGTCAAGCACTAATTCTGAGGCCTTGTCATGAAATAAAGTATTCTGAGACCAAAGACAGAGCTCAAGTAGATGTATGTGTCCTTTCTGCCATCTTGGCCAGAAGTCAATGACTCTTATTTAAAATACACACACACACACACACACACACACACACACACACACACACACACACACACACAAAAAAAAAAAACCTTCATTTTCTATCCTAAAGCAAATTAAAAGCAGCAGATTAAAAATGAGAGGATTAGAGGTAAAGACAAATATACACAAAAGCAAAAAGAGGCCGTAGATGTAACATGACAGATAGGGGAGAGAAAGTACTAATATAAAAAGTAGATCTTGACACCACAAAATAAAAAAATACAAGGAAACATATCTGGAGTCATCTTGTGTAGGAGAAATTAATCTATGTACTTTAATGATGCTCAAGAACACTATTGCCTTGTAATAATACTCAATTACACTAATGACTGTGAAAGTCACTTAACCCCAATTGCCTAAGCAAAAAAAAAAAAAAAAAGAAGAAGAAGAAGAAGAAGAAGAAAAAGAAAAGTTTTTTTTTTTTGTTTTTTTTCCTAGGGTCACACAGCTAGGAAGTGTTAAGTGTCTGAGGCCAGATTTAAACTCAAGTCCTCCTGATTTCAGGGCTGGTGCTCTATCCACTGTGCAATTTAGCTGTCCCAATTCTTTTGTTTTGTTGTTGTTGCTGTTGCTGTTATTCTTGGTTCTGTACACATTATTTACTTGATTTTATTCATTTCACTTACCTTCAGTTTATGTAAGTCTTTCCAGGCTTTTCTGAAATCAAGTTGCTTGTCATTTCTTATACAAAAATGATATGCCATTAGTTTCATACAGCTTAATTTATTTAGCCATTTCCCAATTGATGGATATCCATTCTTTGCCATTACAAAAATGCCATTACATTACATTTTTGTACATGTGGATCCTTTTCCCTTTTTATGATCTCTTTGGGATATATAAATCCTATAAAAACACTGATGGATGATTTGTGTGGATTTATTTTACATCCTAGTGCCTTTTGAACATAATTATAAATAGATCTTCAGATGGGTTGCATAAGTTCACAACTTTAGCAACAGTGTATTAGTGTCTCATTTTTCCCACACCCCCTCCAACATTTGTCCTTACCTTTTCCTGTCATCTTAGGATATTTGAGAGGTGTGAAATGGTACCTTAATGGTTATATTAATTTGCACTTTTCTAATCAGTAGTAAGTTGGATCATTTATTTAAAATAACTAGAAATGGCTTTAATTTCTTCATGAAAAATTGTCAGTACTTATACTTTGAACATTTATCAACTGGGAATGACTTGTATTCTATAAATTTGAGTCAACTATCTGTATGTTTTAAAGATGAAGCCTTTATCATAAACACTAGATGTAAAAGAAAAAAAATAGTTTCTCAGCTTTCTGCTTCCTTTCTAATCTTGGCAGCATTGATTTTTCTTTGTACAATTTTTTTTTAATTTAATGTAAATAAAATTGTAGATTTTGCATTTTATAATGTTCTCTAGTTATTTTTTGGCCATAAATTTTCCACAAATCTGAAAAGTAGACTTCTCCTTGCTCTTCTAATTTGCTTATAGTATCACCCTTTATGTCTAAATCATGAACCCATTTTGACCTTATCTTTGTTTAGTGGGTTAGGTGTTGGTCAATGTCTAATTTCTGCCATATTCTTTTCCAATTTTCCCAGCATTTTTTTTTTATGAAATACAAAATTCTTATCAAAGAAGCTTGTCTTTGGATTTATCAAACACTAGATTATTATCATCTTTTATAAACTTAACGTATTCCACAGATCTACTACTCTATTTGAAAGCCAGTAGCAAATGATTTTAATGACCACTGGTTTATATTATAGTTTCAGGTCTGATATAGCTTGGTCACCCATGTTTGCATTTTTTTCCAGTAATTCTCTTGAAATTTTTAACCTTTTATTGTTCCAGAAGAATTTTCTTATTACTTTTTCTAACTCTATAAAGTAATATCTTGACAGTTTGATTGGCATGGCATTTAATAAGTAGGTTAATTTAGGTAGAATTGCCATTTTTATTATATTATCTCAGCCTACCCATGACCACTTGATATTCTTCCACTTGTTTAGATGACTTCATATTTGTTCAAAAAAATGTTTTGTAATTGTGTTCATATACTTCCTGACTTTGTCTTGGCAGATGCACTCCCAAATATTTAATATTTTCTGGAATTATTTTAATGCAATTTTTCTTCTTATTTCTTGCTACTGGACCTAGTTGATAACATAGAAATGCCTATGATTTCTGTGGGTTTAGTTTATATCCTGCACCTTTGCTGAAATTGTTCATTGTTTCTAGTAGGTTTTGGTTGATTCTCTAGTATTTTTTCAGAATATCATCATATAATATTTGCAAATAGTGATTTTTTTTGTTTTTTCATTGCCTAATCTAATCACTTTTTTCTTATTTTTTTCTTTTATTGCTAGATCTCACATTTATAGTACAATATTAATAGTAGTGGTGATAATAGGCAAACTTGTTTCATCCTGATTCCATTGAGAATGCTTCTAGTTATTCTCATTCCATATAATGTTAGATTGATGGTTTTTGATAGATACTATATATTATTTTAAGTAAAACGTCATTTATTCCTGTGCTCTAGTGTTTTAATAGGAATGGTTGTTCTATTATGTCAAATGCTTTTTCTTCATCATTATATGACTTTTGTTAGTTTGGTTATTGATAAGGTCAATTATGTTGATAGTTTTCCTAGTGGCAGCTAGATGGTGCAGTGGATAAAGTGCCAGCCCTGAAGTCAGGAGGATCTGAGTTCAAATTTGACTGCAGACACTTAAAACTTCCTAGCTGTGTGACCTTGGACAAGTCACTTAACCCCAACTGTCTCAGCAAAAATAAATAAATAAATAAATGAACTAATAAATAAATAAAAAGATAATTGTCCTAACATTGAACTAATCCTGTATTCTGGTATAAATCCTTCTTGATCAAAGTATATTATCTTGGCAATAAATTGATGTAATTTGCACTTTTCTAATCTGTAGTAAGTTGGAGCATTTATTTCAAATAACTAGAAATGGCTTTAATTTCTTCATGAAAAATTGTCAGTACATAATTTGTGTGGGTGGCTAATTACATCTTTGC
This sequence comes from Antechinus flavipes, assembly GCF_016432865.1. Classification (NCBI taxonomy): domain Eukaryota; kingdom Metazoa; phylum Chordata; class Mammalia; order Dasyuromorphia; family Dasyuridae; genus Antechinus; species Antechinus flavipes. The sequence continues at coordinate 556,554,297 of NC_067398.1, read as the reverse complement.
TAATATTTTAAAGATTTTTGCAGCAATATTAATTAGGAAAAATCATCAATAATTTTATTTCTCTGTCTTGGTCCTTTCTGGTTAAGGTATCAGCATCATGCCTATGTCATTAAAGAAACTTGGTAGCACTCTTTTTTCCTATCTTTCTACCAAGTTTATATAATTTTAGAATTAATTGTAGGCTAAATGTTTGGTAGGATTCATTTGTAAATCCATCTGGCCCTGGAGATTTTTTGTTAGAGATTTCACACCTTGTTCAATTTCTTCTTGTAAAGTGAAACTAAGTAATTTATTTCCTTCTCTGTCAATCTGGGCAATGTATATATTTTTTTAACATTCATCAATTCCAATGGTGGTACATTCACCCTTTGCATTTTTGATATTGATAATTTAGTTTTCTTCTTTCCTTTATCTAATCAAATTAACCAAAGATTTAACTTTTTTTCCACAAAAACTACTTAGTTTTGATTATTAGTTAAATTGTTTTCTTTCTATTTTATCAACTTTTTTATTTTAAAATTTTCTTTTTTCCACTCATTTTGTTTATTTTAATAAAACTTTTTTTTTAATTTTCAAAAGATATGAATTGATAATTTTTCAATATTGACCCTTGAATAACTTTGTATTGCAAATTGTCCTCTTCTTTCCTCAACCCCCTGCCATGGATGGCAAGCAAACCAACATATGCTACACATGTTGAAATATATATTATATCCAACATATGTAAATATATTTATACAAGTCTTTTTCTGCATAAGAAAAGTCATACCAAAAACAAAAGAAAATTAGTAGGAAAACAAAATGCAAGTGAACAATAAAAAGAGTGAGAATGTTATTTTGTGATCCATACTCAGTTCCCACAGTTGTCTCTCTGGATGAAGATGGTTCTCTACATTAAAAGATCATTGAAGCTACCCTCAATTATCTCATTGTTGGAAAGAATCATATCCATCAAAATTGATTGTCATATAATATTACTGTTGCTGTGTACAATGATCTGGTTCTGCTCATTTCACTTAGCATCAGTTCATTTAAATCTCTCTGGGCCTAAAATCATTCTACTGATCATTTCTTATAGAAAAATAATATTCCATAATATTCATATACCATAACTTATTCAGCATTTCTCCAATTGATGGGCATCCACTTAATTTCCAATTTCTTGGCCCTATAAAAAAGGGTTGTCACAAACATTTTTGCACATGTGTGTCCCTTTCCCTCCTTTAAGATATCTTTGGGATATACAGGTGTAATGGGTTGAGGCTCGGGTTGATGCACTGAGGTCCCAAGCACATGAGGCTAAATAGTAATTGGACCATGCTCTATTAATATATAAGCTTGGAGAAAGAATGGCCCCCGCCCACTCTTTGTGCAAGTCCTGATGTGTTGTATAGGAAATGATGATTTTGGTGAGTGAAAGCAGGGGAGTGGAAAAGGAAGAGGAAGGAGAGACTGCTCGTATTGCTATTGAGACGGGTTTTCAGCTCAGGTCTCTCTCTGCTAGCTGGCTTCCTGTTGCAGCTGCCCATATTGCTATCGCAATCCTTCTTGCCCATATTGCTATCGCAATCTTTTTTCACCTCTTCACTTCAATAAAGATTGACGATTTTTCCCTTAACCTGAATTCCTGACTCTGGCTGATTTTAAATATGCGGTCATAACATACAGGCCCAGTAGAAATACTGCTGGATCAAAGGGTATGCAGTTTTATAACTCTTGAGCACTGTTCCAAATTGCTCTCCAGAATGGCTGGATCTGTTCACAATTCCACCAAAAATGTATTAGTGTCCCAGTTTTCCCACATTCCCTCCAACACTCATCGTTACCTTTTCCTGTCACCTTAGCCAATCTGAGAGGTATGTAATGGTGTTTCAGGGTTATCTTAATTTGCATTTCTTTGATCAATAGTGATTTGGAATGCCTTTCCATATAATTAGAAATTTGAATTTCTTCATCTGAAAATTGTTTGTTTATATCCTTTGACCATTTATCAATTGGAAAATGGATTGAATTGTTCTAAATTTGAATCAATTCTCTATATATTCTAAAAATGAGGCCTTTATCAGAATCCTCAAATGTAATAATGTTTTCCCAATTTATCTAATCCTGTCTGTATTAGTTTTGTTTGTACAAAAGCTTTTAAATTTAATATAATCAAAATTATCTATTTGGTGTTCAATTATGAGTTCTAGTTCTTCTTTGGTCACAAATTTCTTTCTCCTCCACACATCTGAGAGGTAAACTATCCTATGTTCTTCTGTGATGTGATATTATGTGATATATACATATGTATATATATGTGATTATAATATCACTATGTCTAAATCATGAACCAATTTTGACCTTATCTTAATATATAGTGTTAGGTGAGTCAATGCCTAGTTTCTGCCATACTAGTTTCCAATTTTTCCATCAGTTTTTGTCAGATAGTGAGTTCTTATCCCAACTGAGATCTTTGGATTTGTCAAACATTAGATTGCTATAGTTACTATTTTATTCTGTGAACCTAACCTATTCTACTGATCAACTCATCTATTTCTTAGCCAATACCAAATAGTTTTGATGACTGCTGCTTTATAATATAATTTTAGATTTGACACAGCAAGGCCACCTGCACTGATATCTTTTTCATTAATTCCCTTGAAATTCTTGACCTTTTATTCTTCCAGATGGATTTTATTCTTATTTTTCATAGGTCTGTAAAATAATTTCTTGGGAGTTTGATTGGTATGGCACTAAATAAGTAGATTAGTTTAGGTAATATTGTCATTTTTATTTTATTCGCTCAGCCTACCTATGAGCACTTGATATTTTTCCAACTTATTGGATCTAACTTTATTTTTATGGAAAATGTTTTGTAGTTGCATTTATGTAATTCCTGACTTTCCATTGGCTGATAGATTCCCAAATGTTTTGAACTATTGAGAATTATTTTGAATAAAATTTCTCTTTGTATCTCTTGCTGTTGGACTTTGATGGTAATATGTAAACATACTCATCATTTATATGGATTTATTTTGTATACTACAACTTTGCTAAAGGTGTGAATTGTTTCTACAGTTTTTTGGTTGATTCTCGAGGATGCTCTAAGGATATCATCATATCATCTACAAAGAGTAATAATTTCATTTCCTCATTACTTATTCTAATTTCTTTATTCTCTTTTTCTTTTCTTACTAACAAAGCTAAATTTTCTAATACAATATTGAATAGTAATGGTAATAGTGGGCAACCTTGTTTCACTTCTCATGTTATTGGGAATGGTTCTAATTTGTCCCCATTAAATATGATACTTGCTGATGGTTTTAAAGAAATGTTACTAATCATTTTAAGGAAAAGTCTATTTATTCCTATACTTTCTAGTGTTTTTATTGGGAATGAGATTGGATTTTAGCAAATGCTTTTTCTGCATCTATTGAGATGATCATTTTTTTTTGCTAATTTGGTTATTGATATGGTCAATTATGCTAATAGTTTTCCTAATGTTGAACCATTCCTACATTCCTGGTATAAACCCTACTTAATGATAGTGTATTATCCTGGGAATGAATTTCTGTAATCTCTTTTTTAATATTTTACTTAAGATTTTGGCATCGATATTCATTAGGGAAATTTGTCTATAATTTTCTTTCTCTATTTTGACCATACCTGATTTAGATATCAGTACCATTTCTATATCATAAAAGGAATTTGGTAGTCCTTCTTTCTCTATTTTTTCAAATACTTTATATAGTATTGGAATTAATTGTTCTTTAAATGTTTGGTAGAATTCACATATAAATGCATCTGTCCTTGGAGATTTTTCTTAGGGAGTTGGTTAATACCTTGTTCTATTTCTTTTCCTAAAATGGGAAAATTTAAATAATTTATTTCCTCCTCTGTAACCTGGGCAATCTATATTTTTGTAGATATTCCTCCATTTCACTTAGATGATCAAAATTATTGACATATAGCTGGACAAAATAACTCCTAAATATTACTCTAATTTCCTCTTCATTGGTGGAAAGTTCTCCCTTTTCACTTTTGAGACTAACAATTTGATTATCCTCTTTCCTTTTTCTAATGAAATTAACTAAAGTTTTATCTATTTTGTTGTTTTTTTCATAAAAAAACTAACTCTCAATTTTATTTATTAATTCAATGGCTGGTTTTCTTATTTTCAATTTTATTAATCTCCCTTTTATTTTTAGAATTTAGAATTTGGTATTTAAATGAGGATTTTAAATTTGTTCTTTTTCCAGCTTTTTTAGTTGTAAACCCAATTCATTGATCTCTCTCTATTTTATGCAAGTAATCTTCTAGAGATATAAAATTTCCTTAATAACTGTTTAACTGTATTCCACAAATTTTGGTATGTTGTCTTATTATTGTCATTCTCTTGGATGAAGTTATTGATTGTGTCTATGCTTTGTTGTTTTACCCATTAATTCTTTAGTTTTCCATTATTTAGTTTCCAATTAATTTTTTATCTATTTTCCCTGGTCTTTTATTGAAATGATTTTTATTGCAACATGATCTGAAAAAATGCATGTACGATTTCTGCCTTTCTGTATTTGATTTTGAGGTTCTTATGGCCTAATATATGGTCAATTTTAGTATAGGTTCCATGAGCCTCTGAAAAAAAAGTAAGCTCTTTTCTGTCTCCCTTTAATTTTCTCCAAAAATCTATAACACATTACTTATCTAACATTCTATTGACCTCCCTAAGTTCTTTATTTATTTTGTAGTTCAATTTATCTAGTTCTAAGAGAGCTAAGTATAGTTTTGCTGTCTATTTCTTCTTGCATCTCTCTTTTTTTAATGTTAAACATGTACAATTCTTTTTTTTCTTTTTCTTTTTTTTTTATTATACCTTTTTTATTTACAAGTTATATGCACAGGTAATTTTACAGCACTGACAATTGCCAAACCTTTTGTTCCAATTTTTCCCCTCCTTCCCCCAACACTATCCCACAATTGGCAGGTTGGCCAATAGATGTTAAATATGTTAAAGTATAAATTAAATACAATATGAGTGTACATGTCCAAACAGTTATTTTGCTGTATAAAAAGAATCAGATTTTGAAATAGTGTACTATTAGCCTGTGAAGGAAATGAAAAATTCTTGCATCTCTCTTCTTTCCTATGAATTTGTATGCTATACCACTTGGTGCATATATGTTTAGTATTGATATTGCTTCATTATCTATGATATAGATATAGTTTCCTTCCTTGTCTCTTTTAATTAGATTTGCCTTTGCTTTTACTTTATTTGAGATCAGGATCATTATTGATGCTTAAAAAAAATGCATAATAAATTCTGCTCCAGTCCTTTAACTTCACTCTATATCACTCTGCTTTAAATATGTTTTTTTGTAAACAACATATTGTAGGATTCTGGTTTTTAATCCAGTCTACTATCTGCTTCCATTTTATAGGAGAGTTCATCTCATTCACATTCACAGTTAAAAATAAATAATTCTAGGTGGCACAGTGGTTAGAGCACCAGCCCTGAAGTCAGGAGGACCTGAGTTCAAATCTTGTCTGAGACACTTAAAACTTCCAAGCCAAGTCACTTGACCCCAATTGCCTCAGCAAAAAAAAAAAAAAAAGAAAGAAAGAAAAGAAAAAACAAACAAACTAAACTAATTCTGTATTTCCTGCTATCTTATTTACCCTAAGCTATACTTTACTCTTTCCTTTCCCCTTTCTCTCCTCTCCAGTATTTTGCTTCTGATCACCATCTCACTCAAACAGCTTTCCCCTTTCAAACCTCTTCTCCCTTTCTTACACCTTTCCCTACTACTTCTGTTTTCTCTTCTATTAGCCTTCCCCTTTCTTTTCCCCTTTTGCTCCCACTTTCCTATAAAATGAAACAAGTTCCTCTGTGAAACAAAATATGTCGAATATTCTCTTTGAGCCAAATCTGATTAGAGTTAGAATTCACACAATGTTTACCCCCTCCATTCTTTCTCTCGGTTATATAGGTCTCCTTTGCCTCTTTGTAAAATGTAATTTCTTTTATTTTCCCTCCTCTTCCCTCTTTTTTCTAGTACAATCTGCTGTCTACCTCTAGTTTCTTATCATAATAAAATCAAATTATACCTGTACTCTCTAAGTATACCCATAATAGAAATATAGTTCCCAAGACTTCTTTTCTTTTTACCTTTTTATGCTCTCTTGAGTACTATATTTGGAGATTAAAATTGTTTGTTCAACTCTGGTCTTTTCATGAGAAATAAAGGCAATTCACCTGTATCATTGAATGTCTATCTTCTTCCCTGAAACTTAATGGTCATTTTAGCTGGATAGCTTATTCTTGGCTGTAATCTAAATTTCTTTGCCTTTAAGAATATCAGATTCCAAGTCCTTTGATCTTTTAAGGTAGAAGCTGCTAGGTCCTAGGTAATCCAGATTGTGGTTTCTCAATATTTAAATTGTTTCTTTCTGGCTGCTTGAAATATTTTTTTCCTTGATCCAATAGTTATGAATTTTAGTCACAATATTCTTTGGAGTTTTCATTTTGAGGTCGCTTTCAGGAGGTGATTGGTGAATTCCTTCAATGGCTATTTTACCTCCTGATTCTAGGACATCAGGGCTGTTTTATTTTAGGAGTTCCTGTAAGATAATGTTTAGGTTCTTTTTTTCCATCATGACTTTTGGGAAGTCCAATAATCCTCAGATTCTTTCTCCTAGATGTATTTTCCAGGTCATCTGCTTTTCCTAGGAGGTATTTAATATTTCTTCTATTTAAAAAAAAATTTGTTTGACTGATTCTTGCAACCTTATTGAATCATTTACTTTCAGTTGTTCAGTTATATTTTTAAAAGCTTTTTATTTACAAGTTATATGTATGGGTAATTTTACAGCATTGACAATTGCCAAACCTTTGGTTCCAATTTTTCCCCTCCTTCCTCCCACCCCCTCCCCTAGATAGCAGGATGATCAGTAGATGTTAAATATATTAAAGTATAAATTAGATACACAATAAGTACACATGACCAAAGTGTTATTTTGCTGTACAAAAAGAATTGGACTTTGAAATAGCATACAATTAGTCTGTGAAGGAAATCCAAAATGCAGGCAGACAAAAATATAGGGATTGGGAATTCAATGTAATGGTTCTTAGTCATCTCCCAGAGTTCTTTCCCTGGGCATAGCTGGTTCAGTTCATTACTGCTCCATTGGAGTTGATTTGGTTCATCTTATTGCTGAGGCTGGACAAGTCCATCAGAATTGATCATCATATAGTATTGTTGTTGAAGTATATAATGATCTCCTGGCCCTGCTCATTTCACTCAGCATCAGTTCGTGTAAGTCTCTCTAGTCCTTTCTGAAATTATGCTGTTGGTCATTTCTTACCAAACAATAATATTCCATAATATTCATATACCACAATTTATTCAGCCATTCTCCAATTGATGGGCATCTACTCAGTTTCCAGTTTCTGGACACTACAAAGAGGGTTGCCACAAACATTCTTGCACATACAGATCCCTTTCTCTCCTTTATGATCTCTTTGGGATATAAGCCCAGTAGTAACACTATTGGATCAAAAGGTATGCACAGTTTGATAACTTTTTGAGCATAGTTCCAAATTGCTCTCTAGAATGGTTAGATGTGTTCACAATTCCACCAACAATGTATTGGTGTCCCTGTTTTCCCACATCCCCTCCAACACTCCACATTATCTTTCCCTGTCATTCTAGCCAATCTGACAGGTGTGTTGTGGTATCTCAGAGTTGTCTTAATTTGCATTTCTCTGATTAATAATGATTTGGAGCATATTTTCATATGCCTAGAAATAGTTTCAATTTCTTCATCTGAGAATTGTCTGTTCATATCCTTTGACCATTTATCAATTGGAGAATGGTTTGATTTCTTATAAATTAGAGTCAATTATCTATATATTTTGGAAATGAGTCCTTTATCAGAACCTTTGACTGTAAAAATATTTTCCCAGTTTTTGCTTCCATTCTAATCTTGTTTGTATTAGTTTTGTTTGTAAAAAAACTTTTCAGTTTGATATAATCAAAATTTTCTATTTTGTGATCAGTAATGATGTCTAGTTCTTCTTTGGTCATAAATTCCTTCCTCTTCCACAGGTCTGAGAGGTAAACTATCCTGTATTCCTCTAATTTATTTATAATCTCATTCTTTATGTTTAGGTCATGAACCCATTTTGACCTTATCTTGGTGTACGGTGTTAAGTGTGGATCGATGCCTAGTTTCTGCCATACTACTTTCCAATTTTCTCAGCCATTTTTTTTTTCAAACAGTGAGTTCTTATCCCAAAAGCTGGGGTCTTTGGGTTTGTCAAACACTATATTGCTATAGTTATTGACTGTTTTGTCCTTTGAGCCTAACCTATTTCACTGATCAACTAATTTATTCCTTAGCCAATACCTAATGGTTTTGGTAACTGCTGCTCTATAATATAATTTTAGATCTGGTACAGCTAAGCCACCTTCATTTGATGTTTTTTTTTTTTCATTAATTCCCTTGAAATTCTTGACCTTTTGTTTTTCCATGTGAACTTTGTTGATATTTTTTCTAGGTCATTAAAATAGTTTTTTGGGAGTCTGATTGGTATAGTGCTAAACAAATAGATTAGTTTAGGTAGTATTGTCATCTTTATTATATTTGCTCTCCCTGTCCAAGAGCATTTAATATTTCTCCAATTGATTAGATCAAACTTAATTTGTGTGAAAAGTGTTTTGTAGTTTTGCTCATAAAGTTTCTGATTTTCCCTTGGCAGATAGATTCCTAAGTATTTTATACTATCAGTAGTTACTTTAAATGGAATTTCTCTTTGTAACTCTGACTGTTGGATTTTGTTAGTGATATATAAGAATGCTGATGATTTATGTGAGTTTATTTTGTATCGTGCAACTTCGCTAAAGATGTGGATTATTTCTAATAACTTTTTAGTGGAATCCCTGGGGTTCTCTAAGTATACCATCATATCATCAGCAAAGAGTGATAATTTGGTTTCCTCATTGCCTACTCTAATTCCTTTCATCTCTTTCTCAACTCTTATTGCCAAAGCTATCATTTCTAATATAATATTAAATAGTAAAGGTGATGGTGGGCAACCTTGTTTCACTCCTGATCTTATTGGGAATGGTTGCAGTTTTTCCCCATTACATATGATGCTTACTGATGGTTTATGGATTATTTTAAGGAAAAGTCCATTTATTCCTATACTCTCAAGTGTTTTCTAATAGGAATGGGTGTTGGATTTTATCAAATGCTTTTTCTGCATCTATTGAGATGATCATATGGTTTTTGTTAATTTAGTTATTAATGTGGCCAATTATATTGATAGTTTTCCTAATATTGAACCAGCCCTACATTCCTGGTATAAATCCTACTTGATCATAGTGTATTATCCTGGAGATGATTTTCTGTAGTCTTTTTGCTAATATCTTATTTAAGATTTTAGCATCAATATTCATTAGGGAGATTGGTCTATAATTTTCTTTCTCTGTTTTCAACCTACCTGGTTTAGGTATCAGTACCATGTCTGTGTCATAAAAGGAATTTGGTAGGACTCCTTCATTCCCTATTTTATCAAATTCAATTATAATTTTTAATGTATTATTTTCTTTAGTTACCTTTTTTAACTCCTTTTGTATTTGGCCAATTGAATAGTTTTGTTCATTCCATTTTTTTTTTCCATTTCACAAATTCTGCTTTTCAAAGAGTTGGTATTTTTTTATATCCATTTTGTAAGGAGTTATATGCTTTTTACATTTCATTAAGCCTATTTTGTAGAGAATTATATGTTTTTCCCATTTCATCAAATCTTTTTTTAAAAAAAAGTTTTCTTCAGATCTCATTTTTCCTCTCCATTTTTCTTCTAATTCTCTTTTGTGATCCTTTTTGAAATATTTCAAGAAAACCTTGTAAAATGGTGACCAATTCATATCTCCTTTGGGACTTCTTCTAGAGTTTATTGACCTTTCTAATTAGTATTTAATTAACGGTTTTTAATTCATTCTTTTTCTTGCTTTTTAAAATTTCATACCCAATTCCTTGATCTTTTCTTTATTTATTTTATTCATGTAAGCATCTAGAGATACAAAATTTCCCCTAAGGGCTGCTTTGGCTCCATTCCATGACTTTTGGTGTGTTATCTCATTATTGTCATTCTCTTGGATGAAATTCTTTTGTTTTTATGGTTTGTTGTTTCAATCATTCATTCTTTAGGATTAAATTATTAATTTCCTGTGTGTTTTAATCAATTTTTCCTTATTGAGTGTCATTTTTATTTCATCATTTGAATATGATGTATCTACTACTTTTGTCTTTTTGTGTTTGATTGTAAAGTTTTTAATGCCCTAATAAGTAAGTTTTTGTGTAGGGACCTTGTACTATTGAGAAAAAGGTACATTCATTTTTATCCCCATTCAATTTTCTCCAAAGACCTATCATACCTAATCTTAAAGAGAAAACTACATTGACCTCCTTAACTTCTTTCTTTTGAGTATTTTGTGTTTGGATTTATTCCTTTTGCAATATTTTGTGGTTAAATTTATCTAATATTGATAAGAGAAAGGTTGAGATCCCTTACTAGTATAATTTGTTGACTAATTTACTTGCAATCACCTAACTGCTCCTCTAAGAATTTGGATACAATATCACTTGGTGCATATAAATTTAGTATTGATATTACTTATCTATAGTATTCTTTAGCAAAATTTGTTTTCCTTCCTCAACTCTTTTTTTAGATCTATGTTTTTGTTTGATCTGAGATCAGCATTGCTACCCCAGGTTTTTTATTTCAACTGAACCTTAATAGATTCTGTTCCAACATTTTACCTTTATTCTTTATATATCTCTCTGCTTCAAATATGTTTTAGACAATATATTGTAGGATACTGGCTTTTAATTCAGGAGGCTATCTGCTTTCTTTTATGGGATAGTTCATCTCATTTACATTCACAATTAAAATTACTAACTCTATATTTCCCACCATTCTGTTTTCCCCAAGTTATATTTTTCTCTTTCCTTTTACCCTTTCCTTCCTTACCAGTGTTTTGCTTCTAACCACCATCTCTCTGAATCTGTCCTTTTTTCAGCCCTTCACCCATTTCTTATCCCTCCACCCTTCTACGTTTGTACTTCCTTCTATTAACCTGCTCCTTTTTTTTTTCTTCTTCCTCTTCTATTTTCCTATAGGGTAAGCCAAATTTCCATACCAAACTTGGTATGTATGTTATTCCTTCTTTGAGCTGAATTGGATGAGATTGAGGATCAAACAATATTCATCCTGCTCCCTGCATTCCCTCAATGTAACAGAACTTTTCTGCCTCTTCATGTGGAATAATTTATCCCATTGTATCTTCCCTTTCACCTTCTCCCAGTACAATGCCTTTTCACCTTTAATTTTTTTAATGTCATCACATGAAAGTTAGCTTATACCTACATCCTATAAGTGTATCCTTTCTATTGTCCTGACAAAGATACAGTTCTTAAAAGTTACAAATATCATCTTTCTATGTAGATGTAAACATTTTAACTTTAAAAAAAATGTTGTTTTTTCTTCCCTGTTTACTTTCTTATATTTCTCTTGAGTCTTATATTTGAAGATCTTATTTTTTGCTGAACTCTGATTTTTTTCATCAAAATTACTTAAAAACCCTTTATTTCATTGTGTTGGGCTGTGTTCCTCCATTCCCAATGAGGCAAAACTTTCCTGAAGTCCTTCCAATATATCTTAAGCTGGAAAATCATTATACTCTAAATGTTTGTGGGTTCTGTTCCTTCAAAATCCATTCAGAGACTCAATCCAGTCTTGATTCGGGGGGAAGCTGGGAAAGGCTCAGACAATGTTCTGTGTAGTCTCTGCCATCTTGATTCTGTCCCTCCAATTCATTTATTTTGGATTTTATTTTTATTGTATAGGTCCTATCAAATGAAATTTATAATAAATAAAAAAATGGAATAACTATTCATGCAAGAAAAATCAAATGGATGAAAAAATTCATATTACATGATTCTGACAGAAGACAAGAATTATTCCATCTGCATATATCTTTTTAACAAACATTATATGCATCTCACAGGACTAAATGAGACAATATTAGATTGGTCTTAGAGGGAAAATCACTTATATTTTTCAAAATAAATTTTGACTGACTTTTTTTTTGAAAACCAGATTTTCTTATAGAATATGAACTGATTCTTCCCCTTCCCCATTCCAGAGTGCCACTCCATAAAACAATTAATGTAAAGGTGCTTTCAATTACTCTGACTGTTATCAGCTACCTAAGTCCATTTTTTCCTAAAACATCATTATTTCAGTACTATTACCATGAGAGAAACAAAGGGGAAGTGATAGTCTGGAAGATAGGACATTTGTAGATAGTTAAAAAGTACAATGATGTGTAATAAATATACAAACTAGGTAAAATAATTTGATGAATAAGATAATGGGGAAAATAATCATTGGAGTACATAATCTAATGCTATAAATGCTGAATGTTTTTTTTTTATTATTATTTAACTGTTAGAGTGCTTTGGATGTAGTACATATTTGGCAAAAATGTTTGTGGCAACTCTTTTTGGGGTAACAAATAATTGGAAAATGAATATATGCTCATCAATTAATAAATTGGTTTTAATTTCTTTTTTATTGATAGTAAATTTCATTATTGATGCATTATTTGTTTTTTCTTTCATTTTCTAAACAAATTAATCCAGGATTTGTTTATTTTGTTGGTTTTTTCACAAAACTAACTCTTAGTTTTATTAATTTTTATTTTATTATTTTAATTAATTGACCAATTGATTCATTAATGATTTTCTTAGTTTCAATTTTATTAATCTCTCCTTTGCGTTTCAGAATTTCTAATTTGGTATTTAATTGGGGGCATTTGGTAATTGATAGTTTAATTGGAGGACAAATAAAAATTTGTCCTTTTTCTGGTTTTCTTGATAGCATGCCCAATTCATCAGTCTCCTTTTCCTCTATTTTATTCATGTAACTATTTAGAGATATAAAATTTTCTCTAAGAACTAATTTGGGTGCATCTCATAGGATTTGGTATGTTGTCTCATTATTACCATTCTCTTGGATGAAACTACGGATAATTTCTGTGATTTCTTGTTTGACCAACTCATTCCTTAGAATTTATTTAATTTCCAATTGATTTTTAATCTATCTTTCTCTGTTCCTTTAATGAATATAATTTTTTATTACATCATGGTCTGAAAAGTAAACATGTACTATTTCAGTGTTTGCCTATAAGATTTTTACAATTTAATATACGGTCCATTTTTATGTAGTGTCCTGTACTGCCAAGAGAAAGGTGTATTTTTTTCTATCTCTATTCGATTTTCTCCAGAGGTCTATCATAGCTAGGTTTTATAACATTCTATTATTCTCCCTAGTTTCTTTCTTGGTTTTTTTTTTTTTTTTGGTTTTTTTTTTGTTTGTTTTGTTTGTTTTGTTTGTTTGTTTGTTTTGTGTCTTTGTGTGTGTGTGTGTGTGTGTGTGTGTGTGTGTGTGTGTGTATGTGATTAGATTTGTCTGATTCTGAGAATGGAAGGTTAAAGTACCCCACTTATATAGTTTTGCTGTCATTTTCTTCCTGTAACTGGCTTAAAATATCTACCACTTGGTGCATACACATTTAGTATCATAACTATTATTTACAGTATCCTTTATCAAGATGTATTTTCCTTCCTTATCTCTTTTAATAAGATCTATTTTTACTTTTGCTTTATCTGAGATCAAAACCACTACCTTTGCTTTTTTTTTTTCAGCTAAAGCATAATAGATTCTGTTCCAGACTTTTACTTTTATTCTGTATGTGTCTCTCTATGTCAAATGTGTTTCTTGTAAACAATATATTGTAGGATACTGTTTTTAATTCACTCGCCTACTCACTTATGTTTTATGGGACATTTCATCCCATTCACATTCACAGTTATGATTATCAGTTCTGTGTTTCCCTCCATTCTGTTTTCTCCCCTGTATGTTCTTTCATTTTCTCTTTCTACCCTGTTCTTAATAGTTTTTTTTTTACCCACACCATCTATTACCTTATCTTTTATTATTCTCCCCTCTTCTGTTAGTATTTTTTTTATCCACTTCACCCAGTACCTTATCTCCTATTGCCTCTCCCAACTTCTCTTACTTTTTCTTAAACTAGTGTTTCTGACTTCCCTTTTATTCAGCCCTTCCCTTTTCTTTCCTCTTTCTCCTCCTATGTCTTTATATGGTTAGGTAAATTTGTATATGCAACTGAATGATTAAGTTATTCCTGGTTTGAATCAAATCTAATAAGATCAAGCTTTAGACAATGCTCATCCCCATCCCTTCTTTCCCTTAAATGTAATAGGTCTTTTGTGCCTCTCCATGTGATCAAATTTGTTCCATTATATTTACCTTTTCCACTTCTACCAGTACAATCCTTTTTCCAATCCACATCTTTATCTTTGATATCATCACATCAGCCTCTATTCATAGTCACACTCTCCATCCATGTGATACTCCTCTCTATCTGTCCCAGTAACAGATACAGTTCTCAAGAGTTACAACTTATATACATACATACACATATACATATATATATAGTTCCCACTTACTTTTCATTGCTTCTCTTGAGTCCTGGGTTTGTAGATTACATTTTCTGTTTTATTTTGGTGTTTTCCATAAAAATGATTGAAAATTTCTTACTTCATTGAAGATTCATCGCTTCATCTGAAAGATGATACTCAGTTTCACTGGGTAGTTAATTCTTGGCTATAACCCATATCCTTTGCCTTCCAGTATTCCAGGCCCTCAGATCCTTTATTGTAGAAGCTGAGGCAGGATTTTTTCTTTTAGATTTTAGTTGTGGAGTTTTGTAACAATGATCTTTGCATTTTCCTTATGGAATCTCTTTCTAGAAATGATCAATGGATTCTTTTAGTGAATATTTCCCTCTGCCCTGTTTCTGGAAGATTGGGGCAGTTTTCTTTATTAATCTCTTGAAGAATGCTATCCAGTCTTTTTTGTTCATGGAGTTCAGGTTGACCAATATATATATATATAAATTCTTTCTCTTCTGCATCTATTTCCCAGGTCAGCTGGGTTTGTTTGTTTGTTTGTATTTGTTTTTGCTTTTCTTTTCTTTTCTTTTTTTTTTAATGAGATATTTCACATTTTCTTCCAATTTTTTTATTTTTAAAATTTTTTGACTGATTCTTGCTGTCTCAAAGAGTAATTAACTTCCATTTACCTCATTCTACTTTTAATGTGTGATTTTCTTCAGTTTGCTTTTTCGTCTCTTTTTGCATTTGGCTAATTCTACTTTTTTAAGTGCGGTTTTCATTAATGGACTTTTTTTGTTTGACCAATTGTAATTTTTTTTAGGAATTGCCTTCCTTTTCTAAGAAGTTGACTCTTTCATGCATACCTCTTATTCCTTTTCTCATTTTTTCTTTTAATTTATTTATTTGCCTTTAAAAGTCTTTTATCAGCACTTCAAAGAAGCGTCTTTGAACTTTAGACCAATTCATATCACTCTTTGAGATTTTCTCTGTGCATATTTTGTTCTTGTCCCAGTTGTTATTTTGGTCTCCCCTGTTACCATAGTAGCTTTCTAGTAGCTTCTTTTATGTTTCTTGTTTGTTATTTTTCCTTTTTTTTTTTTTTTTTTGGTATTTTCTCTTTTTTACTTTTAAGGTTAAACTTTCCTCCTGAGATAAAGGGGGAACTGTACCAAACTTGCTGTGCAGTTCTTTGCCTTGGGTTTGAACACAAGGGCTTCTTGTTTTTCAAGGGGAAAATTTTATTTGCTCTTTCAAGGAAACAGTCTGCTTTCCAAGAATTTGTTTTCTGAGCTGAGACTCTGACAGCCTTACTGGTTTGCTCTGCTACAGGGTCAGGACCAATGGTCTCAGTTTCTGATCTGCTGTGATTAAGACAGTCTACCTTTTTTTTTTTTTTTTTCCTAGACTCTGTTTGAGCTGGGTGAATACCCTTTCACCCCAGCGAATCTGATCTTTGTTGAAGTTTTTTCCAATCTATCTTGAGCTGCAGAGTGGTTTCATTCCAACAAACTCTCTTCAAAGGCTTGGTTTCATGTGGTTTTTAAAGGAAAATGGGAGAGCTCCAGCAGCTTCCTGCTTCATCCCACCATCTTGGATCTACCACTGAGAGTAACTTTCTATTGACAAATTGTTCTGTTAAACATTCACAACCATTCACAAGCTAGCCCTACTCTTACTAACCATACTCTCTCATACATACTTTTTAATCCAATCACCATAGCCTCCTGGATGTTCTAAAGACAAGTCATTTGATCTCTTGATTTGGGGCATTTTTTTTGAAAGGTGTCCTTACCTCAATTTACCTACTAAACTCCCAGCCTTTAAATTCCAATAAAAATTATACCTTTCACTCAAGGACTACCACCCATACTCATTTTAGTGTCATCCTTCTGCTAATTATTTCCATATCCTGTATATAGCTTGCTTTGTACATATTTGTTTGCATGTTGTCTATCCTAATAATCTGTAAGCTCCTTGAGAAAAAAATCTGACTTTTGCCTTTTTTTTGGGGGGGGGGTATTTCTATTGCTTACCACAGTGCCTAGTACTGTGCAGCCTTTGTTATACATATATATGCTAATAGTTTTGGTAATGATTATACCATGAGCAACATTAATGTGACTTGACTCTCCAAATAGAGGGCAGTGGTCCTTCCACATTAATTAGAATGATTAGTTCTTTTTATGTTTTCCATTACAGTCTTGTCTTGCTTTAATTTTCCAACACATTTGTGAACTTACCAAGGTAGAGTTTACTTTCCCATAGTGTAATTGATAAATACACACTTATCTACTGTTCTTGTATAGCCTGTGTTCTCTTCATTATAATTGGTGTTTGTTACAGATTTTTAAGACTACATGCTAGTTGATTTTCTAAAATGATCAGTCTGATTTCAAGATTCCAGAAGCAATGGGCTGTGACATCTTCTTCTTTGCTTCAAGGTAAGTTATCATTGTCTGAACAATGGATCAATCTTTTTACCAGGTATGGAAATTACTAGGCAAAACTTAAGGTGTTTTTTTAGAAACAAATTTTTGCTATTAAATCACATTAGCTACATTCACTTTTGTTTATATTATATTCATTATGTCTGTCAGTCTTTTTTGCATTTCATTGATGAGTATAAGTTTGCCACAATAAAAATGTTTTGGTCTCTTGATCCTTCTTTGTAATAATTCCAAAGGGCATCCTTTATCATTATCTTTGTCTTTTTTTCCTATTTTGTGTATTTATTTTAAAATGTCTCCTTTTATATTATTCATATTATATGTCTTATTTTATAGTAAGAGTTTGTGTCATTATGATTTATTTCATTTAAGTTCAAATTAATTGGACTAATAGTTATTGACATATGAATATTATTGTTATTGTTAATTTGTTACTCATCAAAATAGCCTTGGAAGAATATTATAATAATCATAATTGTCATAATTAAAATCATGATTTTTTTTTTCTTTTATTTGGTCATTTCAATGGAGATCATGGTTGACTTTCTTCTCCAATTCCCAGATGCCCTTTATAGAAATACTTTGTATAGAGCAGCTTACTTAATTGTGAGAAAGATCTGTCACTGTAAAGGCAGCAGGAATGGAAATGACATTTTCAATTTTTTTCTTATTCCTCAAAATGAATTTAACAGATTTATAATGCTTTTAACACACCATCTTGGAACATTGCTCAGCCAATGGGATTCATTCTTTGGGGATACCTGAAGTTAAGACTCAGTATGCCATGCAGCCTGCTAGAGCCTATGACAGCCATTTAACACATAATCTATTCCTTACATTATAGAGCTCTGAGCTATGCACACCAGGAGAACACAGGCCTGGTGTCCCTGTTGTGTTATTTACCTCTGCTCTGAGCAGTTAAGTCCACCGCAGCCATTTAGTAAATTATCAGTTTTCTTATTGGCCCTAAATTGTGCCTAATTAAAAATCTGACCTCCACAAACTAGTCCTCTTCCTAAAGAGACAGAACATAAACAGGAAAAATCAGCTAATTGCTGCAAAAACTGCTTTTGTGGCACTGTAATTGGACCTCAGTGAAATAAATGAACCCACTGGGATTCCCTAATGAATGTTTAACTGCAAACAGTAGTCGGGCACTTAAGCAGCTAGGCTGATGGTCCCTAATGAAATCAAATAAAATCAAATCAAAGAATCTGGCATTTTTACTAACCAGATTTCTTGGTTCCACAACATAGATGATAGTATATTTCTGGCTAAGTTAATGCAGAAGGAAGTTAGAAAGAAAGCTCCATTTCATTTAGAAAGAAAACTTACAATTTTTTTTCCTAAGGCATCAAATTCTAATTGAAATCTGACCATGTTTTGTCTAAAGGAAAAGAAAAGCACACAAGTTATTGATCATTTCTTTTGGTTAGATGCCATTTTTGAATTAAGATTATAAGATTTTAATGGCAGTGAGGTGGAACAATGAATGATTAGAGAAATGGACCTGGAATCACAAAGACCTGAGTTCAAATATGTCCTGAGAACTTACTAGCTCTATGACCCTGGGTAAGGCACATAACCTCTAACTCACTTTCCTCAATTATAAAGTTCTTATTTCTACATCAGGATACCATTACTCTTTTGATACATCTTAAGTTAACAAAAAGAATTAAAGGGGAATTTTGCAGAATCCACAGATGTTATACAAAGGCCTGCTAATGACAGATCATCTATGATCAAATACATAATCTATATCTTGCATTAATATATTGTATGTTTATATTTATGTATATTTATATTATGTATGTATGTATATGTATATTTATATGTATATATTTATGATGTACATGTTCTAGGTATTGTAGTTAAATTATTTAAAATACACATACTATTGAAGTTTTCCCCCTCTATCTATATTTTTCGACTTTTAGAAACTGTATCTACTAAGCTTTAAAAAAATTTAATACATTTCTTCACATAATTTTTGGTTTTGCATATGTTTCAGAGAAAGTTATCTGTCAACATTGATTGTTGAGGTATTTTACTGACTCTCATATGAACATCAAATTCTATTTAAAATAAGGTATTTTAGAAAGAGCCCAGGACTGAAACTCAGAAAAATTGAATTTGCCACTTTGCTGAGCCTTAATCCCTTTATCTGTAAAATCAGTGGATTGAACTAAGTAATATTTGAAATTTTTGCAATCTCTAAAATTACAAGATTCTAATTCAAAATCCTCAAGCAAGCAATAAATAAGCATCTTTTAGATCTGAAAAACGCCTATTACAGTGCTAGGGTGATGTCATCATAAATAAAATAGTTCCTCATCTCAAGAAACTTGAATTTTATCAATGACTGATTTTATGGTAAAATTCAGTCAAAATTTGTAGGTCTGTTTCCAATACAGTCAATATTTTTTTCGTTATAGTCAGACTCAAGGGTATAATGGTAAATGTTTAACATCTGGCTCTACAAAAATATAAATTTTAAAAGACAAATAAGACTTTTATATAAATTTATTTTGTCTTCACTTTTTCTCCATCACATGCTTAAGGTAAAACAATCAAGAACATAATAAATTAACCCTTTATTTGTAATATTTACCAATTTCTAAGATATAAATGCTCACACACAAAATGAAACCAGTGGCTCTTTTGAGAAAATATGAATTAACCCCAGCACATAGACTGGCTTTAGACAAATACTCATCTATCTTAGATTCTCCCAGATGATATTGTCTACCATTTAGAGTAAACCCTAAGGTAAATGTAATGACCGCGTATTTAAAATCAGCCAGAGTCAGGAATTCAGGTTAAGGGAAAAATCTTCAATCTTTATTGAAGTGAAGAGGTGAAAAAGGATTGCGATAGTAATATGGGCAAGAAAGATTGCGATAGTAATATGGGCAAGAAAGATTGCGATAGCAATATGGGCAGCTGCGACAGGAAGCCAGCTAACAGAGGGGGATCTGAGCTGAAAGGGCCATCACAATCGCAATGCTAGCAGCCTCCCCTTCCCCTTCGTTTTCCACTTCCCTGCCTCCACCCACCAAAATCATCATTTCCTATACAACACATCAGGACTTGCACAAAGAGTGGACAGGGGCCATTCTTTCTCCAAGCTTATATATTAATAGAGTATGGTCCAATTACTATTTAGCCTCATGTGCTTGGGACCTCAGTGCATCAACTCAAGCCTCAGCCCATTACAGGTAAAAGGAATACAAAGAATAATATACAATTAATACAAGCTTGCTTATAACCATTTATAAGCAACATCCTAAAATGTATCATTTGTGTAGCAAACTTTGACACTATAACTCCTATCAATTAGATATTTAACATCTTATTGTGGAACTACATCATTAAAGAAAAATACATGTTTAAACCAAAATGACAATGAAACCTAATTGTCAGAGTAATTGTATTTTTAGGTAAATTAACATGTTTATTCAAGGGATTTGCCTATTTATTTAATCCCTCTAGTAGTTCAATTCAGATCAGAATTCATTATGTTATTTTTTCAAGTTAATTTTTATTAGTTTTCTGGGTGGCCATTCACTTCTTGGTTCTTTGGAGATTGTAATAAAAATTCATAATCATATAACTTATCTAGGAAAACATCATTTAAAGTAGTATACATATTCCAAAATGTAATTCAATGTGTTTTCTTTCTCTTATTGAATTATGAGCCAAGTCACTATCACTGCAAATATATGGATTGGATTTGACTTGAATTCATGTTATAATCTGAAAACAAAAACATTAGTCATCCATTTAGTTATTTCTGCATGGAATATTCTCAATATCTCTTGAGTTGTTATGGATCTCACTGAGCAGGGAATATACATACATACATACATATATACATACATATATATGTGTGTGTGTGTGTATGTGTGTGTGTATGACACAAATGGGAGAAACTAGATGATTTCCCCATCTATACAAAAACCCTTTTTATAATACTTGCAGAGTTCATCCTCTATGAAATTAGCAAATAGCTTTGCTTAGTATTTTTTATCTCACTTAATATTATAATTAGAAAGGGGTCACAATTGTCTCTGATGGAATTTATTTAAAAAATCTAGCATGATATTAAACATGCATGAAGAATTTTTTAGGCATCTTTGAGGTCATAATTTGCTCTATCAAGTATAACATATAGTATAGGCTTACGTATAGTTAGTGAACAAAACCATTGTGGTGTCTTCTATTCTTTGCGCAACTTAGTCAACTGTGTGGCTAAAAAAATATACATTCTAATTGTAGTGAATTATTCTCTACAAAGTCTTGTTTGTTTGTTTTACTTATTTCCATAAAGGATATTCTAAATATTTTTGTAGATTATCATAAATATTTTATAATCCTGAGAAATCAAATTTGTAGATTTGTAATTAGTGCCTTTTTGATTGGCTTCTGTGGGTAATCATCTCTTTTCTTTATCTTATAAAATGATTCATTAGCATTTTAAAAATTGGGTGATCCAACTTTAGGTACTACTACAACTCTTTCAGATTGACTAAAATGACAAGAAAAGATAATGGTGAGTATTAAAGGGGGTATGGGAAAACTGGGACATGAATTCATTATTGATAGAGTTGTGAACTGATCCAACCATTTTGGAGAACAATTTGGAACTATGCCCAAAGAGTTATCAAACTGTGCATACCCTTTGATCCAGCTATTTGTCTACTGGGCCTGTATCTCAAAGAGATTATAAAAAGAGAAAAGGGCTTATGTGCAAAAAAGTTTGTAGCAGTCCTTTTTGTTGCGACAAGAAACTGGAAACTGATTGCATGCCCATCAGTTAAGGTGGTATGATATATGAATGTTATTAGCAGGATAATTTCAAAGAGACCCAGACAGACTTACATGAACTGATGCTAAGTAAAAAGAATAGAATCAGAACACTGTAGACAGAAACAGCAAGATTATATTATGATCAATCTTATGAATGGCTCTTTTCAACAGAAATGTGATTCAGGTCAGTTCCAAATCTCCTGTGATGAAGAGAGTCATCTATACCCAGAGAGAGAGCTATAAGGACTGAGTGTGTATCATAATATACTATTTTCACTTTTTTTGTTATTATTTGTTTGCATTTTGTCTTTTCATTTTTCCCTTTTTGATTTATTTTTTCTTGTGCAGTATGATAATCATAGAAATAGGTACAGAAAAATTGCACATTTGACTTATATTGAATTACTTCCATCTAGGAAGGGGATGAGGGAAGGAAAAGAAAAAAAAAAGGAAACAAATTTTTGCACTAGTCAATGTTGAAAATTATTTATGCATATGTTTAATAAAAACTGGGTCATCATTAGTGTGAATTTCTTCACTCTGTTCCAATCACTTTCTGTGACTTCATTTTTATAGCTTTATGTTAATGACATTATATAGTAAACTAAGGGATATGTACAGTATTTATCATCTCAAGGAGTTCCTATGCTGAAAACAAATTTGGGTCACCATATTGGTGGCCAAGTCTCCACAAAGTAGTATTTCCTAATAGAAATAGAAAATAATGTTTTAATAAACATTATTTGAAACAGTGCTCAGAGTTACAGGTGTGGAGCCATGATGGTAAAGTCAAGTCAGGAAGCTTCTAGAGCTTTCTCACTTTCCCTTGAAAACTGCATGAAACTAAGCCTCTGAACAGAATCTGATGGAATGAAACCACTCTCCAGATGAAGTTAGATATTCAAGAAAAACTATTCTCACTGCCAGGAAAGGGTGTTCAGCCATGCTCAGAAAGACACTAAGAAAGACTAAGAAAGAGAAAGCGGGTGAGCTTTCAAAGCAAATGAGCAACTAAAAGTCTCAGACCTGCCTCAGTAGATGAGCAAATCAGTGGGGCAGCTGCCATTACCAGCTCAGAAGGCAAATTCTGGGAAACTAGTCTGTTTCCTGAACACAGCAGCTAAGTTACCCCCAACAAGGGTCCCCTGTGTTCAATTCCAAGGCTCAGAATTGCACAGAAAAATTGGGATAGATCCACATTTGCCCCAGGAGCAGAGTTCCACCTTAAAAGTGAAAAAAAAAAAAGAAATACCAAAAGTAAAGAAATGATCAAGAAACAGGAAAAAAAAAATTGACCATAGAAAGCTACTATGATAGCAAGGCAGTCTAAAACACAAACTCAGAGGAGGACAGAATATCCATAGAGTGATATAAATTGGTCTCAAGCCTAAAGAGACTTCTTGGAAATGTTCATAAAAGAATTCAAAAGACAAATAAGAGTTATTTAAGAATGTTCTACTAGTTACCTCTGCTTTTAATCCAGTCTGCTATCTGCTTCCATTTTATGGGAGAGTTCATCCCATTGATATTCACAGTTAAAATTACTAATTCTGTATTTCCCACCATTTTATTTATCCCATTATGCTTTTTCCTTTCCTCCTTTCCCTTCACCCCAGTAATTTACTTCTAACCACCACTTCCCTCAAACAGCCCTCTCTCTTTACAGATCCTCCCCTTTTCTTATGCCTTTCCCTTACTACTTGTTTTCCCTTCTATTGCCTCCCTCTTTCTTTTCCCCTTTCTTCTTCTGCTTCCCTATAAAGACAAGTTTCTCTTTAAAGCCACATATGTCTCATAGTCTCTGAACCAAATGTGATGAGAATAAGAGTCACATAATGTTCATTCCCCTCACTTCCCCCTCTCAATTATAATAGGTCTTCTTTGCTTCTTTATGAGATGTGATTTCCCTCATTTGCCTCTTTTCCCATTACAATCCCATTTTATCTCTAGTTTCTTTTTTTATATTATCACAGCAAAATTCAATTATATGTGCACTCTCTAAGTATACCCATAACAGAAATATAGTTCTCAAGAGTTCTTTCCTTTTTCCTTTTTTCTTTTTTTTTGCTTTTTTTGAGATCTGTATTTGGAGATCAAAATTTTTTGTTCCACTCTGGTCTTTTCATTAGAAATAAATGAAATTCACCTGTGTCATTGAATGTTCATTTTCTTCCCTGAATGATAATGCTCATTTTTGCTGGAAAGTTGATTCTTGGCTGCAATCCAAGTCCTTTTCTTTCAGAATATCAGATTCTGGGCTCTTATAGTCCTTAGGGTGGAAGCTGCTAGATCCTGGGTAATCCTGAATGTGGCTCCTAGATATCTGAATTGTTTCCTTCTGGCTACTTGCAATATTTTTCCTTTGATCCAATAATTCTGAAATTTAGCCATGATATTCTTGGACATTTTCATTTTGAGATCTCTTTTAGGAGATGATTAGTGAATTTTTTCAATGGCTATTTTACCTTCTGGTTCTAGAACATCTTGATGATTTCCTGAAAGATGATATCTAGACTTTTTTTTCATCTTTGTGGTTGTCAGGAAGTCCAATAATCCTTAGATTGTCTCTCCTGGATCTATTTTCCAGCTGAACTGTTTTTCCAATGAAGGATTTTATATGTTCTTCTATTTTTTTTTGGTTTTGCTTGATTGATTTTTAATGTCTCATTGAATCATTCATTTCCATTTATTCAGTTCTAATTGGTAGTGATTTTTTTTTCAGTTACCTTTTTTAGCTCCTTTTGTATTTGGCCAATTGGATTTTTAAATATTTTTTTAATGATTTTTTCCCCTATTTTATAAATTATGTTTTTCAAGGGGTTTTCTGCTTGGCCATATCTAATTTTTATGGGGTTATGTGATTTTTTTCATTTCATCAAGTCTATGTTGCAAGGATTTATTTGCTTTTTTCATTTCACTAAATCTATTTTTAAGGAGTTTTCTTCAGATAATTTCTGTTTCCTTTCCTGAATTCTCTTGCAAAGTTTTCATTTCCTTTTCCCATTTTTCTTCTAACTCTCTTTTAAAATGTTTTTGAATTCTTCAAAGAATGCCTTGTGAAACGGGAACCAATTCACATCACTCTTTGGAGTTTCATCTGGAATTATTCTTCTGTTTGTGTTCTCAGGGTTTGAAATATGTACTTCTCTTTCTCCATCAAAACTATTTATGGTCAGAGTTCTTTTTGCTTTTTTGCTCATTAAAAAAAAAAAAAAAAAAGATGGAGGTCTGCTTTTAGGGCAAAGGGGAGATTGTCCAAGCTTCCTCTACAGGTTTCAGTGGCTATGCTTGGTTGGTGCTGATTACCTTCTGGTGCTGGGTGGGTGTGGCCAGGTCCTACATTATTTTGGAATACACAGGCTCATTATTTGCCTTATATATTTGTGCTGGATATCTTACAGCTAATCTGCTGAGCAACTGACTTGCTACCAGGACAAAGTAACCAACACTGCTGTAGACTCCTCTCATTATAATCCCCAGCTTATGGGATACCACCTTGCCTTGGGACTGACTTGTCTGTGCTCAGCCCCTCCCTCCATGCCTAATTGAATCAGACCTTTTCTGAAGTTCTTCCAAAATATTTTCTGCTTGAAATTTTCCAATGAGTAAACAGTTGGAACAGGACAAAATCTATATAGATGAGATTTGTTATATGTGATAGTATTATATTGATAATTTTCAATATATCATAAATAGGATGATTGAACATTAGGGGGAAAATTCAGACTTTGTCATTATCATTAAGTTTATTTAAAATGTCAATAATTACTAATCCATATGAGTTCAACTGAACCATAACATATGGTTCAATTTCCATTTCCAAAATTTTAAAATAGAATAACCTATATGAATATTGAAGATTTCTGTGATGAAAAGTTAAGAAGAGAAAAAAAAAAAAAACAGGCCTGAAATATTATATTATATAGCAGACTAAAGCTTTATAGTCAGAAAATTGAATGAAAGATTGAAAAGATATACTTTATATAATTGGTAGATTACATAAAAAACAAATGATTTGGTAGAGAACAATATGTTGCCTTATTCTCTCCAACAACTTAACTTTCAAATATTAAAATCAGGTGAAACTACTTGAAAGATGTAATAAGAAAAATAATTCTGTTTGATGACTGAATAATAATATCAATTAAGGCCTAAAACAGTAATTTGTATGTATTCCAGAGATGTAGCCAATTTCAACCAATTGCATAGTACAGGCTTATTAAAGAGACAATAAAAATAGTCATTAAGTTTATATTTAAAATGGATTGTCTCTAACCTATAAGGTACTCTAATTTTTTTCTTATAAAAATGGCATTGAAATTATTCTATAAAATGAAAACATTGTTCATTAGTTTAATAATTAATTTTAAACATTTTATTCAATTAGGAAAATCAAGACTATTGTCCAGTCTGTGATAGATATTAGGATGGACAACCTATGAACTGATCTGTCAGTAGATATATCTTCGCAACTTATTGTGCACTTCAAACCTGTGAGCACAATATGTTGCTTTTTAGAAATGATAGCCCCCATCAAGGATGCCCTCCATCAAGTCCATTCCTGGGGAAAAAAAAAACTAATTTTTTTTTAACATTACAAAATTTTAGATTCTCAGTTTGAAGAAATAGCAGAGGTCATCTAGTTTGACAAGTAAATAAAGAATTGTTTTTGTATTCTTCTATTGATGCTTTATAATGTAAATCATAAAATATCTAAGTCTTTGGAAAGGAAAAGTTGAATCTATTGGAGCATCAGAGTGTTCTAGCACATTACCTATAAATGGTATTTGAAAATAAAATATTTATAAGATATTATCTGAGAAATAAACTATATGGTCAGAAATGTAATTTGACCAGTCATATAATGAGAATAAGGGATAATTGATATGTAATACATACATGTCCTAGTCCATTTTTTGTTAAAAGCATCCTTAAAAAGTGAGTACTCAAGGCAGCCAGATGATGTAATGAATAGACTCTGATCCTGAAATCCAGGAGAACTTGAATCCAAATCTGACCACAAATTACTGTCCATTTACTAGCTCTGTGATCCTAGGTAAGTCACAGTTTCTTTAGGGAAAAATTTGATACTCTAGCCATAAAAACTTTATGTATGTGCACACCCATGAATACATCCCCTCCCTCCCAAATTTGATGCTTTAGATATTGCCTCCCTACACCAGGTTAGCAAGCTTCAAATTTCACATAAAGTTCAAAGTCAAACAATAGGAAGGAAAATGAACAAACCACCACCACCACCACCACTACCACCACCACCATCATCACTACCATCACTACCACAACAGCACACCACTTAACCACAAAAAAAAATACTACAGTGATTCTGAAGATGAAAATATAGATTCAGAATACAACAGTGTAAAAATAACTATAAACTATAAAACCTCAAGTAAAAGGTAATAATCGAGCATTTGTTCAACAAGAATTTCTGGAAAAGTTAAAGAAAATGATAATAGTGGTAGAGTGGAGTGAATTGGGAATGAAATGAATGTTATGCAAGAACATTACAAAAAGAAAATTAACACTTGGTAAAAGAGGAAGACAAAATATTGAAGAATAATAATAGTCTGCTAGTGAAAGATGGAGCCAAGATGATGGACTGAATCCAGGAAGCTGCTTGAGCTTTTCCAGTTTCCCTGGAAAATGACATGAAATTAAACCTCTGAACAGAGTCTAATGGAATGAAACTACTCTCCTGCCCAAGATAGATTAGAGGAACTTCAAGAAAGGTCTAAATCTCACTGGAGTGAAAGAAGCATTCAGTCCATATAAGATCAGGGAAAGCCAGTGAGAACGTCTTAATTATAGCAAATCAACAAATGAGACCCTCAGTCCTAACTCACTATTGAAGCAGACCAGCGAGGCAGCTTCCAATCCCCAGATCAGAAGGCAAATTGCCAAGTAGTGAAACCAGGCAGTTTCTTGGAGAGAACAAATAGAGCTACCCCTCCTTTGAGCAAGACACCAAACACAAGAAGTCCCTGTGCTCAAAGCTAAGGCTCAGAGTTGAACAGGAAGCTTGGGATAGTAACCCCTGTAACCCAGGAGCAGAGCTTGACCATCCCTTAATGTCTTTTTTATTTGCTATCATTACATCAGAGTTCATTCATAACTACACCCTTCTAATTGTCCCATGCATGCCCTTTCTAATTGTCCCAACAGTAGATACAGTATGGTTGTGAATTAATTCTGATGTGATGATATCAAATAAAAATACATTAAAGAGTAGAAAATGATTGTACTAGAAGAAGAGAAAAGGGGAGGTATTATGGAACAAATTTGTTCAGTTGAAGAGTCAAAAAAGACCTATTATGAAAGGGGAAGGAAAAAAGGGTGATGAATATTATCTGAAAATTTAATCAGTTTTAGTTTAAAGAGGGAATAACATATTCACTCAGTTGGATACAGTGATTTATCTTACTCTATAAGGAAATAGGAGTAAAAGGGGGAAAGAATAAAGAAGGGATTCTTTCTGAGGGTGGAAGCAAGATGGTGGAATAAAGTCAGAAAGCTGATCAAGCTCTCTGTTTCCCTAGAAAACCACTTTAAATCAAGTCTCTCAACAGAGTCTGACAGAATAAAACCACTCTTCAGTTCAAGATAAGTTGGGAAAACTTAAAGAAAGGTAAATTTCCCTGGGGTGAAAAGAGTCTTAAACTCAGCTCAGACAGACTCTGGAAAAGCTAGTGAGAGAGTCTTAATAAGAGCAAATCAGCAACTGAGACCATCAGTTTCAGTCAATATCAAATGATTTTGATGTCTGTTGCAGTATATATAGTTTTTGGTTTGGTTCAGCTTAGTCTTTTTTTTTATTTGCATTTTTTTCATGAGTTTCCTTGAAATTTTTGACCTTTTGTTCTTCCAAATGAATTTTTTTATTATTTTTTGCATGCTCAGAATTCTAATTGCATGTTTCTGCAACATCTATATCCCTTTTCTCCTATATCTCAAATGAATTTCCTCCTCACTTCTAATTCATAGAATTCC
Source organism: Antechinus flavipes (assembly GCF_016432865.1). NCBI lineage: Eukaryota > Metazoa > Chordata > Mammalia > Dasyuromorphia > Dasyuridae > Antechinus > Antechinus flavipes. The sequence continues at coordinate 556,525,507 of NC_067398.1, read as the reverse complement.
TATGTTCCTTTGAAGATTATCTTAAGTACCATTTCTTATAGGAAGCTTATTCTGCCCCACTAGCCCTCACTCCATGCCTTTATGCTAGTTTTACTCTAAGACATTACTTTATATCTTCTTTTTATAGCTTTTTTAGAAATTTATTTTTCTTTTCATATTATCCTGCTTTCTCCTCCCAAAAACTTCAACTTAATAAGAACATGGACTGTTTCAGTTTTGCCTATATATCACCAGCATCAAAATTCCTGGTTCATAGTAAATACATTATAAAGATTTGTCGAATCAATCAATAAATGATTATCTATTCTCAGTAGTAATGTACTGATATTAACTTTATGCAGTATTTTACAGTTTGTATAATAGTATACATGAATTCATCAAATGAAGTTTTTTTAATGAAAAAATGTATAATACATTGTTCTTAGATATCTTGACAACTGATCATACATGATTCTCACCATTACATAATCTCTCCAAAGATTTCGTTTATATTTAATCCTCTTGCCCCAATTTTATTTTTCTTAGTACCATTTCCATTCCTCATATGCATGGCAGCTTGGTGTCACAGCGGATAAAGCAATGAACCTGGAGTCAAAAACCAAGAAATAAAATCCAATCTCAGATACTTATTAGCTATGTGTCTCTGGGAAAGTCACTTAATTAAATTTTTGCTCACTTCAATTTCCTTATACATAACAGAAGAATAAGAATAATATCTACCTCAGGCAATAATCAACAAACATTTGTTGTTTGTTTGCTATGTGCCAGAAATTATGGTAAGCACTAGAAATACAAATAAAAGCAGAGTTAACTCTGGGCTTCAAAGAGTTCACATGTTAAAAGGATGGTCTACTTTCTTATAGGAAAGATAACACATAAGAAAAGAAACTGGAAAAGGGGAAAGAGAAAAGGACATGAAAGTAATGAACATTGTGTAAAAAGTCGGAAGTTTATTCTAGAGGAGAACGAGACAGAATTAATTTGGGTCATTTTCTTAACTAGAAGTTGGGGGGAGGAGTTGTCCAATCAGGGAAACATTGTCTGACACATAGCAAGAGTTGAGAAAACTTTTAGTGTGTGAATTCTGAGGTTTGAGTGAGCTTTCAGGATGAATATATTTCTGGATTATGATAGAGAAATTGCAGAGTTCAGTCTGGGAGGAATTAAATCTTATGGGGTTGTTGTGGGAGTAAATGACATAACATTTGTTAAGAGCTTTTATAAATCTTTATAATTTGTTATTGTTGCCATTGTCACTGTTGTTATATAGTGTGTGTGTGTGTGTGTGTGTGTGTGTGTGTGTGTAATATATTGAATGTGATAGTTCCTTTGACATCAATGAAGACCATAAATAAATAAGTGAGACAACATAGCATAATAGGTAGACTGCTCCATTGAGATTCGGGAAGATAGGTATTCATATGTCAGGCATGCATTAAGAACTATGCGATATTGAGTATATATATAATAGTTTAAAATTTTAAAGAACTTTATAAACATTTATTATTAATGAAATAGAGACAGCTTTACTGTGTTTTCCTTTGTTGTCTTCCTAGTTTTATCAAATGACCTCAAAACCATCTAAATTTGGATTAATTTTATTTTATACCAAAGGCATTTTCAAATATTTTTCCTCTCCACTACTTTATGTTGATTAAGGAGATAACATCAATCATCCTTTCACATCTTTTTTTTCTATAAGGTTTTAAAAATTATTTTGTTTTCTGAACTGTTGTTTTTCCTCTTGGCAATGATATTATTTATTGTCCAAGACAGTTTGTGGACACTATTGTTGCTTTAAAGAACAATATGATGGTTGAATTAACATGGAAATCATTAGAATTGATGCATCTTTTCTTTTACCTATTCCTTATTTTTCAATAGCAATGGCTTGTTCAAATAGGTCAAGATGGAATTTTTAATTGTTTGGTGTATCTTCTGTTTATATTTATCCTTCCTTTTTTTTTTTTTTTTTTTGGTAATTTTTTTCTCTATGTGGTGATCTGATGGCATATAAAAATCTGATTCAAGAATTATTCCAAAGCAGTCATTAAGCAACAATATTTCATTTTTTTCTAATGTAGTATTATATTTTTGTCATGTTCAACACATTTGATCTCTTTATGAAGAAAATATTCAGAATATATTATAGTATTATTCTGTGTAGAACAAAAAGTTGCCATTTTTATTTCTTTCTTTTTTTTTATTTAATAATTACTTTATATTGACACTCGTTTCTGTTCCGATTTTTTTTTCCCCTCCCTCCCTCCACCCCCTCCCCTAGATGGCAAGCAGTCCTTTATATGTTGGATATGTTGCAGTATATCCTAGATACAATATATGTTTGCAGAACCAAACAGTTCTCTTGTTGCTTAGGGAGAATTGGATTCAGAAGGTATAAATAACCCGGGAAGAAAAACAAAAATGCAGATAGTTTACATTCGTTTCCCAGTGTTCTTTCTTTGGGTGTAGCTGCTTTTGTCCGTCATTTATCAATTGAAACTCAGGTCTCTTTATCAAAGAAATCCACTTCCATCAAAATATGTCCTCATACAATATCGTTGTCGAAGTGTATAATGATCTCCTGGTTCTGCTCATTTCACTTAGCATCAGTTCATGTAGGTCTCTCCAAGCCTCTCTGTATTCATCCTGCTGGTCATTTCTTACAGAACAATAATATTCCATAACATTCATATACCACAATTTACCCAGCCATTCTCCAATTGATGGGCATCCATTCATTTTCCAGTTTCTAGCCACTACAAACAGGGCTGCTACAAACATTTTGGCACATACAGGTCCCTTTCCCTTCTTTAGTATTTCTTTGGGATATAAGCCCAATAGAAACACTGCTGGATCAAAGGGTATGCACAATTTGATAATTTTTTTGGGCATAATTCCAGATTGCTCTCCAGAATGGTTGGATTCGTTCACAACTCCACCAACAGTGCATTAGTGTCCCAGTTTTCCCGCATCCCCTCCAACATTCATCATTATTTTTTCCTGTCATCTTAGCCAATCTGACAGGTGTGTAGTGGTATCTCAGAGTTGTCTTAATTTGCATTTCTCTGATCAATAATGATTTGGAACACTCTTTCATATGAGTGGTAATAGTTTCAATCTCATCCTCTGAAAATTGTCTGTTCATATCCTTTGACCATTTATCAATTGGAGAAGGGCTTGATTTCTTATAAATTTGAGTCAGTTCTCTATATATTTTGGAAATGAGGCCTTTATCAGAACCTTTAACTGTGAAAATGTTTTCCCAGTTTGTTGCTTCCCTTCTAATCTTGTTTGCATTAGTTTTATTTGTACAAAGGCTTTTTAATTTGATGTAATCGAAATTTTCTATTCTGTGATCAGTAATGGTCTCTAGTTCATCTTTGGTCACAAATTTCTTTCTCCTCCACAAGTCTGAGAGATAAACTATTCTATGTGCCATTTTTATTTCTTAATAAAATAGCTTTGTTTTTCCAACAGTTTTCATTCCACTGCTCATCCACCATTGACATCAACATCATTGATTTTTAATGCTTATTCTATGATATCTTTATTTACATTAAAAGTGAGTTCTTCATGTAATTTCTTAAATCTAATTTTAACTCTTTTCTCCTTTTTAAAAATTCATTTATCTTTATACATGTTATTTTTTCCCATAAATTGAATTATGTACCTACAGGTAAAGGACTTTCTCATTTTGTCTTTGTATTGTATTCCTATCCCTATTACTACCTTCTTTGTTCAGAGCAGATACTTCATAAATGCTTATAGAACTAATTCTTTTAAGTTTTAGTCATAATCAAAGTAGTATTTTTTGTGCTTGCCATAAATATATCAAAGACAATACATTTAAGTATTTTGAAATTATTTCTTGCTATTAGGGGATACATAAATAAAACCAATTATGTGAATCAGTTTTGCAATTTCTTTTTATGTATATTCATATTAATATTTGGGTGCTAAATCTAGGTTTAGGAGTCAGTTTTGATTATTTTATTAGGAGTTTAGGTGAATGCTGAATGCTCCTCTAATTTATTTATAATCTCGTTCTTTATGCCTAGGTCATAGACCCATTTTGATCTTATCTTGGTATATGGTGTTAAGTGTGGGTCCATGCCTAATTTCTGCCATACTAATTTCCAATTATCCCAGCAGTTTTTATCAAATAATGAATTCTTTTCCCAGAAGTTAGAGGCTTTGGGTTTGTCAAACACTAGATTGCTATAATTGACTATTCTGTCTTGTGAGCCTAGCCTTTTCCACTGATCCACTAATCTATTTCTTAGCCAATACCAAATGGTTTTGGTGACTGCTGCTTTATAATATAATTTTAGATCAGGTACAGCTAGGCCACCTTCATTTGATTTTTTTTTCATTAATTCCCTTGAGATTCTCGACTTTTTATTGTTCCATATGAATTTTGTTGTTATTTTTTCTAGATCAATAAAATATTTTCTTGGAAGTCTGATTGGTATAGCACTAAATAAATAGATTAGTTTAGGGAGTATTGTCATCTTTATTATGTTCGCTTGGCCGATCCAAGAGCACTTAATATTTTTCCAATTATTTAAGTCTGACTTTATTTGTGTGGAGACTTTTTTATAATTTTGCTCATATAATTCCTGACTTTCCTTTGGTAGCTAGATTCCCAAATATTTTATGGTATCAACAGTTATTCTGAATGGAATTTCTCTTTGTATCTCTTGCTGTTGGGTTTTGTTGGTGATGTATAAAAATGCTGAGGATTTATGGGGATTTATTTTGTAGCCAGCTACTTTGCTAAAATTATGAATTATTTCCAATAGCTTTTTGGTAGAATCTCTGGGGTTCTCTAGGTATACCATCATATCATCTGCAAAGAGTGATAGTTTGGTTTCCTCATTGCCTACTCTAATTCTTTTATATCTTTCTCGACTCTTATTGCCGAGGCTAGTGTTTCTAATACGATATTAAATAATAATGGTGATAGTGGGCAACCTTGCTTCACTCCAGATCTTACTGGGAAAGATTCCAGTTTTTCCCCATTGCATATGATGCTTACTGATGGTTTTAAATATATTCTCCTGACTATTTTAAGGAAAAGTCCATTTATTCCTATGCTCTCAAGTGTTTTTATTAGGAATGGATGTTGGATTTTATCAAATGCTTTTTCTGCGTCTATTGAGATGATCATGTGGTTTTTGTTTGTTTGGTTATTGATATAGTCAATTATGCTAATAGTTTTCCTAATATTGAACCAGCCCTGCTGAATGCTGAATGCTTTGTGAAGTAAGTTCCTTAGAATTTAAGCTCCTTGAGGACAGGAGCTATTTGATTTTTGTGTTTGTATCACTAATACCAAGTTCAATGTCTGGCACAAAGTAGCTGCCTAGTAAATTAATATGTATTTGTTGATTGGTTGATTAACTCTTCCCTTGTGTTATTCAAGTAGGCATAATGTATCCTCAGTGCCAAAAATAAAGGCCACTGAATTAACTCTTTCTCTACTGCTTTATCAAACTGTGTTCTGGGAATTTGTTCAAACTGAATGGAACCAATTTATTATTTCCTTCCTTTCTGCAAGCTCAATAGCTCTTTGTAGCAAGGACAATCATTTGATACAGCTGGGCAAAAGTTTAGATTGTGTCCAGTTGAATAGCATGACTGCCTTCAGACTGGTAAATAACAGATCTTTTTTAGATGCTTCTTTGATCTATTTTGGACATTTAGCTATAATGACTCATGCATATCTGTTGTTTCTTCATCAGTAATGGCCAATCAAATACAAAGTCACATCCTGGCCTCTCTGGTCTTATAAAAGACATTTGGTTATAATATTTTTCAGACCAGATAAATTAGCTCTTAGAAAATTAAGTATATTTAATCTGGCATATCATCAAAAGGGGCAAACAGAGAGTCAGTTCTTGAAAATACTTACCTTCATGGTAAATTACTTTGTTGTTAGTGAACTGCAATCAACAATTTCCAGGGATATTAAAGGGAAAATAATGCTTTTGATTAGCAAATGTTATCATTATTGAATATCCTTTAAAACATTGTTTAATATTATGAAGAAAACAGACAATCTGTAGAATAAATAGAAGACTGGACTAAGTTCTAATAGTAGAATCAAATAATACTTCATACATTTACTAACCATGTGATTCTGGGCAAGTTTTTTAATCTCATTGTATCTCAGTTACCACATATGTCAAATGAGAAAGTTAAAGTCAGTAAATGTCTCATGTTTCTAATTAGAAATCTATGGTCCTGAAATTTTGGTTTGAGTACTGCCTTTGACTCACACTGGCTGTGTAATCTTTGACAATTCACTAAATGTTTCATTTCTACTGGAATATCCTAAGGTTACGAATCATATTTATTATATTATAGAAAATGTATTGAAGTTTTCATACCAAGGGTTTTTTACATTCATGATATTATAGGGTTAGAGGAAAAAAAAAAGAAGACAAAAAAGAAAATTCAGTGTTACCTATTCATATAAATTCAAAGTATGATCAAATGATAAATGTATGCTAAGATCTATATAAATCTTAAACTATCAAAACATTAATTGTTTATAAGATTTCCATTAAAGTTGTACTTTTGAAATTTGATAATTTTGGTTATATATTAGACAGAAAAAAAACTATATATATATATATATATATATATATATATATATATATATGAATCCATTTCCCATCACTCTTCCTGAATTTGGTCTATCAATAACATGTTTTTTTTTTTTCAATTGGAAAGTCAAAAGAGCTTTTCTCCATATTTTTTTTTCCCTCCCTATAGAATATTCTTACTTAAATTCAATCCTGCCGGGACTTCCAGCCAAGATGGTGGAGAGGACACACACATCTACTTAAGCTCCATCTTTTCTCTCAGAATAATTTATTTCATGACAAGCCTTGGAATTAGTGCTTGACTGAAAAAAAAACACAAATAATTACCAAGAGAAGATATCCTCATAATTTGCCAGAAAAGGTCTGGTTTTGCTCATAGGTGAGGATGGCTAAATTGTGCACAAACTGAAGGCAGGCAGTGGCAGCACAGCAGACAGAAAAAGGCAGGCAGATTGCAGCTCAGCAGAGTAGAGGGGGGTGGGGTGTGATCTCAGCCATTTCTGCGGGGAGAGTGTAACTACAGTGTTGGCAACTTTGCCCTGGCAGTAAGCCAACAGACAAGCAGAGAAGCTAAAAACCCAGACAGTAAAGACTATAACCCGAAAAAGCTAGCATCTATTGGGACCTGGCCACACCCACCCAGAGTGTCTCAGCATGCTTTCAGAGTCTCAGAGTCTCAGAGCGCAGATACAGCATAGCCATTGTGGTCCTGCTAGTGCTTCTCTGCTGCCCCCTGCAGTCTGTAGAGGAAGCTTGGTAATACCATGCACCCCCACCCCATCCCCTCAAAAAAGCAGACTACATTTTTTTTTTGCTAGTTTGTTTTTTTTGATTCTTCTTTGACAAAATAAGCAAAAAATTAAAATGAACTCTAACTATTGATAGCTTCTATAGGGATAGAGAGCAGACTTAAACCCTGAGGAGACTAAAAACAGACTGTTTCCAGATGAATCCCCAAAAGGGGATATGATCTGGTCCTCAACAGATAAAACTCTCAAAGGAGAAATTAAAAAGGCTCTCACAAGAGAGCTGGAAGAAAAAATGGAAAAGGAAAGGGAAGCTTGGCAAGAGAGTCTGAAGAGGTCATCCCACTCATTTAAAGATGGAGTGGATAAAGAAATTGAATTCTTGAAAAACAGAATTAGTGAGTGGGAAAAAGAAAATAGCTCTATAAAAAAATAAAACTGGCGAAATGGAAAAAAAAAATCCATAGAACAAAACAACTCTCTTAAAAACTCAATTGGACAATTAGAAAAAGATATAAAAAAAGTGAGTGAAGAAAATACTTCATTGAAATTTTAACCATAAATGTGAATGGGGTAAATTCCCCCATAAAAAGGAAGCAGTTAGCAGAATGGATTAAAAGGCAGAATCCTACAATATGTTGTTTACAGGAAACACACCTGAAGCAGGGCAATACAAACAGAGTAAAAGTAAAAGGTTGGAGCAGAACCTGCTATGCTTCAGGTGAAGTCAAAAAAGTAGGCATAGCCATCCTGATCACAGATCAAGTAAAAATAAAAATTGATTTAATTAAAAGAGATAGGGAAGGGCACTATATCTTGCTAAAGGGTAGCATAGATGTTGAAGTGATATGAATATTAAACATATATGCATCAAGTAGTGTAGCATCTAAATTCTGAAAAGAGAAATTAATAGAGCTTCAAGAATAAATAGACAACAAAACTATTAATAGTGGGAGATCTCAACCTTGCACTCTCAGAATTCGATAAACCAAACCACAAAATAAATAAGAAAGAAGTCAAAGAGGTAAATAAAATACTAGAAAAGTTAGATATAATAGATCTTTGGAGAAAACTAAATGGAGACAGAAAGGAGTACACTTTCTTCTCAACAGTTCATGGAACTTATATAAAAATTGACCATATATTAGGACATAAAAACCTCAAACTCAAATGCAATAAGGCATAAATAGAAAATGCATCCTTTTCAGATGACTATGCAATGAAATTTACATTCAATAAAAAGCCAGGGGGAAACAGACCAAAAAATAATCGGAAACTAAATAATCTCATACTAAAGAATGATTGGGTGAAACAGCAAATCATAGACATAAATAATAACTTCACCCAAGAAAATGACAATAATGAGACATCATACCAAAATGTGTGGGATGCAGCCAATGCGGTAATAAGGGAAAATTTCATATCTTTAGAGGCTTTCTTGAATAAAATAGAGAAAGAGAAGGTCAATGAATTGGGCTTGCAACTAAAAATGCTAGAAAAAGAACAAATTAAAACCCCCCAGTCAAACACTAAACTTGAAATTCTACAAATAAAAGGAGAGATCAATAAAATTTAAACTAAAAACAAAACAAAACTATTGAATTAATTAATACAACTAAGAGTTGGTTCTATAAAAAAACAACAAAATAGACAAACCCTTAGTAAATATGATTAAAAACAAGGAAATGGGAAAATCAAATTGTTAGTCTTAAAAATAAAAAAGGGAGAACTCACCATTAATGAAGAGGAAATTAGAGCAATAATTAAAAATTACTTTGCCCAGCTTTATGCCAATAAATTTGATCACTTAAATGAAATGGAAGAATATCTTCAAAAATATAGCTTGCCCAGATTAACAGAGGAAGAAGTAAATTGGTTAAATAGTCCCATCTTAGAAAAATAAATAGAACAAGCTATTAATCAACTCCCTAAGAAAAAAACTCCAGGACCAGATGGATTTACATGTGAATTCTACCAAACATTTAGAAAACAATTAACTCCAAATGCTATATAAACTATCTGAAAAAATAGAGATTGAAGGAGTCCTACCAAATTCCTTTTATGACACAGACATGGTACTAATAACTAAACCAAGTAAGTTGAAAACAGAGAAAGAAAATTATAGACCAATCTCCCTAATGAATATTGATGCTAAAATCTTAAATAAAATATTAGCAAAAAGATTACAGAAAATCATTCCCAGGATTTATACCAGGAATGCAGGGCCAGTTCAACATTAGGAAAACTATTAGCATAATTGACTATAACAATAACCAAATTAGCAAAAAAATATGATCATCTCAATAGAGGCAGAAAAAGCATTTGATAAAATCCAACATCCATTCCTAATAAAAAACACTTGACAGTATAGGAATAAATGGATTTTTCCTTAAAATTGTCAGGAGCATATATTTAAAACCAGCAGTAAGCATCATATGTAGTGGGGATAAACTGGAACCATTCCCAGTAAGATCAGGAGTGAAACAAGGCTGCCTACTACCAACATTATTATTCAATATTGTATTAGAAACTCTAGCCTCAACAATAAGATTTGAGAAAGAGATTAAAGGAATTACAGTAGGTAATGAGAAAACTAAAGTATCACTCTTTGCAGAAAATATGATGTTATACTTAGAGAAGCCCAGAGATTCTACTAAAAAGCTATTAGAAATAATTCACAACTTTAACAATGTTGCAGGATACAAAATAAATCCACATAAATCCTCAGCATTTTCATACATCACCAACAAAATCCAACAGCAAGAGATACAAAGAGAAATTCCATTCAAAATGACTGTTGATAGCATAAAATATTTGGGAATAGTCAGGAATTATATGAGCAAAATTACAAAACACTTTCCACACAAATAAAGTCAGATTTAAATAATTGGAATATTAAATGAATAGGCCAAGTGAATATAATAAAGATGACAATACTCCTTAAATTAATCTATTTATTTAGTGCTATACCAATCAGACTCCCAAGAAACTATTTTAATGACTTAGAAAAAATAACAACAAAATTCATATGGAAGAACAAAAGGTCGAGAATTTCAAGGGAATTGATGGGGAAAAAAATCAAATGAAGTGGCTAGGCCACTTAAGGCTAGGTACATGATCTAAAACTATATTATAAAGCAGCAGTCATCAAAACCATTTGGTATTGGCTAAGAAATCGATTAGTTGATCAGTGGAATATGTTAGGTTCACAGGACAAAATCGTCAATAACTATAGCAATCTAGTGTTTGACAACCCCAAAGATCCCAATTTTGGGGATAAGAATTCATTATTTGGAAAAAACTGCTGGGAAAACTGGAAATTAGCATGGCAGAAATTAGACATGGACCCACACTTAACACTATACATCAAGATAAGATCAAAATGAGTCCATGATTTAGGCATAAAGAATGAGGTTATAAATAAATTAGAGAAACATAATAAAGTTTGCCTCTCAGACTTGTGGAGGAGAAAGGGATTTGTGACGAAAGACAAACTAGAGATCATTGTTGATCACAAAATTGGAAAATTTGAGCATATCATATTAAAAAGCCTTTGTACAAACAAAACTAATGCAAACAAGATTAGAAGGAAAGCAACAAACTGGGAAAACATTTTTACAGTTAAAGGTTCTGATAAAGGCCATCCTCTAATTGATAAATGGTCAAAGGATGTGAATAGACAATTTTCAGATGATGAAATTGAAACTATTTCCACTCATATGAAAGAGTATTCCAAATCACTATTGATCAGAGAAATGCAAATTAACACTACTCTGAGATACCACTACACACCTGTCAGATTGGCTAAGATGACAGGAAAAAATAATGATGAATGTTGGAGAGGATGTGGGAAAACTGGGACACTGATGCATCGTTGGCTGAGTTGTGAACAAATCCAAACATTCTGGAGTGCAATCTGGAATTATGCCCCCAAAGTTATCAATCTGTACATATCCTTTCATCCATCAATATTGAGCTTCTATCCCAAAGAAATACTAAAGAAGGGAAGGGGACATCTATGTGCCAAAATGTTTGTGGCAGCTCTTTTTGTGGTGGCTAGAAACTGGAAAATGAATGGATGCCCATCAATTGGAGAATGGTTGTGTAAATTATGGTATATGAAAGTTATGGAATATTATTGTTCTGTAAGAAATGACCAGCAGGATGAATACAGAGAGGCTTGGTAAGACTTACATAAACTGATACTGAGTGAAATGAGCAGAACCAGGAGATCATTTTACACTTCAACAACAATACTGTATGAGGATATATTCTGATGGAAGTGGATATCTTCAACAAAGAGAAGATCTAATTCAGTTCCAATTGCTCAATGATGGACAGAATCAACTATACCCAGAGAAGGAACACTGGGGAATTGAGTATGAACTGTTTGCATTTTTGTTTTTCTTCTCAGTTTATTTTTAGCTTCTGGATCCAATTCTTCCTGTGCAACAAGAGAACTGTTAAGTTATGCATACATATATTGTATCTAGGATATACTATAACATATTTAACATATATAAGTCTGTCTGCCATCTAGGGGAGGGGGTGGAAGGAGGGAAGGGAAAAGTTTGAACAGAAGTGAGTGCAAGGGATAACATAAAAAATTACCCATGCATATGTATTGTCAATAAAAAGTTATTAAAAAAAAATTCAGTCCTGCCTCACATCCATGAGACTAAGTTCTCAAACTTCTCCTTCTATCACTGTCATTGCTCCTTTACTTAATTGTCTTTTTCTTCTGCCAATGAAATATTAAAAATCTTCAAAGGAATTGTCCTCTACTCTTAGGAAATCAGAATATTAGAGTTGGTAGGGATTTCAGAGACTTTATAGTCCAACTTGTCACTGAGTAATAATTCTCTCTAGAATATTATTTTCAAATTTTCATCTAGAATTCATTATCTCTAGTGGGAAAGAGCCTCAATGCAACCCATTTTATACTGGAATATCTTTAATTACTATGAAGATCCCCCTTGCATTAAGCCTAAACATACCGCCCCATCATTTATCATTTGCTTCTAATTTTGTGAAATAAGGCCAATCCAATATCTGATTTCTCTTCAAAATTAATGTTCTTCAAATATTTGAAAATTCTACTAAAGTAGAATGAAGCTCTGATTTTTTTTCATTCCATGTTAAATATTCCTATGTAATTTAATCAATTCTTATATGATAGCATCTTTAGGAATTTTAGTAGTGTCGTAGCTCTCCAACAGCCTTGGACATACTCCAAAGTTCCATTTAAAAGAAGCCATCCAGAACTGAAAAACAATGCCTTGACTAGGATTGGACAAGGTAGAATATTTACGCAATTTCAAATTCTTATCTCTTTGCATAAGTATTAAAAATATAAATGGAAAAAAAAAAAGAAGGAAAAAGCTTATTCCATGTCTTCAAGAAGCTTGATAAATACCAATAGAAAAAGTAAAAAAAAAATAATAATAATAATGCAGAGGATATATAAAAAAGACTTTTGGTCTAAGGAAATGCAGGGACAGTAATTTTATCTTGGTCATTTATCTTGGTAAATGTATCTTTTTGATGAGTTTAAAAAAAGTTTTATTAATTTTGTGAGCTTCTCTAGTTGCTTTATTTTTTATATAATTTATTTCTTTTTTGTTTAAAATTCATAGTTTTTCATTATTTGTGAAATTATCTTTCTTGACATTGCAAATTTTTATTTTTGCTTTGTTAAAGAGCATTTTTTGCAATCTCTAATTTTTTTTTTTCTATTTAGGAATTTTCTGATGGAGTGAACTTTATTCCAGCCTCTCATTTTCATTCTTTTATGTTCTAGGTATGTCTACATCCAGAATATTCTTTTTACCCATTGCTTACATTTTACTGGATTATTAAAGTCATTTGGAACTTAGAATATAGTTATGTTTGCATGTTTTTTTTTTTTTTTCCGGTTCCTTTTACTGCTTTTTAACCTTTTTTTTTTTTTTTTTTTTTTACTTTCAGTCAGTATTTTGTAACTTTAGTTAATTTTATTTATTCTATTGTGTTGTCATTCTGTTCCTGCAAGCTTCCTCCAACCCAATGTTCCCAATATTTCATGTCAGATTTTTTGAATTTATTTTAATTATTCATTTGTTTCTTTTTTATTGTTTATTCTCTCTCTCTCTCTCTCTCTCTCTCTCTCTCTCTCTCTCTCTCTCTCTTTCTTTTTTGGCCATTATCTTTCTAATCCAATTAACTACAAGTATTCTAAAGTCAAAATAATAGTTTTTAGTATGAACCCATTGTCATTAAGATTTTCATTCTTTTGTATTTATTTCTCACCCATTCAAGTCTATTTTAAAGTATTTTTATCTTGTCCTCTGAATATACCCAGCTTTATCTTTCTTTATTCTCTATGTTTCCCTTATGGGGATAAAGCTGCCAACTTTGAATTCTTTCCTCACACTCATTTCTAAATTATTTCATTTTCAGATCAAACTCCATTCTTATCTTTGTTTATTGTCTTTCACTTTATCTATCTATCTATCTATCTATCTACCTATCTGTATTTTTTTTCCTAGAGTAGGATGCAGTAGAAATCAACGTGACTATTAAATAAATACATATACCAGGCACTGTGCTAGGAATTGGAAATACAAATATTGGAATAAAGATAGGAAATGAAAAGTACTACATGAAGAATGGACAAAGACCAGTTTGTTTGGGTCAAAAGTTGAAGTGAGATCTGTGCTTAAAGGAAAATTATTTTGGCTGCAGAAGATAGGATAGATTAGAGATAGAAGAGATTTGATACAGGATGGTTAATTAAGAGACCATTGGAATAACCTAGAGGAAAAATGATGAGTGTCTGAACTTAGGGGGTAACTATGTGAAGGAGAGATTCAATCAGATGTGAGAGAAAAGTTGAGTTTAGGAATGAGAAAATTTAACAAATAACTTGTTGAAGAAGAATAAGGAATCTAGAATAATTCCTGTTACAAATATGAGATATTGAAAGTATAATAGTGACTTGGAGAGAAATGATATACTTTTCAAGTGGGCAAGTTTTAAGAAGGAAGATAATAAATTCAGTTTTGCATATGTTGGATTTAATATGTCTCTGAGATGCAACTAGAAATGATATTTGACCTTACAATATTATAACCTATAATTGGAAGGAAAGAATGTATGTACTAAAAATTCTAATAGCATAAAATGATGTCATCTGAGACAAACTTTCATTCCATGTCATTTCATGCCTTGAGTTTCTGGTGTCAACCTTCCTACTTACCAATTTCCTCCTTTCTCTTTTATTCTAGATGATTTATTTGCTGAACCATCTGAATATTTTAGTTCTTTGTACTTCTGTTTTTGATCTCTGAATATTTTCTCAGATGAATATTTTTTCAGATGATTATTTAGAATCTGCTCTTTTATACTATTGCTATCAAATCCCTATTTTCTAAGTAGAAATATAATGCATGTTCATGTGTTTTTATACTCCTGTCATTTAATTGACTTTAGACAACTCCAAAATGAAACTTGCCTTAAAATTTATTTACTTTATAATTTATTTAGACCTAAAGAATTTTTTGAGAAACCAACAATTTAAATGTCTTTTGTAGGGTTACATAGCTAATATATGTCGGTGGCTCTGGTTTCTATGCATTTGATCAGTTTGTGTCTTATGAAATCTTATCAATGTTAGCATATATGTATATATGCATGTATATAGGTAAACCATGTATAGGCATATATTGTTTATGTTTGTATATTCTGCAAAAAGCATACCAGTAAATATACATGTATGTATATATTTTTGCCAAAAAATCTAATAATTAGGATAAATATGTAATTTTCCCTGTATTTCTCACTTTTAACTCTATAACTTAAATAATCAATTGATTTGTTTGATCCAATTAACTGTTGAGATTATTATTCAAAGAATCATGATTCTTTGTTTTGCTGTTAGAATCAAGTATGAAGAGAAAGAGAGCATAGGCTTTTCATTATCAAATCCAGGTTTTCTAGGTTAAAATGGAGGCCATTAATTACATTGAAATTCAGGCATTTTACTTCATGTCACAGTAGAATGAGTAAATCCTATGATTTTATGAGAATCTGATTTTAATATTTAATGAGGTTTGAAAACATTTGTGCTAAAATTTCTTGGTCCATCTTTAGTTGATGCATCAAGAAAATGATGAGGAAAAAGATAGGGATGATGTTTCAGTAAATTTAGTAATGTGGGTAACTCATTTTATATAGGGTTGTTATATTATGTGAAATTAATCTGTTCAATTTTTCTCTTTTTATCTCTTAAAAAGAATATAGGTGTACATGACAACAATTATTGTCAAACCTGAAAAATAATTATAATTCTAACTTTATATTGTTCTAACTTTTTAAAATCTCATTTGAATTCCAGACTCCATCTTGACTATATGTGATGTGAGATTGGTTTCCAGGTCAATTTATTGATCCTATAGAACTGTACTATAATAATTCATAAAATCATGGCATTCAATATGTACATAGTAAACTTTACATTAGACAAGATGTAATGTAACAATGGACAATTATCCAGTGAGGTTAGTGAATGTAATCATTCAATCTAGAGGCATATCCCTCCTTTATGTAACATTTTGAACTTATATATTTTGCATTATTCAGTTTTACTTGCCAAATGTTTTGCATTTCTTGTGTGTATGCAAAAAAGCACAGATTTCCTATGACTAATATCTTAATATTTTAAGATGTTAATAGCAATCATAGTTTGTTATTGGAGTCTTGTTTTATTTTCCTCCATGTCATCTTTGTTTTCTGGGAATAAACCAAGTTATTGAGGTCAATGTACTATATTTTCTTTCACTTATTTTTATCCCTAATTCTTAATGTGAATGCTAGCCCTTAAAAAGATCCCTTATAAAAATACATTAAATTGAAAAATGAATAAAGAAATTCTTATTAATAAGACTTTAATATATATGAATACACTTTGTAGTCAATAGATTATCTTCATAATAATGGAAATAAATTAATTCAGTTAAAATCAATACTTCTCCTCCCCTCCAAACTTGTCAACTTTATTTCCAAAATAAATAGTTTAAAAATGTCTATTTTATATAAGGATGACTCCAAGTCTTTATTCCTTTTAGAGATGAACTCACACTGACCCTGTTTTGAAGGCCTGTGGTGACTAGATGAATGATTTTGCCTTTCTATATTCTGGCTGGTTTTATAAATTTTTCTGGCCAACATTTGAGTTTCAAGAAGTTTGGACATGTATGAGAAAAACAACCAATTTTATATTGAAGACATCTGGACCTTTGCCCATTCTTACTTTTAAGATGATAAAATAAAGGTGCTAGAAATAGCACTAATGATAATAAGAAGGTATGCAAAAGTTTAAAGTGCACAAGCCTTCATATATTTGAAAAGTTTTGTACAATCACATATTGCATAAAGAATGAAAGATTGTTTTGGCTGCAGAAATCAATGTCTTGATTTCCTAATATTAAAAAGACATCAAAAACCAATAACAACAACAACAAAAAAAAATAACAGCAACAACAAAACATCGCAAATTGAGAAACTCAAATTGTTCAAGGTATTGTAATTATCTGATAGAAATGTAACCACATTTCTATTATTATTTTTTTTCAACATTCTATGAAGAAAAGGATTATTTGTTTTAATCTACATAAAAAAGATCATATGTTTTAATCTATATAATTCAGAACTCTGTTAGAAGTAATTAAATAGATAACTGTGATGCAAAACTTCCTAATTTTCTTTCACTCAGAATTATTGATAAAACATTTTTAGGGGGAGGGGACAAAGACCTTCCTAATTAGGCTTTCTGTCTCAAGCTTTTCCATTTATCCTCACAATTGCCAACATTATTTTTCTTGTTTTTTTTTTTTTTGGTTTTTTTTTTTTGCCCCTGAGGCCATTGGGGTTAAGTGACATGCGCAGGGTCACACAGCAAGGAAGTGTTAAGTATCTGTGGTCAGATTTGAACTCAGGTCCTCCTGACTTCAGGGCTATTGCTCTGTCCACTGTGCCATCTAGCTGCCTGGAAGTTTTAAGTGAAGGAATATCACCATGGGAAAAAAGCCTTTAGGAGCATCCATTCCCCCTCCTCCCCGCCCCATTTTTGAAAAGGGAATTTATACATCCAATGTTGTAGTGGCATAGCCAAGGAGATTGCCATTTTTTTTCACTACTTTAGCAGGAATCTTCCATGGAAGAGTTTTCATAACTCATAACTCATAAAAAGGATTTTCTGTTGGAATTCATGGGAGAGCTGCTGGAATACATGGGAGCTACCTAATAGTGGCTGCTAGAGATCCAACTCAGAATGGATCTCCTCTTGTGAGAGGATAATACAAGGAGACTGAGAGACACTTGGTGTTCTCTGATCTCTCTGACTGAGAGACCGTTGCATTGTCTGATCTCTCTCCTCTTCCCTCTGCCTCCAATTTATCTCACTCCCAGTCTGTAACACCCGTGTCAGCAAAGGCTGCCCTGCACCACCTTCAGATAGTGAGAACCAGATTCATTCACTTTATCTCACACCACCATGGTGGCTGGCTTCCTGCACTTCCCCCACTGAGACCAAGGCTCATTTGAAAGGCTTTCCAGAAAGCTGCCCAGCCCCAGGCAAGGAGATAACAAAGAATTTGGACTTTAACACATGGCTGTTCTTGTGGTGATTACTCAACTGAAACGAAGGCTGCTCCAAGACTTCCAGAAAACCAACCAGAACATTACATTTTAGCCTCCGAACATGGGGCTAAGGACCTAAATCTGTCACTCAGAAATTAGGGTGAATACAAAAACAGACAAGAAGGAAACTTTGTTAAGGGATAAAGTAGTGTTTCAGCTGAAATGGGGCAAATATTTAGAAAGAAGACTTCTTCACCTCAAAGAAAATGTGTTGAAAGCATAATTAAACTCATAAAAAAAAAAAAAAAACAAGGTTTGATTGTAACTTGGATGTAGATCATTGAACTCTTTGAAATATTAAAATACACATCTCCTTGGTTCTCTAAGGAAAAAAAGAATTAGATCCAGATGAGTGGAAACTAGTAGGAGAGCAATTAAGTGAATATTACAATGATAATGGTCCTGATTCAATTCCTAAAGAAACACTCTATACATATAGCCTAATATAATTGGCTTTAAGGAATTATATAAGTATTAGAATAAGAAAAAAGAAGAAAGAACAGGAGGGGGTGGATACTGACAAATTAGGTGAAAAAAAAATGAAGAATTAGACAAGAATGGAGTTAAGTACAAGTACAATTCTGATGAAATTAAGGAGTGTGGTACTTTATAGCAGGAGCCATTAGGGCATTCCCCATCCCCTGACCTATTCCCCTCAATTAACCCTTCATAGGTATAGGGAGAAGAAGGGGGAGGGGCAATGACACAATTAGCACCACCTATGAAACAGCCTGTGACAAAATTACAAAAAGCACTAGTTAAAACTAAAAAGGACAGGATATATCTGATTTTAAAAATAAATGCATATCCTGTTATTCAAGAGTTTGACTCTTCAGGTCAAGAAAGGAGAAGATACACTCCTTTTAATCTAGAAATTATAAAAGATTTTTAAAAGATTTGCATTCTCTATGGGGCTACATTTTCTTATGTTAAAATGGTATTACAGAATTTGGCTTACGGAATTTTAACCACTAATGATTGGAAATCTATATCAAAGACATGTTTAGAACCTGGACAAAACTTGTTGTGGCCTTTGGAGTATGGTGAACTATGTAGAATACAAGCCCGACAAAATAGGCAAGCTGGAGTTAATATACAAATCACCTTTGACCAACTAGCAGGCAAAGGTCAGTATGCAGACACTTCAGTACAGATTAATTATGCTTTGACAGCATATGAACAAATTGCTGCTGCTGCTGCTATCAAAGCATGGGGCACCCTCCCAGGACAAGATAGAGGCGAAGCTTTCACAAAAATAGAGCAAAGTCCAAATGAATCCCTTGCTGATTTTATGAGACATCTGTATATAACTGTCATATGAACTATTGATGAAAATGAAGCTACAGGAATAATGATCAAACAACTTGGTACAGAAAATGCTAATGAGATTTGCAGAAGAATTATATGGGAACTACACAAAGATGCTCCTTTAGAGGAGATTATAAGATGTTGTGCTACAGTGGGCACAAATACTTCTTATACTCAGATAAGTTGCAGAACATGGGAAGACAGGTTCCCTCTTGGCAAGGGACTTGTAGAGAGATTTGTCAATGCTTTTGGTATGGTAAAGTAGGGCATCTGAAAGTTCAATGTAGGCATAGAGATAGAGTGAGAAAACAGGATAGGAAAACAAGACCCAAAATCCTATGTCCAAAATGCAACAAGGAATTCCAGTGGGCCTCAGAATATAGATTGACCCAGAGACATGAGAGATGGTGCCCAGCTCCAAGACCTCAATCAAAAAAACAGGTGGGGCATGATGGCAACTGAGTTTACACACCCAGAGGGTCTTTGGAAGTTCAGGAATGATTTGATCAATCAGCAGAGAAACAATCAGATGGGAGAAAGGAATTACAATTGGAGAGAATATAGGCTTTTTAACCTGAAAGAAGGGCAGTATCCAGTGCAAGCAGCTTCAAAATAATCTCCAGGTGATGTGAAGAGATGCAGAAAGTAGTGAATGGAAGGGACTAGATAGATTAACTGCTTGGGAGAAAGGGTCTGCTTGTATTTCTACAGATGGAGAAGGAATCAAATGGGTGCCAACAACAGAAAAAAGAGAAAAAGCTGGAAACAAAGGAGAAGACCTAAGAAACTTGTGACACTGAAAGAGCATGACTGATAATGAGACTGTTAACAGAACTTCAACACCAGCAGGAATCATTGGATTTCCTGAGATTAAAAAAAAATGTTGATAAGACTTGCAGAACTTCAAAACCAGCAGGAATCATTGGATTCCCTGAGACATGATTGATAAAGGACTTCAAAGTCTGAAGGAATCATTGGATTCATTGATAAATGATGAGACCATTGTAAGACTTCAAAACTTTCAGGAATTATTGGATTTTCTGACACATGAAGTAATGGACAATAGATTGGTTTTGGATTATTTCTAGGATTTATGGACATGTATAATTCCTCATCTTGATTTATGTTGTTTATTACATAATACCTCCCATGTTGATGAATTTATGTATACCTCTTTCAAGTGAGACCCTTCAGAAACTCGCTAATCTGGTTTGATTCCCCATTTTCCTTTGGTTTTCATCTCCCTTCCTGAGAAGTCAGGAAGGGCATGATCACCTCCTTTTATGGTGTTTTCACCCTCTTTTTCTGAGAAGTTAGGAAGGGCATGATCACCTATGTTCTAAAACAAAAGAAAGTGGGAGATATTATGGGACAGAACTCTGTACTTAAAACAAGGATGCTAATTCAATGGAATTGATAAGAAAATGGTTATATAGTTTAGCATGGTGAGTAATAGTTCTCTAAGTTCAGTATGATTGATTCAATCTTACAACAAATAATGGTTTCCTAATGATATAATGATTGATTTATACTCAGTGTAGAGCATATAAGCTGGGACAAACTCAGCCAAGGACTGAGAGCCAGGTTCATTCATTTCATCTCACACCACCATGGAGGCTGGCCTCCTGCACTTCCCCTACTGAGACCAAGGCTGGTCTGAAAGGCTCTCTAGAAAGCTGCCCAGGCTCAGGCAAGGAAACAATAAAGAATTTGGATTTTAACACCTGGCTATTCTTGTGGTGATTACTCAATTGAAAGGAAGGCTGCTACAAGACCTCCAGAAAACGAATCAGAACATAACAGTTTTTAAATACAATATCTATCTCGAGGAACTTTGGGAAAAAATGAAATCCACTATAATATGTTAAGTATATTGCTCTTGCATGAAAAAGCAAAGTCATTGGAGGTAATTGAACACAATAGAAACAATAAGACACAATTTCCCACTGGTTTCCTTTTTGACTAAGTACTGAAGCCAAATAGATAGTAATACAATGTGTAGTAATGCATGATATGAAGGTGACTAGAGTACTAGCTATCATTTATTAGAGGAGTCAATCAACTTCATAACATAATAATGGGCAAAAGATAGTCAAATGGTTTTATTTTATCTGCAACTAATGATTAAGGTTCACTGAATAATTTAAAAGGGAGTATTGAAAATGGCTGTGATATCATTATTTCCAACCAATAAGCTATGATAGCAAATCAAACACATCATAAAATCAACATTTTTGGAGAAATTGTTATACAATGTTCAACAACATGAAAAAGGAAAATCCTAATCTTTCAAAAATAATTTAATATGGGAATACCCAACATTGTTTTGGTCAATAGTACTTTATAATAATAACTATGTCTTTGTGCCTTTATATAGATAGTTCTCCTGCCTGGAATTTACTTTCTCTCCATGTCCATCTTTCAGATTATTTATCTTCCTTGAAGGCTAAGCTAAGATACACCTATAACTTTCCTAGATCTGTGCAGTTGTTAGCATCCTTAACCTATGTGAATAATTCCAGAATATTTTTCTCCTTTCTCTCTTATTACATCCACTCCGTAATTTGCATTATATAACATGAACTATAAGTTTTAATATAATTTAAATCTATAATAAAGCTATACTAATAATTTGGGGAAATACCCTGTATTCATGTGTTTATAGTCTCATGATCTCAGTAAAATAGGAACAACTTAAGATCAGGAATATTTTTTTTTATTTCTTTGTGATTCCAAGATCTCATACATAATTAGAGCCAAATAAGTGTTCACTTGAATATGTTCAAAATTATAATAGTATAATTATCAAATCAATCATTCATAAAATACCAGATACCTGATTTTATATATTTTCATTGATTCATTGATAAGATTTATTCTATGAAGCTAAGTTCTGTTTTTTTTTATATTGTATTTTCAAAGAACCAAAAAATAGAGTTTGTTTGACTGAAAAATAGATTTTTCTTATTAGGAGCTAAGGGTTTGAGCTTGGCTATGTTGAGGAACATTTGAGGAATGTTGTTCAAAAAACTTATGCAAAAAGATTGCAGCATTTGCTCATTTCAAAATATTGGAATAACAATTTTTTTTGATACATCAGGTGAAACAAATATGTATTAAAAGATCAAATCTTTGTTTTTCACTCAATTTCCTATGGGCATAACTACTCTCCAGTCTATATTTTCAGGAAAATTGTAGACAGTGATGATGAGAGATTATAACAAAGTCACTATGAATATATATATGAAAATTATTTAATCCTGCCAGATATCATATTGCTATATTCCTCTTGTTCCTCCTTTTTATCACAGGCTCATACTCTTATAGTTGAAAATTGCAATAGAATTCATCTATACTAGATGTATTAGACACACAACATATACTCCATAACACTTCTAAATGAAGCCTAAGTGAAGCAGATTGAAATATAACTTTGTAACATTCAGCAAAGTAAATAAAAATGCAATAAGCTACAAATAAAGTGTGGTTTTCTAAGTCAATTGGTGATCTAGATGGGTCTAAGTTTTGGCCATTTCTATTTGAGTTTGACACCACTGATCTAGACCAATCGTATTTTAAAAGGGGAAAAATAATGTCCAGAGAGATTATATGACATCCAACTTCTTATAGGTGGCAAGTAATATAGTCTGGTGTTTGAATGTATGTTCACCACAGTCTTAACTTTAAATCTCTTTATTTCAGTGATCTGAGACAAAAAATCAAAAGTGCAAAAAAGTTCATAGTAGGGATTTATCTCTTTCAGGTTCAATTTATTGGGTATATCAGGAATATTCTTGATTATATTTATTATTTAATCAATATGGCTACTCTTCTACAATGAATATATAAGCTCAATTATAAGTACCTATTTTGTGTAACTTTGACCATGGAAAGTTTAAAAATCTTCCAGAAGGAAAATTAGTCCTGTAACTCCTCCCACAATGGTTAGATATTCACTGTAATGACTAATAGCTAGTGACCCACTATAGTGATGTCTTCCTCTCAATCTCCTGACATCATCTTAAAAGAAGTGAAACATATGGTGCTTATTCACAAGTTTTCTACCTCATTCTTGCTATTAGAATTATCATTTATTTTCTTTTTCCTTCCCCTTTCTTCTTCCCTTTATTCCTTCCTATTTTTTTCTTTCTTTTTTCTTTCCTTATTTTTTTCTATTCTTTCCTCTCTTTTTTATCACATATTGCAGTAAGTTAATAGTAATTTTTACAAAAGTAATTCCATTACCAATGCAGATATTATTTGGCAATAGATTTGCATCTTTACCTGCCCTAAAGTGATATCCACAAAATTCTCAGGGAGGAATTTAGAATCAGTGATAGCATATATTAAGAAAATACTATTAAATGGATTGTCATTATTACCTCTTAAAACACATGAAAATGTATATATATATATATATTTTTCTTACCTTAAATAAAAGGATAGTGACAATGATACCTACCATTAAATTTGTACTCACTATAAACCAGACACAGTCCTGGAAAGTAGATGTTTGTATTATCCCAATTTTACAGATATAGAAAATGGATCAACCAGAGATTAAGTGATTTTGCTGGGATTATATAATTAATAAGTACATGAAGCTGGATATGAATTCCGGTTTTTCTAACTTCATATTTGGAAATCTATCCACTTTACTTTCTAAATAATATATGTTGAAATTATTTTAATTTGACAAATTCTCTCTGTGTGTCTCTCTTTCTTTTGCTCTCTTTTTGTCTTTTCTTTGTCTATCCATTTCTCTATCTCTGTCTTTGCTTCTGTTTCTCTGTATATGTGATTTACCTCCATTTCTCTGTTTCTATTTCTGAATTTCTATCTCTCTGTTTTACTGATTATCTTTGCCTTGCTTTCAAGTTTCAAGTCATCAGATTTTTTCTTATGTATACTTATTTGACTGTTTTCTCTTGAATCTCTGACCTTTCAATTAGAGTCTCTGAACCTAAAGAAATCCATCATACTCTGTTTAGGGGAAAGGTACAGAGTAATTTTTTTAAGTCTTAGGTTCTTTATAAAGGCATTTGTGTATTTCTTAGTCTGGCCTTGAACATATTACCACTATATACTTCTTTAAAAAAATAATTAGAAATTGACACTAGAGCCATGTATAAAGGTAAGTATCACTTATTTAATGGAGGTGTTCAAAAGACAAATAATGTTTTTTAAGCTATTCTAAATTTTTCCAAGGTGAAATTTGGTCATTTCTTCTTAGTAGACTTAGATTTTTATGGCAGAAAGGGTGATTTTGTTTCTGCCTTCAGGGTATCATTGTAAATTTTTTGAATGTGCCTCAGCTGGAAATTTGCACATTTTGCCAATTAAATGATAGTTTTCTGCCTGCAAAAAATATCACATTTCATGTTTGAAACAGAGTTTTTGAAAAGAATATATTTTAAAACCAAACAAAACACCATCAACTCTTCACTGTTTGGCTTTAAAATGTTGTTTTTTTGTGTTGCTCTTCTTTAGCTGTTGCTCTCCAAGGTCTTATAATTTACTCAGGAAAACCAACTGCAATGAGAGTCACATTGTGTGAAATGGCTTCCCAGGATGCTACACATTTTCCACTTGTGGCAGAGATTGGCTTAATAAGCTGTATCACATTGCATTAAAATGAAGTGTGCTGAGTATGTTGCCATTGTACCTAATCTGTATTCTAATCTATTATAATAGAGTATATCTCTTTCAAACACACACATTTCAAAATTTTGTTGGACATCTTAGGATTTCATTTGTCATCCATTATATTTACCCAAACAAAGAAAGTGCAGGTCTACATCATAGATTGTTCTAGATATAGATCCACCACTTTCCCAGCATATTTCTATTTTTTTTCTAATTTTAATATACATGTGATCATAGAATTTAAGCCAAGGAAAAGTCTTAGAGATCAACTTTAAGTCCCCTCCTTCCCCTATGCCTAATTTTTATTGATGATAGATGAATATCATACAATGTGATGACCGCACTAGCACCCAGGACACCCCAGAATCAGCTGAAATCAAGATAAACAAAAGTCCTTAGTCCTTATTCTTGGTCTTTAGGGATAGAAGTGAACAGGATGGAAGAAGAATCTCTGCAACCATCTTCTTCCTCGTCTGCCTCTAAAATGACCCTGGCTTGTCTTACTCCACCCCCTAGTCCCTCCTACAATCCTCTATATACACCAATCATTGAGACAACACAGGATAGTGGGAAGGACCATTTTCCAAGCATATGCCCATAGAGTATTGTCCAATCAGTAATTAGCCCTAAGTGCTTGAACCAACCTCAGTGCAATGACTCAAGAGTTTCAGCCCTCTACATCTCCCATTTTCTTCTGTTTTAAAACACAAATGGTCATGCCATCCCTGACATCTCAGGAAGGGAAATGAAAAGCACCAAAGGGAAGTGGGGATTGCTAGCA
Source organism: Antechinus flavipes (assembly GCF_016432865.1). Taxonomy (NCBI): domain Eukaryota; kingdom Metazoa; phylum Chordata; class Mammalia; order Dasyuromorphia; family Dasyuridae; genus Antechinus; species Antechinus flavipes. Next base: position 556,499,735 of record NC_067398.1, on the reverse strand, counting down.
GGTTTCTGGGCTGAAGGGTATTATTAGAAACAGGTATGCACAAACTCATCAGCATGGGAGGTATAAGCACATAGCAATAACGCAGAGGCTATTAGTGATGACTCTACCCACAACCAGTGCAGACTCATTGTGGTGCAAGAAACATGAATTGTACATGCAAGTAGTGATATGACAAATATAATCAATATGATATTATAAGAGATTTCCAAAAGTTCTAGAAGGAGGGTATGTGAACAATAGTCACACATATGCCTTCTTCAATACAAATTATAAATTGCAATTGCAGAGTATGAATCTGAGCCCGGTTATTTTGACTTTAAGTCCAGAATCCTTTGTATTGCATCCATTATGTTGCCCTCTAATTTGGAAGCAGCTATTTTGTTGTTTAAAAAAAAATCCATTTTTTTAATGGGGAAAAATCATGCCTTATTGACCAAGGTATCATTGGATTGCAAGTTTATTTGGATATTCATAAAATAACATTGTTATATACATTAAGAACTACAGAGCTCTTTTTATATGTTATCTTAATGAATCTTTAATATCATACTGTGAGATAAGTTGCTATTATTATTTCTATTTTTAAAATGATGAAACTATGATGAAAAGATAAGTGACTTGATAATGTCACAGAGTAAATGTTTGGAGCAGTATTTGAACCTAAATCTTCCTAATCCTAGAATTTTATTCCATGTCACATGTTAATCTCTCTAGCCTTAGTTTTGGAAACTGCAATGATAGAAATATCTGATCTCTTAAAGTCTTTTAGCAGTAGTATTCTATGATCTGTCTACAAGACTTCTATTCAAAATTAAGAATATAATTCTCAATATATTTTTTCAATAAAAGGCTTCCTCCAAAAACTACAGCAAAACCTTTCTCCCCAAAATATATTATTGAATTTGAGGTCTTATCTTTGGATAACATCATGTTTTGTTTACTAAGAGTATTTTCTCCTCCCTATAATTGAGACTCAGGATAGGAAGCGGAGAAAGAAGCTTTGTTAAGAAGACATAGAGACTTCCGGCCAAGATGGCAGAGAGGAGGCACACAGCTGTGTAAGCTCTGTGTTTTCTCTCACTATCCATTCCACTACAAGCCTCTGAAGTAATGCTTGACTGAAAAAAAAAAAACCCACAAATAGTTACTAAGAGAAGACATAGTTGAGATTCGCCAAGAAAGGTCTGTTTTTGCACGAGGGCGGGGACAGTTTTAGATCAGGCACAGGCGGAGGGCAGACAGCTGAAAGCACAGGGCAGGCAGTTCACAGCCGAGCAGACTGGAGCGGGTGGGGTGTGATTGCAGCTGTCTCTGTGGAGAGAGCTTTGCTACAGGATTGGATACTTTGCCCTGGCAGCAAGCCAACAGCCCAGCAGAGAAGCTAAAAACACAGGGGGGTAAAGAATACAACCCTAAACAGCTGGAGTCTCTTGGGACCTGGCCACCCTTCCCCGACAGTGTCTCAGCACGCTCTCGGATCTCAGAGCGCAGGCGCAGCACAGTCCTGCTAGTGCCTCGCTGCTTCCCCCGCAGTCTGTAGAGAAAGCTCCATAACACCACCCAGCCCCTTCCCCCAAAAAAGCAGACTCCATTTAGGGTTTTTTTCTCTTTTTTTTCTTTTTGCTAGTTTGTCTTTGATTCTTCTCTAACAAAATGAGCAAAAAATTGAAGAGGACTTTAATCCTTGACAGCTTCGATACAGATAGAGAGCAGACTCTAAACCCTGAGGAGACTAAAAACAGACAGTCTACAGGTGAATTCCCAAAGGAGGAGATCATCTGTTCCTCAGCACAGATGAACCTCATAGAAGTAATTAAAAAGGCTCTCACAGGAGAGCTAGAAGAAAAATGGGAAAAGGAGAGGGAGGCTTGGCAAGAGAGTCTGGAGAAGTCATCCCACTCATTTAAAGACAGAGTGGATAAAGAAATAAAATCCTTGAAAAATAGGATTAGTGAACTGGAAACAGAAAATAGATCTCTAAAAAACAAAATTGGCGAAATGGAAAAAAATTCCATAGAACAAAAGAACTCAATTGGACAATTAGAAAAAGATATTTTAAAAAAGTGAGTGAAGAAAATATTTCATTGAAAATCAGAATTGAACAATTGGAATTGAATGACTCGAGGAGACAAGAAGAATCAGTCAAGCAAATACAAAAAAAAAAAAAAAAATCAAACAATGGAAAAGAATGTGAAATACCTTCTGGGGAAAACAACAGACCTGGACAACAGATCCAGGAGAGACAATCTGAGAATCATTGGACTCCCAGTAAAGCATGATGAAAAAAAGAGCTTGAACATTATTTTCCAGGAAATTATCAAAGAGAACTGCCCAGAAGTCATAGAAACAGAGGGTAAAATAGACACGGAAAGAATTCATCGATCACCTACTGAAAGGGATCCTAAAATCAAAACACCAAGAAATATAGTGGCCAAATGCCAGAACCCTCAGACGAAGGAAAAAATACTGCAAGTGGCTAGAAAAACCCAATTCAAGTATCGAGGAGCCACAATAAGTATCACCCAGGATCTAGCAGCATCCACATTAAAGGATCGAAGGGCCTGGAATATGATATTCCGAAAGGCTAAGGAACTTGGTATGCAACCAAAAATAACTTACCCAGCTAGAATAAGCATCTTTTTCCAGGGAAGAAGATGGATATTCAATGAAGTAAGTGAATTTCACCTATTTTTGATGAAAAAGCCAGAACTTAACAAAAAGTTTGATCTACAAATATAGAACTCAAGAGAAATCTAAAAAGGTAAAGATTAATCTTGGGAACTTTATTTCGACTATATAGATGTATAAAGAATACATGTATACCTTGTTCTAGAAATTGATGTGGAAAGGACATTGTACCAGAAAAAGGATAAAGTGGGGTAGTACATCTCATGAAGAGGCATAGGAAACCTATTATATCTGAGAGAAAGAATGGAGGGGGATGAATATAGTGGGTATCTTACTGCCTTCAGAATTGGCTTTAAGAGAAAAAATTTAGATATATTCAATTTATGGTGAAACTTCTCCCACCTCATTGAAAAGTGAGAAGGGAAAAGTGAAAAGGGAAGGAATAAGCTAAGTGGAAGGGAATACAGAAACTGGGAGGGAAAGGGGTAAAATAGGGGGAGGAAATCTAAGGCCAGGGGAGGCATACTAAAAAGGGAGGGCTGTGAGAAACAAGTGGTGCTTACAAGCTTAATACTGGGAAGGGGGATAAGGGGGAAAGAAGGGAGAAAAGCATAAACGGGGGTTAACAAGATGGCAAGTAATACAGAATTGGTCATTTTAATCATAAATGTGAATGGGGTAAACTCCCCCATAAAGAGGAAGCGGTTAGCAGAATGGATTAAAAGCCAGAATCCTACAATATGTTGTTTACAGGAAACACACCTGAAGCAGGGAGATACATGCAGGTTAAAGGTAAAAGGTTGGAGCAAAATCTACTATGCTTCAGGTGAAGTCAAAAAAGCAGGGGTAGCCATCCTGATCTCAGATCAAGCTAAAGCAAAAATTGATCTAATTAAAAGAGATAAGGAAGGGCACTATATCTTGCTAAAGGATAGCATGGATAATGAAGCAATATCACTATTAAACATATATGCGCCAAGTGGTGTAGCATCTAATTTCTTAAAAGAGAAATTAAGAGAGCTGCAAGAAGAAATAGACAGCAAAACAATAATAGTGGGAGATCTCAACCTTGCACTCTCAGAATTAGATAAATCAAAGCACAAAATAAATAAGAAAGTAGTCAAAGAGGTAAATAGAATACTAGAAAAATTAGATATGATAGATCTCTGGAGAAAATGTAATGGAGACAGAAAGGAGTACACTTTCTTTTCAGCAGTTCATGGAACCTATACAAAAATTGACCATATATTAGGACATAAAAACCTCAAACTCAAATGCAGTAAGGCAGAAATAGTAAATGCATCCTTTTCAGACCACGATGCAATGAAAATTACATTCAACAAAAAGCCAGGGGAAAGTAGACCAAAAAATAATTGGAAACTAAACAATCTCATACTAAAGAATGATTGGGTGAAACAGCAAATCATAGACATAATTAATAACTTCACCCAAGAAAACGATAATAATGAGACATCATACCAAAATGTATGGGATGCAGCCAAAGCAGTAATAAGGGGAAATTTCATATTTCTAGAGGCCTATTTGCATAAAATAGAGAAAGAGAAGGTCAATGAATTGGGCTTGCAACTAAAAATGCTAGAAAAGGAACAAATTAAAAATCCCCAGTCAAACACTAAACTTGAAATTCTAAAAATAAAAGGAGAGATCAATAAAATTGAAAGTAAAAAAACTATTGAATTAATTAATAAAACTAAAAGTTGGTTCTATGAAAAAAACCAACAAAATAGACAAACCCTTAGTAAATCTGATTAAAAAAAGGAAAGAGGAAAATCAAATTGTTAGTCTTAAAAATGAAAAGGAAGAACTCGCCACTAACAAAGAGGAAATTAGAGCAATAATTAGGAGTTACTTTGCCCAACTTTATGCCAATAAATTTGACAACTTAAATGAAATAGAAGAATACCTCCAAAAATATAGCTTGCCCAAACTAACAGAGGAAGAAGTAAATATCCTAAACAGGCCCATCTCAGAAAAAGAAATAGAACAAACTATCAATCAACTCCCTAAGAAAAAATCCCCAGGACCAGATGGATTTACATGTGAATTCTACCAAACATTTAAAGAACAATTAACTCCAATGCTAAATAAACTATTTGAAAAAATAGGGATTGAAGGAGTCCTACCAAACTCCTTTTATGACACAGACATGGTACTGATACCTAAACCAGTTAGGTTGAAAACAGAGAAAGAAAATTATAGACCAATCTCCCTAATGAATATTGATGCTAAAATCTTAAATAAAAATATTAGCAAAAAGATTACAGAAAATCATCCCCAGGATAATACACTATGGCCAAGTAGGATTTATACCAGGAATGCAGGGCTGGTTTAATATTAGGAAAACTATTAGCATAATTGACTATATCAATAACCAAACAAACAAAAACCATATGATCATCTCAATAGATGCAGAAAAAGCATTTGATAAAATTCAACATCCATTACTAATAAAAACACTTGAGAGCATAGGAATAAATGGACTTTTCCTTAAAATAGTCAGGAGCATATATTTAAAACCATCAGTAAGCATCATATGCAATAGGGAAAAACTGGAACCTTTCGCAGTAAGATCTGGAGTGAAGCAAGATTGCCCACTATCACCATTATTATTCAATATTGTATTAGAAACACAAGCCTCTGCAATAAGAGTCAAGAAAGATATTAAAGGAATTAGAGTAGGTAATGAGGAAACCAAACTATCACTCTTCGCAGATGATATGATGGTATACCTAGAGAACCCCAGATATTCTACTAAAAAGCTATTAGAAATAATTCATAATTTCAGCAAAGTAGCTGGATACAAAATAAATCCCCATAAATCCTCAGCATTTTTATACATCACCAACAAAATCCAACAGCAAGAAATACAAAGAGAAATTCCATTCAGAATAACTGTTGATAGCATAAAATATTTGAGAATCTTATCTACCAAAGGAAAGTCAGGAATTATATGAGCAAAATTACAAAAAAGTTTCCACACAAATAAATCTGATTTAAATAATAAAATATTAAGTGCTCTTGGATAGGCAGAGCTAATATAATAAAGATGACAATACTCCCTAAACTAATCTATTTATTTAGTGCTATACCAATCAGACTTCCAAGAAAATATTTTAATGATCTAGAAAAAATAACAACAAAATTCATATGGAACAATAAAGTCGAGAATCTCAAGGGAATTAATGAAAAAAAAATCAAATGAAGGTGGCCTAGCTGTACCTGATTTAAAATTATATTATAAACAGCAGTCACCAAAACCATTTGGCATTGGCTAAGAAATAGATTAGTTGATCAGTGGAAAAGGTTAGGTTCACAAGACAGAATAGTCAACTATAGCAATCTAGTGTTTGACAAACCCAAAGATGCTAACTTTTGGGATAAGAATTCATTATTTGATAAAAACTGCTGGGATAACTGGAAATTAGTATTGCAGAAATTAGGCATGGACCCACACTTAACACCATATACCAAGATAAGATCAAAATGGGTCCATGACCTAGGCATAAAAAACGAGATTATAAATAAATTAGAGGGACATAGGATAGTTTATCTCTCAGACTTGTGGAGGAGAAAGAAATTTGTGTCCAAAGATGAACTAGAGACCATTACTGATCACAAAATAGAAAATTTTGATTATATCAAATCAAAAAGCCTTTGTACAAACAAAACTAATGCAAAGAAGTTTAGAAGGGAAGCAACAAACCTGGAAAACATCTTCACAGTTAAAGGTTCTGATAAAGGCCTCATTTCCAAAATATATAGAGAACTGACTCAAATTTATAAGAAATCAAGCCATTCTCCAATTGATAAATGGTCAAAGGATAGGAACAGACAATTTTCAGAGGATGAAATTGAAACTATTACCACTCATATGAAAGAATGTTCCAAATCATTATTGATCAGAGAAATGCAAATTAAGACAACTCTGAGATACCACTACACACCTGTCAGATTGGCTAAGATGACAGGAAAAAATAATGATGAATGTTGGAGAGGATGCTGGAAAACTGGGACACTGATGCATTATTGGCCAAGTTGTGAATGAATCCAACCATTCTGGAGAGCAATCTGGAATTATGCCCAAAAAAGTTATCAAATTGTTCATACCCTTTGATACAGCAGTGTTTCTATTGGGCTTATATCCCAATGAAATACTAAATAAGGGAAAGGGACCTATATGTGCCACAATGTTTGTGGCAGCCCTGTTTGTAGTGGCTAGATACTGGAAATTGAATGGATGCCCATCAATTGGAGAATGGCTGGGTAAATTTATGGAATATTATTGTTCTGTAAGAAATGACCAGCAGGATGAATACAGAGAGGTTTGACAAGACTTACATGAACTGATGCTAAGTGAAATGAGCAGAACCAGGAGATCATTATACACTTTGACAACGATATTGTATGAGGATGTATTCTGATGGAAGTGGATTTCTTTGACAAAGAAACCTTACTGAGTTTCAATTGATAAATGATGGACAGAAGCAGCTACACCCAAAGAAAAAACACTGGGAAACGAATATGAACTATTTGCATTTTTGTTTTTCTTCTCGAGTTATTTTTACCTTCTGAATCCAATTCTCCCTGTGCAGCAAGAGAACTGTTCAGTTCTGCAAACATATATTGTATCTAGGATATACTGCAATATATCTAACATATATAGGACTGCTTGCCATTTAGGGGAGGGGGTGGAGGGAAGGAGGGGAAAAATTGGAACAGAAGCGAATGCAAGGGATAATGTAAAAAAATTACCCTGGCATGGATTCTTTCAATATAAAATTATTATAAAATAAAATAAAATATTAAAAAAAGAAGACATAGAGATGAAAGTTAAGTTTTCTCTTAAAATGCAATGTCTTTTCCTTTTCTTAAACAAATAGAACCTATTGACCATTAAAAAATAAAGATTTTTTAAGTCAATAAATATTTTGAGAACTACAAATCTAACATACATATTCATTGTTTCTTTTGATTCCCAACAAATATATCTTTTCTTTGTTGTGTCATTAATGAAGTCACAATTGTAATCATCGATAATAGCCAATCATAATATCTACAAAACTCATAAGCCACTTATTTCGTGGCTCTTAAAGAAAGAGCAGACCAAATACCTCTTTGGTTATAACTTTCGGTGTATGTTATTTTGATTTAGCAACAATAAGCATATTATCTTGAGTACTTTAGCTATTAAAATTCTTTTATTTGATTTGCTAGCTGTATTTTTGTGGGAAGGGAATGAAACCAGTGGACTTCTAAATAGTAAAAATTATATAACAGCTTGGCCTTTGGTGGGGGGAATTCCTTAATAGTGTAACCTACTAAATGATCTTCTTATGACCTTCCCTCCTAAACAGGAAATCCATGTGTGATTGCAGGAGATTAGTTTAGATACACATTCATAGCATAAATATAAAAAAGAAATCTCTGAGTCTTACTTTTTTGGGGCTTCATTTCAAGCTTACAAGATTAATAAAGAACCGGGAAACTGATAGCTAAATTTTTTCATCTTAAAAGGCTCATTTGCAAAAAGACAAAGTAAATGGAAGGAAAATAATTTATGCAGGGAACTGTTAATCCAGCTGTTTTGCTTCTGGGCTTAATTGGATTTACCTAGAATTGATATTTGGTGTCAGCATGTGTTATATCATCAGTGCAAGCCATAGTTACCAAACATAAAGGAGCTGATGTTGAAAAATGTGAACTCCCTGATAAAGAAAAATACTTAAACCAGAGACAAAATATATATTTATTTGATTAAAGCTTAGCATAATCACTTTTTAGTCATGTGTGTTATTAACTGAATATAGTAACCTGATGCTATCTTCTTTATATTTTACTTCTAGTCATTTTCCTACCATCACAGAATTAGGGAGGAAAACCAGAGCCTAGTAAAAAGGAAGTGGGAAATGGTTATTCATCTCTTGTTTTGCCTTGCAGGCAGCTGTGATGACTATAAAAAGTTGTCTAATGGCAAGTGGGTGACATCTACATTCCAAAGTCAGAAATATACCATAGCTTATAGTATGCATTACAAGATGTTTGCTATTTTTGTTAGAAAGTGAACAAAACAAGTTTTAAATGGGGAAACATGACAGGTACATACTCTTTCTGTCTTGCATAGATTTACTGCACATCCTTATGGAAGCCAAGGTGTGGATGCCTGGAATATATTCTACTTAACAAACACACATTTTAGGGTTAATACCAGGTGAAGTTACAAAGTTTAAATTTGATATGATCCTTACATACATGAAACTTATAGTCTAATAAAGGGATCTGGGGGATCCTTCTACTTCTTCTAGAAAAGAGAATACAGCATTTAAAATTAAAATACACAGGTGTTTACTTTGGTTCTTCCCCTCACTCTTTATGTGACTTCAGTTAAGTAATCTCAGTATTCTGAGACTGCTTTCTAATCAGCAATATGTAGAAGTTGGATCTAACGGTGTCTAAGAACTCTTTCAATTTTATATTCATGAGATTAGTAATTGAGTTTACCACTTGGAAATTCTTAAAAGGGGCATCAAATTTTTAGAGGAAGGAGCTGTTAAAAATAATCTAGTAATATATTTAGGCCCTAGTTATTATTAGTAAGTTATTATGAAGTAGTTATTACTTAAATATAGAGTGATGGTTAAATATAGGCAAATACCACAAGGAAATACAATACATAAACAAAGATTGTATTTAAAACACAAAATTGATAACAACAATTCTTGGTAACAACAAACTAGAAATAGTCAGTGTCTATTAGTGGGAAATAGCTAAATAAGTTGTACTTGAACAAAAAATAATATTATTGCACCAACAGAGATGATGATTATAAAGAATACATAGAAGTGTGGGATGCCAATTTTATACAAAGTAAAGTAAGCAGGATCAGGAAAACAATGTAGACAATGACTGTTACAATATAAATGGAAAGAACAACAATAATGAAAATTGAATCCTATGTACTAATAATTGCCAAGCTTTGAGAAAAATTGAAAAAATTCCTTCTTTTTAATGATAGGTGTCTATGAGTATGGAAAATTGCATTTTAGTACAGTCAAATTTGACTTATGTTTTGGTTGTTTTTAACAAACTGCCTCCTCTCCTGTTTTCCCTATTATCCCTTCCCCTCCCTGCTCCTCTCTTCCCTTCTTTGCTTCCTTCCATTCTCTGCTCCTTTCCTTCCTTCCATTCATGCTTCCTTCCTTACTTTCTTCCTTCCTTCTTTTCTTCCTTCCTTTCTTCTTTTCTTCCTTCTTCTCTTCCTTCCTTTCTTCCTCTTTTACTTCCTTCCTTCCTTCTATCCATTCTTCCTTCCTTCTTTCCTTCTTCTTTTTTTCATCCCTATCTCCATAAAAACATCTTTACATCTATGTCTATTTACACACACATATACATATATGTAGCTATATATATATATACATATATATATATATCATTGTATAAACATAAATACATATAAAGCTATATGCATCTATTTATATCTATAGCTTGGCTATAAATGCATATATTTAAATAAATACACATTAATGTGTATACACCCACATATAGGTACTGATGGGAACTAGGTAGAATAATAGAAAGAATATTGGGCCTGGAATCAAAAATACTTGAATTTAAATCCAATATCATCCACTTTTTTTAATGTGTCAACTTAGGTGAGTCACTTAACATATATTAATCTCATTTTCCTTGTCTATGAAAATAGAGATAATAAAAATTTCTAAATCCAAAGGTCACTGTGAAGCTCAGATGAGCTAATAATTATAACACACAATACAGTTTCAGGCTCTAAGCAAATTATATGTAAATATTAATTATATTTAATATAACTATTATATTATTATTATTGATATTGTTGGTATATGAAGAACATATTTTTGATTCTTACAAGGAGAAATAAAAGCAGTTTCATTTATTCTACAAATAGAAAGAAATTACTTATATAAATTCTTTGAAAAGCAGTTTGTAATTATATAAATTAAGTGATTAAAATATCCATAATCTTTGACCAAGAAGATTCCATTTGTGGGATTATACCTCACAGAAATAATTTATAAAAAGAAAGTCCCTGGGGGTGGAGGCAAGATGGCAGAGAATAGACAAGTCTCTATTTGACTTCCTTTGAGCTTTCCTCATATAAACAGCAGATTAAGCCTCTGAACTGGTTTTGGAGTGACATAACCCACAAAAATTTTGAGTATAACAGATTTCCAAAATAAAAAAGATACCTTGGAAGAATTTCAGAAAAGGTCTGTTCCAATCATGCAGGGAGAGAGGCTGCCAAGCCCAGTCCATAGCACAGAGAGCCCAAGGCAAGAAGCTGGAGTAGGGAGGCAGGGTGTTACAATATCTGTGAACTGGGGAATCTACTGCAAGACTCTTAGGCTACTCTGTCCTGCTTACCAGCCAGTGGTTTATCACACTTGCTATGAGACATCCAAAACAAATACAAAAGGCAAACTGTGAGCCTCTGAATTCCAGAATCCCAGAAGAATGGCCATGCTTACCCAGCATTGGAAGTCAATCAGCAACATTGGACCCAGGACAGACTGAAGCAACTGTTGCCCCTTTAGGCCTTAAGACCAGACCTCTGCCTTTAAAAAAATGAGCAAAAAAGCAAAAAGAATTCTGAACATAGATAGCTTTTATGTAGAAAGAGAAGAATAGACCTCAAACTCTGAGGATTCTAAAGGCAAATCAGGTACAGATGAAGCCCAAAGGGTGATAAGAGTTGGTTTACATTTAACAAGAATCTCTTGGAAGAAGTCAAAAAATGAGGAAAGGAAATGAGATATTTGCAAGAGGGCATGAAAAAAAATAAACAGAAATTATCTGAAGAAAATTTAAAAATAGATATGATGTTGGGCAGCTAGGTGGCACAGTGGATAGAGCACCAGCCCTGAAGGTAAGAGAACCTGATACATAACACTTCCTAGCTGTGTGACCCTGGGCAAGTCACTTAACCCCCATTGCCTCAGGGGGAATAAAGGATTTGATGAAATGGGAAAATCATATAATTCCTTACAAAATAGTTCTGAAAAAGAAAGAAATATATTAAAAATGGGATTTGTGAAATGGAAAAAAAATGCAATGAATAAAACACACCATTAAAAAAGCTCAATTGGCCAAATGGAAAAGAAAATAAAAAATATAACTGAAGAAAATAATTCAAAAAATTTAGAATTGAACAAATGGAAGTCAATGACTCAATGAAACTTCAAGAATCAATCAAAGAGAACTGAAAAAAAAATAGAAGAAAATGTAAAATACCTCAATGGAAAAACAATTGACCTGAAAAATAGATTTAGGAGAGACAGTCTAAGAATTATTGGACTTCCTGAAAACCATGATTAAAGAAAGAAGAACAGAGACATCATTTTTCATGAAATCATGAAAGAAAACTTCCCAAAAGGTAAAAACAGCAATTGAAAAAATTCATTGATTGCCTCCTGAAAGATACCCCAAAATGAAAACTTCAAGGAACATTATAGCTAACTTTCAGAATTATCAAATGAAGCACAAAATATTGCAAGCAGCCAGAAGGAAACAATTCAAATATCAAAGAACCACAATAAGAATTTCCCAGGGTCTAGCATCTTCCATTTCAAAAGATTAAAGGGCATGGAATAAGATATTCTGTAAGGCAAAAGAACTTGGATTTCAGCCAAGAATCAACTATCTAGCAAAATTGAGTATCCTCTTTCAGGGAAAAAAGATGGACATTCAATGAAACAGGCAAATTTCATTTGTTTCTGATGAAAAGACCAGAGCTGAATTGAAAATTAGATCTCCAAATACAGAACTCAAGAAAAGCATAAAAATGAGAAAAGGAATGACAAAATGACTTTATTTTCAAAATTAAAAAAGCTTATATCCCCACATAGAAAGATGATACGTTTAATTCTTGAGATCTGTATCTCTGTTATGGCTATACTTAGAGGATCCAAGTATCATTTGATATTATTGTGATGACATTAAAAATAAATTAGAGGAAGAATGGTGATTCTACTGGAAGAAGAGGAAAATGGAGTCAAAAGGGGGTAAATTACATCTCATGAGGAGGCAAAAAAGAGCTATTGAAATTGAGGGAAAGAGGGGAGGGAGATGAGTATTGTACAAATCTTAGTCTCATCAGATTTGGCTCAGAGAATATCAAATGCATTTAGCTTCATAGAGAAGCCTGTCTCACCTTATAGGGAAGTAGAAGGGGAAGGCAGAAAGGAAGAGAATAGACTAATAGAAGGGAGAACAGTATAAGAAAGGGGAAGGAGCTGCAAAAGTGGAGGGCTGTTTGAGGGAGGGGGTGAGCAGTGACAAAATACTGGGGAGGAGGGAAAGGGGAAAAGGGAAGAGAAAACCATAATAAGTGTACACAAGATTACAGGAAACATAAAATTAATAATTTTATCTGTGGATGTGAATGGGATGAATTCTCCCACAAAACAGAAGCAGAGAGCAGACTGGATTAAAAGCCAGAATACTACAATTTGTTGTTTGCAAGAAACTCATTTAAAATGGAGTGATAAATTTAGAGTAAAGATAAAAGGCTAGAGCAGAATCTAATGTGCTTTAGCTTAGGTTAAAAAAAAAAAGCAGGAGTAGCAATCCTGATCTCAGATCAAGCAAAATAAAAATAGATCTATTTAAAAGAGATAAGAAAGGAAACTGCATCCTATTTAAAGGTACCATAGATAATGAAGTAATATCAATACTAAATATATATGTATTAAGTGCTTAGCAACCAAATAACTAGAGGAGAAGTTGGGGGGGGGTGCTGCAAGAAGAATTAGACAGCAAAACAAAACTAGTGGGGGAATCTCAATCTTGCTCTCTCAGAATTAGACAAATTGAATCACAAAATAAAAGTGAAAGAAGTTAAAGAGATAAATAGAATGCTAGAAAACTTAGGGATGACAGATCTTTGCAGAAAATTAAATGGAGACAGAAAAGAATATACTTTTTTCTTGGCAGTACATGGAACTATACAAAAAATTGAGTATTTATTACAGCATAATAACTTCAAAAATCAAATGCAGAAAAGTAGAAATGGTAAATGCATTTTTTACATTATGATGCAATAAAAATTACATGTAATAAATGGCCAGGGGAAAATAGACAAAAAAAATTGGAAACTAAATAATTTAATCCTAAAGAATGAGTGGATAAAAAACAAATCATAGACATGAAACAACTGGAAACTGAGAGAATGCCCTTCAGTTGGAGAATGGCTGAATAATTTATGTTATGTGAATGTTATGGAATAGTATTGTTCTATAAGAAACAATCATCAGGATGATTTCAGAGAGGCCTGGAGAGACTTACATGAATGGATAAACATGATCAGAATCTGATCATTGTACACGACAACAAGAAGTTTATATGATGATCAATTCTGATGAACTTGGCTCTTTTCAATAAGGAGATGATTCAGACCTGTTTCAATGATCTTGTAATAAAAAGAGACATCTACATTCAGAGAGAGAACTGTGGGAACTGTGTGTGGATCACAATATAGCATTTTCACTCTTTTTGTTGCTATTTGTTTGCATTTTATTTTTTTCTCATTTTTTTCTTTTTTGATTTGATTTTTCTTGTGCAGCAAGATAATTGTATAAATATGTAAGCATATATTAGCTTTAACATACATTTTTACCATGTTTAACATATATTGGATTACTTGTCATCTGGGGAAAGAAGTAGGGGGGAATTGGAACACAATATTTTGCAAGAGGCAATGTTGAAAAATTATCCATGCATATGTTTTGAAAATAAAAAAAAATTAATAAAAAAAGAAAGTCCCCATATATAAAAAAATATTTATGGCAGGACTTGGGGATATCTCCATTATGGAGATAAAGTAGATTTCTGTTCATTGGAAAATAATTACCAAATTGAAGTATATGAATATAAAGGATATTACTATATTTAAAATATGAAAAATGTGATGAATACAAAGAAACATTTAAAGATCTCTTATGAATTAATGTAGAATGAAATAAGGAGGCCCAAGAATATAAAATACCAAATGACTATAATAATGTAAATCAAGGGGGAAATACATAATACAGTCAAAAATCAAATTGTAAAAATTTTAAAGAACAACTATGTCTGAAAATAAAAGATATGAGAAAATATTCCTAATCCACACCTTAGTATAGGTGATAGATTCAAAGTTACTTAATATTGTATACATTTGGGGAGTCTTTTAATATCTCAATTATTTATGCTTTTCTTCTCTTTTGTTCTTCATTTTTTTTTCTTTTCTTTTTGTTATGTGTGATTGCTTTCTAGAAGGGGCAAAGAGATAGACATTGAGGAAAATGCTGATAATGTTAAAAGCAAAAGATATAAATCAGATGCATTTAAAAACAAGTCAAATGAGAGATATCTTTGTCTCCTGTTTTCAATAAATAATAAACACTTACATTTTTCCATTATTCCTATGTGTACTTGACATAATTTGTGGTGTAAAGCAATTTCTTCTTATTTTTAATTCTGAAATCTGTTCCTGTTTAACTGTAAATTCTAAGAGACAATAATTGACTAATGTGTCTATTGTGTGAACTGTATTTCCTATTAAAAATTTATAATTAACTCATAATAATTATCTTACCTTTGCCGAACAATTTAATTTTATTTTTGTTGTTCTTTCTTAGTAAGCAAGATATCAAATGTTTGGGGATGTTGATACATCCCCAAACTCCAGCTTCTGGGATAAAACTTGCTATTTGACAAACATTGTTGGGAAAACTTGGAAAATAATGTCAGAAACTCAGCATAGACCTACATCACATACATGGTTTGGGCATAAAGGGTGATACCATAAACATATTATAAGAGCAAAAGATAATTTCCCTATCAGATCTTTGGTGAAAGGAGTAATTTATGACCAAAGAAGAACTAGAGACCATTATTGAAGGCAGAATGGACAACTTCAATGGCATTAAATTAAAAAGTTTTGCACAAAGAAAGACAATAGAAAGGAGATTAAAAGAGAAGTACAAAGCTGGGGAAAAAATTTCTAGCCAATATCACTAATAATGTCTCATTTCTAAAACGTATAAAAAACTGTGTCAAATTTATGAGAATACATGTCATTCCCCAATTGATAAATGATCAAAGGACATGAATATACAATATTGAGACAAAGAAATTAAAGCCATTTTTAATCATATGAAAAAATGATTTATTTCACTATTGATTAGAGAAATGCAAATTAAAACAGCTCTGAGGTACCACCTCACACCTCTCAGATTGGCTAAGGTCACAGGAGAAAATAATGATAAGTGTTGGTAGGGATGTGGGAAAACTGGGATACTAATTCACTATTGGTGGAGTTGTGAAATGATTCAACTATTCTGGAGAGCCATTTGGAACTATGCCCAAAGGGCTATCAAACTGTAAATATCCTTTGATCCAGCAGTGCCACTATTGGGTCTGTATCCCAAAGAAATCATAAAGAAGGGAAGGAGACCCACATGTGGAAAAATGTTTGTAATAGCTCTTTTTTGTGATAGCAAAAAACTAGTAAATGATAGATCCCCATCAATTGCAGGACAGCTGAACAAGTGGTGGTGTATGAAGGTAATAGAACATTATTGTTCTATAAAAGTTATGAATAAGCAAATTTTGGAAAGGCCTGGAAAGATTTACAAAAACTGATGCTGACTGAAACAAGCAGAACCAGGAATACATTGTACACAACAAAAGTAAGAATGTATAATGATCTACTATGATAGACTTGGTTGGTCTCAATGGTTCAGGGATCCCAGGCAATCCCAATAGACTTTGTATAAAAAATGCATCCAGAAAAAGAACTAAGGAGATTGAATGCAAATCAACACATGCTATGTTAACTTCTTTTTTTCTTTTTTTCCCCTCTCTCCCCTGGTTTTTCCTTTTGTTCCAATTTTTCTCTCTCAACATGATTCATAAAACAATGTACATTTAAAAGAAAGAAAGAAATTTTAAAAAAAAGTTTGTGGATCTCTGATGATATTATATGAACAGATCTTTGCTATTCATTTATGTTTAGAAATCTGTATAGTTATCACATCTACTGGCCAACTCAATGTGTATGAGCTATGATGGCCTAGGCAAATAGCTTCAGGTAAAAAAAAAAAAAAAACAAATAAAAATAAAACTTTAAATTTGAATTTAAATTTTAAGCTAAATCCTATAGTATTTTTCTATAATATCTGAAATTATCTGTGATGAATTTAATTTACTAGCACTTCATTTATTCTCTCCTCTGACTCAAATTCAGCTGACCCATGCATGCATGTGTGTGCACATGCACAAAATATTACTTAAGATCAAGTCATTCTAACTTATATAGCTTTCTTGTTTAACAATTTTGTCATCTATTGATTCAGTCATTCTCTTACTCAATATTTATATAATGACCAACTCTCTGAATTTATGGACTATGTTTATTTATTTCATTCATCTGTTCAACAATTATTTGTTGAGTATCTACAAAGAGCAAGGTACAGTGTTACAGAAGGGGTGATTCATGCTCTGAAGCTGATTAAAACTTAATTGATGCACTTTTATCATTTTCTGTTATTTCCCTAAAAAATTTTCACCTGAAGCTATTTGCCAGAAAAAAAAATTAGGATGTGTATACTGGTTAAAAAAACTTTTCATGACAAACAATATGCTGTTTCAGAGATTCTTAACTTCTTAGGAGTTTGAACATAGAATTCAAGGGGACTGTGAAATTGAATGGAAAATTATATCTTTATTTTTCCTAACTTCCATTTGAAATTTAATGTTTCATACAAAAATGTTTTATAGCTATTTAATCCTGGGTAAATCACTCAAGATCTATTTGCTTTAATCTCCTCAAAATGAAGATAATAATTGCACTTACCTCATAATGCTGTTGTGAGGATGACACATAAATGGCTTAGCACAGTGCTCTTACACATTATAGGCATTGAATAAATTTTACTACTACTACTACTACTACTATTATTATTATTAATGAATGTAGGTAACATACATTATTCAGAGAAAGAGTTCATAGGCTTTTTTAGATTTTCAAAGCAATACATCACACACACATACACACACAAATGAGTTTTCATTTTAGAAGAAAGACCAATAGATTTATCAAAAGACTGAACAAACACAAACAGTTTTCTCTAATCACTATGCTATGTGCTGGGTATATTAAAAAAAATATCCAAACACCATCTAGGAAGGAAAACTGTATAGGATGTTAAGGGAGGATGATCACCTTTGTTAGAAAGACTTGCCAAGCCCTCTTCTGGGTTCCTCCTTCATCTTTGATGTTCACCTGATTCATCCAACTCTCACTATAGCTTCATGAAGCTTTCACATGACGGAAGTCAGATCCTGTATAAAAATGTCTTGACAAGAATGTTTGGGGCAGCCCTTTTTGTAGTGGCCAGAAACTGGAAACTGAGTAGATGCCCATCAATTGGAGAATGGCTGAATAAATTGTGTTATATGAATAATATGGAATACTATTTTTTGTTAAGAAACGACCAACAGGATGATTTCAGAAAGGCCTGGAGAGACTTACACGAACTGATGCTGAGTGAAATGAGCAGGACCAGGAGATCATTATATACTTTAACAACAATACTATATGATGATCAATTCTGATGGACCTGGCCATCTTCAGCAATAAGATGAACCAAATCAGTTCTAATGGAGCAGTAATGAACTGAACCAGCTACACCCAGCGAAAGAACTCTGGGATATGACTAAGAACCATTACATCCAATTCCCAATCCCTATGTTTTTGCTCACCTGCATTTTTGATTTCCTTCACAGGCTAACTGTACAATATTTTGGAGTCCGATTCTTTTTGTACAGCAAAATAATGGTTTAGACAGGTATACTTATTTTGTATTTAATTTATACTCTAATATATTTAACATGTATTGGTCATCCTGCCATCTAGGGGAGGGGGTGGGGGGAAGGAAGGGAAGGATTGGAAGAAAAGGTTTGACAATTGTCAATGCTGTAAAATTACCCATGCATATAACTTGTAAATAAAAAAAAAATGTCTTAACAGAGGGGATAAAAGAGGTTAATGGTAACTGACTGACTTCACATTCTTTGCTGAGTTAGAAAATTACTTGCCCTAAGTATATGAAAATTTCCCCTGGCAGAATGAGCAGATAAGAATAATTTGTTCCACTGGCCATGTAAGTAGTAGAAGCAGTAGCTGTGGAGTATTCAGAGCTTTGTCAGACATCAAAGACACCACTGCCATCCTTTGTCATCTGGGGCCATCTCTGGTCACCCTAGCTTTTTTCTTGCCCCTGGATTTCGATATCTCTGGACGAGAGAGTAAGGCTGATGACATTGTGTAACACTTGTCTTTTAAATAGAATTCAGGCACAAGTCAAGACATCACCTTATGACATCATTGGTCTTATTTGAAAATAAAGAACAAACATAATCACTATCAGAATCAAAAGCAAAAATCCTCTGTTTGTCATTGAAAATCCTTACTAATGTAAAGTCCCAACCTCTACAACCTTTCCATTCTTCTTATATCTTACTCCTTGCCAAAAACTCCTTGTTCTATCGATATTGTTTTGCTTCCTGATATAAACAAGCTACTCCATTCTTTGGCTCCAGGCATTTTCTCTGTCTGTCTTGCCTGCCTGGAATGCTCCCTCACCAAAATTCTATTTCCTGGGTTCCTTCAAGTTCCAATAAAAATATCATCTTTTACAAGAAGCTTGGCCCCTAATTCTGATGACTTCTCTCTTTTAATTATTTGTAATTTAGCCTGCTTATAGCTTGTTTATACATATTTGCCGGCTTTTTGTTTTTCCCATTAGATCAAAAGTTTTTTTTTAGGCAAAAATGGTCTTTTAACTTTTTTTTTTCCTTAGTCAAAGACTGGTGACTTAGAATAGTGCTTAGCAAAATTTAGTACTATTTAATTTTGTTCAGTCATTTCAGTTGTGCCCAACAGTTCATAAGCTCATATAAAGTTTTCATGGCAAAGATATTAGAGTGGTTGCCATTTTCTTCTCCAGCTGATTTAATAAATGAAGAAATTAAGGCAACAGGATTAAGTAACTTGCCCAATAGCTAGTAAGTATCTGAGGCCAGATTTGAATTCTGTTGCTACTCATTCCAGGACCAGAGTTCTATTTGCTGTGCCATACTAAGAACATAATGAATGTTTATTGACTGACTCAATGGCTAAAACTATATTCATTCCATGGACATTAGGTGACATAGTGAATAATGTTCCCAGATTGGAAACCATAAAATCTTGCATTTGAATCTATTCTCAGATACTTGCTAGTTGTGTGTCTCTGGATTAGGTAACTAACCCTAGTACCACTTTCCTTATTTATAAAATGATCATTTAAAAATATTATGATGATAATATTTACCTCACAGAATTATTAGGAGGATTAATGAGAATATATGTGTGTGTGTGTGTGTGTGTGTGTGTGTCATGTATCAAAACTTAAAACTCTCCATAAGTGTTAAAAATTATTATGATGAAATTAAACACATGTTATTGAATCCTAATAGAAAATGTTCATTTTTAGCTATTTGTTTTCTTTTTCTTGGTGTCATTTTTACATGTTGATTTCTGTGCCTAGGAGTTCAAAGAATATAGCTAAAGAAGAGTGTTGTTCATACCCCTATTCATACTATATTATTTTAATGATAATTTTCCTCTAAATGATTGATTTGTGATAATCTCACTGTTTTGTATAGGGGAAAAAATAAGTCACATCCATTTATTTACAATCTAAGAGGTTTGTAGCAGGATTTTCTTTTTGATTTATAAGCTCCTAGATGTTTGGAGATAAAATGTGGTACTTTTTATGTCGATGGCTTAATTTCAATATCCATTAACTATCAGAATAATGGGCTAATAGAAGTGGCTAGGAGAAGGGAAAGATATTAGCTCCCCAAAGTGCTAGTGGGAAAGGGTAACTATTATGAACTGAAAGTCTCAGTAGTGCAAGGATGGAGATGGCTTGTTGTTTCCGCTCGGTTATCAGATGAGAGGAAAAAATGGCTCAAAACATTTCCCAAAGCAGAGCACAAGTGTCTTCTTTTTATGTAAAATTGTTCCATTTATGGTGTATAATAAACAATTTCAATATTTTCTCTATTTCTCAGGAATTCCAAAGGTAATGATTGATTAGATAGGATTGTGAGAATGCAATCACTTCATCCTTTTTAATTCTATTTAGAATAATAAGTATATTGTCTACAAGACTGAAGTACTAAAATAAATTTCCATTAGCAAAAAAAGAGCCATAGAGATCTTCTAAACAGATTAAAAATATAAGCCAAAAGAATGAAATTTTTCAAGGAAGCACCAAGCAAACAATCCAAATATCCTAAGGAAGTTTGTCTTTTTTTCTACTTGACCAATACTTGCTATTCAATAGAAAACAATAGCCCCTTTCCTTAAAGCAATATAGCTTTTCTGGAAGAGACTTTAAAGGCAATGAGTTCATTCCTCTAATGTTACTGATGAGTTAACTAACAACCAGAGAGATAATATGACTAGAGTGTAATAGGTCTGATAAGTGATTAAATCACCTTAGAAGCAGTAATCTATTGCTTATCTGTGGAAAGTGATGGCCTTAGATTCTGAACCCAGTTTCTTTAAATCCACATTCATTGTTATGTAATACTTAATAGCTCATGACATTTAAAGTATTTGATTTTGTTTTCCTCTTTATAAAAAATTAAGTTAAACTTTTGTCCTACTCATCTCTCTTGGGATAAACAAGTAGTTGCACACTATAGTGAATTTAAAAAAAATCATAAAAGTAAACTATTTTGCTGTACAAAGTACTGTGGTGAGAATATGGATGACTATTTACATGCTCTTTACACTTGTTGAGAAAGCTACATTATAACGATTTCAAAACTAGAAAGAATATTAAACATTATCTTGTTCTTTCATTTTACAGATGGGAAATTGAAGACAAAAGAGATTAATCCTGTTAATAGCAAAGCCAAAATTGGAAACCAAGTCTTCTGTTTTACATATGTCTATCTACTCTACCACATTAGTAATAAGAGCTTCTAAAGGAAACATATTTTTATTTATGGTGTTAATCAGAACAAAACATATTATAAGATCTGTGAGACAAAGACCAGTATTATATTTCCAAAATATTTTAATAGGAAGAATGAATTCAAGAGAACCATTCATACTCTATGGTGAGTGTCCAAGGAGGGCTTAAAGTAGATATCTTTTCTGTAACCTTGTGACTCCTAAATATATCTTAAAAGACAAGGATATAATGAACATGGCCTATAACAGAAATTAGATGAATTTTTCCAGCAGATTTCTTTGGTCTTCCCCTTCATGTTGTTAAAACTCACTTTTGATATTTTTAAACTCTATCTTTTAATACCAAACTATTTAAATTTGCCCATGGCCTGAAAGGAAATGGTATGTCTCCAATGAGTCTATTATTGTTTATAATGGGTGTTCGGTATAACATTTGCTATTTGAAACCCCATCATATTACATGTAGCTCATTTGAAATTGGCCTCTACAAACCCAAATTTCATTAGGAAGATATTTGGGGTTATTTATTGGGGGAATTGACATGAAATAACTTCAAGTATTCAAAATGTCTTTAAGGGTTTCTGACATTTGATAATCCATGAAATGTTCTTTTTAAATGAATAAAAATGGGGGGAAAATGCAAAGAGTGAGATTTCTGAGGCAAGATTTATGTCAACGATATTCCTAAACTATTGATTTCAAACACGCAGCTGTAGTTCATCTTATGATTATTTCAAATTCATTAGCAATATGGAAAACTCATAAAAACCTTTAAAATAAGTACTATATTTATTTTAAAAAAACATGCAGCATTAATCAGTGCTGGGGAGCTGGGGGAAGGGAAGATTTACTAAGATAATAGTCTAGATATCAAATTTTGGATCAACTCAATTATATGCCCTCTTTAACTCTGTTGCTTAATTATTTTCTATCTGCTTTAGGAAGTTCAGTTATTTCTCCTGTTTATAGAGGTTATTAGGAAGGTGAATTAACTTTCCTACCTTAATAAACAAACAAAAAACAAGACAATAGAAAACAGTCAAGTTCATGTGTCTGCATATCAGTAGAAGTGGAAGGTCTTTCCCTAAAAAACATTGCAACATCTGAGGGAAAAGTATCTACGTGGGTGTGTGCATGTGTGTGAAAAACCAAAGAAATAAAACCAATTCAAAACTCCAGGCAGACTGGCTTCCAGTAGAATTCAATCGAATCCAAGGAATCGCTGTGGTGATATCCAGTGCCAGCTTGGTGTTTCTAGCATTTCTGCTTTAGCCAAAGCTATAATTTATATTCCTGTTTATTGACCAAGAACTGCTTCATTTACTGAACTAACCACGTTATGAAGTAATCAGAACTGTGGTTTTCCTCAATGCAGCCAGGCCGGCAATGTTCAATGATGCTCTATAGATGGCAGCATTCCACAAAGAACTCCAGGGGTAAGGCTCTGGCTGGGCAGTAGGCCGCTTTTCTCTTCTGTTACCCTTAAAGAGAAAACAGCTCCATAATCTGTTGACAGGATTAAAGATTCCTGTTGTTTTACAGGAAGTAAATAAATCCTTATGGTATTCTGGAAACCTCAGAAGTATATGAGACGGGTTAGAAATTGTTTATACTCTGGTAAAGGTATCAAATGAATATTTACAGCATTTAAAACCATTACCTCAGATTGATGTGGACCGGCTTGAAAGCCAGCCTGTATGCATTAGCCGGGTTGTATTTGTGAAGCTCTTGCATAGTAGGGTTTACTTCTTGAATACAGAGTTTCCTCCTTGCATGAGATATAATCTGTCCAACATGGTTGGTGAATAATGAAGTTGAGGCTGGGGGCAATTTTGTTGTTTCTAAAATAGAAATAAGAATTCAGGAATCCAGATCTTACGTAATATATGCTGAGTATAGTGGGAAAACACAGAAGGACTAGACTCTAAGCTACAGGCTAATCACTTGAAAAAATACAACAAAAAAAGAGTATGAAAACTTTACCAAACTTTATCATAGTAGATTTTTATTGTAATTAAAAAAATTATTTCAAGGCTCTTTTACTTTTTAAACATGCCCTCTGTGAAAGATGGTCTTCTCAGCTACAATCAATGTGAGAAATCAAAATTAAATTCTGACATTTAAAGTCAGGAGATAAAAAGGGTTTCCCTACTTTAATTTTAAAATGCTGGTGTGTATTTGCTATTTATATAATCATGACCTTTGGTTTTTATCTAGTTTCATATTAGTTATTTTAGAGGTCCACAGATTTTTTATATTATAAAGAAGTGGTTCTCAAATTGTGGTCATGAGATCTGGATCCCCATGATCCTTTCAAGGAGTCTTAAAGGTCAGATTATCTTCATAATTAAATAAGGTCGTTTTAATACTGTAAATAGAAATAGTTATAACCCAGTATGCAAAAGATATACAATTTTGTGCACTATTTCTATATTTTAAGAGTGTAAAAGGGACATGAGAACAAAAAGAAAAAAATATTTTTTTCGATGATTGCTAAGAACACTATTTCTCAAACTCTGCTGTAAATTAAATTGATTTTTATTTTTAATGAACCTTATATAGTGTGTTAATAAAAATTAAAATAATATTTTAGCGATTTTCATTAGAGGAATTATCATAAAATGTTGTTTAAAGGGTACTGCTACTACACAAAAATTGAGAATCACTATTATACTATAAGTGAAATTTACCTGATAATAATTTCCAGTAAATAGCACTTATTGGTGCAGTAAATTAAGAAAATCACTACACAAAATTTCTTTTGTGCCTCACAACAACCTTGTGCAGTAGATACTACTGGTTTTCTTATCTTCCCTTTACATATAAGAAAAGTGACACCCACAGAGGTTAATGTACCTAGAGATAAAGTGGCTGGGGATGCTTCAGTTCTGCTTTTGACACATCATGGTTATTTGACTTTGTAAAAGTCACTTAAACTCTTATTGCCACAGGTGACTCTCTAGGAAAGCAAACTGCAGAATGTCTACTAATCTGCATTGAAAAAGAGAGTTGTTTCCCTGGAAGGGATAAAATCACAGATTTAAACAAAGAAACAAAAGATTTTGGGGAAGGATTCAAACCTTCCAGACTTGTACTATACTAGTACTGCTCTAAAAAGCACATTGAGCATGACTCTGTGGTAAACCTTGGCAATATCAGTTCATTTGCTCAAACTGAGCTGTGAATAGAGACGTGGTCCAAACAGTCCTCAGCCTGTTCTTTTTTTTTTTTTTTTTCTTAAGGCCTAGATTTCGACAAGTTGTTCTTTTTTTTTTTTTTTAATTTTAAACTTGTTTTATTGCAAGTTCTCTCTTAGATATGTGAAATAAACATTCAATAGAATTGATCACAAAACTTTAAGTTAAAAATGTCTTTGAAATTATAAACACAAAAAAATGTGGGAATTTCCAATTCAGCATCAAATCTGCACTAGCCAAGTAAGCAGTGGATTATTAACTTGGAAACCAGATCTACAGTTTGTCTTTATCACCAAATAATCAACAAATATTTATAAAATGTTTACTATCGGCCAAGCACCATTTCACTTATTTCAAGTGTGAATTTTCTCATCTGTAGAGATGGGATAGTATGTTTAATAGTAATTACCCTTAATTTCTAAAATAGATCTACAGAAAGGAAAGTTTTCTTTTTTAGGAGAACCAAACATGTCGTTATTGCAATTTAAATGACTTCTGAACACTTTAAATAGAATAAGTGTTTTCCATAGATTGAATTGGCAGATAGGACAAGTAACTTTTCATGGGCAGAACCAGAATAAAAATGTCCATGATGCAGTAGGTAAAGAGAATGGAACATTTTAACATTGAAATCTTCTCTGTGTGTTGTGGAAATAATCATTGCAGGTGAGATATTCATATTTCTATATAAAATTAGAATCTATTAAAATAAGCCATGCAAAGTAATGTAGGACCACAGGACTGGGTGTTACTGGAATTTTGGACCTATAAATAATGAAACTTCAAATAACCAAATACTTCTATAAATTTTGAAAATAAAAATACCTACATATCTAGAGTTTTACTTCTTTCCACAAATACTTGCAAATTGTTGAAAAGGGAGCCAGAGCAATATTTAAGAGCTCAGCTAATGAGAGAATTGTTGAGATTTTCCCAGTTTCATAATGATTTCTTTTCAAGCTAATCAACTACTTCTCGAGTGTACTTATAAAGAACAAATGCATTTTAAGTAAATACTGTTAGTTACTATGAATATACACAGAACAGACAATCACATATGTGTTTATATAAAAACATTACTAATGTCATTACTTTGGTAGACAAATAAGAATAATTTAAGAAAGTCAGAATAGAAGGTGCTCTTGTGTTTTCCCCACCACCCTGAAATTGGAGTATGAAGTTGTTAGAATGTATCATGTCACTGCATAAATTTAGAATATGATTGAAACCATTGATAAACAGTATGTCAATACACACACTACAAATCCAGATGTTGCCTATTAGGAATACTTAGATTGACAGGATTCATTTAGAATCTAAATTCTATGAGAGCACTGTGCACTTGTACACTATTGATAGCATAATTCAATAATGCATAATAATAATAATAAAGAGGTGATGAAAGCAGGCCTACTAGCTCTTTTTCAGCTCATCACAAATTTTTTTGGTTCTTTAAAGAACTGTTAAAGAGATTTTAGAAAAGTACAAAGGAGCAGAGAAAAGTAAAGCAAATAATCCTAGACTTCACCTTATTTTTCTTCTGTGCACTTTGTTTTTAATACTAAAATGAGTAATCTCTAGTGCATTGGTGGCTCTTCCTAGAGAATGGATGAGAAGGCATTAACAAAAAACAGATAGGAAGTAAGGAGGCCTAATTCCTGTGTATAAAGAGTCTGATCACACACTAAGGAAAACAAGGAATTATCAAGGTGTCCAAATAAGGGGTAAAGATATTTGCCATGCACATACTTACATAAATATGTAGCAGATACATATGTATAGCTATGTATTAAAAGAATATGTATGTGTATAGATATACTCAATCTACATATTTATGTGTATATATATATACACACACACACACACACACACATCCAGGTCTATGAGCTCATGTAAATACTAGGTATAATATTGAGGATTACTCAAAATTGCTATTCTTTGGGTCATTTTATTTCTACCACAGTTTTCCCTGGAATATCAGAATTTGTCTCATCTCACAAAGCAAGAATTTAGGATAATAATACACTTTTTATTAACAATTATTAAATATATGTGCCTTCCACATAAGACTGTGAAAAGTTAAGGATAAAGATAAAAACTTTCATTTTTGAAGGGTCCTCACATTTTTCAGGGATCTAACTACTCCTCTAATCTGCTGAATGTGGGCACATTGCAAGGGAACAGATCTTGTATAACTAAGAAGTCCAGCAATCCTAAATCCATTATAGTACCAGTGAAAGAATTGCTAGGATTTGCTCTTCCAGGATATAATGCCCTGCTCCTGCAACCCATCTTCTTAGTATTTACATCAGGCAATGGTTCTTTCTTTTCAATCATGTCTCCAATTCTTTTTATGTATCTCTATATTAAGCTTGTGTACCCACCTGGTAAGAGTTTTTCCTCTCTAGATAATAATAGTATAAGAAGTGACTCCTTGGAAGAAATATAAATCAAAAACATTTTTATCTAGTAGCCAAACTTCTGTTGATGACTTAATTTATTCAATTATTTTTCAGAGCTATGTTGAAAAAATTGCCAGTAGCTAACTTTCTAGGCAGTGTGGTATAACAGACAAATATGGAATCAGGAAGATCAGAATTCAAATTCTGCCACAGAATCATACTAGTAGTATAATTCTGGCTAAATCATTAAAGGTGTCCATACCTCAGTTTCCTCATCCATTCAAACACGATCATGAAACCATGAGAGTAAATGAAATAATTAATATGGTTATCAACCAATTGGTAACATGTTTTAGGGAAATTACTATTTGTCAGACACTGTGCTAGAACTGGGAATACAAAGACGACAAACAAACAGAAATGGTCCCTGGTCTCAAGTTGCTTATATATTAATGGGAGACATAGAATGTACACAAATAGGTATGTATAAATGCATACATAGTGTATTGAAAGCAAACATATACTTTGTAAATCATGTAATTATATGAATGTGACCTATTGATTTAATTAAATTCATGCTGACTCCAGGAGTTTATGCTAACCTGCTCTCTTTGTAATTAGAATTCTATTAGCCCTAGATAAATGTGAAAAGCTTGTGCTATTATAATACTCAAAATGAAGTAAATTTTAAGAGTCCTTTTTTTAAAAAAATCTAAGGAAGGACCCAAAATTATAAGTAATATCCTTAACATACTGGTTTTGAATAATTTTCAAAGCTTTATGTCTTCTGGACTTTGAAATCAGGCCTAAGGTCTGTAAGGTACAACAAAAACATTTGACTGTTCAACTTGCTTTTAGACATCACACTTTGATCAGATCTTTGACAAAAGAGAAGAATTGTACTAGAGTCAAAACCCAAACCGCTGACATCAGCAACTGGGTTTTCCACATGTCCCTAAGTAAAAGCTTATGATCAGGAAGTCTGATTTTCTAGGTGTCTTTTGGTGTAGCTTCCTATCTTAGCCTTTCATCTATAATGAAACAGCATTTAAAAGAAGGTGGAGAGTGGGATGAGGTCAAGAGAAACACTTCTTTCTTTCAGATGAAAAGAAGGCTGCTATTACAGTTAACTTTCTTTCTTTTATTTTGGTTTTGACAAAGTTGTCAAAAAAGATTTAACTCCTCCTTTTCCTGATCCCAAGATTTTTTGAAGGGAAAGCAATAGCCAGCAAAAGAATTCCACTGACTGTTATTGAAGACAGATCTGATTATATGAACTTGGTGTTATTTGGAGATAAGAAAATTGTGCAGAAATAAACAACTTGACATTTTACTTCCTCTTTCCAGTGTAGCTAAGATGCAAACCACATGAGGTAGGAATATTGATTTGGAAATATGAAACATGACAAATCATTTTTTAACTTGAAACCAAAGAAATTGTATACTTCCCCAAGAATTACACACTTGAGTTCCTCTAGGTAACCTCTGGGTCTTCAGAACCCTTTTTATTACTTGGAAAGCTGTTAAACTAGAGCACAGAAAGTGTTTATTAGGTCTAGGCCTATAGTTCAAACGAAACAAAGCCAAATTAGTTTGCTCGTATAACAGTATGAAGCTACTAAATCTAAACTAAGCCAGATTGTGTTCAGAGGGAAGTGTTCATTTTTGTCCTTAGCTCTAACTGGTAGACATAACTGAGGTATACACAATGGTAGCATCAGACTAGTTAGTATACATAAGTTATTTAGGTCAACCATACAGAATTTCCTTTTAGTCTTTAAGTGCATTTTTTTTTCTATTTGAAGTGGGAAGTTTAAAATTTTAAGCATTAACTAAATAATTACATTTAAAATTTAAAGCAATCAAACTGTTATTTGGATATTTGCATATCAAAACTTGCCCTTTTTGTCTTTCATCTCCTTCCCCTACATACACTTTTTAAAAAATTTACCACTGATACTCCCTATTTAATAAAAATAGTGCTAGCTACTCCCTGCTTTTTTCCCCTTTGCATCACTAATATTTCCATAGCTTGAGGCTCAGAGAGATTAAATAATCTATGCAATAGAACATAGCTAGGCAGTATTTGAACCTAAGCACTCCTGTTGCCAAGTTCCTCACTATATATACTATGAAATTCAATCACTTGATATTATTAGCATTTAATTTAACTTATTTAAACATTATATATAGACACAATAATCACATGAGTTTTCTTTGAAAATGCTATTTCATTACCCATTATTCTGTTTTCCTTCCTCCAAACTTTATACAGAAAACAAATGTACTAAGAAATATCTTGCATATTCTGAAAAATTGCAAAATAAAGTGTAAAGTAGTTTATTGCATCTAAAACTTTTAATGTAGTGTTGAGCTTCAAATTTTTAATTAAAAAACAGATAATAATGAAATTAATCTTCATATAATATCTATCATTTATAATCTTAATTTATCAAATAAATGGTTCTTCTTTATTGAGTACAAGGGGGTAGAAAAATTATTAAGAGAACAGAGAAGAACAAAACAAATGAATAGTTTAAATGTTCAGTTATTTTTCAGTGTATTTCACTTTACATTACCCTTTTTATGGTTTTCTTGGCAAAGACACTAAGGTGATTTGTCACTTTTTCTTCTGCTCATTTTATAGGGCAAATATAGGCACACAGGGATAAATGACTTAGCCATGTTCATACAGCTAATAAGTGTCTGAGCTCACATTTGAAATGTCGTTTTGACTCAAGGACTGGCACTATATCCATTGTATCACTCAAATGTCTCAGTAATTAGAAATTGAAGAAAATTTATGGAGACTTAAAATATCTCATGGGATTAAAGGAAAAATGCATTGATGGAATGTTATTTGCCTGCCCATTATGAATACTAGAATTTTTTTAGATAAGAATACGCATGTTAGAGCTGAAAGTCATATTGGAAGTAATCTATGCTAATCTATATAAATTCTTTCATTTTACTGGTTAAAAAATAACCAAATAGGTTCATGTAGGGGAAGTGACTTATGCACAAGAAGTAAGCAAGAGATCATGAATTGGAATCCAGGTCCTCTTACTCAAAGTCCAATGATATTTTCTCCATAAGTAGCCTGCTGGAAAAGCTTCTCATTCTTTGGTATAGTATTAGAAATAGCATTAAATTTCCTTATAGGTAACTTTCTTGGTTGCTATTATTTAACATATAATATTATTTAATAAATATTAATAAATATTTAATAAATATTAGAAGACTGATTGTCTTCTTTATATTTCATATTTGAAATGCTAGATGAATAATTAAGCCTTATATTCTGGCCATTGTAAAGAAATAATTGATGGGATAGGATCATTTATTCTTTCATCAAATATTTATTGGCCACCTAATATGCAAAAGAAATTGAAGCATGGTCTTTAAGAGGTGGGAAGATGATTTCTGGGGGTGGAGCCAAGATGGCAGTGTAAAGCCAGAAAGCTGCTTAAACTCTCCCATTCTCTTTCAAAAAAAGCCAAAAAACAAAAACAAAAAAATCCACAAGCCTTTGAACAGTCTGATGGAAGTAAACAATCTCCAGCTCAATAGATTGAAGAAAAAAAACTTCAAGAAAGGTTAATCTCACAGGGTAAAAAGAGTGTTCAGCCCAGCTCAGACAAAGTCTGGGAAAGCCAGTGAGAGTCTCTTAAACATAGCAGATCAGCAACTAAGACACTTGACCCTGTCTCAAGAGAGGAGCAGTCCATTGGAGAAGCATCCAATTCCAACTTCAAAGGCAAATTCTGGAAAACCAGGCTGCTTCCTGGAAAAAATAGACAAAACAACACTCTGGGAAAAAAAAAAAAAAAAGAAGCCCCTGAGCTCAAAACCAAGGCTTAGAGATGTATAAGAAGCTTTGGACACTATACCATTTTCCCCAGGAGTAGAGCACAATAATAAAAGTAAAATAAAAAGAAATATCAGAAGAAAAGTAAAGAAAATTAGCAAGAAACAAACAAACAAAAAAACATTATCATAGAAAATTACTATGGTTTTAGGGAAGATCAAAACACCAATTCAGACAAGGACAATATGTGACAAAGGAAAACTCAAAGAATGATATCAAAGAGGCTTCTTGGAAGTACTCACAAAAGATCATAGAAGACAAGATTAGAAAAGAAATGAGACATGCAAAAGACTCAACAGCTTGGAAAAGGAAGGCAATTCCTTTAAAAATACAATTGGCCAAAAGCAAAAACAAAATCCACTGAAGAAGACAAAAATTTCAAAATTAGAGTTAATCAAATTGAAAAAGAAATACAAAACTAAAGAAAATCATATGTTAAAAATTAGAAAGGGGGCAAAGCGAAGCTAATGACTTCATGAGACATCAAGAATCAGTCAAACAAAGCAAAAAGAATCCAAAAAAATGGAAGAAAATGTCAAATACCTCAAGACAGCTGAGTTGGAAAACAGATCCATTAGAGA
The DNA here is from genome assembly GCF_016432865.1 of Antechinus flavipes. Classification (NCBI taxonomy): domain Eukaryota; kingdom Metazoa; phylum Chordata; class Mammalia; order Dasyuromorphia; family Dasyuridae; genus Antechinus; species Antechinus flavipes. Next base: position 556,467,990 of record NC_067398.1, on the reverse strand, counting down.
CAATTCAAAAATGACTGGTCTTCCTAAAGGCCATGGGCAAAAAAAAAAAAAAAAAAAGAAAGCCTGGATAACATTCTTCAAGAGATCATCAAGGAAAAATGCCTGTATATTCAGATAATACAGAAGGGAAAATAGTAATTGAAAGATCACCTGATCATCTTTGGAAAGAGATCCCACAAGGACAACTCCAAAGAATATTGTTACAAAACTACAAAACTAAAATTTCAAGAAAAAAATATTGCAAGCAGCCAGACAAAAGAAGTTCAAATATAAAGTAGCAACAGTCAGGATTGCCTAGGATCTTGTAGCTTCTACAATAAAGGATCACAGGGCTTGGAATACCACATTACGGAATGAAAAGAACCTGAAGTTACAAGTAAAAATTAACTACCCAGTGAGATTTAACATAATCTTTCAGGGGAGACATTGGATCTTCAAACTTTCAATCATTTCTTTGAAAAAAAAACAGAATTAAATAGAAAATTTAAACTTCAAACACAGTTCTCAAGAAAAGCATAGAAAGGTAAAGAGAGGGAAAATACCATATTATTTAAAAATTAAACTATTTACATTCTTATATAGGAAAACAATATGTTTAACTCTTCAAAGATGTATCTGTTACTGGGACAGAGAGGGCCATCACATGAACAGAGGGTGTAATGATGAATGAACTCTGATGTGATGATATGAAAGAAAAAAAAAACATTAAGAAGTGGGGGAAAGATTTTATTGTGAGAAGTGTAAAGGAGGGGTATAAAGAGACAAAACAGATAACAGGAAGAGACACAAAAAAAACCTATTGTAATAGAGTGAAGGAATGAATGAGCATTGTCTGAAGCTTGATCTCATGAGTTTGGGCTCAAAGAGGGAATAATTTAATCATTCAGCTGGGTATTATAGAAATTTACCTAACTTTGAAGAAGGAGAATGAGAATGAGAAAGAGGAAAGAAATAGAGGGGCTGGTTAGAAGGGAGGACAGAGCTAGCAAAAATGGTAAGAAAAGGAGAAGAGATGATAGAAGAGAAGGTAGTAGGTGGGATAGGTTAAAAAAATACTGCTAGGAAAAGGGGTAGGAGTGATAGAAGACAAGGTAGTGTGTAAGATGGATTAAAAAAAAGAAAATACTAAGAGAAGAGGGAGGGATGATAAAATATAAGATAGTGGATAGGGTAGGTTAAAAAAAGAAAACACTACTAAGGAAAGAATAGAAAGAGAGAACAAAAGTATTTAAAGGCGAGACAATAAGATGGAGGGAAATGCAGAGCTGGTAATCACAGCTGGGAATGTGAATGGGAACTTTCCCATAAAACTGAAGGAAATAGCAGAATAAATTTAAAAAAAAACAGACTCCTACAATATGTTGGTTACAAGAAACACATTTGACAGATTCATAGAGAATAAGGGTAAAAAGCTGGAGTAGAATTTATTATTCTTTCGCTGAAGGAACAAAAATCAGGGGTAGCAATTCTTGGATAAAGCAAAAGTAAAAATAAATCTAAAAGGGATAAGGAAAAAAAGTACATCTTGATAAAGGATACCATAAACAATGAAGTAGTAGCAATATTAGATGTTTATGCATCAAGTAGTAGAGCAAACAAATTACTAGAGAAGACATTGAGAAGATATTAAGCCAGTTATAGGAAAAAATAGACAGCAAAACTATATTCGTGGGGGATCTCAACATCCCCTTCACAGAATCAGACAAATCTAGCCACAAAATAAACAGGAAAGAAATTAGGGAATTGAATAGAATTCTAGAAAGCCTAGATATGACTGACCTCTGAAGAAAATTGAGTAGAGACAGAAAAGAATATTTATTTTTTCTCAGCAGTGCATGGCACCTACACAAAAATAGATCATGTATTAGGGCACAGAAACTCATAATTAAATGCAGAAAGGCAAAATTAGTAAATCCTTCTTTTTCAGACCACACTGTGATATATATATTCATTAAAGGACCAGAGAAAGATACACCAAAAATCAATTGAAAATTAAATAATCTAATTCTGAAGAATAGATGGGCCAAACAATAAATCACAGGAATAATCCATAATATCATCTAAGAGAATGACAATAATGAGAAAATATACCAAAACCTATGGGATGCAGCCAGAGCAGTTCAGAGAGGAAATTCTATAACTCCAAATGGTAACATGAATAAAATGAGAAAGAGGAGATTAATGAATTGGGCACACAACTAAAAAAATGTTGGAGCAAGAACAAATTTTAAAACCGCAGTTAAATAACAAATTCTAAACACTGAAACTCAAAGGAGAGATAAGTAAAATTGAAACTAAGAAAACTATTGAACTAATTAATAAAACTAAGCTCACATTAGCTTTTAATAAATACAGCCCCTATTCCTATTTAAAAATACTACAGAGTATAGAGATAAAGAGAGCTTTGCTTAAAATAATAAGCAATATCTATCCAAAACCAACAGCAAGCATTATTTGTAATGGGGAGAATGTGGATGCATTCTTAATAAGATCAGAGTGAAACCAGGATGCCCTTTATCACCACTATTATTCAACATTGTACTAGAAATGTTGATTTTAGCAATAAGAAAATAAAAAAAAATAAATTAAAGGAATTAGAATAGGCAATGATGAAATAAAACCATCACTCTGAACATATATGATGATATATTTATAGAAACCTAGAAAGTCATCCAAAAACCTACTGGAAACAATTAACAGCTTTAGCAAAGTTGCAAGATGTAGAATAAACCACAGAAATCAGCAATATTTCTTGATAGTACTGACAAAGCTCATCAGCAAGCTATAAAAATAGAAATTCCTTTTAAAATAATTGCAGACAAAATAAAGTACTTGGGAGTGTACCTGCCAAGTCAAACCCAGGAACTATAGGGGAAAATTACAAAAGACTTCTTACATAAATAAAGTCAGATCTAAACAATTGGAAAAATATCAATTCTTCATGGGTAGACTGAGCTAAAATAATAAAAATGGCAATTATACATAAATTGGTCTAATTCAATGCCATTCTAATCAAACTGTAAAATTTTTTCTAAAACTATAAAAAATAATAAAAATCATCTGGAAGAGCAAAAAGTCATGAAGATAAATGGGAAAAGATACAAAGGATGGTGACTTAGCAGTACCAGAAATAGAACTATATTATAAAGCAGCAGTCAATATAACCATTCCATACTGGCTAAGAAATAGAGTGGGGTATCAATGGAATAGATTAGATACACACGACACAATAATCAATGGCAGTAGTATTTGTTAAACCCCCAAATTCAAGTTTCTGAAATAAGGACTCATTATTCCACAAAAATTTTCTGGGAAAACTGGAAAACAATTTACCAGAAACTTGGTGTAAACCTACATCTCATACCTTATACCAAAGTAAGGTCAAAATGGGTACATGATGTGGGCATAAAGTATGATACCATAAAAAAATTAGGAGAATAAAAGATAATTTATCTATCATATCTTTGGAGAATGAAGGAATTTATGACCAAAGAAGAACTATAGAACATTATGAAAGGCAAAATTGACACCTTTTATTACCTTAAATTAAAAAGGTTTTGCACAAACTAAGCAAACAGAAAGAAGACTAAAAGGAAATATAAAGCTGGAAAAAAAATTATAGCCACTATATCTGATAAAAGTTTCATTTCTAAAATATATAAAAAACTGTGTCAAATTTATAAGAATGCAATCATTCTCTAATTAATAAATATTCAAAGGATGTGAACAGATAAATTTCAGATGATGAAATTAAAGCCATCTATAGTCATCTGAAAAAATGCTCTAAATCTCTATTGATTAAAGAAACACAAATTAAAACAACTCTGAGGTAGCACCTCATACCTTTTAGATTGGCTAAAATGATAGGAAAAGATAAGAATAAGAGGGCATGTGGGAAAACTGGGACACTAATACATTGTTGATGGAGTTGGGAAATGATCCAATCATTCTGGAGAGCAATTTGAAACTATGTCCCAAGCATTATAAAAGTATGCATACCCTTTGACCCAGCAGTGTCATTACTGAATCTGTATCCCAAGGAAATTTTAAAGAAGGGAAAAGGACTCACATGTGCAAAAATGTTTGTAACAGGTTTTGTGTGTGTGTGTGTGTGTGTGTGTGTGTGTGTGGTATCAAAGAATTGGAAAATGAGTAGATACCCATCTATTGAGGAATAGCTGAATAAGCTGTAATGCCTGAAGGTAATGGAATGTTAATATTATATAAAAATGATGAACAAGCTGATGCTGAACAAACAAGCAGAACCAGAAATGCATTGTTCACAATATCAGGAAGAATATACAATAATCAACTATGAAAGACTTGGTTCTTCTCAGTGGTTCAGTGATCCAAGGCAATCTCAATAGATTTTGGATAGAAAGTGCCATATGTATCCAGAAATAGAACTTTGGAGATTGAATGTAAATCAACACATGCTATGTTCACTTTTTTTTTTCTTCTTGCATGAATTATCCCTTTTGTTCTGATTTTTCTCTCCCAACATGATTCATAAATCAATGTACATTAAAAATCAATCAAATAATCAATGAAATAATTAAAAGGAAAAAAAAATTGTGATGAAGAATCAGATGCCATTCCCATATGCATTAGCTGTTTTGGAGCCTGCTATATCTGGCCATTTTACTCTAGCACTTCATGTTTGAGAGTGGAGCAAAGTAAGTGAAACAGTAAGGAATCAATAAAATGAAGTCAGTGTAGGAAAGATATTTGTTAATATAGTAAGGGGTGTAAAGTTTTTTTTTTTGTTTGTTTTTTTTAGGGAAGACTATATCTCTGGTGTGAGGGTTATTGAGCACATTTCAGGGCTGCTTTCCACCTTTTTTATCCATCTGGTGTACCTTACTCTCACTTGCTGCTCTAAGAAGCTATAGCCTGCATAGCAGTCACACACTGGTAAACTGTTTTAGCAGATCAACTAAGCCTGATTGAGGGTGATTAGTAGATCTCAAACCCATCGGTAAATTAGCATTCGTTGGTGGAATGGGTGAATGAGACCAATTTGTTTCAATGACCATGAAGACATCAGAAGCAAGCACTGTGAAATGCTTAGAGCTTGGTTAGACTTTGAAGAAGCCAAGGTCATACATTGTATCTCAAACCATCATCATTCATCTTGACTCTATCCTGCCACTGGACAATGCTGATTCTGAAAGAAAGTGTAAAATCTAAAACTTCATGCAACTCTGCCCTACTTAAATCCAACTTACACATAGATCAAAAGATATCACCATGCCATTTTATCATTTCTACTTATCTCAAAGTCCTATGGCAATAGGCAAGTGACAAAGTGTGGATACATTGAGAGTTAAAGTCACAACCCGGCACAGACAGCTCAGGCCACAGAGTCAGCTTCTCATTGGAAGTCGCAGTGGGATTGCACTTCCTAGGTATCTGTGTCACTTATTAAGGATTGAATTTCTCACATTTATGAGAAAAGGGCTAGAGAATGTGCCCTACTAATATCCCAAAAAGATCTTAAAGGAGGGAAAGGGAACCACATGTGCAAAAATGTTTTGGTAGCCCTTTTTGTAGTAGCAAGAAACTGGAAACTGAGTAGATGCCCATCATTTGGAGAATGACTGAATAAATTATGGTATATGAATGTCATGGAATAATATTGTTCTATAAGAAACAATCAGCAGGATGATTTCAGAGAGGACTGGAGAAACTTAAATGAACTGATGCTAAGTGAAATGAGCAGAACTAGGAAATCATTGTATATGGCAACAAGAAGAATATATGATGATCAATTCTGATGTGGCTCTTTTCAACAATGAAATGATTCAGGCCAGTTTCAATGATCTTATAATGAAGAGAGCCATCTACACTCAGAGAGAATGGGAAATGAGTGTGGACAGGACCACAACATAGCATTTTCACTGTTTTTGTTGTTGTTTCCTTGCATTTTATTTTCTTTCTCATTTTTTCCTTTTTGATTTGATTTTTCTTGTGCAAAAAGATAATTGTATAAATTTGTAGACATATATTGGATTTAATATATATTTTATCATGATTAACATATATTGGATAATTTGCCATTGGGGGGGACAGGAGGGAAAATTGTAACAGAAAGTTTTGCAAGGGTTAATATTGAAAAATCATCCATGCATCCATTTTTTGAAAAAAAAAAAAAAACCTTTAATTTAAAAAAAAGAAAAAAGTGCCCTAAAAGTATACACTTACCAAAACCTGGCCTGATTACTCAGTTTCTAGTTGAAACACACATGAACAAAAAAGAAATGTCCATAATCTTCTGCAAAGATGATTACCCTCACCATTGGTATATAGAATGTGTGCACACTTATGGGCAACACAAACTCTAGTACATCTGAAAGATGAACATCTCTTGTGAAAAAACAAAGTAGGCATTGCATCCAAATGGAAGCCCTGAGTAAAACAAGTATGACAAATGAAAGCCAGATTACTGAAGTCAAAACGGCATACACATATTTCTGCAGTGGTCACAGTGAAAGGGAATGCTGTGAAATTGTTGTAGGTTTTAATCAAAACTAACCTAATCAACAAGGACTGAACAATAGGTTCATGACAATATAATTGCCACTTGCAGAAAAAATGGCATGTCACCATCTTCAGTGCCTATATTCCCAACATGATAAACCCTGACAAAGTCAAAGGAAAACTTTTATGAAGGCTTAGAGACCCTTATTATTAATGTGCCAAAAGAAGACAAGCTTATAATTCTGGGTAACTTTAATGCTAGCATATGGTCAGATTACCAGAGATATCAGGGAGTAGGGAGGGATGAAGATGGAAATAGCAAAAGCAATGGTCCACTTATTGGTAAAGATTTGTGTATCTCATGACTTTTCATTAACAACACTGTCTTCCATTTTCCTAAATATGACGAATCATTATAGATGCACCTTTGCAGCATTTAATTTAATAGACTACGATTGTAAGAAGAAGTGATAGACAGAATGTAAGAATGACAAAGACAATGTGTGGTACAGATTGCTGAACTAGTCATAGAGTTTTCTTCTCCAAGCCAAATATTTATATTAAACAAAAGTGGAAGTCCCAAGGCAAAACAAGGACCACTATAAGAATTAGTGTCAACTGCTTAGAGTACTTCTCTGTGTGGTAATAGATTGTTACTAACTTGGAAGAAAAGTTGAGTCATCACAAAGTTGGCAATGGTGGAGCAGAAAAGGCATTGCCCACTTTTAGAGATTGGATGTACAGCATTGCATTTGCTCAACTGGGTCAGAACATTTGCGAACATCAAGACTAGTTTGACAAAAATCATGGGGAAATTCAGAAGTTGTTAAATGAAAAAATGATCATTTCACAGCATGTGCCAGCAGGATAGTTTCATCCATCTCTAAGAAAGCAGAATTTCATTCCCTCAAAAAGTAAAGTACAAATGAAGCTAAAAGGGATGCAGGATTCTAGATTCAGTAAGAAGATGGATGAAATTCACTTTTATGATGATAGTATAATCAAAGTTCTTTTATGATGCCCTAAGGTTTGTTTATAGAACCAAAGACCTATGATTTCTCAACTATTCAGAAATGATGGAACCACAATTTTTAGTGATAAGGATATGATCCTAGGCTGGGCTGTTTTCTCAATTGTAATAAATAGATTGTGGGGGACTTCTGGGGCGGAGCCAAGATGGCAGAGCAGGCACACATGACTCTCTAAGCTCCTCTCATTCCCCTCATAACCAAATATTTAATCCAGCCTCAAAAATAACTCTTCACTGCTTAAATTTATGAAGATAAGAAGCACTACAACTTACCAGCCGATCCGGAAGCTCGCCAGGAAAGGTTTGTCCTGAGGGGCCAGGAACAGACTAGCACAGGCAGTGAGAGGCTAGCGTCCTGAGCAGACCAGGGGCGGTGGTGATCTCTGTGGCTAGAGAAGTTATAGGGACCACTCTGCTGTAGGCTAACTGCTCTGCCTTGATTACAAAGCAGTAAAGTGGCAGAGAAATTAAAGCCTAAAACAGAGGGTCCTCTAAAAAAACGCCAGAACATAACGAGATCTGGCTGTAACCCCTCAAACCCGGAAGTGACTCAGGCAGACTTTACCGCAGGCCTATGGCCACATCTGGCAGTTCGGGGCTTTTGCGGGGGCAATTACTAATCTGCACGACAGGGGGCACAGCCTGGGCAGCTATAATCGGCAGAGTGGGGGGCTCGGCCTGGGGCAATAGAACCTCCCCAGCAGATTGTGCTTCCTAGGCAGACACTTCCTGTCCCTGCAAATCCATTCACTGCTCAGCTGCTAATACCCATAGCCCCAGGGCAGGGTTTGGCTTGGGGCAGTGAAACTCTCACTGCTAAGTGCCTAGCCCCAGGGCAGTCGTTATCTCACATAGCTGAGGTTCTTTGAAAGGCACTTTCCCAGCCCGGGCCCTGCAGGCCTGAGTTACTTTCTGGTAGGGAACTCTTTCCCAGAGCACTCCAGTACCTCGCTGCTTTTTGTAGCCGGTGGACAGGACAGCTACCCTGTCCACATACCTTTCACTGCTCTGCAGAGGAAGCTATTAACCTCCTGGCTCTGAAGGCAGACCTTACAGACTTTAACAAAATGAGTAAAAAAATCAAAAGGATTGATAGTTTCCACCCAGAAAGAGAACAGCTTTTCAACCCTGAAGAGACTAATAGCAGACAGTCTCCAGAAGATTGTTGGTCTCCAATACAAAAGGTTCTCCTAGAAGAGACTATTCAAAACCTTAAAAGAGAGCTAGAAGAAAAATGGGGAAAGGAAAGAGAAGCTATGCAAAAGAGTACAGAAAAGGACATGAGAAGACAGAGTCCCTCTTGGCAAGGGACTTCCAGAGAGACTCGTAGATGCTTTCAGTGTGGAAAAGTAGGACATCTAAAAGCTCAATGTTGGTATAGAGATAGAATGGGAAAACAAGGTGGGAGAAAGACCCCAAATCCCATGTCCAAAATGCAACAGAGGCTTCCATTGGGCCTCAGAATGCAGACAGATTCAGAGAAACGGGATGAGGGGCCCCAGGGCCCAAGGCAAAAAACACTTGGGGCATGATGGCAGCCAATGGTGCACCCAGAGAGTGCCTAGAAGTCCAGTACCCAGACATGACCAATCAGCCAGAAAGCCATATGATGGGAGAAGGGGATTACACAGTCAACCAGCCAGGAAGCAACCTGATGGCAGAAGGGAATTACAATTGGGGAGAATAGAGCTGTATGCAGCTGGGACAACTGAGATACCCCTGGGAGAGGTGAAATCTGTTCCTCTCCAGCCTATGGATCCCCTACCTCCAGGCACTTTAGGCTTGACCATTTCACCTCCTTGTATGTACAAAACAGTGTCCATCCACACACTGATGTGGGAAACTGGGGAATGTGTAGATAATATCCCAGTCACTAATACAGGTAGACAATGTGTGACTTATCACCCAGGAGACGTAGTAGCATCAGGTTTACTCATACAGAATCCTAATAAGCAGCCTCGTGATAGTCACCCAGGTTCTGACTCCAGACCACAAAATCCAGGAATATACTGGACAGCAGAAGTAACGGCTGACCGACCTATGCTCACTATCTATATAAATGGCCTACCATTGGAAGGATTGGTAGACACAGGTGTGGATCGTACAGTTATTAGAGGTGCCAGTTGGCCCAGTCACTGGCCAAAGATTAAAGCAGACACCTATATGTCTGGAGTAGGAGGATCAATAGCAGCTGAAGTTAGTGCTGCCCCTATGAGATGGACTTTTGAAGGCAAAACAGGAGTTTTTACTCCTTTTATAGTTGAAAAAATCCCCATCAACCTGTGGGGAAGAGATGTTTTACAACAATTGGGGTTAAAAATGAATACTTCGGTTTTTTAAGCAGGGCTGCTGTTGAAGGCCTGCCAACACTTTCACCTGTTCCTATCCAATGGAAAACTGATATACCAGTGTGGATAGAACAGTGGCCCTTAAGTAGCGATAAAATTCAGGCCTTATTAGATATAGTACAGGAGCAGCTTGAACAAGGTCATTTATAACCTTCTCTAAGTCCTTGGAATTCACCAGTGTTCGTTGTAAAAAAGAAATCGGGAAAATGGAGGATGCTCGCTGATTTAAGAAAAGTGAACGAACAGATGGAAACTATGGAAACTCTTCAGCCTGGACTTCCATCTCCTACTCAGCTTCCTAGAGAATGGCCTCTTTGGGTTATAGACATCAAGGATTGTTTCTATTCCATTCCTCTGGATAAGGAGGATATGAAGAGATTTGCCTTTTCGGTGCCCAGTGTCAATTTAGCTGAGCCTTATAAAAGATATGAATGGATGGTTTTGCCACAGGGAATGAAGAACAGCCCCACTATGTGTCAAATGTATGTTGCTGCTGCTCTTGCTCCAATAAGAAAAGCATTTCCAAAAGTTATGCTATTACATTATATGGATGATATATTGGGATGTGCACCTGAGGAACAAATGCTAGAAGCATGTTTACAAAAAAACATAGAAACACTAAGATTCTACAAAGTTCATATCGCTACAGAAAAAATTCAAAGGCATGCTCCTTTTCAATATTTAGGATATGAAATATATCCTAAGGCACTTATACTACAAAAACTGTCTTTAAGAACAGAGAGGTTGAACACCTTAAATGATTTCCAAAAATTAATAGGAGATATCCAATGGATGCGTCCAGGATTAGGTTTAACTACCAATCAATTGCAACCCCTATATGACATTTTAAGGGGAGACACTGCTTTAAATTCACCACGCCGGCTTACAAAAGAAGCTCAAGAGACCTTGAGAGAAGTTGAACTGGCTTTATCCAATGTAGTTGAGAGAGTAACTCAAAAACCCTTGGAAATATCAGTTTTTGCTACGAAAGAAGCACCCACAGCAGTCCTTCATCAAGGAGACAGTGTGATAAAGTGGGTGAACCTCCCAGCACAACCAGAACAAAGCTTTACGCCTTACCCAGTGCTTGTGGCTAGGATTCTCTTAAAAGCCATTAAGCGAGCAGTACAATTATCTGGGACAAGACCTGACAAGATATACACCTTCTATACAAATGCACAAATTAATGTATGCTGTGAAACCATCCCAGAGTGGCAAATTTTATTGGCCATGGCTCCAAATTTTGAACATGGATCTCCATTAAAGATAACGAGACTACTGCATAATTGGCAATGGATTTTTGAGGAGAAGGTTTCTAAGGTTCCTCTTGAAGGACCAACTATTTTTACAGACGCAGCCAAACAAAATATTTGTGCTGTATACTCTCATGATTTAACCGTAAAAAGAGTAGTCAGAACTCCTTTTCAGTCCACTCAGCAGAACGAATTATATGCGATCATGCTAGCTCTCACTTATTACCCAGGCAACATAAATATAATATCTGATTCAGCCTATTCAGTAGGTGTGGTACAAAGAATTGCCACAGCCCAAATAAAATTTGCAGCTTCTAATATATATCAGCTCTTTAAGGAACTTCAAGAGCAAGTGAGAAAGCATCCAGGAAAGATTTATATCCTGCATGTCCACTCACATAGTGGACTTCCAGGTCCTATTTTTGATGGAAATTCCAAGGCAGATAGCCTTTTAACTATGTTGGCCAGTACGCCTTTATTTCAGGAGGCCCAGGAATCCCATTCTAAATACCATCAGGCTGCTCGAGCTTTGCGTTTACAGTTTGGGATTACAAGAGAAGAAGCTAGGAGCATAGTAAAAAGCTGTACAGCTTGCCTTCCCTTCCACGCTCCTACACTGCCTCCAGGGAAGAACCCTCGTGGTTTGAGACCCAATGAAATCTGGCAAATGGATGTGACCCATTATAAATCTTTTGGTCGTCTGTCTTTTATCCACGTTGTGGTAGACACCTTTTCAGGATTCACTTTTGCCATACCAGCAGCAAAAGAGACAGCCCGAGTGGTCACTGAATTCCTCATTCAAGCATTCGCAATTATGGGTGTGCCACAAGAAATAAAAACAGATAATGGACCGGCATATACCTCCAAACATTTTGAACACTTCTGTGCACAGTATAAGATTTTACACACTACTGGCATACCCTTTAATCCTCAAGGTCAAGCAATAGTAGAAAGAAGAAACAGGGACATTAAGACACTCCTCCAAAAACAAAAGAAAGGGGGAGCCACGGGTAATCCTAGAGAACTTCTAAATTTAGTTCTCTATACCATTAATTTTTTAATCTTTGATAAAGATGCACTGGCTCCAGCAGACAGGTTTTATAACCCACCAGAAGAGCAGTGTCCAGTGCGAGCAGCTCCACTATCTTTAGATAATCGCCAGGTGATGTGGAGAGATCCAGAACGTGGTGAATGGAAGGGACCAGATAGGCTAACTGCTTGGGAGAGAGGATTTGCTTGCATCTCTACATGTGGAGAAGGAATCAGATGGGTGCCGACGAGCCGCATTCGCCTTGTCCATCGCAGAAAGATGGAGCAGACCCTTGAAACAAAGGAGAAGACCCAAGAAATATCGGGTGGCTCTGTTGCTAACTGTGCTCACCATTGAAAGAGCATAGCTGATAAGGAGACTGTAAAAAAGACTTTTAAAATCTTCAGGAATCATTGGATTTCCTAACACAAGAAGAAACTGTTTTAGTTCTTGAAAAACCAGTGAGAATCATTGGATTCCTTAAGATGAAAAGTTGTTGATGAGACCTTTTGCAGTACTTCAGAGCTTACAAGAATTATTAGATTCCTGGCACATGAACTAATGGATAATGAAATCCTATTGGACTGTTTCTAGGACTTATGGACATGTGTAAATTCTCAGGATGATTCATGTTATTTGTTACATTACTACTAGCCTGTGTTATATTGCTATGTGCTCATGTAAATTATGTATAATGCCTCCCATATTGATGGATTTATATATACCATGTATATCTGTTACAAAGTTCTGGCCCATATTGATGGATTTATGTGTACCCCCTCAGAAACCCCCTATGTTTTAAAACAAAAGAAAGGGGGAGATGTTGGAATCCTTACTAACTGCTAACTAATTAGAGTTGATCTAATCTTACAAGAAGATGTTTTGGCCAGAACCTGAAACAAGGTACTAAGTAGAACTAATTAAGACAAGGCTTGTGTTCACACCTTTACTCATTGGAGTCCACAAGTATGCTAGCTTCACAAAGTACACTTTCTAACTTCAAGGGAGTCCACACCTCCCTTAAAGCTCATTGGGCCAGAGAGCACTATGGGAGAAAACCCATAATCCCATTCTCTCAGAAGAGTCAGATAAAAGGCCAGTGATGAGGGATCTATGGCAGAATACATTTTTTCCTCTTGGCTGGCTGGTCGCGCTGGACTCGAGAGGAGCGACTTTGGTGCAGAGAACACTTTGACGGATTTCAGTGGAGCTACGTCAGAAGCCCTCTCTCCGTGGCAAGTTGGTGGCTGGGCTCCACAGAAGGAGAAAAGAGAGACATTCCATCTCTGTGTTGGTTGGAGGCCGAAGAAAGCAGAGGCAGAGGCTAAAGGACAGAACCTTTGGATTTGGAGACATCCGAAGGGCTCTAAGCCTCTAAACCGGCTGTGCTTTGAGAAGAACAAGAACGCCAACATTTGAACTCTAACACTACCTAAATTAATCTACTTATTTAGCGCTATACCAATCAGACTCCCAAAAAACTACTTGGATGAATTAGAAAAAATAACAACAAAGTTCATATGGAAAAACAAAAGGTCAAGAATTTCAAGGGAATTAATAAAAAAAAAAAAATCAAATGAAGGTGGCCTAGCTGTATCAGATCTAAAATTATATTATAAAGCAGCAGTTACTAAAACCATCTGGTATTGGCTAAGAAATAGACTAGTTGATCAATGGAATAAGTTAGGTTCAAAGGACAAAACAGCCAATAACTTTAATAATATAGTGTTTGACAAACCCAAAGACACCAGTTTCTGGGATAAGAATGCATTATTTGATAAAAATTGCTGGGAAAATTGGAAATCAGTATGGCAGAAACTAGGCATTGACCCACACTTAACACCGTACACCAAGATAAGGTCAAAATGGGTTCATGACCTAGGCATAAAGAATGAGATTATAAATAAATTGGAAGAGCATAGGATAGTTTACCTCTCAGACCTGTGGAAGTGGGAGGAATTTATGACCAAAGAAGAATTAGAGATCACTATTGACCACAACATAGAAAATTTTGATTATATCAAATTGAAAAGTTTTTGTACAAACAAAACAAATGCAAACAAGATTAGAAGGGAAACAATAAACTGGGAAAACATTTTTACAATCAAAGATTCTGATAAAGGCCTCATTTCCAAAATATATAGAGAACTGACCCTAATCTATAAGAAATCAAACCATTCTCCAATTGATAAATCGTCAAAGGATATGAACAGACAATTCTCAGATGAAGAAATTGAAACTATTTATAGACATATGAAAATATGCTCCAAATCATTATTAATCAGACAAATGCAAATTAAGACAACTCTGAGATACCACTACACACCTGTCAGATTGGCTAGAATGACAGGGAAAGATAATGGGGAATGTTGGAGGGGATATGGGAAAACAGGGACACTGATACATTGTCGGTGGAATTGTGAACACATCCAGCCATTCTGGAGAGCAATTTGGAACTATGCTCAAAAAGTTATCAAGCTGTGCATATCCTTTGATCCAGCAGTGTTTCTACTGGGCTTATACCCCAAAGAGATACTAAAGAAAGGAACGGGACCTGTATGTGCCAAAATGTTTGTGGCAGCCCTGTTTGTAGTGGCTAGAAGCTGGAAAATGAAAGGATGTCCATCAATTGGAGAATGGTTGAGTAAATTGTGGTATATGAACGTTATGGAATATTATTGTTCTGTAAGGAACGACCAGCAGGATGAATACAGAGAGGACTGGCAAGACTTATATGAACTGATGCTGAGTGAAATGAGCAGAACCAGGAGATCATTATATACCTCAACAACGATACTGTTTGAGGATGTATTCTGATGGAAGAGGACCTCTTTGATAAAGAGAGCCTTAATTGATCAAAGATGGACAGAAGCAGCTACACCCAGAGAAAGAACACTAGAAATGAATATAAACTGCTTGCATTTATGTTTTTCCTCCCGGGTTATTTATACCTTCTGAATTCAATTCTCCATGTGCAACAAGAAAACTGTTTGGTTCTGCACACATATATTGTATCTAGGATATACTGCAACCCATTCAACATGTAAAGGACTCTTGCCATCTGGGGGAAGGGGTGGAGGGAGGGAGGGGAAAAATCCGAACAGAAATGAATGCAAGGGATAATGCTATAAAAAATTACCCTGGCATGCGTTCTATCAATAAAAAATTATTTAAATAAATAAATAGATTGTAATAAATCAATGCTGAAGTCATTGACTAGTTACCTCAGGTTGCAGTCAGTCCCATCCTAGCTGAAGTTCCAACTGAAGAAGAAGTTTTGAAAAGTATTAAGCTCCTTTTATATGGCAAATAACTTGATGTTGATTCTATTTCATCTGAGAATTAAAAGACATGTGTGTATATGGAATCATGTTACTCATGAGAAAACTGACTGAAAATTTCTAGTTTATATAACAAAAGGAGGTTATCCAACAGGAGGAAAGTATCCACCAGGAGTTTAATGATATCTCCATTGTCCATCTCTATAGAGTTAAAAAAAAAATCAGATTGTCTTGTGACAGTGATAGAGGTGTCTCTAAGCTGATCCTTAATAGGTTGATAATAGGCTGGAAGATGGTCACCCACTTGAGAGCCAACATAGTTTCAGAAATAGTCAAAAAATGGTTGATATGATATTTTATGCCTGAAAATTTCAGGAGAAATGCCAGGAAAAGAACAGAGATCTATATACATTTATAGATCTGTCCAAGGCCTTTGATACTGTCAAATGCCAGGGCTTATGAAAAATTATGTCAAAATTTGGTATTAATTTGGGCCTAACAATTAATAAAAGAAAACACAAATACTGCAACATCAGCACAACAACACCCTATGTGGAACCATAAGTTACAGCAAATGGAGAAGTTTTGAATGCTCTGGATAAGTTCACTTATCTTGGCAATATACTCTTCAGGGATGTACACTTTGATAATGAGATTGACACACACATGGCCAGAGCTAGTTCAGGGATTGGGAGGCTTCAAAGAAAAATATGGGAGAGGAGAGGTTTTAGACTGACTGCCAAACTCAAGATTTACAGGTTTGTGAAATCTGGATAGTTATCTTTTATATCTCTTTTAAAATAGGTTTAGTCTACTGTTTAAATAGTTGTTTTCTTCAGAGTATTTTTTT
Organism: Antechinus flavipes; assembly: GCF_016432865.1. Lineage (NCBI taxonomy): Eukaryota > Metazoa > Chordata > Mammalia > Dasyuromorphia > Dasyuridae > Antechinus > Antechinus flavipes. The sequence continues at coordinate 556,451,718 of NC_067398.1, read as the reverse complement.
CCTTCCTCTTCCAAACTGTTGACTCTCTGATACATACTTCTGAGTGTGGCTGATCAGACACAATATAAGTTTCGAATATTCTATCACATGTTCAGCACAAATTGTTCCTATGAGGATTTTTTGGAGGATTTTTTAAATTTTATGTTTCTTTTGATCTACTTTAATTCTGCTTTGCTCAAAAAATCCAGCTCCTTCTCTCTGATGAATGCATTCCATGCAGGGCTGTTTTGTGCCAGTGTCTCCTAGATCATACAATCAGTTCCAAAATTCTTAAGAGAGACTATACTATGCTTTCTAAAGCTCCCATGCTGGGGCACCAAAATGTACCATATGGACTACTCTCTGGAGCATCTCGGGACTAGCGCAAGTCCTTAGTCTTAGTGATGGAGGAAAGCAAGCAGGAGATTAACAAGGATGGTGAAAGATGGAGTATGTTTATTTCAAATCCTCTCAGCCCTTCAATACCTTACTATGATTACATCACTACAGCACACTGATCATGTGCCAACTGTAGAAACATTAGTACGATTACATCACCACAGCACACTACACATGTGTTAACTATAAGCACTCTCCTATCGATATGTAAATTACTGTTACTGTAAGTATCCCTTGCTTCAAGTAGAACACAGATGGTCACGACATCCCTTATTTCTCAGGAAGGGTAAGAACTCTTAGGGGAGATGGGGAAGCAAACAAGATATTGTCAGCAAATTACCTCTGGTCTTATACCTCACCCAGAGTTCCCCCACTATCTATGGCCCTCTATATCTCCCGCTTTCTTTTGTTTTAGGCAAAACAAGTATACATAAATCCATCAGCATGGGAGGTATTACACAAGCACATAGTTATATAACACCAGTTAGTAGTGACGTAGTAAACAACATGAATCAACATGAGGAATCACACATGCAAGCAGTGATGTAACAAACAATATGAATCAACCTAGTATTATAGAAGATTTCCATGAGTCTTAGAAGGAAGGTGTAGAAAATAACTATCAGTTCACAACCATACATACACTTCCTTCAGCAGCCAAGAGGGAATCCAAAACCAATCTATTGTCCATCTCTTCCTATGTCAGGAAATCCAATGATTCCTGCAAGTTTTGAAATCCTGCAGCAGTTTCATTAACAATTTTTGATGTTCATGAGTCAATTGCCATACACATATGTTGGAATCTTTACAAACTGTTAAGTCATTAGAGTTGAGATGTTTTGGACCAGAATCTGAAACAAGGTACTAAGTAAAACTAATTGATACAATGCTTGTGTTTACACCTTTACTAATTGGAATTCCAAGTATGGGAGATTCACAAAGTTTACTATGTAACTTTGTGAATTCACACCTCCCTTGAAGCTCTTAGGGCCAGAGAGCACTCTGGGAAGAAACCCACAATCCCTCTCTCTCTCATCCCACAAACTCTCTCTCTGGAAGGAGCATAAATAGAGCTTCAATGTATATATGTATATATACATATTAGAAGCTACACATTTATTTGGGCTTTGTACCACACCTACTGGCTAGGTTAAATCAGATATTATATTTACATCTCCTGGATAATAAGAACTAGCATGACTGCATACAATTCATTCTGCTGAGTGAACTGAAGAGGAGTTCTGACTACTCTCTTTATAGTTAAGTCATGAGAGTATAAAGCACAAATGTTATGTTCACATGTATCTGTAAAGATAGTTGTTCCTTTAAGAGGAACCTTAGGATCCTTTTCTTCAAGACTCCATTGCCAATTATGTAAATAAGCCTGGTTATCTTTAATGGAGACCCATGTGTAAAATTTGGAGCCATGGCCAATAAAATTTGCCACTCTAGGTTAGTTTCACAGTATACATTAATTTGTGCATTGGTATAAAAGGTGTATATCTTGTTAAGTCTTATACCACACAATCGCACTACTTGCTTAATGGCTTTTAATAAGATACTAGCCACTTGGCTAGTACTGGGTAAGGAATAAGGCTTTGGTCTGGTTGAACTTGGAGGGTGACCCACTCCATCACACTGTGTCCTTGATGAAGGAATGCTGTGGGTGCCTCTTTTGGGTGCCTCTGATATTTCCAAGGCTTTTTTAGTGATTCTTTCAACTACATTGGATAAAGCTGATTCAACCTCTCTCAAAACCTCTTGAGCTTCTTTTGTAAGCTGGCAGTATCTCCCCTTAAAATGATATATACTATAAGTACCCTACTATTGATATGTAAATTCCTCTTACTGTAAGTATCCCTTGCTTCAAATAGAACAAGGTGGTCATGCCCTTCCTGACTTCTCAGGAAAGCTGAGAGCCCTCAGGGGAAGATGGGGAAGCAAACCAGACATTGTTAGCAGGTTACCTCTGGGCTGAAGAGTCTTATACCTTACCCAGAGTTCCCCCATTATTTGTAGCTCTCTATATCTGATCAACTCTGGAAAGAGATCCCACAAGGAAAATCCTAAGCAATATTGTTTTAAAAAACTCCAAAAGCATAATCTGAAGAGAAAAATACTGCAAGCTGCCAAACAAAAAAACAATTCAAATATCAAGGAGCAATAGCCAGGATTACCCAGGATCTGACAGCTTCTATAATAAAGGATCATGGGTTTGGGAATATCATATTCCAGAGATCAAAGGACTTAGGGTTACAACCAACAATTTATCCCGTTATATTCAGATCATATTTCAGGTGAGGAGATGGAGCTTCAATAAAGTAAGAGACTTTCAATTATTTCTATTGGAAAAACCCAAAATTAAACAGAAAATTTAATGGTCAACCACAGGACTCAAGAGAAGCATAGAAAGGTAAAGAAGGAAAAAATATATATTTAAAGGTTAAGCTTTTTGTATCACTAGATGGGAAAACAATATCTATAACTCTAGAAAACTTTATGTCATTGGGGCAAACAAATGGGGGCATCACATACACTGCGGCTCTGGTTGTAAATGGATCCTGTTGTGATGACATTGGGAAAAAAGACATTAAGGAATGGGAAAGGGGTTGTACTGGAAAAAGAGGAAAGGGAGGGTATAATGGAATAATTAGTTAACATCAAGAGAGTCAAAAGGCCTATTATAATCCAGGGAAAGAAGGGAGGGTGGTGAGCATTTTTCACAGTTTGATCTCATCAGCTTTGGCTCTAAGAGAGAATAACATAATCATTCAGTTGGGTATACAGATTAATGTAATTCTATAAAGAAGTGGGAGGAGAAAGAGAAAAAGAAAAGGGAAGGAAAAAATAGAAGTAAGGGCAGAAACACTATAGGAAAAAGTAAGAGAAGGGGGGAAGGGTTGATAAGAGATAAGGTAGTGGGTAAAAGGGATAAGAAAAAAAAAACACTAGTAAGAGAAGGGAGAGAGGTGATAGAAAATAAGGTAGTGAGCTGGGTGGGTAAAAAAAAATAGGAGTAAGGATAGGGTGGAAAGAAAGAACAAAAGTATTTACTGAGGAGAAAATAGGATAGAGGGAAATACAGAGCTGGTAACTATAACTGTTAATATCAATGGAATGAACTTTCCTAAAAACAGAAGCAACTAGCAGAATATATTAAAAAACAGAATCATAATAATATGTTGTTTACAAGAAACACATTTGACACAGAGAGACACATACAGAGTAAAGGTAAAGGGCTGGAACAGAATGTATTATGCTTCATCTGAAATTTAAAAAAAAAAAAGCAGGGAAAGCAATTCTGATCTCAGATAAAGACAAAAATAAAAATAGATCTTATTAAAAGAGATGAGGGAAAGTGCATCTTGATAAAGAGTACAGTAAATAATGAAATGATGAAGTTGTAACATATTTAATGTAAACTAAATAATATATGCTACAATTAATGTAGAGTGGTAGAGCAGGCAAATTCTTAGAGAAGATTTTAAGCAAGTTACAAGAAGAAATGAATAGTAAAACTATTCTAGTGGGAAACTTTTACCTTACCCTTAGAATACGACAAACCTAACCATGAAATTAACAAGGAACTAGATAGGTTAATGGAATCCTAGAAAATTTTGATATGATTGACCTCTGGAGAAAATTGATGATATAATGATATCTTTAGTGAATCCTAGAAAATCACTTAAAACCTACTGGAACCAGGTAAGAACTTTTGCAAAGTTGCAGGATATGAAATAAACCTACAGAAATCATCAGCAAGATGGAAAGCCCATCAGAAAGACATAAAAAAGAGAAATTTCATTTAAAATAACTGTAGACAAAATAAAATACTCAGGGGTCTACCTGCCAAGACAAACCCAAGAACTATATGAATACAATTACAAAAACTTCTTGCACAAATAAAGTCAAATCTAAACAATGGGAAAAATATCAATTGTCCATGCATAGACAGAGCTAATATAATAAAATCACAATTCTACTTAAATTGCTATACTTGTTCAGTACTATTAAAACTGCTAAAACAGTATTTTATAGAACTAGAAAAAAATAATTTAAAAATTTATCTGCAAGAACAAAATATCAAGAATACCAAGTGAATTAATGAAAAAAAAAAAAAAACAAAGAAAGAAATATGGTGTATAGCAATACCAGAAATAGAACTATATTATAAAGCAGAAGTCATCAAAACCATTTGGTACTGGATAAGAAATAAAGTGGTAGATCAGTGGAATAAATAAATAAACATGACACTAGCACTCTAGTATTTGATAAATGCCCAAACTCCAGTTTTTGGGATAAGACTTCACTTTTAATAAAAATTGGTGGGGAAAACTGGAAACTGTCAGAAACTGGGTGTAGACCATCTCAAACTTCATATCAAAATAAGGTCAAAATGGATACATGATTTAGGCATAAAGGATGATACCATAAACAAATTAGGAAAACAAGGGATAATTTACCTATTAGATTTTTGGAGAAGTGAGGGATTTATGAGCAAAGAACATTCTGAAAGGCAAAGTGGACAACTTTTATTACATGAAATTAAAAAGGGTTTGCAAAAACAAAACCAACAGAAAGATTGACAGGGAAATAAAAAGCTGGGGAAAAATCTTTCTAGCCAGTATATCTGATAAAGGTCTCATTTCAAAAATATATACAGAACTATGTCAAATTTATAAGAATATGGGTCATTCTCCAAATGATAAATTGTTAAAGGATATGAATAGACAATATTCAAGTGACAAAATTAAAGCTATTTATAGTTACATGAAAAAAAATTCTCAGATTGGCTAAAATGACAGGAAAGTATAATGATAGATTTTGGAATGGATGTGGGAAAACTGGGACAGTAATGCATTGTTGGTGGAGATGAGTCTCTATTCTGGAAAGCAATCTGGAACTATGGCCAAAGGGTTATAAAACTATGCATATACCTTTGACCCAGTAGTGCCATTGCTGGGTCTGTATCCTAAGGAATACAGGAGGGAAAAGGACTGAGATGTGCAAAAATGTTTGTAGCAACTCTTTTTGTGTTTGCAAAGAATTGGAAAATGAGTGAATGTCCATCAGTTGTGGACTGTGGTACATGGAAATAATGGAATATTAATTTTCTATAAAAATGATGAACAAGTAATTATAGAAAGATCTGGAAAGATTTACATGAACTGATGTTGAACAAAACAAGCAGAACCTAGAATACATTGTTTCCATTGACAGCAAGAATGTGTGATGATCAACTATGAAAGGCTTGGTTCTTCACAGCAGTTCAGTCATTCAAAACAATCCCAATAGACTTTGGACAGAAAATGCCATCTGCATCCAGAAAAAGATTTAAGAAGACTGAATGTAAATCAACAAGTACTATGTTCACTTTTTTGGTTTGTTTTGTTCTGATTTTTCTCTCCTTATATGATTCATAAATCAATGTGTATTGAAAATAAATAAACTTGCTATAATAAAACATTTTTTAAAAAAAAGAAGAAAAGACAAGAACTAATCAACCAAGCAACCAAGACTTGATTTAGTTTATTATAAATTCCCTGATTCTATATTGTCTGTCACGGTCCATTGTTAGTGAATTGGGCAGCAATTAAGATATCTTTGTTCCTTAATACTTTTTGTATTTGGAGAAAGAAGCCAATTTCAATGTCATTTTAGGAATAAAATACCCAAACCTCCATGGAGAAAAAAAAATTGAAGGGAAGGGATAGTAACATAGTTTATATGGCAGGGCCCTAGGAAATATTGCTCCTCTCTTAGGGTCTATTATTAGAAGTAAATATATATTCATATATTATGTAATTGTATTTGAATATAGAGAGAGCTAGATAGAAAGCTATAGCTATCAATGCTATAGATTTGATATAGAGGAAGATATATCGATATGGAGAGATAGGGATAGACATTCATATTTATCTCTAATATCTATTTATCTAAAAATATCTACATATTTATTTATATATATGTATGTTTTCATTATGTATTTTTGTATGTATATACATAGCTCTGTGTGTATTTATATGTATATGTATTTATATATATATATATATATATACACACAGAGCTATGTATATATACACATTGATAGATGTGTGCATCAAACACACACACACACATACACACACAGACAGACATACTTTCCATTAATAGATTTTGCGATAGGGATAATATTTCCTTGAGTCCCCTTGTACAGGTTAAGCAATTTTCCAGACACTTATTAGGTATATGACTCTAAGTAACTTACTAGGTATATGAATCTTTGTCTCAGTTTCCTTAAATGTAAAATTGAGATAATAATATCATTTAATTGCAGACTTGTTATGAGACTCAAATGAGATAAGATTTGTACAGTGCCTGGCACATAAAGGGCATAAAATAAACCCTTTTCTCTTTCTTCTTCCCCTGAGTTTAGTTTTTTCATTTACAAAACTAAGGGTTAACATTCTATTGACTCAAAGGTTCTGCCCACATATAAATCATCTCATACATGTTTAGGTAAAATACTTGAGACTTGATGAGATTTTGTACTTGCTTTCATAGCTAAGGGGCAACTGGTAAGGGCCCAAGGAAATAGGCAACATGATAAGAAAGAAAAAATATATAGTTCTTTAATTTCACTGCAAACATATCCTTTAATACTAAATTGAACAATAAAAAGAGTGAGGATTTTATGTTATGATACACACTCAATTCCCACAGTCCTCTCTCTGGGTGTAGATGGCTGTCATCATAACAAGATCACTGGGACTGGCCTGAATTATCTCATTATTGAGAAGAGCCACATCCATCAGAACTGATCATTATATAATCTTGTTATTGCCATGTAAAATGGTTCTGCTTATTTCACTTAATATCAGTCTCTATAGGACTTACTAAAGTCATTCTGCTGATCGTTTCTTATAGAACAATAATATTCTGTAACATTCACCTACCATGACTTATTCAGACATTCTCCCACTGATGGGCATCCACTCAGTTTCCAGTTTCTTGCCACTACAAAAAGGGCTGCCACAAACATTTTTGCACATGTAAGTCCCTTTCTCTCCTTGAAGATCTCTTTGGGATATAAGCTCAATAGAAACAATGCTAGATCAAAAAGTATGCACAGTTTGATAATTTTTTTGAGCATTGTTCCAAATTGGAGCAAGAGTTCTTAAAAAAACAAGACAACAATGAAACCACAAACTTTTCTCATAAATGCTTCATTAATTGTGAATAAGAATCATGCAAATTCTCCTCAATTTAAAAGTGAGTTTCCTTTTGATAAAGTAGAGATAACATTCAGGCCTCTCTTTGCAAGATGAAAAGACGAGCTTATAAAACATCAAAAGAAAATCATTTAATGGAGGGAGAGGAGATAGAAAAAATAGTATTATTCTATATCTGGTTGATCATGGAGAATTATCTGAAACAAATGTTAATCATGTTGTCTTTGGAGTTGTAAATGTTAAATTGTAAAAAAAAAAAATTCAATATATTATATTGCTTCATTCAGAAATTAAAGGACCATATCTGGTCAAAAGTTTCATCTATGAAGTGAAAATTCTTATGTACATATTTTGATTGAGTAAAATTATTTATATACCTCATTTTCTCAAGTTTTTTGAGATGATAATGCTACTTTCATCCACTTATTGTATAATCTTTTTAAAAAATATTTTCAAAAACTATTAAATATAATTCCATTTGTTCTTCAAATTTGATGTATAAATTGACTTTCTTCCTAGTAAAACTGGAAAGATTATACAATAAGTGAATACTTTATCTCTTCTTAATATTCTCATAAAAAATTACTCCAAGAAAGGCAGCATGTCCTTAGAATGCTGGACATGAACTCATAAAGAACTTATAGCTTTAGACACTTACTAGCTGTTTGACCGTGGGCAGATTACCTCTTTGAACCTCAGTTATCTCATCTTTAAAATAAGAATAACATAACTTGCTACATAGGGTTGCTATGAAGCTTAAATGAAATAATGTATATAAAACACTAATAATGCATATACAGTATTACATATGTAATATAAAATGAAATCTGAATTCAGAGATGAGCCAGAAAAAAAATAAAAATAGCTGATGGATAGTTCAGTTTTCAATGAGAGCTCAAAAATTGGTATGTTACAAATTAAGAATTAATTATTTGTTTTCCAGTTCATCATCCAGGTTTAATTTGAAAGAGAAAAATGTCAAGATAGATTAAACTTTAAAGTTTGTTATGTGTGCATTTTGTTTTTATTGTTGGAGAGCTGTTGCTTTTAGTGGCACACTTCTGACAAAATTCCTCCAAATTTCATGGTTTGAAAATCAAGCAAAAGACTCATAGATAGGAAGAGACATACTTTAAGTTTAATCTATATCATTTCTTTTCCCATTATCTTAATTCAGTATTGAAAATTAATAAAATTACAAATCAAACTTTGATGTGTGCTCTTTATTGATTCCAGAAGTGTAATAGCTTTCAATGTGATATGAGCTCTCGCAAGCACACTCATAACTTTTTCAAATATTTCCATATGCTTCTCTCACATTTATGAAATTAATGGGAAAAATACGAGTGTAACGTGTAAGATATAGTGCAAGGTAAAAGAATTATTCATGATAGAGATTCACCATATGAGTTTATTAACATATTCATTTCATCAGGCCTAATTTAGTCTTCTTGTATGATGACCACAGGTTCTTGTTATATGATGACCCTCAAAAATTGTAACATTTTGAGGAAGATTTATAAGATTAACCATAGTCAGTTCTGTTATAATGCTTATCTGAAAATATATGTTTTTTTCCAATGCAATGTCTATATTTGGAAATAATTTGAGCAAAATTCAAATTTCTGATTTGTTTATTCATGGTTTTATCATCAAGAAATGGCAAGAACAGACTTTCCCATCATACAAACAAGATGGAGAAAAACTAGACATTTTCTCTGATCTCCACATTCTCTCAAACTTCTCCAAAATGCAAATTATATGTGATAAAGGATCTTCACCTGTCTCCATGGTCTATTATAACTAGAATACAAAATAATGTTTAAAGCAAAAACAAAAATAAAAACAGAAACAAAGCATTAATTGACATTTAACCTGGGATTACTCAGAACACCAGTGAAGTTGTACTAACAGACCCAAAGATCTGATATATGAACTTTCACCAAAACTCAACAAAACATTCAACCTTCTTTACCCTGCTGTGGAAATCTAGAATACAGATTAAAGAAGTATGCTTACCATTTAATGGCTGGTAAACACCGTGACAGCCTCTCTGAAGCAAAACCCTCATGACAGACATTTAGAACTATAATAATTAACAACCCTGTGATACTAATGCTGCAAAACTCTGAAGTTCTGTTACCAGATGAGAGAACTGAGGAAGAAGATAGTGAGACAAGATACCTAGAAAGGACAACTGTGATAAGGGAGAGGGGATTGGAGGGCTGTGCAGTATTCCATTAAGTCTGATGGAAATTGTTCAGCATCCTACTGAGTCTAATTCTATTCAGCCAAAAGTTACTAGGGAAAGAGACCAAAGTTGGTGAATTGTGAATTGCCCCTTGTAGAAGAAGGCTAAGATGTTTTGCTATGGAACCCCTCAATTGCCATAGTGAAAACAACTCTGTATCCTGGGTTTTATGAGAGAGGAATCCAGTTATTGTTATGAATACTCCCATTTTGGAATGCCACATGAAATGCTATCGGAATACTCATTTAAATGACCAACACAACCAAAATATTAACACATCTCAAATAGATTACAAAATATAAAATGAAGGCATTAGACTGAAAGACCTTTAAGAGTATCTCTAACTTTAAGTATATGATCCAAAGGTCTCCTAGAGAATAAGGTTGCTAGAAGTTGTAGAAGTAGAAGGAAATAAGACTGAAATGTGGATTAGAACCAAACTATGTAAAACCATACATGACACCATAAAATATTTGCATTATATCTTGTAGAAAGTAGGGAATCATTAAGTGTTCTGAGTTGGGAAGAAATATGAACAGAATAATAGAAACATTATTTAAAACTTTTATAACTCCAAAGTTGTTTTTTTTAAGCTACCCTCTGTTCTGTGGCATAATTTGAAGGTTCAGGTTTACAAATAATTATTTAGATTTAATGGTTGCAAAGTATTTTCTTCTCAATAATCCCGTGAAGTATGTGGGTTTTTTTTCATTATTCCCATTTTTATAAATTAGTTAAGTTAGGCTCAGGAATCTAAATAAATTTGCCCTAAATGATAGAATTTGAGAGTTAGATAGATTATTAAATGGTAAGCATATTCTCTAGAACATTGCTAATGAATGTTAATCAAACTTCTCCTTAAATATTTCCAGAGATATATGAATACAATGAAATCATACCATATTATAAAAAATGATGGATAAAATCATTTCAGACAAATCTGAAATGACTTATATGAACAAGTGCAGAGAAAAGTTGCAGAAGTCAAGAAAACAAACATTTATTAAGTTCACATTATTTGACATATAACTCAACTAAATACCAGAGATGCAAATCACAAACAAAATGAAAGAAACAAATAAAAACATTCTTTGCCCTCAATGAACATACATTCTAATGCAAGATGACAACACATGAAAGAGAGCTGAAAAGAAAATGGTCAAGAAAATTCAGGCTAGCAAATCCCAAAGATTTAAGCATGGAATGGCTGAGATCCTTTTTTTTTTTTCCAAAATGGTGAGTCTGGGAGGAATTCACCAAAGGAATAATGGTAGCACAGCAAAGGAAGAGAGTGTGAAGCATGATGGCAAAGCCTGGAAAGAAAAGCCTGTTTATTCTAGGATTTTCTTCAAAAACTCACAAGCATCAGAACAATTTATACAATGAAATATTGTAAACTTTAACAAATTTGAAAGTCTTAAGAACTATGATGAATTTAATAACCAACCATAATTCTAGAACACCAGTGCCAAAGTTTGCTCCAAACTACCTGAAAAAAAGGTGATGGGTTTATTACCTAGAATGACTAATTTAGTGACTTGTTTTGACTAACTATGGAAACTTTTTTAAACAAAGTTCTCTTTTTCTTTTTTTCTCTTTCTCAGTGGGTATGGAAAAAGTGAGGGGATAGGAAATAAATATTTCTTAATAAAAGCATGATTCATTAAAATAATATCTCCAGGGATAGGGAAAGTTTTTTTCCTAAAATTATTTTGGACAGTTGCAATTACTAGGAAATTTTTCTTTTCTTTTAAAAATTTATTAAATATAGTTTTTATTTTCAAAATATATACAAATATTATTTTCAACATTCATCCTTGCAAAATCTTGTGTTTCAAATCTCTTTCTCTCCTTTTCCCCAATCCCTTCCCCTAGGCAATAAGTAATACAATATAAGTTAAACAGGTGTAATTTTTCTATACCTATTTCTACATTATCATTCTGTACAAGAAAAATCAGATCAAAAAGGAAAAATGATAATAAAGAAAACAAAAAGCAAGCAAACAATAACAAAAAGGTAAAAATACTATGTTGTGATCTACATTCAGTCCTCATGGTCCTCTTTCTAGATGCAGATGGTTCTCTCCATTACGTCTATTGGAGTTGGACTTAATGACCTCATTGTTGAAAAGAACTGTGTCCATCTGAATCATCATCACATAATCTTGATGTTGCTGTGTACCAAGTGGTTCTACTCACTTCACTTGGTATCAGGTCATGTAAGTCTCTCTAGGCCTTCCTGAAATCATCCTGCTCATCATTTCTTATAGAAGAATGATATTCCATAACATTCATATACCATAACTTATTTAGCCATTTCCCAACTAATGAGCATCTAGTCAGATTACGATTTCTTACCATTACAAAAAGTCTGCTATAAAAATTTTTACACACATAAATCTTTTTTCTCTTTTTTATGATCTTTTTAGGCTATAGGCCCAGTAAAACACTGCTGCATCAAAGGGTAAGCACAATTTGATAGCCCTTTAGGCACAGTTCCAAATTGTTCTCCAAAATGCTTGGGTCATTTCACAACTCCACCAATAATATATGTGGTTCAGTTTTCCTACATCCCCTTCAACATTTATCCTTATCTTTTCCTGTCATCTTAGCCAATCTGAGAGGTGTCTTAATTTGCATTTCATTGCTCAATAGTGATTTGAGGATTTTTTCATATGACTAGAAATGGTTTTAATTTCTTCATCTGCAAAATGTCTGTTCATATCCTTTGACCATTTATCAACTGGGGAGTGTCTTGTATTGTTATAAATTTGAGTCAATTCTCTATATATTTTAGAAATGAAGCCTTTATTAGAACCCTTGGACATAAAAAATGTTTTTTTCAATTTTCTGCCTTCCCTTCTAATCATGTCTGCATTGGTTTAGTTTATACAAAATATTTTTTAATATAATAAAAATTATCCATTTTGCATTTCTTAATTTGCTGAACTTCTGCTTTGGCCATAAATTTCTTTCTTCTCCATAGATCTTTGAGGTACAATAGTTTTAGAGCTTCTGATTAGGTTATAGTATCACTCTTTATGTCTAAATCATGAATCCATTTTGACTTTATCTTAGAATGTGGTGTTAGGTATTAGTAATGCTTAGTTTTTGCCATATTATTTTCCAATTCTCCCAGCATTTTTTCTCAAATAATGAGTTCTAATCCTAGAAGATGGAGTCTTTGGATTTATCAAACACTAGATTACTATAATCATTGATTCTTGTGCCTTGTGAACCTAACCTATTACACTAATTAACTATTCTATTTCTTAGCCAATACCAAATGGTTTTGATGACTAGCTGCTTTCTACTATAGTTTTATATTATATTAATAATATAATATTACAGTACAGTTAAGCCACCTTCTTTTGCATTTTTTCCCATTAATTCCATTAAAATTCTTGACCTTTTCTTCTTCTGGGTGAGCTTTGTTATTATTTTTTTTCTAGTTCTGTAAAGTAATTTATTGGCAGTTTGACTGGTATAGCACTGAATAATTAGAAGAATTTAGATAGAATTGTCATTTTTATTATATTGTCAGGGCATACTCATGAGCACTTGATATTCTTTCAGTTTCTTAGATCTGACTTTATTTGTGTGTAAAGTGTTTTGTAATTGTGTTCACATAGTTTCTGAGAAGGTATTCTTTACAATGAGATTAAATCTATGTTTAATCACTTTCATGCAATCAGTCTTGTACAAGTTACATTTTCAAATAGAAAAAGTTTATCTCCATTCCTGATGATAGCTATTTGGAGACTTGAAGATTGCTGTCATGACCTTCTAAGTGTTCTCTTTTCCAGAAAATGAAAACAATCCAATTTCTTTAAAATTTATTGTTGTCCCAATTCCTTTAACATTCTAATCCCCTTCCTTTGGACCTAGTTTAGCTTTACTAAAATGTACATCTCAGAGCATACTTCAGATGTGATATGAATAGAATATTGTAGTGGGTCTTTCACCTCCCCTATCCTGTTTCTATGCTTCAGTTAAGATGGCCCATGACTGTAAGTCACAGTAATGATGATGATGATGTGATAACTAGCACTTGCATAGTGTTTTATTATTTATTATAGCATTTTAAAAATTCATCTCAATTATTTAAGTACCAGAGTCACAATTCAAACTCAGGTTTTCTAGCTTCATATTCTATTTTCTTTGTACTGTGTCTCCCTGTATGATTAGAAAGCTTTGTATTTAGCTCAGATCTGTTTGCATTCTCTTATATATAGGGAAATTTATGTTTTGAGCCACTGATTTCAAAGTTGCTGTCAAATTTTGGCCTTTTGGGCTTATAATTCTAACTCATTTTAATAGAACCTTATTTTTTATAGAGTTATCTGTTCCTTAAAATCTTGGTTCACATGTTCGCCCTGATCCTTACTATCAGTATGAGTATAGGTAATTCAATTAGATTTGTGAACTCATTTGTAAAATGAGGGATTCAATTACAGTACATCTTTTTGTAAACAATATTTTATTTTCCCTCAAATGTATGTAAAAACAATTTTTAACATTTTTGTTCTTAATTTTGAGTTCTGAATGCTCTCTCTCCTTCTCTGTCTCCCTCAGATAGTAACCATTATTATATGGATTATACAGATGCCAAATTTAATTCCATATTTGATTATATTATTTCTAAGAGGCCCTCAGATTTAGTCATCTTAATCTTTTTTTTTTTACCAGTCTATAGATCATTGGCAATACCTTTCTTGATTTAATATCTAAAATTTTCAGTGGGATGGAAAGATCATTCATTATGACAGTGAGAAACTCTGCCATGTGTATAAATATAATATGACTATTAATATAAAAACTTAGCCAAATTTTGAATTTAAAAAATGTTTAGTCAGCTGTGGATTGTTGGCTTATTATATTTTGCCAACAGCTTTATTTTACTTGGAAAGCACAGTCCTAAAACAAGGCAAAAACATTTCAACTTTGATCCCTGTCATCTATTATTCCTCTCTGCCAACAATCTTAGTCACCTTCCTGTGAAGATTGTGGAATAGTAAAGCCAAAAAAATATTTCTGAATGTTCTCTGTAACGGAGTAAACAATACATCTTAAGAATTGACTTACTTATGGACCAAATGAATATCTCAAATATCTTTGTATTGTAAGGTGTTATGTAAATATGAAAAAATGTAATGTTCAGGCTAGCTTTCTGGAGGTCCTTTGGAAGGGTCTTAGAGTTCAAATGTTGGAGTTTGTTCTTCTCAGGGCACAGCCGGTTTAAAGGCTTAGAGCCCTTCGGATGTCTCCAAATCCAAAGGTTCTGTCCTTCAGCCTCTGCCTCTGCTTTCTTCTGCCTCCAACAGAGATGGAAGATCTCTCTTATCTCCTTCTGGGGAGCCCAGCCACCAACTTGCCGCGGAGAGAGGGCTTCTGGCATAGCTCCACTGAAATCCGTCAAAAGTGTTCTCTGCAGCAGAGTCGTTTCTCTCGAGTCTAGCGCGATCAGCCAGCCAAGAGGAAAAAAGTGTATTCTGGAATGGCTGTCTCGCCTTATATGTGAACCTTCTGAAAGAATGGGATTATGGGTTTTCTCCCATAGTGCTCTCTGGCCCAAAGAGCTTTAAGGTGTGGACTCTCTTGAAGTTAGAAAGTGTACTTTGTGAAGCTAGCATACTTGTGGACTCCAATGAGTAAAGGTGGGAACACAAGCCTTGTCTTGATTAGTTCTACTTAGTACCTTGTTTCAGGTTCTGGCCAAAACAACTTCTTGTAAGATTAGATCAACTCTAATTACTTAGCAGTTAGTAAGGATTCCAATATCTCCCCCTTTCTTTTGTTTTAAAACATAGGGGGTTTCTGAGGGGGTACACATAAATCCATCAATATGGGAGGCATTATACATAATTTACATGAGCACACAGCAATATAACACAGGCTAGTAGTAATGTAACAAATAACAAGAATCAATCTGAAAATTTACACATGTCCATAAGTCCTAGAAACAGTCCAATAGGATTCCATTGTCCATTAGTTCATGTGCCAGGAATCTAATAATTCTTGTGAGCACAATCAGCAACAGAACCACCCGATATTTCTTGGGTGTTCTCCTTTGTTTCAAGGGTCTGCTCCATCTTTCTGCGATGGACAAGGCGAATGCGGCTCGTAGGCACCCATCTGATTCCTTCTCCACCTGTAGAGATGCAAGCAAATCCTCTCCCCCAAGCAGTTAGCCTATCTGGTCCCTTCCATTCACCACTTTCTGGGTCTCTCCACATCACCTGGCGATTATCTAAAGATAGTGGAGCTGCTCGCACTGGACACTGCTCTTCTGGTGGGTTATAAAACCTGTCTGCTGGAGCCAGTGCATCTTTATCAAAGATTAAAAAATTAATGGTATAGAGAACTAAATTTAGAAGTTCTCTAGGGTTACCCATGGCTCCCCCTTTCTTTTGTTTTTGGAGGAGTGTCTTAATGTCTCTGTTTCTTCTTTCTACTATTGCTTGACCTTGAGGATTGAAGGGTATGCCAGTAGTGTGTAAAATCTCATACTGTGCACAAAAGTGTTCAAAATGTTTGGAGGTATATGCCGGTCCATTATCTGTTTTTATTTCTTGTGGCACACCCATAATTGCGAATGCTTGAATGAGGAATTCAGTGACCACTCGGGCTGTCTCTTTTGCTGCTGGTATGGCAAAAGTGAATCCTGAAAAGGTGTCTACCACAACGTGGATAAAAGACAGACGACCAAAAGATTTATAATGAGTCACATCCATTTGCCAGATTTCATTGGGTCTCAAACCACGAGGGTTCTTCCCTGGAGGCAGTGTAGGAGCGTGGAAGGGAAGGCAAGCTGTACAGCTTTTTACTATGCTCCTAGCTTCTTCTCTTGTAATCCCAAATTGTAAACGCAAAGCTCAAGCAGCCTGATGGTATTTAGAATGGGATTCCTGGGCCTCCTGAAATAAAGGCGTACTGGCCAACATAGTTAAAAGGCTATCTGCCTTTGAATTTCCATCAAAAATAGGACCTGGAAGTCCACTATGTGAATGGACATGCAGGATATAAATCTTTCCTGGATGCTTTCTCACTTGCTCTTGAAGTTCCTTAAAGAGCTGATATATATTAGAAGCTGCAAATTTTATTTGGGCTGTAGCAATTCTTTGTACCACACCTACTGAATAGGCTGAATCAGATATTATATTTATGTCGCCTGGGTAATAAGTGAGAGCTAGCATGATCGCATATAATTCGTTCTGCTGAGTGGACTGAAAAGGAGTTCTGACTACTCTTTTTCAGCAGGATATTCACTATGAGGATAGATAAGAATAGAGTCCAAAGTCTCTATTGTCTCCTTCACAGTCTATGTCTGTTATAATCTGACCCAGTCTTAGATTGCCTCAGTCTCCTCCAGCAGTCTGATAGTCTGACAGTCTCAACCAGTCTCAGTCTGAGTCTGACTTTGTCCCCAGTTCTCTCAGCCCTTAAATACCCTATTAAAATTACATCATTACAGTATATAGATTATAAGCCAATCTAGCATGATTATATCATTATATCAAACTACATATATGTGAACTAGAGAACCATTATCTCATCAATTCCACTGAGTTAACACCTTTTTTCAAGTATACTTTTCCAGAGTTCTGGCCCTCTACAAAAATTATTATTTTTAACTTTCCTGTACCTATACTGAAAATTTAATTATAATAAGAGTGTACCTCTTGGTTCTACCATTCAGAAATGATATCATTATGCTCTTACAAATGATGGCGTGTCATCTCTCCAAAGATGATCATCATCTGAATGTTGGTTGAAAGATATATTTATTATTATCATTAGCCAATCTATAAAGAAATAATATATTAAATCATGAAAGGTATGCCGACAAAAGACTTGTCCATCTAGCTCAAACTAGACTTCTTTGATAAATTGAGTTTTTCCAGTTGTTGTAATAATTACTACCATTACTACAGTAACATGCTGTTAAAGTAAAAATCTTTTTCTTCTTCTTGTAGCAATATAGTGGCCTCTTATTACACATGGTTTCCTCCTCTATACTGAAAATTTAATTATAATGAGAGAGTACCTCTTGGTTCTACCATTCAGAAATGATATCATTATGGTCTTACAAATGATGGTATGTCATCTCTCCAAAGATGATCATCATCTGAATGTTGGTTGAAAGATATATTGCAGAGTTGATTTGAGCATGATTAAAAATTCAAGAATAAGAGAAATAACAAGGAAATTTTATGAAGCTATGGAAGTGACCAGAGAGAAAAGCACAAAATGAAATATGCCTGGTCCTTCCTCATACAGTGGTCCCAGAGAAGCTTTCAAAAAATTAGGGAAGCAGGTAGTAACAGAATTCATATACATTCATATTTTTATTTCAAGTTTACAGAGTACTCTCTTCCCAAACAGGACACAGAATGGAAAATACAATTATTTTAACATTTTGTAGAAAAGAAAACTGTCTTAAAACATCTGAATAATTGACCTGGTATCAAATAGCTTATAATATGTTGTAATATTGTACAATTATAAGACTACTATCCAGTATATTATTTACTTTTGTCAAGTTGACTACTTTTTATAAATAGTTTTTTTTTATTTTTTAATTATTCATGATACTTTTCAGTATTCATTTTTACAAGATTTTGAGTTCTAAATTTGTCTTTCTTCCTCTCTACTCTCTTCCCTTCACAAGCTGGCAAAGAATCTGATGTAAGTTGTTCGTGTGAAATCATGTTAAACATATTTCCTCATTAGGTTAATTTTTTTAATGCCTCCTTTTAGTGGAATAGATTAATACTAATGGTAAGAAGCATACACCTAAAATTGGCAAGGCAATCTTTTTCCCTCAATGTGTGTTAACAATTACAAGCTCAAAGAGGTAGATACGGAAAGCAACAAATGGGAACTTTGCAACTGAAAACAATGTAGGAGAAAATCGGCAGATAGGTAATTGTCCAGGAATTGTTGCTGTTTCTATCATAAGAAGACATGGAATGGCAGCATGAAGGCAGAACATAATGAATCAGCTGCCAAAAGAAATACTAAATCAACAAATACATATTTCACCAGGGTTGAAAGTTCTCTAAAAGCTTTTGAGTGATGCTAATTCAGCTTTTGTGATAGAGATGCTACACCTGTATTTTAGCCCTAATGCAAGGACATAACTAATTGATCCTAAATATCTATGATGACCATAAGTCAAACCTCTCATTTGCTAATTAGAGCTCATCAGGAGGTATTTTGACATGCACGTGTGTGTGTGTGTGTGTGTGTGTGTGTGTGTGTGTAAAATGCTTATTAGTTATTTCCTTTTTCCTTATTATTTTTTTGGTTTTTTCTGAGGCAATTAGGGTTAAATGACTTGCCCAGGATCACACAGCTAGGAAGTGTTAAGTGTTTGAGACCAGATTTGAACTCAGATCCCAGGGCTGGTGCTCTAGGCACTGCTCCACTTAGCTAGCCTTCCTTACTGTTTTAAATAAAACTATCCTGTTTAATGCTTTTGTTAACCTGAGTGTTCATAATGCAAATAAAACCTTTAAAAGTGATGAATCTGATTTTTATATTCCCATGGGAGATCTGGAATAGGAATATGAGCTATCAAGATTACTTTTATTAGAGAGGACACCTGAAATGAATCTATTGTTTAAGATGAGTATTGAGCTCATAATCTTCAAGTGGACTCTGCATTAAAACCTTTTGATATTATATATTGGTCTCCTTAGCCATCAGAAAACATGTTATTGAAAATATTCCCTTTAAGGTCATGTGCTACTTAAGTTATTTCTCATATGTTAAATCATATAAGAACGTAATAGTTGCAAACATTTTGAAACTGCTCTGAGTTACTTTAATAATTGCATAATAAGTGATCAGATAAAAGGGAAAATTTGGTTTCTCAAGTGTTTACTAATACCACAGTAGATGGCCTAAGTAAAATTCACATAGAAGAAAATTTTCTATATAGTGAAGCTTTTCCAAACAATGCTATTTGTAGATAATCATAATAATTAACATTTTTCTGATACTTCACAATTTGCTTTCCAAACATCTAGTTTGATCCTCATGGGAGCCCTATGAAATATTAGGCTGTTTAAATTAGATACATACCATCACATTATAAATGAAAAAAACTAAAATTCCACAAGGTGAATTGATTCAGCTATGATCATATAACTAGTATTATAGATAATATTAGATTTTATATATGTGTGTGTTTGTGTGTGTGTATAAAGAGACAGAAACAGAGAGAAACAGAGGCAGAGACAGAGACACAGAGACAAAGAGATAGAGAAAAATTATAGCTAGATAGATAATAGATAGTTGATAGATGAATAAATAGAAAGTGTAAATATAGATATCTGGAATAGACACTGTATTTGGCCCATGAATTGGACTTAGAATTAGATAGGAATGAAATTAGACTGGAATGTATTTGGAAAATTACTCAACATGCACAACTTTAATTGCCTTGCAAAAAGCCACAAACCATAAATAAGCATTCTCTACTAAGTCTGCTAAGAGTAAGTTGATTCCCCTGAACTTAATCATTTATACTTGGATTTGGAAAGAATGGTATAGTGCAAAAAATAATACTAGATTTTGATTCAAAGAAAATTCCTTCTTTTAATAAGATATATAAGAATGTAAATTGTCCAAAGTCACACGAATATTAAGAATTAGAGGAAGAATTTAACACATGCTTTTTTGAATCAAAATTATAGACATAAAAATAAAAGAAATCTTAAAGGTCATTTAGTACAATAGCCATATTTGACAGAGGATGGTGCTGAGGTCCAAGGAGTTACTTACTTAAGGTTATATGAATATCAATGCTGAAATTCAAATCCAATCTGGCTCCAAATCTAGCAGTCTTTCCAGTCTTTCCCCTCAGCCTTTCAAAATGGTCAGCTTATGCCAAAATTTAAGTGATTTGGAGTCTGATCACTTAAATTATATCAACATTTCCCTACAACTCAGTGCACCCACCAAGATTAAGATGATGGAATTCAGCTTCTTCAATTGAAGATTTATGGGGTGATTTGACTTGATGGAGTCACCATAGGCCCAGAGTCTCTTACTCAGAATTCAGAGGAAAAAACAACAAAAACAAACAAACAACAACCTTAAATTGTAGTATTTTAGTGTTCAAAAATGCAAACAATTTCAAAGTCTACTTAATCTAACTTCTTCAATTTGCAAATGAGGCAAATGAGATAAATATGTAGGGCCATAATAATAATGATGTCCAGTGAGAACCATGGGTATGAAGCCCTTTATAATATAAAAATGGCACATTCTGGGAAAATTTCTCTCCCAAATTAAAAAAGAATTTGGGAGACTTTTCATTAAATTATTATCCTACTGTTTGAAGACTTTATTGCTGGAAGGCTGGTAGATAATGGACCAATCTCAGCTATTATATTTTGCCTTGTTGCTTTGTGCCTTAGTGGTACTTAATGAATAATTCATCATCATATTCTCCAATATTTAAAATTATTTGAAAATCTTATTATGGAGACCATTTTGGAGCTATTTTGATGCTCATAATTTTTTGAGGTAAGAAGAAGTCACAGTATATGTTAGAGGTAGAAATTATTTATCTTATTAGTATGGAATATATCATCCATTACAACATTTATTTTACAATTTATTTGATAGACAATTTAGATTAGAAAGGAAACAAATCTCTTGATCACACTATGCTTAGCCATTAATTGTAATAAAACAGCCGGGGTGTCCATTATGTAGTCAAAAATTTCTGAATATAATTTTGTCCTGATTCCTCCTCTGTTTATATCCCTCTCCTTACCCCCAATAATTTCTATAGTATATTTCACTGAGAATTTTCTTTAGCAATTACTTGATAGGTCAGAACCATAGGACCACATTTATAAAACATTATTACCTACAAGCATACATATGGATATATATATATATATTTCAGTCCAAACTTTTTATTAGCTTCCCCTGCTTTAGATGGTGAAATACTGGAAAGTCTACTTGGGGTTACTAGAGTGACCCTATTCTCCCTACTACTCATTCAACAGCTATTTATTAAAATTCCCCCTACATTCAAAGCAATGTGATAATCAGAAGATACAGAAATAAATGACATGTTTTTCCCCTCAAGCTACTGACCACTTGATTCTATCAAATAAACTGTTAATTAAAGCAAATGTCCGGAATTCATAATCATTAAGATGACTACTAAATTAGCTTTCTCATCCTCTCTTTTTATTGCAATAATCTTATTTATTTTTAATATACATTGCTAGAAATATACATATATACATATATATCCACATATATGTATATTCATATATACGTGTGTGTGCATGTATATAAGCATATATATTTAACAAGTTCTGTTTAAAGGGGTATTTAAGATAAAAGGTAACAAGGGTCAGAATGGAGTAGAATTTGTATTGGTTCCTTTGCCTTGTGATTGCTTGTCTGTATATAGCCATCTCATCCTGTGCATTATATTGCTTCTTTATATATTGTGGACATGGTGGATCAACTATGTGTTTTCTTTTTTGAGGTTATAGATATCATTCAATATTGGTAGCTTAGGGAAGTGAAAAAAAATGGTTCACTGAGTGGAAATTAAGGACTTTCTGAAGAAATTCAAACAGAATATAGAATAGTACTGAGAGTTGGAAAACCTGGAATTATAACATCATAGATGAAGAATTGGAAGGCAAATTAGAAAACATCTATTTCAACCCATTGATTTTAGTGATACAAAACTTGAAGCTCCAAATACTAATTTCCCCAAGGTTAAAAGGGTAATAAACAGTAGAATCAAGGTGTCAATTTAGGTCCCATTAATCAAAGTTCAGGTTTCTTTCCATTGTACACCTTTAAATATCTTAATCATTCCTTAGATGAGGTTGGACCTCTTGCCTCTCTGATCCTTAATTTTGTCATCCATATTAGCAAGAAATTAAATTAAATTATTTATAAGATTTCTTCTGGTTAAAATTATCATGTATAAAAGAAATTTTTGAGTCTCAGAGTATCTACTTCCTGATTTTCATGAATAAGACATTTTACATTTCTGAGTCTTATTTCCACATCTATAAAATGGGTTTAATAAATTAGCAATCATGTCATTATCAGTCCACCAGAACTCACAAAACATTCACTGTGAGCCAGGACCTGGATTAAATATTGAAGATACAAACAAACAAACAAACAAACAAAAAAGACAAATTAAAAAAAACCCTTAAAGATGTAAACATTCTAATGAAAAACACAACATATGGAAAAATATTTTATGCATGATATATACAGTACAATTAAAATTAAAGGTAATTTCAGAATTACCACAGTGCAATGGACCAAAAAAAGGCTTGCTGTAGAAGATCAGATTCAAAAGACATCATATCTCTTTGATTCAGGAATGCCATTACTGCATCTGGAATCCCAAGAATATCATAAAGGAGGGAAAAGGATCCACATGTGCAAAAATCTTTGTAGTAGCTCCTTTGGTGGTAGCAAAGAAAATGAGTAAATGCCCATCAACTGGGGAATAGTTGAATAAATTGTGGTATATGAAAACAATAGTATATTATTGTTCTATAATAAAGTGATAAACAAGCTGATTTTAGAAAGGCCTGGAAAGATTTACATGGAACTGATGCTGAATGAAACAAACAGAACCAGAAATACATTGTACACAATAACAATTATATACAATTATGATGATCAATTATGAAATACTTGGTTCTTCTGAATGGTTCAATGGCTCAAAGTAATCCCAATAGACTCTGGAAAAAACCACCATTAGCACCCAGAAAAAGAAGAAGTTTGGATGTAAATCAACACATGCTATGTTTACTTCTTTTTTTTCTCTTTTTTAAATATCTACCCATGATTTTTCCCTTTTGCTCTGATTTTACTCTCCCAATATGATTAATAAAGCAATATCATTAAAATAAACAAACAAATACATAAAACAACAACAAAAAAATCTTGTTTGAGATCCCATCTTCTAAATCATCTCGGATTATGAATGTATCACACACAAAATTAGTATATTGTTTTTCTTTGATAAACTATGATTGGCACAAAACTGTTGTCAAAACATCTTTTTTTTGATTACTTTATTTACTGGGATCATTATCATTTTAATAAAAAATTGTCCTGAAAGCAATTTAAGGAACCCTTTATGAGATATGGAAGTACTTTGTCTTCATTAAAGATGGAGCTACACTTAAATACAATCTGGAAATGGAAAGAAGAGGAGAAGATAGGAGAGGAAGAGAAAAAGAAAAGAAAAGGGAGGCAAAGAAGAGAATAGTAAAAGAGGAAAGGAGGAAAGGGGAAAAAAGGAAAAGGAAATGAGAGGAGAGAGAGGAAAGGAATTTTGATCATCTTTAAATAATCAAATATTTTCAACATATCCTTTATCTTTGTTTTTCACTATTCATTAATACTAGTTATTGTATGGTTAGGCGAAAAGGAACCATATATGTTTAACTGACTGTGCATCTTTATCTTGAACACACATAAACTAATTTGCTACCAGGAAAGAAAATAGCAATTTCATTTGAACAATTTTGGCTAAGCACTGTTAAAGAAAACTATTGAGACAAAGGAATGAGATGAAGGAAATGAGCTGTATATGCATTTGTTCATTTGTTCACTCATAAGCAGGAAAAAAGTGAAAAGATATTTAGTAATGAATGTTTTTCCATAAGAAATAGTCATTTATTTTGCACAGTCTTGAAAGGTAGAAAATGAAACCTGATTTTTTTTCCTTAACTGTTTGTATATATGTATAAAAAAAGGATAAAAAATATGTAAAAAAAAAAAAGGACATTAAAAGCAATCTATATTATCATATAATTCTAAGAAGGCAGTGACTGGCACTTTACAGATTCTTAATAAAATCTTGCTGATTCATTCTATGGCTGAGAAAGCCGAGATACAGAGGGCACTTAAATTGACCAGGTCATCCAACCAGTGAGTAGCCACGCTTTCAAATGTATTCAACTTCCAATCTTATGGACTTTCCAAAATACCATAACACCATCCCCATTTTGAAGACATCATATCATGCTGATTATAGGAGAATAAAACTAATTAAAACATTGATATGAAATGCAATATGTATTATAGTTTTTAGTTTAACAAATAACCTATATCTTATGTTATTATTACTAACCTGAAAGTTCTCATTTTTAAAAAAAAATGAATACCCACTTCTTTAGAAGAATTTGAAAATTTTGGAAAACTAGACTTATAAATTGTATTTATTTAACTAAATAAGATAATCTTTAGAAACTGGTTGAAGCTCCTTCATTTCTTTTTGCTTTTCATATATTTCCTAAAAAGAAAATACAAACACACACAAAAAAGCCACACAAAGACGCAAAACATATTCATGTAAAGACCTGCTTATCACTGGCAGATGGCTCCTTGCATTTTGTTAAGTGTCTACATAATCAGTGGTGGGACTTTTTTCTCTTCATTCTTTTTTGGTGAGGTGATAAAATCAAGAAATGGAGAGAAAAGATTCCATTCACATGAATATGCTTAGGTGAAAAAAAATACAACCTAAACATTTGAAAACAAAACATATCTAACAACTGATACAGTGAAATTCCACTTCATGATTTTACTAGTCTAGAACATAGTGATTTTTAGTTATTTTTCTCTAGCATTTTTAGGAAATCTGTAAGTAACACATGCACACATGCACATATTATATAAACCCTTTGTTGAATATGCATACTTCAGTGATTTTACCCTGGAGATATAACAATAACTGAATTTTGTCTCAATTATGTCAATGTGGCAACAACTAATGGATATTAGACATCTGGTTTAGTTCAAGTTTTAACTGGCTTAGTAGTAGGATCAAAAATCTCACCAGATTCTCTGTAAATAGACAAATAGTCATCTTTCCCAACAAATTACTCCCTGAAGAGTTGACTGTCCAAGACAGAAAATTTCATAGAAAAATGGCATGTATTTACAAATGATTTATATAGAAGTAGTGGGAGACAGTAAAAATCACTAATAGTACTTTTTTCTTTTGTTCATTATTTTGCTCAGATAGCTTTTAATATTAAAAAAATATTTAAAATTATTTCTTTTTGTTTTTATACCATAGTCATTGCTACATGTAACCCATCCACACTGTAGATTTGAACCTTCTTATTAATAAAGTGATGACTTCTGAAAATATCTATAATCTTATGCCCTTAGTGTCCTTCCCTAGAGGAAGAAAGTCATAGAACTTTAAATCTAGACCTTACAGACAATCTAACCAATCCCTCAATTTATCATATAAGGAAATTGAGACCCAGAAAATTTAAGTCACTTTAAGTGACTATTTTTTTCAGATAATAAGGGTTGGATGCAAAATTTGAATCCAGATAATCTGACAACACAGTTGGTAACAGTTTGTGTTGTAGCATCTTTCCTACAGTTTTATTTAATATCTATTCTTCTGGACAACTGGTTATTATACTTACTTTTTAGAGTATGAATTATAATACTGAATATTTATTATTTTAATTATCACTATTTTAGAATCTGAGATAAGTGTCTTAAATTTATAACCATTTCCAATGAGTAAATATACAGCAATGCAAAGGAACATTATACAAACTTCATCAGTCCACTCTAAGTGGCAAGCAATACATATTGGAGTAAAGTAGGGTACGAATTAGAGAATATTTCAAAAGAACTATTCAGTTTTACTCTTTTTTTAAACTAATACATTAAATGAGATTGCTAAAAAGTGTTATTTTATAAAAATCCTTTGGTAAATTAATATACAAATAAGCATACTAAATAATTTATTTATTGATTGGAAGTAAATGGGTGCTTCTAAGTATTTGACTAGAACAATATATGGATCTTTCAGTAAACAATTCACCTCTCTTTTTGTTTACATAGATAAATTGCCTATAAATGTTTATATAACATATTTGTTTTAAAAATAGAAACAATAAATATATCAGAATATAGTATAATAATAAAAATGTATAATATAAACTGTTAAATATATTTTATAAATACATGAATATATTGAATTATAGACTAATATAGAAATAATAGAATTTTTTCATAATTCAGAAGTGAACTTTAAGGCAAAATATCTTTTACCTTCATTAAGAACGTCTGAGTGAAAGGGGGACTAATGATTTATACTATAGAATTAAAAAGGGAGATATTGCTAAGGTAATGGAGGTGTTGAAATGGTGTTATCTCTGAAAGAATTCAGGCTCAGATAGTCCCCAAAATAAGCAAAGGCATTTTAATGAGAATTAATCACACAGTGGTTAGACTAGCTCCCTGAATAAGTCAGGAGCCTAGCAAAGGAAGGCAAGGATTTTATAGAGTAAATGGTGCTGATTATATCACATGACATGCACATTTTAAAGTTATAGGGGGAGTTTGCTGAGTTTGCCAAGATAGGTAGGTCCTAAAACCTTGATGGAACTGTGTTGTTACCCAAAATGCATATAGAAAAGCCTACTGGGAAAGGAGGGTATTAATGTATGATAATGATATTATAACTAAGTTCACCCAAGTTCAGCAAAGTAAAGAAAATGTATAGCTGCCACATTGGGGAAGATCCCCTTTTGTAGTTTGCAGTCCAATATCCTGCTATTGCTACTTCCTTATTGGTTGATTTCTATGGTGTGTGTAAACCAGTTGATGTGGTTTTCGAGCGTGCTTGCCTGCTTGTCAGTGAGTGATTAAGGATTTCTGTGGGATTTGAGCAAGGAGCAGATTTGGGCTAGGCAGGGATGGAGACAATAATCAGAATCCCATTAATATTTAATAAGAGCAACTTACTGTTTTAAAGCTCAGTTTTATCTCAGGCAATTTAATTTAAATTATAATTATTTAATACTTGTTAGTATATTTGTAACATGCTATAATATGCTTCTAATTCTCTACCATTTCTTCTATCGATATATGTACCTGAACAAAAAAGAACTCTGAATCTTTTAAGATATTTTTGGTAATAAACTATACACAAGTCATCTTAAGTTTTTCAAAGCTAGAACAATATAGAGAGGTTGGTATAGGAGCAAATGACTGGAAGTGCTATTTGGCTAAAGCTCAGTCATCTAATGTTTTGACATCTGTATTATAATGTTTATTTGTGTTTTTCCCTATTCTTCTAGATGACCATTGTTTCTTTATGTAATCTTATATATTCTTTCTTCAAGTTCAATGACTTTGGTTAATGTGAAGATTTGTGTTTTTAACATTACTTAATTCCATTTTTCTTCTGCCAGATTTTACCCAACTTAGTATTTTTACATTCTAAATTGTTGATTATCTAGTGGTTAGAGTTCAACACTTTGAGGACTATAGTTCAGTCAAGTAAGGTCTGTAGGCAATTTAGAGATTTTAGTTCAAATTTTGCCATGATACTATGAAATAGTAGCTGAATTACATAATCTCTTTCAGCCTCATCATCTATAAAAATAGAGATAATATCAAGAGTATCACAGGGTTGTTCTGAGAATGAAATAAAATAATATTTGTAAAATAATTACCATAATTCCTGACACAAAGTAGGGACTTAATGAATGCTTGGTTGTTTTTTTGTTTGTTTGTTTGTTTTTGTTTTTGTTTTTGTTTTTCCCTTCCTTATCTGCAAATCAGAATAATCAAATTTTGGTCAATCCTCTAATTTAAATTTGCAGAAATAATTTCTCATTCAAATGTCCAAAAGAGATGGCATTTAAAAAATAAGAACAATCAGATTTCATTAGTAGATTGATTTCACAGTGATTATCTATTGCTTGAATTGTGTGATTTTTCCAGAGATGGAGTGGTGGAAGCAGAAAGCTCTTTTTAACTAGTGTCATTTAGGAAGAGTTGCCTCTTGTCTATGGCATTGTCCCAGCTCTCTTGGAAATGGCTCAGGGACTGAAAAATTGTCAACATGTTGCTTAATTACCTGCACCTGTCTACACAAGAACATCTTATATGGTAATTATGGATCTGGTGCAAGCCATCAGACATGGGGCTTTATTGTTCCTTCATTTCTCCTCATCTCCCAATTAATTCCCAAGACTGCATTTTGGCTTGTGATCACCCCCAATCAAAGCAAAATAAATTGACTTAAATCAAAAAGAGTAGAAATAGTAGGAAAGATAATCCTCCCTAACTTTTGGCAAAAAGGCCTAGATTTGGAGAAATACATGAAAATGAAATGAAGAAATGCTGTGTAAGTGAATTAACTTCAAGATATATCCCTTAAAGGAATTTACAAATCCCCAAAACTTACTCTTTTCTTTTATTTAATTGTTAATTCAGCTGAAGAGTCAAATAGAGTCAGAAAGAAATCAAAGAATGACATCCAATCTGAAAGGTCATCCAAATGATACATTTTGCAAAGCCGCTAAAGCCAATTTCCAATTCATGGTTAAATAGGTATGGATTTTTTTAAAAGAAGAGGGGATGTATCCAAGTAGGTATTGAAACCTCTGCTTCATAGCTTGCTTACACTGCTCCATCTGCCCCCATAGAGACATCCTGTCTCCCACTGTGTGCAGCTGAGTCTCAAGCACTCCTGGTTGCATCATGATGGAGGCAAAAGACATTTCCTCTGGTTGTTAATGGAACTCATATCCTGAAACACTCTAAGCAATCTTCACAATCCTCTTTCTTCCTCTCCACTCCTGAATTTTCTGAGGCTCTGTGGATAAAGAATAGATTTATTTCCTCTTCTCCAATGCTGAGTTTCTAGGTCCCAGGAACTTTCAGGTCTAATATAAAAATTTCACAGATTATTACATTTTTTATATTGAGGCTATTTAAAAAATGTATATTCTTTATCAGATGAAAATGCCAGATGAGGTATAACCATTCTTATTGCCAGAAAAGGATTATCATGAATCCAGAGAAAGATTCAGACTGATGGATCTGGATACTTAAAAACACATTTGAAAAGGGATAGCATCTGCAAATTAGTTGGTGAAATGGATTTGGAACATCTCCCTTGATCAGGAAGTAGGTGGACCATTAAATATCTGATTCAGGATACTGGGTCCCACATAACCATATTTAGGGATTTAGCTATCCTCTTATACCAGAAAGTACTACTAGGAAAAGGAAGGTGACAGAAAG
The DNA here is from genome assembly GCF_016432865.1 of Antechinus flavipes. Lineage (NCBI taxonomy): Eukaryota > Metazoa > Chordata > Mammalia > Dasyuromorphia > Dasyuridae > Antechinus > Antechinus flavipes. The sequence goes on along the minus strand of NC_067398.1, from coordinate 556,421,784 downwards.
GACATGGCATTGTACAAACTATCACTTGGCAACTCTTCTATTACTATAGTACCACTTCTGTAATAAGAAAATACTTATAAATATTATGTTGCAATACTGTAAAATAATGTGAAAAACAATTTAAAGTCTATGTATTTTATTGCCTATATATAAAATGATGAAGATAGACAAAATGACTTTTGTATTATTTGTAATTGCAGATCTAAGACTCGTTTCTGTTTAAGAAATCAATTGGTTTTGATCAAATTTAAGAAGTGTTTATTAAGCACTTTATTTGAGATACTCTTGCTTAGAACTAGGAGAGAAATATAGATCAGGAGAAAATCTGGCATCTCTGCCTTCAAAGAGCTCATCATTTAGGACAAGAGAAAGATGAGCCTGAAGAAGGAAATTTTTAAGGGAAGAATAAAGAGTTTAGTTTAGACATTTAAGTTGGAGATATTAAATAGCCAGCTTGACATGTGCGACATGGAGAGAGATGCATGTCTGGAAATGAAAAAAAAATCAAGGCTAGATATAAAGAGTTTAGATTCCTTATATTAGAACTGATGGTTGGATTCCATTCAAGGGAGAACATATATAAGAAAGAGTAAGGACAATAGGCAAGGAAAAAAAAATCTTTGAGAATACCCTGAATTTATACAGAATTATGTCTGTATTAAATTAAAGTCACAAGAAAAGATGAAAAAGAAGTAATCATAAAAAGAAAACAAAAACAAAAACAAAAAACATCTATGTGAAGTTACTGTCACAAGAAAACAAAGGAAGGGAGAATATTGGAAAGAACTGGTTCCCAGTACCAAATTCTAACATGAAAACTAAGAAAATGTATTTGAATTTATCAATAAAGAACTCATACTCTCCTTTGCATCTGTTGCTTTTCCTTGTTTCAATTCTAAGGAACAAGGTTCCCTTCCAGTTTAAATTCATCACCTTTAATCTCATTACCAAACCACTAATTCTAGCCTTCACTAAGGCTACCTTCCTCAGCATTCTCATTTCTGATTGGAGAATGTATATATACATACATATATATATATATATATATATATATATATATATATATATATACACATATAAGATTATATATATATAAATGACCCATGCCAACTTATATGTTGGTCTCCTTCCCCATCTTGAGGGCAAATACTATCTTCCTTTTTATTAGTTGTATTCCCAGCACTTAGATCAGTGTCTGCTATATAGTAAGTGCTTATAAATGTTTATTGATATATTATTGGACTCCTTTCTGAAGGAATGAATTCAGTTCAAGTTATGATGGCACAAGCTAGATTGTAAGTATGTGAGGAAATGAACACAGCAAGTACAGAATAATCTTTCTATAAGTTAGATAGTTAAGGAAAAGAAAGAGCCATGTTGAGGGCATGACAGGTTAGCTAAGAGTGGAGAGAAGTTTTGCAAAGAGGGATGGAGGAGGAAAGAGAAGAATAAAAGGGACAAAGAAGACAAGAGAAGGAGAGAATGGGGAGGAGATATCTCAGTAATAAAGGTTGATTTTGTCAATAGGGAGGTCATATTTTCTGTTTTGATCAATAGCTTGCAAATTCTTGAGGAGTAGGGGTCCTGACACATATGAATATACATAATGGCTAGAATATTTGAGAGATCCAGTAAATTATGTGTATATCTATACTTATACCTATATCTATACACATACACATACATACATACAAACATACACATGTATGTGTGTAGGTATGTATATAGTGATGTCACAGAATTTTCTAGTATAACTAGTCATCACATGTAACTCCCTCATTTTAGTGATAATGGATAACAGCTATTATATATAATAAAAACCACACGGTTAATGACAGAGTTAGGACCTGAATTTAGATAGTCTAACTTTTCATTCTATGTCTCTTCAAATAGAAGAGGAAGAGGAGGAAAAGAAGAAGGAAGAGGAAAAGGATGATTGTAGTGGTGATAATGGTCATAAAAAATCACTATTTTTATAAAGTGAAGACAATAAAACTAAACATTGCTAAGTTACATGTATATAATAATTTTCATTATAATGCCTGATATGTATTTGAAAAAGGATAAGATTGTAAGTAAAATGAAGTACTATTAGTTTTTACAGTAATTACTCTGCTTCTAAATAAGCTATGTGTATTTAGTCAAGCTATTTATTTGGACCACTCCCACAATTAGTTTCTTTGTATTTAAAGTGAGATGATCTTTCCCTCCTTCCACCCACCCAAAGATGCTATTTCAGCTCTTATAATTTAATATTCAAAGGAAAGAGCTATTAAGTATGCCCCAGATTTTCTGAAAACATTCAAAAAATAAAATTTCTTAAATGATTTTATGATGATGATTTTTATTCGAATGTTTCAAGCTATATTATATATTTTTATCATAGATAATCTTCTAGATATTTTCCAACTATTTATCTTCATCTAATTCCATCATTCATAGGCTGTAATATGGCAGCCAGTTTGTTATGTGCCATCTTCTTTTAAAGTAGCAAAATAAATAAATGCATTATTGAGCTTATGGATGTTAATCATGACCCACCCAACATTTCATTATCTTTAAAATATATGGTTTCAAATTACCATATGGAAGAAAAAAAGAATTTTGACTATTTAAAGGAATATTTCTGAAGAAATATTACATTACAAATGCAAACAGATTGAGAAAGCAGAGGTTGTTCAGTATGTATGGATAATATTAGATTACATCTCAGCATTCAGAATAATAAGATTCAAGTTTCTTGGAAGAGAATGAAAGATTATACAACATTTTATTTGTTTATTATTTTTTAAAAATATTGATGATTTATATGCCACTTTCAAATATGGAAGAATGAAAATAATTTCAAAACATGGAAGACTGTGAGATATTGAAAACTTGACATGAAAAGAGCACATGAATGGATATTTCCCTAAGATGTCAAATTAATATTTGCTAGATCTTGCCAGTCTAGAAAAATTCAAAGCTATAACAGAAGTAAATGAATGCCATTTCTCAACCTCAAAGTATTCTAACCATAAGCATTAAAGAGAAATAGTAATTTTACAATAGAAACTTGGATTTTGAGGATAATAGTGAGATCACTGAGGGAAGGAATACATTTCTTAATGATACAGCAAGGGAAACTTGGAATTATTCATTAATAAAATATAAGTCCAGCTTTAACCTAAAAAAAGAGAATGATGTAGTGATATTATTTTAGTTCTCTTTAATTACAATAGACAACAAACACTCAATGAACACATACAGGGATCTGATTGACACAAAATCTTTTCAAATAAAGAGATGGCTTGACAACTGATCTGAATTGAAGAATTCAGAATATACTTTCCTTTAATATAAATCATAACATTCCTCTGCATTACCAAAAAAAAATCTAGCAGAAAAAGCAATAACGATCAAATCTATTCAAAGTAACTATAGAAGATACAAAATATTTGACAATATGCCTAAAAAAGAGCTAAATGCACTTCCCATTTATTATAAAATATTCTTTGGAGAAATAATTTGTTTTAAAAAACAACAAAAATACCTATAGGTATAAAAAAAGAGAATGATGGAGCAAAAACAAAAACAAAAATAGAAAACCCTGCCTATGTGTATGTACTAATAGCTATAAAGGAGTTTAAATATAATAAAGCAATAAATGGTCTGCAGTATTCACAAAGGACCACAAAAGGAGAAGTAAGCAATAAAATCTGCCATTTAAGATATTTGTACAGAAATACATACAGTATAATTAGTATACTTACATGAACTTGACAACTAGGTATGCTAAAATAATGAAGTAATTCTGACCTACAGATATCATTGACATTTGTTGAGATACAAGCCAGTATTGGAATATAACTCTGAATGAGTCATGCCTTATTAAAAAGAATCCAAATAAATAGCTGGATCGAGAGGAGAGAATCAAGAAGAAAATGATGTTGGTGCAGATTAATAAAAGTAGAAACAGAAGTGGAATAATATTGACTTAGGAAAAAAAAATAGATGGAAGGGCCAAGATTCCAAATTAAAATTCCAAATTTCAGCAACTTACCCAAACTCTCCCCCAAACCACTCCAAATTTCTTTAAGTAATGATTCTAAACAAATTTTAGAGCATCAGAAGACACAAAATGATGGAGTAAAACATTTTCCAGCTGATAATAACTTAGAAGTTGAGCAGAAAAGGTCTGTGACACAGGATAGGAGTAAGATATTTTTTGACCTATATTCCTTTTTTAAAGAATCTAAATGGGACAGAATGCAGAACAATCATCATCTACTCAGATGCCATTTTATAAATTAACACTGTGTGCTTTTGTATGAAAAAATATATAATTTAATAATCTATGAAAATAAGAAATTAAGAATGTATTTTCATTTGCACTCATGCAATATAAAAACTACTATACATATTTTCTTGTTTTGGAAAAACAAGTCCCAGTGCAGGCCATGCCAGTGAAGCCCCAGTACAAGTCCTGGACCCAGATCTGACCCAGCTAGTCCTCTGAATCAGTGGTAGTACTTGTGGCTTCCAGACCTTTCAGCTCAAAGACACCATGAGGATTTGGAAGGTCAGCAGAAAAGATCTGTGGAACTGAAGTGGGATCCTACTGCATAATCCCTGCCCTGGCCCCAGCTCCAGCCCCAAACTCAAACCTGGTCCATACCCCAGCATTAGCAAGATGGGACCTCTAAATCAATAATATGGATACTTTTGGACCTCTCAGCTCAGGAACACTAGGGAGGAACCAGAAGATCAATGGAGAGGGTCTGTGGCAACAAGATGGGAATCTGGTGTGCAATCCCAGTGTAGACTGTGCCACTGAAAACAGCCTCCCTTCCCACTGGGATCCAAACTTCAGCAAACCAGAACTCTGTTGATGTAGCACAGTACATCTTATAACTATAATGGGGCAAGGACACTTCTAATAGCTCCAGGACAAAAAAAAAAAATGCTTTGTGGTCAGATTGCTAGAAGGATTTCTGAAAACAGCTGCACAAAATCCCTGAAGCTTAGATCAGTGCACCCTCTACAGTAGAAACAAAGCCCTACTTTAACAAAGAGTTAAAAACAGAGTAATAGGCTAAAAAAAATGAGCAGGCAACCAAAATATGTTTCTATTGAAAGTTACTATGGTTACTAAAAAGATCAAGACATACATTCAGAAGATGATAACAAAGTCAAAGCTCCAACATCCAAAGCCTCCAAAAAAAAAAAAAAAAAAAAAGAATTGGGCTCAGGCCATGGAAGAGCTCAAAAGGGATTTTGAAAAACAAGTAAGAGAGATATAAGGAAAATTAAGAAAAGAATACAGTGATGCAAAAGGCAATGAAAAAAGCTAATGAGGAGAAAGAATGCTTTAAAAAGCAAAACTGGCCAATTGGGAAAGGAAATACAAAAGTTCACTAAGGAAAAGAATTCTTTAGAAAATAGAATTGAGGAAATGGAAGCCAGTGATATTATGAGAAATCAAAGTACAATAAAGCAAAACAAAAAATAAAATGAAAAAGTATAAAAAATGTGAAATATCTAATTAGGAAAAAAAAATCTGGCCTGGGAAATAATTAGGGAAAGATAATTTAGAAATTATTGGTCTATCTGTAAATCATGATCATAAAAATAATATGTACTTCATATTTCAAGAAATTATTCAGAATAATTGTAGAAATACATATAGAAGAATTGCACATGTTTAGCATACATTGAGTTGCTTGTGTTCTAGGGAAGGGAGCAGGGGAAAGAGAGGGGAAAAATTTGGAACACAAGTTAATGCAAGGATGAATGCTGAAAATTATCTATGCATATGTTTTAAAAAATAAAAAGCTTTAATTTAAAAAGTTATCAAAGAAAGCTGTCCTGATTATTCTAAAAAAGAGAGTTAAATAGAAATTGAAAGACTCCACTGATCACCTCCTGAAAGAGATCCAAAAATGAAAATTCTGAGCGACATTACAGCCACATTCTAGAATTCCAGGTCAAGTAGAAAATATTGCAAGCATCCAAATATAAATAGTTTGAGTATAGTGGAGCCAGCCAGGATAACACAAAATTTAGCAGTTTCTACATTAAAGGACCAGAGGGCTTGGAATATGATATTCTGGAGAGCAATGGAGCTAGGATTACAATTAAGAATCACCTAATCAACCAAACTGAGTATAATCTTTCAGAGGAAAAATGGTCAAAGAAGCAGAGGATTTTTAAGAATTTGTGATGAAAAAAGCAGAGCTGAATGAAAAACTTGATTTTCAAATACAGGATTCTGGAGAAACGTAAGGATGTAATCAGGAAAGTGATAACAGAAGGAACTTAATAAGGTTTATCTGTTTACAATCTTACATGGGAGGATGAAACTTGCAACTCATTAAAGCTTTCTCATTATTACAACAATTAAAAGAAGTATATATAGACAGAAAGCACAGGTTTGAGTTGAATATTAAGGGATAATAACTTTTTATAAAATGATGAAATTAAGGGAATGCAAAAGAAATGCACTAGGAGACAGAGAGAGGGAGAAATGGAATGGTGTGAATTATCTGCCATAAAAAGGAACAAGGAAAAAAAAATTATAGTAGAGAGAAAGGGAGGAAAGGAGTGAGGGAAGTGAACCTTATTCTCATCAGAATAGGTTTATAGAGGAAATAATGGGAGGTGGGAAAGGATGATAAAAGAAAGGGCATATTGAAGGATGGAGTAGTCAGTAGCAAAACATTTTTGAGGAGGGACAGAGGAAAGGAGAAAGAAAAAAGGGGGAAAAAAACTAGCAATAGTAACTGTAAAAAAAAAAAATAGAAGCAAATTTCTCTAATAAATCTTCATTACTCAAACATAGAGAAAACTTAATCAAATTTATAAAAAATAAGAGCCATGCCCCAATTGATAAATGATCAAAAGATATGATCTGTACCCAAAGGGCTATAATTTCATGAATATCCTTTAACCTAACATCACCACTATTTGGCATTAATACAAAAAGAGATTCAAAAAAAAAAGGGGGAAATGACCTATATGTAAAAAAATGTCCATAGCAACTCTGGGCTAAAAAAAAAAAATAGAAATTAAGGGGATGTCCATCAATTGGAAATGGCTCAAAAAGCTGTTGTGTATGTTTATGATGGAATATATGGAATATTATAGTTCTATGGGAAATGATGCACAGGATGCTCTCAAAAGAAAAAAAAAGAAAAAAAAAAAAAACTCTGGGATGTCCTCCATGAACTCAAACAAATTGAAATGTTATATTTACAAAGTAGCCATGTTTTGGGATGACCAGCTGTGAGTGCAGAAATCTACAACTACTCTGAAGGAGTTATGATGAAAAATCCTATTGGTATCCAGAGAAGGAACTGATTGTATCTGAATGCAGATTGAAACATTCTCTCTCTCTCTCTTTCTCTCTCTCTCTCTCTCTTTTTAATTTTTCTTGATTGCTTTTATTTTCATAAGGGTGGAAGATGTATGTTTTCTCCTCACACACATCTTGACTTTTATGGAAATATTTTGTATAATTTCACAAGTGGTTTCTTAATTGTGGGTAGGGATAAGGGAGAGACTTGAGAACTCAGCAATTTTAAAAACAAATACAAAAATGTGCATTTTGAATGTAACTAGGGAAAATATTAAATAAATAAAATAAAACAAACGAAAAAAATAGATGAGTGTGGTAACCAGATCATAAGTTGGCAAAGAGATAAGCTAAGATAGTGTTGGGGATTTCAATTATTTGAATGCCTGTTAGAATTCTATCTCTTTGCCAAAATATGCTAATTCACAAAAGCATCTTTCAAAAATGGATAAAGTTATTAGAACTGTTATTTAACAACAGATTCTCATTAATGAGGAGGAACTGGTTGCTCAAGTACAAATGATGCTAACTTGGGTGGAAAGAGGGAGTTGAAAGCCAGATAACCTAAGAGTAAGATGGCCAAACATCCTCTATTTCTGAAAAAAATAGTTGTCCAAGGATTCTAAGAAAAGAAAGAATCTCATGCAATTACTTTTGCAGGAAAAGTCCTAGTAAGGAGAGAAGACTTTTCTTTTGATGAGCAGCAAATACAATTCAATTAAATAAGCATTTATTAAGCACCTATTTTGATGTGGGGACATTGGTATGCATTGAAAAACCTTCATAGGAGATGAGGTAAAGGAAAGTTGCCTACTTAAAGAGAGCAGTCTTGTTGCATAAGAAAAGTATTGACCAATTCAGTATTTTAAAAGATATATACTGAAAGAAGCAAGAGCAGATAAAAACAAATGACTATGAAATCATTTAGCCATAGTTGCATAATGTTCAAACTTGGTATGAGCTGAACCTGGTGAGAAATTCCAATAACAACAAATAATATATATATTTTTTTCTTTGAAGAGAGAGAAGAGTGTCAATGTAGGTAGAACATCACTTGTGGTTGGAAAGAATGATGATAATGAGTTACATAGAGAAGAATTAGTCAATTTTTATTTTGCTTCAGTTTTTCTTTTCTTTTCAAAAAATGATTAAAAGCAGAAAGAGTTGCACAAGAAAGGCTAAGTCGACGTAATACAAGATGGGGACATCACTCACAAAAGAATGTTGAGTCAACCTTGATAAGTATATATTCTCCACATCAGAATAACAATATCCTGAGGTACTAAAAGAGGCAGGTTTAGAATCCGAAAAGGAAAGACTTTCTACCTATTATTGTTTTTCTTTAGTCATTGTTATTAATGTCTCTCTTTTCTTGACCCCTGCTGGTGTTCCCCTAACAAGTATTTTGTAGGAATTTGGCAATTCCTTCTCTAGCTCATTCCACCAATGATGAAACAGAGGTAAACATGATTAAATAATTTGTGCAGGGTCACATAGTTAGTAAATGTCTAAAACTGAATTTGAATTCAGATCTTCCTTACTCCAGGCCAGAGATCTATCCACTATATCTATATCTATATCTATCTATCTATCTATCTATCTGTCTATATATAATATATTGATCTCTGTCTATATATCTGTAGATCCAGCTATGACATTTATATATCTATAGAGCTATCTATAATATAGGTGGCACAGTGGATGGAGCTCCACCTATTGTAGCTCTCTACAAAAAATAGAAAACCTCTGGAACTTATAGGTTCTCTATCTCAGAAGATATTCAACATTGACCCACACTTAACACTGTACACCAAGGTAAGGTCAAAATGGGTTCATGACCTAGGCATAAAGAATGAGATTATAAATAAATTGGAAGAGCATAGGATAGTTTACCTCTTAGATCTGTGGAAGAGGGAGGAATTTATGACCAAAGAAGAACTAGAGCTCACTATTGACCACAAAATAGAAAATTTTGATTATATCAAATTGAAAAGTTTTTGTACAAACAAAACAAATGCAGACAAGATTAGAAGGGAAACAATAAACTAGGAAAACATTTTTACAGTCAAAGGTTCTGATAAAGGCCTCATTTCCAAAATATATAGAGAATTGACTCTAATTTATAAGAAATCAAACCATTCTCCAATTGATAAATGGTCAAAGGATATGAACAGACAATTCTTAGATGAAGAAATTGAAACTATTTATAGACACATGAAAATATGCTCCAAATCATTATTAATCAGAGAAATGCAAATTAAGACAACACTGAGATACCACTACACACCTGTCAGATTGGCTAGAGTGACAGGAAAAGATAATGCGGAATGTTGGAGGGGATGTGGGAAAACAGGGACACTGATACATTGTTGTGGGATTTGTGAATACATCCATTCTGGAGAGCAATTTGGAACTATGTTCAAAAAGCTATCAAACTGTGCATACCCTTTGATCCAGCAGTGTTTCTACTGGGCTTATACCCCAAAGAGATACTAAAGAAGGGAAAAGGACCTGTATGTGCCAAAATGTTTGTGGCAGCCCTGTTTGTAGTGGCTAGAAGCTGGAAAATGAATGGATGCCCATCAATTGGAGAATGGTTGAGTAAATTGTGGTATATGAACATTATGGAATATTATTGTTCTGTAAGGAATGACCAGCAAGATGAATACAGAGAGGACTGGTGAGACTTACATGAACTGATACTAAGTGAAATGATCAGAACCAGGAGATCATTATATACCTCAACAACAATACTGTTTGAGGATATACTCTGATGGAAGTGGATCTCTTCGATAAAGAGAGCTAATTCAGTTTCAATTGATCAAGGATGGACAGAAGCAGCTACACCCAAAGAAAGAACACTGGGAAATGAATATAAACTGCTTGCATTTTTGTTTTTCTTCCCGGGTTATTCATACCTTCTGAATCTAATTCTCCCTGTGCGACAAGAAAACTGTTTGGTTCTGCACACATATATTGTATCCAGGATATACTATAACCTATTCAACATGTAAAGGACTCTTGCCATCTGGGGGAGGGGGTGGAGGGAGGGAGGGGAAAAATCGGAACAGAAGTGAATGCAAGGGATAATGCTGTAAAAAAAATTACCCTGGCATAGGTTCTGTCAATAAAAAAGTTATTTAAAGAATAAAAATAAAAAATCAAGCCATTCTCCAATTGATAAATGGTCAAAGGATATGAACAAACAATTCTCAGACAAAGAAGTTAAAACTATTTATAGACATATGAAAATATGCTCCAAATCATTATTAACCAGAGAAATGCAAATTGAGACAACTCTGAGATACCACTACACACCTGTCAGATTGGCTAGAATGACAGGGAAAGATAATGCAGAATGTTGGAGGGGATGCGGGAAAACAGAGACACTAATACATTGTTGGTGGAATTGTGAACACATCCAGCCATTCTGGAGAGCAATTTGGAACTATGCTCAAAAAGTTATCAAACTGTGCAGACCCTTTGATCCAGTAGTATTCTGGGCTTATATCCCAAAGAGCTACTAAAGAAGGGAAAGGGACTTGTATATGCTAAAATGTTTGTGGCAGCCCGGTTTGTAGGAGCTAGAAGCTGGAAAATGAATGGATGCCCATCAATTGGATAATGGTTGAGTAAATTGTGGTATATGAATGTTATGGAATATTATTGTTCTGTAAGAAATGACCAGCAGGATGAATACAGAGAGGACTGGCAAGACTTATATGAACTGATGCTGTGAAATGAGCAGAACCAGGAGATCATTATATACCTCAACAACGATACTGTTTGAGGATGTATTCTGATGAAAGTGGATCTCTTCGATAAAGAGAGCTAATTCAGTTTCAATTGATCAAGGATGGACAGAAGCAGCTACACCCAAAAAAAGAACACTGGGAAATGAATATAAACTACTTGCATTTTTGTTTTTCTTCCCAGGTTAGTTATACCTTCTGAATCCAATTCTCCCTGTGCAACAAGAAAACTGTTCGGTTCTGCACACATATATTGTATCTAGGATGTACTGTAACCTATTTAACATGTAAAGGACTGCTTGCCATCTCGGGGAGGGGGTGGAGGGAGGGAGGGGAAAAATTGGAACAGAAGTGAGTGCAAAGGATAATGTTGTAAAAAATTACCCTGGCATGGGTTCTGTCAATAAAAAGTTATTTTAAAAAAATTAAAAAAAAAAGATATTCAAGCAAAGATTGGATAGTTGCTTGCCAAAGATGTTATAGGAGACATTCTTGCACAGATACAGATTGGGTTTGATTGCTTTGAAATCCCTTTTTGCAGTTGTATTCTGTGAATCTAGAAACAAAGAAAGATACTTTTTTTTCTTTTCTTTCCCTAAGGGGGGAGAGGGGCAATAAATTTCTATGTGAATATACAATATTCTCACTTCTAACATATTGTCAATTTTATTTTACCTTATTAAGATATACATTATTATATTAGTTTTAATACTTTATCTACATTAAAAATTATTACCTAACCATGAATGTTTAATATCTCAAATATTAATTGTGCCCTATGTCAAAAAAGATTTAGAAAAACCACTCCATTCTCACCCCCTTTCCTAGTTCATTGTTGCTTAGATGGTAGTTTGGGGGGAGTTGAACAGTGATTGAGATATGAGTGAAAGAATGAGAAAGTATGAATAGTGAGAATCATTAGCTGTATTCTAGATCACAGTGTTTACACAAAGGAAGAGTCTCTAGGAGCAGAAATCTAGAGTTTACTATACCTGGGTGGCTCTAACTGAAGCTTCTTCTGGCTGATTCTATGTTGAGTACATAGTAAATGGGTTTTAGGCCTATCAATATAAAAGAATGAAAGGGTCTGGGTTCTGGTGCCAGTGTGTGGGGAAGCAATTCTAAAAGCTATGATAGTTTGTATCTGAGTTTACATTTTCATCACTACCATGTTAGCCCTCAGGTGATAAATCATTTCATTATAATCCTTCAATTCAATAAGGCATAATTTTGTAGCAATTACTGTGCTTAATATTGAGGATACAAAAGGAGGCAAAAGAGAGTTATTGCCCTCAAAGAATTTAAAATTTAATGATCAGGGGAAAAAAATACAGAATGAACTTCAGACCTATATGAACTCCTCCTACTTCTATTGTGATTAATGCAGAATGGGATTTTCAAAAGCAGAGTTATAAACAATGAAAATAATGTTTTTACACTGTCTACAATCATTGTCCAAGGACAACCGGATTCACATATTTATAGAAGCATTGTATTTATCTGCATCAACTGAAGGCAAAACTAAGAAAAGCTTACAAAATCTTGGAGGTCTTAGAGAACTTGGTCTAGTATGCAGATCTAATGATTTTTGCTGATAACTTCACCTTGCCATTCAATAGTTACAAATAGGAGAAAAATAGCATTATAAAACACATTATACAATGAATCATTTTCTCCTATGAATAGAATAATATCCTCTCTGTGCAAAGTGCATATCTCTAACCATAACATGGAATGGCTGTTCTTTTTTGTCCTTCAATATGACTCCAATGTGATCAAAATGTTATATCAATCATTTTTATATATTTAGTAAACACAATCTAGAAACAAACCCAGATCATTTAATAAGTCTATGCATTATCAATGGATACAATGCAAGTATGATACAGTGGAATAATCATCAGATATGAAACTGGGGGACCAAATGCTTTTTTCTGAATGACATTTATTTGCTATATATAACAATGGGCAAAGTCATTTAATACCTCTATTCTCTTTCCTCATTTGTAAAAATGAGTTAATGTTATCTGAAGTACCTACATCAGAGAATTGTTTGGTGGATCAAATGAGATAGTTCATGCAAAATGGTTTGCAAATTTTTAAATATTATATAAATGATACTTATTATTTCAGAAAAATAGCCTGGAGAGGAGGTACAGAGAGTATAGATCATACAAGTAGACTTTTTGAGGCCTTATAAGATGAATCATGAATCATTCTTACCCTAGGATACAGCACATAATTGTTAGCAATAGTTACTGCTTTAAAAAGGACAAATCAAAACAAAGTCACTTAACTATATTCATTCAATTAAATATTAATGTTGAAATTAATATTAATAAATTCAATTATGCATGAAAACAAATGCAGGGCTAGAACCTTTAAAGTGCAGTTAATCTTGAAGGCAACTGTTAGTGAAAATTTAAATTATTTAGAATTATGTACAATTGTGCGATGTTTTCAAATGCTCTTAACTAAAACTTTGATTAAAAAAGAATGTTGCAAATGAATATAAAATTCTTTTTAAAATAGCATATCCTACTCTGCTACTTAAGGAAAAAAATAATGTACTCAGTGTCAAGCTTTTGGGGCATACCTATTACAATACAATATGGAAGGCAATCAGAATGTCTTGCATATATTTTCAGATGATTGAAGTATAAAATATCAGTAGTTTTTAATATTTTCAATCTTCAATGAAATTTACTGTCACATTACTCCTACTCTGGTTTCACTTTCCTTTCTTTAAAATCTTTGGTTAATAGTTCAACTTTACCCTTGAATACCTTGCTCAAAGTTCTATGTCCTTCATCTTTTTTTAATCCCCTTACTTTGAATTATTCTTCCAAACTGCCTTTCCTATTTCTTCTCTTGTATTTCTGAATCAAGATAGAGAAACTCAAAGAATTATGCTGTTTGGGCCCCCTACAAATTTGTGTTATCAAGTCACAACCAGGCCCTCATTATTGTACACCAATTCTTTTACTCTCTATCACTTTCCCAACAGTTTTATTCTAAATCTTCTCTTTTCAAGGTAGTTATACTTCATTTCCTCTTACTATTAGCAGAAAATCTCACCCTCATTCTTCACTGAAAAACTGATATGTCTCTCAAGATCTCTTTCTTAATTCACACCATCTTTTATCCTCTTTTCCTTAACTTTGTCCACAGAAGATAATCATCCTTCTTTTGGTCAATGTCACTCCCTTTATTTGTACCCTAGATCCTTAACCTCTACATTTTCATTCATAGTATCTTTTTCTCAGTCTTCAACTTCTCATACCCTTGGGTTTATAATAATTTTTATATTTCTCCACCCTTAAAAGATATGACAAAAAAGATACTCCCTTGTCTTTATTACTCCTTAAAGCTATTGTCAATTTCCTTTTTACTTCCATTAAACATTTCGTATTATATATATATGTTTACTCACATTCCTCTCACTCATTTGTCAATCTTTTTAGTATTGTTTTCTTCTCCAACCACTGATAAAAAGTATTCTCTAAAAGGTCTTTAATTACTCTTAATTTGCTAAGCTTAAAGACCTTTTCATTTGTATTTTCCTCTGCAGTATTTAGCAATGGTGATCATCCTCTAGCCAAGTTTTGTAACTAGTAGATTGTCAATATATCTCACATTTATCCACTACTCTCAATCCACACAGCCATGCCTTGAGTTTAAGCTTTCATTTCCTTTTGGATTATTATTGTAATATTGTAATTGATCTCTTTGAACTATGTTTCTCTAGTCTTCAGTTGACATTACATATAGCTGCTGAAGCATTATTTCTAAAATACTGGTGTAATCTTAATATGTCCTTGATTATTAAACTTTAGTAGTTCCCTACTGTCATATAAAATATAAATTATTCTACTTCACTTTTAAAGTCTTTACCAAGGACTTCTGGCCAACATGGGGACTTCCAGCCAAGATGGTGGAGAGGAGGCACACATCTGCTTAGGCTCCATGTTTTCTCTCAGAATTTGATTCATGACAAGCCTTGGAATTAGTGATTGACTGAAAAAAAAAATCCACAAATAATTACCAAGAGAAGACATCCTTGAAATTCACCAGGAAAAGTCTGTTTTTGCTCTAGGGAGGGGAAGGCTTTATATCGGGTACAGGCTGAGGGCAGGCAGTGGCAGCGAGAACACAGCAAGCAGCTCACAGCTGAGCAGACCCGAAGGGGGTGGGATGTGATCTCAGCTGTCTTTGTGAGGAAAGTTTTACTACATTATTGGATACTTAGCAGAATGGATTAAAAGCCAGAATCCTACAATATGTTGTTTACAGGAAACACACCTGAAGCAGGGAGATATCTATAGAATAAAGGAAAAAAAGGTTGGAGCAGAATCTACTTTGCTTCAGGTGAAGTCAAAAAAGCACGGGTAGCCATCCTGATCTCAGATCAAGCAAAATCAAAAATTGATCTAATTAAAAGAGATAAAGAAGGGCACAATATCTTGCTAAAGAGTACCATAGATACTGAAGCAATATCAATATTAAACATATATGCACCAAGTGGTCCTAAAGGAGAAGTTAAGAGAGCTGCGAGAAGAAATAGACAGCAAAACTATAATAGTGGGAGATCTCAACCTTGCCCTCTCAGAATTAGATAAATCAAACCACAAAATAACTAAGAAAGAAGTCAAAGTGGTAAATAGAATACTAGAAAAGTTAGATATGATAGATCTCTGGAGAAAACTAAATGGAAACAGAAAGGAGTACACTTTTTTCACAGCAGTTCATGGAACCTATACAAAAATTGACCATATATTAGGACATAAAAACCTCAAACTCAAATGCAATAAGGCAGGAATAGTAAATGCATCCTTTTCAGACCATGATGCAATGAAAATTACATTCAACAAAATGCCAGGGGAAAATAGACCAAAAAATAATTGGAAATTAAATAATCTCATACTAAAGAATGGTTAGGTGAAACAGCAAATCATAGACATAACTAATAACTTCACCCAAGAAAATTACAATAATGAGATGTCATACCAAAATGTGTGGGACACAGCCAAAGCAGTAATAAGGGGAAATTCCATATATCTAGAGGCCTACTTGCATAAAATAGAGAAGGAGAAGTTCACTGAATTGAGCTTGCATCTAAAAATGCTAGAAAAGAAACAAATTAAAAACCCCCCAGTCAAACACTAAACTTGAAATTCTAAAAATGAAAGGAGAGATTGCTAAAATTGAAAGTAAAAAAAAAAAAACAAACAAAAAAAAAAACAAACAAAAAAACTATTGAAATAATTAATAAAACTAAGAGTTGGTTCTATAAAAAAACAACAAAACAGACAAACCTTTAGTAAATCTGATTCAAAAAAGGAAAGAGGAAAATCAAATTGTTAGTCTTAAAAATGAAAAGGGAGAACTCGCCACTAACGAAGAGGAAATTAAAGCAATAATTAGGAGTTACTTTGCCCAACTTTATGCCAACAAATTCGACAACTTAAATGAAATGAAAGAATATCTTCAAAAATATAACTTTCCCAGATTAATAGATGAAGAAGCAAATAGACAAAACAGTCCCATCTTAGAAAAAGAAATAGAACAAGCTATTAATCAACCACCTAAGAAAAAATCCCCAGGACTAGATGGATTTACATATGAATTCTACCAAACATTTAAAGAACAATTATGTAATGGGCTGAGGCTTGAGTTGATACACTGAGGTCCCAAGCACATGAGGCTAAATAGTAATTGGACCATACTCTATTAATATAAATGCTTGGAGAAAGAATGGCCCCCGCCCACTCTTTGTGCAAGTCCTGATGTGTTGTATAGGAAATGACATTTTTGGTGGGTGGAGGCAAGGGAGTGGAAAGGGAAGTGGAAGGAGAGACTGCTGGCTGGCATCTTGACAAAGCTGCTCTCATTGCTATCACGACGGCCCTTCATCTCTGATCTCACTCTGCTAGCTGGCTTTCTGTTGCAGCTGCCCATATTGCTATCGCAATCCTTCTTACCCATATTGTTATTGCAATCCCCCCTCACCTCTACTGAGAATAAAAATTGAAGATTTTTTCCTTAACTTGAATTCCTGACTCCGACTGATTTTAAATATGCAGTCATTACACAATAAACTCCAATGATATAAACTATTTGAAAAAAATAGGGATTGAAGGACTCCTACCAAATTCCTTTTATGACACAGACATGGTACTGATATCTAAACCAGGTAGATTGAAAACAGAGAAAGAAAATTATAGACTAATCTCCCAAATGAATATTGCTGCTAAAATCTTAAATAAAATACTAGCAAAAAGATTACAGAAAATCATCCCCAGGATAATATACTATGTCCAAGTAGGATTGCAACGCTGGTTCAATATTAGGAAAACTATCAGCATAATTGACCATATCAATAACCAAATTAATAAACATAAGATCATCTCAATAGATGCAGAAAAAGCATTTGACAAAATCCAACATCCATTTCTAATAAAAACACTTAAGAGGATAGGAATAAATGAACTTTTTTTTTTTAAATGTCAGGAGCATATATTTAAAAACTTCAGTAAGCATCATATGCAATGGGGAAAAATTGGAAACTTTCCCAATTAGATCTGGAATGAAGCAAGGTTACCCACTATCTCCCTTATTATTCAATATTGTATTACAAATGCTAGCCTCTGCAATAAGAGCTGAGAAAGAGATTAAAGGAATTAGAGTAGGTAATGAGGAAACCAAACTACTACTTTTTGCAGATGATATGATGGTATACTTAGAGATGGTATACAGAGATTGTACTAAAAGCTATTAGAACTAATTTATAACTTTAGCAAAGTTGCAGGATACAAAATAAATCCACATGAATCCTCAGCATTTTTATACATCATCAACAAAAACCAACAGCAAGAGATACAAAGAGAAATTCCATTCAAAATAACTGTCAAAAGGATAAAATATTTGGGAATCTATCTGTAATGACGGCGTATTTAAAATCAGCTGGAGTCAGGAATTCAGGTTAAGGGAAAAATCTTCAATCTTTATTGAAGTGAAGAGGTGAATAAGGATTGCAATAGCAATATGGTCAAGAAAGATTGCAATAGCAATATGGGCAGCTGCGACAGGAAGCCAGCTAACAGAGGGGAATCTGAGCTGAAAGGTCTTTGCAATGGCATAAGCAAGCAGTCTCTCCTCCCCTTCCTTTTCCACTCCCCTGCCTGCACCCACCAAAATCGTCATTTCCTATACAACACATCAGGACTTGCGCAAAGAGTGGGCAGGGGTCATTCTTTCTCCAAGCTTATATATTAATAGAGTATGGTCCAATTACTATTTAGCCTCATGTGCTTGGGACCTCAGTGCATCAACTCAAGCCTCAGCCCATTACATCTCCCTCTTTCTTTTGTTTTAGAACACAGGTGATCATGCCATCTCTGACTCCTCAGGGAGGTCAGATCTATCTACCAAAGGAAGTCAGGAATTATATGAGCAAAATTACAAAAAAACTTTCCACACAAATAGTGTCAGATTTAAATAATTGGAAAAATATTAAGTGCTCTTGGATAGGTTGAGCGGATATAATAAAGATGACAATACTACCTAAACTAATCTATTTATTTAATGCTATACCAATCAGACTCCCAAGAAAATATTTTAATGATCTAGAAAAAAAAATCAACAACACAACATTCATATGGAAGAACAAAAGGTTGAGAATCTCAAGGGAATTGATGAAAAAAAAATCAAATGAAGGTGGCCTATCTGTACCTGATCTAAAACTATACTATAAAGCAGCAGTCACCAAAACCATTTGGTATTGGCTAAGAAATAGATTAGTTGATCAGGACAGTAGGTTAGGTTAACAAGACAAAATAGTCAACTATAGCAATCTAGTGTTTGACAAACCCGAAGATTCTAACTTAAGAATTCATTGTTTGACAAGAACTGCTGGGAAAACTGGAAATTAGTATGGCAAAAATTAGGCATGGACCTATACTTAACACCATACACCAAGATAAGATCAAAATGGGTCCATGATTTAGGCATAAAGAATGAGATTATAAACAAATTAGAGGAACATAGGATAGTTTATCTCTCAGACTTGTGGAGGAGAAAGAAATTTGTGACTAAAGATGAGCTAGAGATCATTATTGACCACAAAATAGAAAATTTTGATTATATCAAATTAAAAAGCCTTTGTACAAAAAACAAAAAAGAAAAAGAAAATAATGCAAACAAGTTTAGAAGGGAAGCAACAAACTGGAAAACATTTTCACAGTTAAAGATTCTGATAAAGGCCTCATTTCTAAAATATATAGAGCATTGACTCTAAGGATATGAACAGACAATTTTCAGATGATGAAATTGAAACTATTTCCACTCATATGAAAGAATGTTCCAAATCACTATTAATCAGAGAAATGCAAATTAAGACAACTCTGAGATACCACTACACACCTGTCAGATTGGCTAAGATAACAGGAAAAATAATGATGAATTTTGGAGAGGATGCAGGAAAACTGGGACACTGATGCATTGGTGGAGTTGTGAACAAATCCAATCATTCTGGAGAGCAATCTGGAATCATGCCCAAGAAGTTATCAAACTGTGCATACTGTTTGATCCAGCAGTCCTACTACTGGGCTTATACCCCAAAGAGATACTAAAGAATGTAAAGGGAACTGTATGTGTCAAAATGTTTGTGGCAGCCCTGTTTGTATTGACTAGAAACTGGAAAATGAATGGATGCCCATCAATTGGAGAATAGTTGGGTAAATTGTGGTATATGAATGTTATAGAATATTATTTTTCTGTAAGAAATGACCAGCAGGATGAATACAGAGAGGCTTGGAGAGACTTACATGAATTGATGCTAAGTGAAATGAGCAGAACCAGGAGATCATTATATACCTCAACAACAATACTGTATGAGGATGTATTATGATGGAAGTGGATTTCTTCGACAAGGAGATCTCAGTTCCAATTGATCAATGATGGACAGAAGCAGCTACACCCAAAGAAAAAACACTGGGAAATGAATGTAAACTGTTTGCATTTTTATTTTTCTTCCCAGGTTATTTCTACCTTCTGAATCCAATTCTCCCTGTGCAACAAGAGAACTGTTCGGTTCTGCACACATATATTATATCTAGGATATACTGTAATCTATTTAACATGTAAAGGACTGTTTGCCATCTAGGGGAGGGGGTGGAGGGAGGGAGGGGAAAAATCAGAACAGAAGTGATTTCAAGGGATGATATTGTAAAAAATTACCCAGGCATGGGTTCTGTCAATAAAAGTTATAATTATTAAAAAAAATCAATTCTTTACCAAGCAAGTGGAATTTGACCTACTTTTTTAGTCTTATTATATATTACTTTCCCTTTACATACTATATGATCCAACCCATTTTTTTTCCTATTCTTCATATATCATTTTCTGTCCCTAAACTTATCCATTGAGTTTATACTTCATATATAACTGCCTCTTAGAATTCAGAGTTTATTTCAAAGTTTAAGTGCCACTTTCTACAAGAAGTTTTTTTTTTTCCCCCAAACCTCTTAGTTGGTGATGAATACACAAATATGCATCTATATGTAAACTCTATCACACTGGCTGGCATCTGCACATCTTTTTCAATAGATTGTTAGTAAGACATAGATTATTTCATTTGTATCTTTGCAAGCATAGTATCTAGACTGTGTGTGTGTGTGTGTGTGTGTGTGTGTGTGTGTGTACATATATATATATATATATATATATATGTACACACACACACACATTAGGTTCTTAATACAGGTTGTTGATTTACTGATTTTACTAAGGAAAGAAAAGTTATATTTTTAATGCTTTGAAACTTACATACAATAAAGGCAGAGGTATTTTTTTCTTTTTTTCTTTTTTAATTTTTATTCTTTTATTATTATTATAGCTTTTTATTTATAAGATATACGCATAGGTGATTTTTCAGCATTGACAGTTGCAAATCCCTTTGTTCCAACTTTTTCCCTCCTTCCTCCCACCCCTTTCCCCAGATGGCAGGTTGACCAATGCATGTTAATTATGTTAAAGTATAAGTTAAATACTATACACACACACACACACACACACACACACACACACACACACACACGTCCAAACAGTTATCTTGTTATATAAAAAGAGTCGAACTTTGAAATAGTATATAATTAGCCTGTGAAGGAAATCAAAAATGCAGGCAGACAAAAATAGAGGGATTGGGAATTCTATGTAGTGGTTCATAGTCATCTCCCAGAGTTCTTTCCCTGGGTGTAGCTGGATTAGTTTATCACTGCTCTATTGGAACTGATTTGGTTTATCTCATTTTTAAAGAGGACCACATCCATCAGAATTGATAATTACTTATTGTTGAAGTATACAATGATCTTCTGGTCCTGCTCATTTCACTCAGCATCAGTTCATGTAAGTCTGTCTAGGCCTTTCTGAAATAATCCTGCTGGTCATTTCTTACAGAACAATATATTCCATAACATTCATATGGCATAATTTATTCAGCCATTCTCCAGTTGATGATCATCCACTCAGTTTCCAGTTTCTGGCCACTACAAAGAGGTTTGCCACAAACATTCTTGCACATACAGTTCCCTTTCCCTTCTTTAAAATCTTTTTAGTATATAGGCGCAGTAGTAACACTGCTGGGTCAAAGGGTATGCAGTTTGATAGCTTTTTGAACATAGTTCCAAATTGCTCTCCAGAATGGATGTATTCACAAATCCCACAACAATGTGTCAGTGTCCCTGTTTCCCACATCCCCTCCAGCATTCCGCATTATTTTTCCCTGTTATTCTAGCCAATCTGACAGGTGTGTAGTGTTTTCTCAAAGTTGTCTTAATTTGCATTTCTCTGATTAATAAAGACTTGGAACATCTTTTCATATGGTTAGAAATAGTTTCAATTTCTTCATCTAAGAATTGTCTGTTCATATCCTTTGACCATTTATCAATTGGAGAATGGCTTGATTTCTTATAAATTAGAGTCAATTCTCTATGTATTTTGGAAATGAGGTCTTTATCAGAACCTTTGATTGTAAAAAATGCTTTCCCAGTTTACTGCTTCCCTTCTAATCTTGTCTACATTAGTTGTGTTTGTACAAAAGCTTTTCAATATGATATAATCAAATTTTTCTATTTTATGATCAATAATGATCTCTAGCTCTTCTTTGATCACAAATTCCTTCCTCTTCCACGGGTCTGAGAGGTATATTATCCTATGCTCTTCCAATTTATTTATAATCTCATTCTTTATGCCTAGGTCATGAACCCATTTTGACCTTATCTTGGTGATGGTGTTAATTGTGGGTCAATACCTAGTTTCTGCCATACTAATTTCCAATTTTCCAGCAATTTTTGTCAGTGAGTTCTTATTCCAAAAGTTGTTGTCTTTGGATTTGTCAAACACTAGATTATTAAAGTTATTGTCTGTTTTGTCCTTTGAACTTAACCTATTCCATTGACCTACTAGTCTATTTCTTAGCCAATACCAAATTGTTTTGGTAACCACTGCTTTATAATATAATTTTAGATCTTGTATAGCTAGGCCACCTTCATTTCATTTTTTTTATTAATTCCCTTGAAATTCTTGACCTTTTGTTTTTCCATATGAACTTTGTTGTTATTTTCTCTAGACCATTAAAATAGTTTTTGGGGAGTCTGATTGGTATAGCACTAAATAGATAGATTATTTTAGGTAGTATTGTCATCTTTATTATATTTGCTTGGCCTATCCGAGAGCATTTAATATTTTTTCCAATTGGTTAGATCAGACTTAATTTGTGTGAAAAGTGTTTTGTAATTTTGCTCATAAAGTTTCTGATATTCCCTTGGCAGATAGATTCCTAAGTATTTTATACTATCAGTAGTTACTTTAAATGGAATTTCTCTTTGTAACTCTGACTGTTGGATTTTATTAGTGATATATAAGAATGCTAATGATTTATGTGGGTTTATTTTATATCCTGCAACTTTGCTAAAGTTGGGGATTATTTCTAATAACTTTTTAGTGGAATCCCTGGGGTTCTCTAAGTATACCATCATATCATGAGCAAAGAGTGAAAATTTGGTTTCCTCATTGCCTACTCTAATTCCTTTCATCTCTTTTTCAACTCTTATATCATGTCAAAGAGGATCACCTATAAAATTTGGGGGAAGTCAGGATTTACGTTTCTAATATACGGTCAGAGATGCTCAGAGAATGAGATGTGCTAAGGAACTAATCTGTGATCTCACTTAAGGTAAAGAAAAATGAAAGAATAAATTACACAATTCATTTTCTCCTCAAATAAGCTTAATCTCAGTATTGAGAAGATACACCATTAAATATTTGCAAAATAAAATGCCCTTCAGGAAATCAGAAATCCATGGACATTGCACTATATAAGGATTAGGTATATAATGGTAAGGATTTTATTGATTTCATGTCTATTTCTCTCAATTTAACTTAATAGAAATATTTGACCTTTTAAAAATATTGAAAAATCAGGGGAAAACAGACAGAGAATAATACTTTAGCACAGTTGTGGCCAATCAAGGCCCTCTAAGTCTTTGCATTTAATGTTTCAATTGTAATTTGAAGGACTGACCTGTCCCCAGAAATGATTTCTCTTAGTTAGAGCCAACCTAGCTCATTTGCTTGGACATGTTCTTCTATAGTGAGCCAAGGGAATGAATTACTGATGGATGATCTGAAGTGCTTAGAATGGTGGTAATCATTTGCTTCTTAAACTACCTCCCAATGCTTTGGCAAATATAAAACCTTTGCTGGTGCCAAATCTGTAATTACTTTACTAAACAGTGATGACATGTGTGCCTGTTTTGCAAGATCCCATTCTGATGCCTCTGCTGTTGGCTAAAAACCACTTAGTATTTGAGATAATAACCTCATTCCTGCATCTGTCTCTCTGCAGGATGGGATTTGGGGGAAGGTTCTTTGAAAGCAAAAAGTAAAATTTAAAATTGAGGGGGGTTTTGTTTGTATTTTTATTAAATAGTTCCTTCTATTTTAACAGCAGTTTTTAAACAAAAGTTGCTTGTATCTTACATTCATTTTAGAGTATATAAAGAATGATCTGTAAGTTATGTTTAACTGGATACTTGGGTGACTTGGAATATTAGAATTCTTACAGCCAAATGGTGTGTTGATATGAGAACACGTGGTGATCTTAGAGCCAAATTTTCCCTACTGCTTTCAATCACTTCTTGTCTAGTAGTAAGTTAGGTGTTATTTGAGGGCCATTGGCGTGTCATTTAGAGAAGTGCTAATGAGCAGTATCGGGTTAATGGGGCACTGATGCACTGACTAAATGTTACCCTAGTGTCTCCAAAAAATGAATGTGCCTCTCTGAATGTTGAAGTTACCGTCTAGATAGTAGGGAGAAAGAAGTTCCCTGGGAGGAATCTTAAATGAATGACTCATCATTAAGAGATGGAAGTTCAGAATGTCATAAATAATATATAAGAAAATGTTGACACTTCTTTTTTTTAAAAAAGTGTCTTTGAACATCATTTCTGCAAAAAAAAAATCATATTCACATTCCACAATAAAATATATTTTAAATAACCACTTTCCTAGAATGATAGTAATTTATATTGCACCAGAAATCTTCAAAATATTGAACATGCATCACTTTATTTATTTGTTTATTTATTTATTTTTTTAGTATTCTATGGCACTTCTGAGAGGCAATTGAGACTTGCATATGCAGAGCTAAATTTGTAAACCAAAAGACGTATGTTCATAGATTGCTCCTGGAGTTTTCTAGTTTTGTGAGTCTAGGAAAGTCACTTTACCTCTATGTGTCTCAAGATCTATATATCTAG
Source organism: Antechinus flavipes (assembly GCF_016432865.1). NCBI lineage: Eukaryota > Metazoa > Chordata > Mammalia > Dasyuromorphia > Dasyuridae > Antechinus > Antechinus flavipes. The sequence goes on along the minus strand of NC_067398.1, from coordinate 556,396,882 downwards.
AAAGAAACTGAGATACATACAGGTAAATTGAGCTTTGCATATGCAAGTCTCAGTTGCCTCTCAGAAGCTTATCTAGCTTATTATGTAATAAAATAGAACTGAGTTCCAGGTCAGGAACTATTTTCTGAACCTGAAGTCTAATAGAGACCTGAATACTATGATGTGGATCAAGTGAGTAGTGAAACTAGGTTGCTTTCATATAGAATAAGAATGAGAGATGAACAGGAGAGAGGGATGAGTATTAGGATAGAGATGAGCATCAATGAATTTCTATGATTTCAGCAACAATGGCTAAAAAGTTTTCAGGCTGGAGAGCAGCATATTTTAGTTGAATCTTCTCATACTTGAATGAGTCTTATTATAGTTTTATTTGGTAAGCTGAACATTATGATTAATAGCTATATATAATTACCAACTGGATTGGAGACAAAAGTGTCAGGAAGAAACACAGAAAAATATGGGAAGTTCACTGCCAAGACAATTCTATCAACTTTTCATTTTTGTCTGTAGAGTTAAATAGAAAATGTGGCATCTCTGTCTTAAACATACTTCAAGCAGTAAAATAAATATGAAGAAAAATGGCCTTGTAGCAAGTTGCTTTAATCAATAGGATGATTCCAGATCCTCAATGTAAGGTTTTTAAGGCCATCTCACTTTCTCCCATATTTTGCACTTCAGCAGGAGTAATTCTGAGCAATTACTATGTGACAATTTAAAAAGTCAGTCAACATGTATATATTAAGTGTTTAGTTTGTTCCAAGCATTGAAATTATAAAACAAAACAAAACAAAACATAGTTTCTGCTTTCAAGAAGCTTACATTTTTTTAATTAAAGTTTTTTTTTTTTTCCAAAACACATGCATGGATAATTCTTTGACTCCTTGCAAACCCTTGTGTTCCAATTTTTTTCCTCTTCCTCCACCCTCTCCACTAGATGACAAATAATTGAAAAATGTATTAAACGTGGTAGAAATATATGTTAAATCCAATATATGCACACATATTTATACAATTATCTTGGGGCAAAAGAAAAATCAAATCAAACTGGAAAAAATGAAAAAGAAAATAAAATGCATGCAGATAACAAGAAAAAGAGTGAAAATGCTGTTATAAACCATATTCAGTTCTCATAATGCTCTCTCTGGGTGTAGATGCCTTTCTTCATCACTGAACAATTGGAACTGATCTGAATCATCTCATCATTGAAGAGAACCATGTCCATCAGAATTGATCATTGTATAATCTTATTGATGGCTTCTACAATGATCTCCAGGTTCTGCTCATTTCCCTCAGCATTCATGTAAGTCTCACGGGGCCTCTCTGAAATCATCCTGCTGATCATTTCTTAGAGAACAATAATATTCCATAACATTCATATACCATAATTTATTCAGCCATTCTCCAACTGATGGGCAATCATTCAGTTTCCAGTTTCTTGCCACAAAAAAGGCTGCCACAAATATTTTTGCACATGTGGCTCCCTTTCTCTCCTTTAAGATCTCTTTGGGATATAAGCCCAGTAGAAACATTGCTGGATCAAAAGGTATGCACAATTTGATAACTTTTTGAGTATAGTTCCAAATTGCTCTTCAGAATGGCTAGATGACAAATACAATATTGAATAGCAATGATAATAGAAGGCAACCTTGTTTCACCCCTAATCTTATTTGGAATGGTTCTAATTTTTTTCCCATTATATATGATGCTTGCAGATAGTTATAAATAGATGATACTGATCATTTTAAGGAAAAGTCCATTTATTCCTATACTCTCTAATGCTTTTAATAGGAATGGGTGTTAGATTTCAACAAATACTTTTTTCTGCATCTATTGAGATAATCATGTTTTTTGTTCGTTTGGTTACTGATACAGTCAATTATGCAAATAGTTTTCCTAATATTGAACCAGCTCTGCATTCCTGATATAAATTCTACTTGGGATGGTATATTAACCTGAATATAAATTACTGTAATTTCTTTGCTAATATTTAATTTAGGATTTTGGTATCAATAATCATTAGGGAAATTGGTCTATAATTTTCTTTCTCTATTTTCATGCTCTCTGGTTTAAGTATCAGTACCATGTTTATGTCAAAAAAGGAACTTGGTAGGACTCCTTTCCCTATTTTTTTCAAATAGTTTGTATAGTATTGAAATTAATTGTTCTTTAAATGTTTTGTAGAATTCACCTATAAATTCATCTGGCCCTGGAATTTTTTTTTTCTTAGAGAGCTGAATAATAGCTTGTTCTGAATAATTAGCTTCTTCTAAAATGGAACTATTTAAGTAATGTATTTCCTCTTCTGTTTATCTGGGTAATCTATATTTTTGTAGGTATTCCTCTATTTCATTTAGCTTATCAAATTTATTGACTTAAAGTTAGACAAAATGACTCCTAGTAATTGCTCTAATTTTCTCTTCATTGATGGGATGTTCTCTCCTTTCATTTTTGAGACTAACAATTTGATTTTCCTCTTTCCTCTTTCTAATCAAATTAACTAAAGGTTTATGTATTTTGTTGCTTTCTTTTCATAAAACCAATTCTTAATTTTCTTTATTAATTCAATATTTTTTTTAAATTTCTATATTATTAACCATCCCTTTTATTTTTAGAATTTCAAATTTGGTATTTTCCTGGCAGTTTTTAATTTGCTCTTTTTCTAGCTTTTTTAGTTGTAGGACCAATTTGTTGATCTTCTCTTTCTCTATTTTATGAAAGTAAGCATCTATAAATATAAAATTTCCCCTAATAACTGCTTTGGATGCATCCCACAAATTTCAATATGTTGTCTAATTATTGTCATTTTCTTGGAAGAAATTATTGATAGTATGTGATTTATATGATTTTCTGTTTCACCCATTCATTCTTTATGGTGAGATTATTTAGTTTCCAATTACATTTTTGGTCTACTTTCCACTGGCCTTTTAACACATATAATTTTTATTGCATCATAATCTGAAAAAAAAATACATTTACTCTTTCTGCCTTTCTGCATTTGATTTTGAGGTCTTTATGCCCTAATTTATGGTTAGTTTTTGTATGGGTTCCATGAACCACCAAAAAAAAAAAGTCTACTCCTTTCTATCTCCACTCAATTTTCTCCAAACATCTATCATAACTAACTTTTTAAATATTCTACTTACCTCCTTAATTTATTTCTTATTCATTTTGTGATTTAACTTATCTAGTCCTAAGAAAGCAAGGCTGAGATCCCCACTAGAATAGTTTTGCTGTCTAATTCTTCTTGCACCTCTCTTAACTTCTTTCGGAATTTAGATGCTATATTACTTGGTGAATATGTTTAGTATTAATATAACTTCATTATCTTGGTACCTTTAAGTAGGGTGTAGTTTCCTTCCTTATCTCATTTAATTAGATCCATTTTTGCTTTTGTTTGATCTGAGATCATAATAGTTATCCCTGATTTTTTTTTTTTACTTCATCTGAAGTATAATAGATTATGCTTTTTACCTCTACTCTATATGTATCACTCTGCTTTAAATGTATTTCTTGTAAACAACATATTATAGGATTCTGGCTTTTAATGCAATCTGCTATTTGCTTCTGTTTTATGGGAGAGTTCACCCCATTCACACTCACATTTAAAAATGAATAAATCTGTATTTCCTGCCATCTTATTTACCCCAAATTATAATTTTCTCTTTTCTTTCCCCCTTTCTCTCATCCCCAGTATTTCATTTCTGGCTACCACTTTCCTCAAGCAGCCCTTCTCCTTTATAGCCCCTCTCCCTTTCTTATACCTTTTTTTTCTATTTCTGTCTTTCCTTCTATTAGCCTCACCCTTTCTTTCTCCCTTTCCCACTCCCACCTCCCTAAAAGGTGAGACAACTTTCTTTTAATAACCAAATGTATCTAATATTCTCTTTTGAGCTAAATCTAATGAGAGTAAGATTCAAGTAATGTTCATCCCCCTCCCTTGTTTATCTCAATTATATTAGTTTTCTTTCATGAGATGTAATTTCCATCATTTTACCTCCACCTTCCCCTTTTTTTTCCTGGTACAATTTCCTTTTCATCTTTAGTTTCTTTTTATATTATGACAGTAAAATCAAAGTGTGCCTTTACTCTCTATGTATATCCATAACACAGATATAGTTCTCAAGAGTTCCTTTTTTTATGCTTCTCTTAAATTCTGTATTTGGAGGTCAATTTTTTGTTCAACTCTAGTCTTTTCATCACAAATAAATGAAATTCATCTGTATCACTGAATGTCCATTTTCTTCCCTGAAAGAAAATGTTCAGTTTAGCTGTGTAATTTATTCTTGGCTTCATTGTAAGGTCCTTTGCCTTTCAGAATATCAGATTTCAAGCCCTTTAATAATTTAAGATGGAAGCTGCTAAATCCTGGGTAATCCTGATTGTGGCTCCTTGATATTTGATTTGTTTCTGACAACTTGCAATATTTTTTTCCTTTGGTCCAATAGTTCTGAAATTTAGCCATGATATTCCTTGTGGTTTTCATTTTGTGTTCTCTTTCAGGAAGTGATTAGTAAATCATTTCTTTAATGATTTCCTGAAAAATAATGTCTAATCTCTTTTATTCATAATAGTTTTCAGGAAGTTCAATAATGCTTAGATTGTCTCTCCTATTTTCTAGGTCAGTTGTTTTTCCAATTAGGTATTTTATATTTTCTTCTATTTGAAAAAGAATTTCATTGGTTTTGTTTGACTGGTTCTTGATATCTCATTGGGTCATTCATATTCATTTCTTCTATTCTTATTTTTAGTGAATTATTTTCTTCAGTTCCCCTTTTTGGTTCTTTTTTTATTTGGCCAACTGAATTTTTAAATAAATTGTTTTATTCTATGTATTATTTTCCATTTCAAAAAATTCTGTTTTTCAGGAAGTTGTTTTCTTCCTCCATTTTTATCAAATCTATTTTGTGAGAAGTTATATATGCTTTTTTCATTTCACTAAATCTATTTTAAAAGAGTTTTCTTCAGATAATCTCTGTGTTTCCTCTTCCAAACCCTTTTGCAGTGTTCTCATTTCCTTTCCTCATCTTTCTTTGAGCTCTCTTTTAAGATCCTTTTTAATTTGTCCCAAGAGATCCGTGAGATGGGGACCAATTTATATCACCCTTTCAGGCTTCATCTGGAGACAATCTGCTTTTATTGACCTCAGGGTTTGAAATCTATTCTTCTATGTCACTATAAAAACTATCTATGGTCAGAGTTCTTTTTGCTTTTTTGCTCATTTATTTTTAAATTTGAGGTCTGTTTTTAGAGCAAGGGATTGTCCAAACTTCCTCTACAAGTGGCAATGGCTATACTGGATCAGTGCTGACTGACTTCTAGGGCTGGATGGGCATAGCCAGATCTTTCAAAATTCTGATGTTTGGGGTCCTCTATTTGACTTTTGTATTTGTGTTGGATGTCTCATAACTAGTCTGCTGATCTGCTAGCTTGCAGCCAGGGCAGAGTAGCCAACACAGGTGTAGATTCCTCCCAGAGGATTCTCCAACTGGCATAGCCCACCCCACCCCAAGACTGTATCTGTACTAGGCCTGCTTGTATTTGGCCCACCTTCCTTTGTGCCAGATTAAAACAGACCTTTTCTGGGCATCTTCAAAATTATCATCTACTGGTAGTTGCTTATATTTCCAATATTCATGGGTTCCATCACTCTAAAACCAGTTCAGAGTATGAATTTGTTGTTAGTGTGAGGGTCATGGGGAGAGCTTAAAAAAAGATGTGTGTCCTCTCTGCTATTTTGGCTCTGCCCTCAGAATCTTACATTTTAATGGAGAGGACAATATAGAACTATGTGCAATAAATTATATAAACCCAGATTTATGTGTATATATAGTAGAAGAGAGCAGCTAAGTGGTGTGGAGGATAGAGAGCTGGTCCTGGAGTCAGGAAGACCACAGTTCAAATCCAATCACAATTATTTACTAGCTATTAACTCATTTTTCTCATCTGTAAAATGAACAGCAAACCATTTCAGCACTTTCTTTCTAAGAAGACTTCAGCTAGTATCAAGAAGAGTCAAAATAACTGAATAACAACAGAAATATAAAGTACAAAATAATTCAAAAATTAAGGCACTGACAGTGGAAGATTGAGAAAGGCCTTTTGCAGATAATGGGTTCGAGGAAAACTTTAAAGAAGCCAAGGAAACCAGGTAAGATGGCAGGCAGAGTGAAGCCAGGAGGCAGAGACGAGACGAAGAGAGAAAGCATTCTAGAAATGGAAATAGTAAAAAAAAAAAAAAAAAAAAAGCATGGAGTCAGGCTATGAAGTGTTTTGTGAGTAGGAATAGCAGGAAAAGAACTATTGCTAGTTAATAAGGTCCTTAAGGAAAATTTTTGATTAATGTGCTTTGTTGTGCATAAGACAGAGCAGATATAGATTAAAGAATTGTTTCTCTTCCAATGGAACTCCTATGTTTGCTCCTAAACTATAGTGATTTATATTTATGGAAGAAGGATTCTGAAGAAGGTAACACTAATTAAATGTTCACTAAAAGTGAATTCTTTTCATTAACTCCCCAATAACTTTCTTGACTTAAATACTGATAATTTTTACTGGGTAGTGATAAGATGAACATTTTTGTCTCATTTTTTACACTGACAAAATTGCTTTTATTAATGAGGTAAAGTTTTACTTAATAGGTTCAGTTCTTTATGACTGCATAGAATTCTGGGAGTGGGTAAATTTGGAGGCAGAAAAACTGACTCTTCTACTTAACATGAATAAATCATTTCACTTTGGGGGGACTTTAGCTCCCAAATACATACTTAAATAATGAGGTGGCTGAACTAATTGCTTTTAAGTCCCTTCCAGTTCTAAATCTATGGCCCTCTAACTTTATATCTTTCTTTTTGTCACTTTTACATTGAGATTTGGAAGCCCTCCAGAGCTATTTTCATTCCAATATGCTATACCTAAACATGAAGTAGTTGCTGACAGATAAAAACTCGCATATGACTATTATTTAAATCATTCAATTTGCCTTCTTTTTCTGTTCTTTGAACTCATATTTTACATATATACATATATGTAGTTATTCAACAAGCATTGATTAAATGATTATTCTGTGAAAGCACTATGTTAATATCTGGGAACACAAATATTAACAACAACAACAACAACAACAATAAAACAAAACATTTCCTTCCCTCAAGGAATTTATGTGATACTACACACAAAAGGAAGCTGACAAAAGAAGAGACTGGGAGGCACCCAGATTGGGAATATAATGGAAAATTCCAGAGGAGTGAAACTAGGTGAGAAAAGAATATTGTTCTGGTTCTATTTTACTTCACTCTAAATCATATTGATGGGGATATAGCTTCTAGGGGAAAGAGCAGTAAGAGGTTCCCCTCCCCCAATCTTAGAGTGCTTCTGTTCTAACAATCTGGCAATGATTCTAAAATCTTCTGACTTTAAAATCAGTGATCCCAAAGTACCCCCTCCCCCCACATTACAGAACTTTTGTTCTAATAATCTGTCTGCCAATGATTGTGAAATCTTCTGGCCTAGGAATAAAATAATATTTCTTCCCTTAGAATTTAGGTAAGATATATTAGTGATCATGAGGCCCTCTAACCTTAGAATGCTATTGTTCTAACAATCTGTCAATGATCCTAAAGTCTTCTGGCCTTAGGATATTCCTACAAATTTTGCTGACTCTCATTTACATAATCTGCTGGTTAATGATAATCAAATTACTGACATTGCTCTTCAGTTCTACCTTTAAGTTATAAAATTGGGAAATAAGTAGCATAAAGCTCTGATGTCTGTAACTTTCCCTATAAATTTGTCTTCTTGCCTTTGCTTCTTGGCTTAATTCTTTTGAAAATTAGCATGCTTCAATTGCTGTGACAATTACAATAAACTATACCCCTTGATTTGGATATGGAGTCAAGCCTGCAAATTCTTTTGAGATACCTCATGACACCAATCTGTGATTACAACCTTTTGGGGTCCCTTCTGAACCTCAACAATATTACTCATTTTCCATGATACTCTAAATTCCTCACAATTATATTTTAACTGTCTCAGATTTTTTTTTTGTTAGAAACATATTTAGTCTCTTTGCCCCCATAATTGTAATGGTAGAAATTTAAAGCTAGAATGGAGTAGGAGCTGTCTACTCCAAGATGCTTCATTCCATATATAGAGGTCCTCTTTAAAAATTGCCTTTTCCTTTTGCTGTGTGGAATCATGGCACTTTGGGATTTAGGGGATAAGCAAGAGAAGGAATGATGTGATAATAGGAATGATCTAATTCAGGAAAAAAAAAAAGTAAAATTGTGACAATTAGAGTCATGCTTGAGAGGCAGTGGTAGAGGCAAGCTTCTTTTTGCCAGAGAGACAGAGGGTTGATTTAATCAGTTCAATAAGTGATAAGCCATAGCCTGAAGAGAGTACATATCTCTTCTGACTGAGAACACCACCTCATATGGGAACAGCTCTTTTTGCTTGATTTCACCCATGTCTTAAGTCCCCTAAAACGCTTTACTGTGAATCATGGTCTGAAGTTGCTCCAGAGTTTTTATTTATATCTTAATCTAATACTTAGCCTTTCTGGAAATACTAGTCAAAAATCCTAAGATAATTGAGTGTTTATAAGCAACACACTTCTTGTCTCAAGAAAAGTTCTAGTATGTGTGTTCCTGAAATTTCAGGGTCAGATTACTCTTATGTACACATGAGCACATTCAACACTGAATTATTTACTCTTGAGTTAAGAGTAGTAGAATTACTTAGACCTTGGAAACCATGCTTATCATGCAGTATCTTATTATTATATATTGTTCAGTTTTTATTGATCCTATTCTAAGTTAATGATGTATATGACATTGTCTATTGATGCCATTATCTCAAAGTCAGAGGATCAAAGCTCACTGAATTATGGCAAGTTTAAGAAGTTGAGATCTTAATATAAAGACTTAAGGACTATTTTGTTTTGGATAAATCCACAAATCCACAAGATTCTTGATAGCAAGTCATATATGGATAAAATGAGAACCATAGAATACTTCTACCAAATGCAGTAGAGTATGAACCTCCCAGGACCTTCTTCTTACACTGGCCCTTTCTTCTGATCAGTTTTAGGTGAATAATTTGTGAAGCAAAATGAGAAAACTAAATTGTAAGGAACTGTGTTGACTGGTCTAATGTCTCAAAATTTGTAAGGGGGTAGGATTCAAATCTGGGCCCTCTGATAACAATCCCACATTCTTTCCAACAAGCCAAACTCTGTTCTTATCACTCATTGTCCTTCTTGGATTATATGTGAAAAAAGTGGAATGAATGAGAGAAAGGTATATCCTTCTACCTCTATCTGGAATAACTCTTGTTTCTGAAATGAAAACAACAGGGCATTTTCCTGAACCCATAGATAAAGCTACGTCTTCAGGATTTCTCTCTTTTCTAGCTTTTCTTCTGTTGTCCCTGATGTTAATTATAAATAACAATAGTACAGGTTCCTTGAACCTATATTTGTTGGATTTTGAAAGAGGGTGATGAATTGACTATCTTAATTGGAAGCATAATTTAAAACTGGTGACTAGCTTTAGGGCATAATCATCAAAGCTTCTCACCACATTATTCCTCCTCCCCTGGTCCTTTAAACTTAAGTAATGAACACTCTATTACACATAAATTTTTCCATTAAAAATCCTGTTTTATGGATTTACATATGGATTTATATGGATCCTGTATGTGGAATTACAGAGATGCAATAGTTCCTCCAATGAAGGCAGGGAAGAAGAAGAATGACATCAATAACTATTGATATCATCTTCTATCCTCAATGTCTCAGGATATCAGGAATAAGCTATATTGAGAATAAAGTTGTTGGAATCCTTACTAACTGCTAACTAATTAGAGTTGATCTAATCTTACAAGAAGATGTTTTGGGCAGAACCTGAAACAAGGTACTAAGTAGAACTAATTAATACAAGGCTTGTGTTCACACCTTTACTCATTGGAGTTCAATGAGTTCACACCTCCCTTGAAGCTCTTTGGGCCAGAGAGCACTATGGGAGAAAACCCACAATCCCTCTCTTGAGCATAAATAGAGCTTCAATGGGCCAGTCGAGGGAGTTCTTCAGAGTGAAGAAGCTACAAGTCGAGATTTCACTGGAATGACATGAAGAGTGGTGCTGGCTCTGGAGACTGAAGAAAGCAGAGGCAGAAGCAAAGGACAAAGCGGCAACCAAGCAGAGAGAGAGGCCTCTAAGCTAACCGGGCTATATTGGAGATAATAAAAGATCTGAACTTTTATCACCTGGCTGAATTTTGAGAAGAAAAAGCTCACCACATTTTGGCGCCCGAACAGGGACCGATTCAGATCCATCTGAACTAGATCACAACATAAAGTACATTGTGTCAAATATATATACACACATGTGTATGTTACATATATATATAATATTATGTACACATACACACATACATGTACACACACACACACACACACACACCAGAAAGCCTACATATGCAGCAGTCTGACTCAGTGGAAAGAAGAAGCAGGTCTCAGACTTTGAGACATGGGTTCCAAACTAAACCCTGACAATTTTTAGCTTTTAGCTATGTCTCCCCATTTTTTTCATCTTTAAAATAAGAGTGATGTTTGTAGTTACTTAAAATTTTTAAACATTCTTGATATCAACTATAAATATTATAGTGTTTTCAATATGCTAGATATCTTCCTGTACTCTGGAAATAAAAAAAAAAAAAAAGAAAGAAAGGTAAAGGGAAAAAAATCTCTGTTCTCAAGGAGTTCACATATTATTTGGCCTGTCAACAGGTGCATCCAACATAAATAAATCCAGCACAAAAAATATTGTTATAGCATGTACTATAATCCACACACTATGCTAAGTGAAGATGATATAGAAAAGAATAAAACTATTCCTACTCACAATGAACTTCTCTTCTGTTACAGTTAAGCAGAGGGAAGGCAGATTATATTAGAAGAGAGTTTAAGTGACTAGAGAATATATTGACACTCTTTCAGAGTGTCTAATTTCAAGTCTTTTTTTCTAAGTAGTATTTTACTTTTTCAATTATATTTTGTTTTCATTCATTCAACAATCATTTTGGTAATCTGTTAGAAATTATAATTTCTAGATAAATTTGCTCTCATTTAATTGTCATATGAATTTTCCAGGGAAAAGGATTAACATTCATCAAGATGTTATTTTTTTAATCCTTTGAAATTTGTGAAACACATAATATATGTAATTTCATTCATACTTTATAGTAATACTGAAAAACTGGTATTTTATGCATTTTTATGCCCATCTTACACTCAGGAAAACATAGAAACTTCTCATCTTTTTATAATCAATAAGAATTAGATTTAGGGTTGAACTCTGATTTTTTTTCTATCTAAAAGTCAACTGTTCCATATACCCTCTTGGATAACTACCAGTCTATGTTCCCTATTATTGCCCTTCCCTCCAATTTTTTTCATATTCTGGTATCCTTTCCCCATTCTATTCAAAAATTCCATTGTGACCTTTGAGGACTTTGCTATATTGATAACAAAAATTAACATCACATTAGACTTATATGCTTGCTTTAAAAAATTATTGTATTTATTTTTATTTAGTTCTTCATGTACATATCAGTTTTTCTGTGGAATATGTTATTTAAGAGCATGTATCTTTCTTTTCTTCCTTCATTCCACCCTTCCTCCTTTCATTCCTTCTTTCCTTCTTTTCTTCCCTCCTTCCTCAAAACCTGTTTGTATTAGAAGAAATAATTTTAAGCAACATTAACTCCTGCTTAACACTGAGTCCTAAAGAAACTTCCTATATGTGATATCACCTCATTAAAAATAATCTCCTTGAAATTCAAATTAAGACAACTCTGAGATACCACTACATACTTCTCAGATTGGCTAAACTGAAAAGATAATGACAAATGTCAGAGGGGATGTGGGAAAACTGGGACACTAATACATGGTTGGTGGAACTGTGAACAGATCCAGCCATTCTGGAAAGCAATTTGGTACTATGCTCAAAAAGTTATCAAACTGTGCATACCGTTTGATCCAGCAGTGTTACTACTGGGCTTATATCCCAAAGAGAACTTAAAGAAGGGAAAGGGACCCACATGTGCAAAAATGTTTGTAGCAGCCATTTTTGTAGTGGCTAGAAACTGGAAACTAAGTGGATGCCCATCAATTGGAGAATGGTTGAATAAGTTATGTCATATTAATGTTGTAGAATATTATTGTTCTATAAGAAATGATCAGCAGAATGATTTTAGAGAAGCCTGGGGAGACTTACATGAACTGATGCTAAGTGAAACGTGTACAAGCAGGAGATCATTGTACACAGCAACAAGAATATATGATGATCAATTCTGATGGATGTGGCTTTTTGCAACAATGAGATGATTCAAATCAGTTACAATTGTTCAGTGATAAAGAGAACCATCTACACACAGAGAGAGAATTATGGGAACTGAGTGTGAACCACAACACAGCATTTTTACTCTTTGTATTGTTGTTTGCTTGCATTTTTTTCTTTCTCAATTTTTTCCTTCTTTATCCAATTTTTCTTGTGCAGTAAAATAACTATATAAATATAAATATATATATAATATACATATATATGTTAGATTTCACATATATTTAAACATTTAACATGTAATGGATTACCTTCCATTTAGGGGTGAGTGTGGGGGGAAGGAGGGGAAATTTGGAACACAAGGTTTTGCAAGGGTCAATGTTGAAAAATTACCCATGCATATGTTTTGTAAACAAAAAGTCTTAATAAGAAATAAATTTAAAAATAGAAAATTAAATACTATTTTAAAAAGGAAAAAAAAATCTCCTTGATAGCTGAGACTATTGATTTTCCACTTATGTCATCACTTCGCATAGTGTTCTGTATATAATAATTGCTAAAAAAAAACCTTTATTATATATTCATTCTTCCTTTAATCTTTTTATCCATCCATTTACTCATTTATTCACTAGTCATGTTTCCAAACCAATGAAAGTCCATAATGTTTGTGGAGATGCAAAGTAGGCAGTTATTCTATATGTGCCTGTTACCTCAGTATATAAAGCTACTGAAGAACCAGCAAAAAATCACTACTAGAGTCCTTGTTGTTGTCAAATAATTTAACATCAGAAACAGATTTGGTTTTATTAACAGAAATGTCATGAAGGCAATTATGTTACCATCTATTTTGTCTCTATATTCTAAGAAGCATTGGGCTTTTCCATATGACTTGTAACTGAAATCTCTTTTTATCTCCCCCGCCCTTCCCACCCTCATTATTAGTAGGTGAGCTTCCTGAGAGCAAAAACTTATTTTCTATTTATAAACCAATGCATTACTAGCATTGCTTTAAACTATATATTTTTTTCTTATAATTAGCTTATTCACGGAATTTGGGGTTAGAGTCCGTTAGTTGAGCCAATGAATGTGAATATTGGAAACCTAACCATCTTAATTAGAGATAAAGCTTTTTAAATACTGAACCACTCAACAAACATTTTTTTTTTACTGTCTCCCCTAAATTAGTGATCTCTCTATATGGCAAAGGAAAAAAAAGAATACAATAACTAATTTTACAAAACTAACATTCTACTTGGAGAAACAACATTTATGTCTATGTATGCAATGTATATATGTATACATATATACATTATATACTATATATGTGTGTATATTATACACATATATTTATATAACTCTAGACTGTAATTATATATATCTATGCAATATAAATACAAAGCAATTTGATAAGAGAGCACTAAATGCTAAAAAGAATCAGAATAGCTAAGTGCAGAATGCTGATCTTGAGCTGTTTTGAATGAAATAATGGAGCCATTGAATATTTATTGAGGTCTTACTCTTTTCAAGGAATTGTTCAAAGTTCTGGGAATACAAAAAACAAAAGTGAAGTCATCTATCTCATCAAGGAGATTACATTTCAGGAAAGAGGGGCTTCTAAAGTGAGATAAGGAAAATATTGATTCAAGACATAAGAGAAAGTTAGTGCAATGACATAGAAATAGGGAGTGGATTGTTGTGTCTGAGGAATATCAAGTGGTTGGATGTTTGTTGCCCTTTGTTTTTGAAGAGGATCAAAATGACATCAATTCAGCAAGTTTGGATGGAATGTATTATATGGCAAATGAAACTATATAGATATAGATATAGATATAGATATGGAGCATTAACAGATAGTTTTGTGCCCAGTTGGAGAGAGATTTAAATGCCAAAGACATTTATTCTCGAGTTAACAAAGTATTACTGGAGTTTATTGAGTAGATCAGTGACATGGTTAGACCTGTGCTTTTGGAAAATTTCCATGATAGTTGTTTGAAGCATGGATTACAATGGGTAATGACTGGAGACCAAGAAATGAATTAGGAGAATATTTGATAGGCCTAGTTGAAAAGTCATTGGAAGCAAATTAAGATCACTGTTTCTATATATAGCATACCAATAGACAATACATTACATAAAATGTGTATAGTTATAGATAGATAATTTTTTCTATAGGCAAATATACATATGTATACATGCATGCATCCATGGCATTATTTTTCCAGTAGAAGAGCAAACATTTGTATTTAAAATTAAAGTACCTCTTGATTCATGCAGATGATGTTATAAAAGTGGGAGGAAAATATAAAAGAAATACAATCAATCTTTGCCTTGGGAGGCTCTCATGATCTTTGTCTCTGATTAACTAGTAATCTTTGAGAATTGCAGAATTTTGCATTTCAAAAGGTTTTTAGACACACTTAAGGCAATATTAATGACCTTAATCTTTTCCCTAAAACAAAGAAAATTTCTAAAACATTACTGCTTTCTCTTATGATTTGTCATTAAAGATCTATGTAGTACTTCAAGTTCTATGCTTTTGAAGTTGAGGGTAACTCAAATGATAGTGAAGAGATACTCGGTGGGTATTAGTATGGTACAAACTATATGGAACAAAGAATTGTGCAGAATAAATTACATGAAACATGCATACATAGTAATGTATATTTACTCATACATATGTGGAAATATGACTCTTTGCACATGAATGAAATAATGAACCATTGAACATTTGTTGAGGTCTTACTCCAAGGAATTTTTCAAAGATCTATGTATCTGGACAATTTTATATATATACATATATATATATATATGTGTGTGTGTGTGTATGTGTGCATGTATGTATGTATAATGTTATATTGTATATGTATCCATACTCTAGCATGATTAAAAATCCTCTAGAAGCAAGGGATGTGGCTCAAGGCATGTGAGAGGACCTGAGGAATGAGATGTACTGAGGGGCAGGTGAGTCCTAAGTGGAGATGAGGCATACCCCAGGAAGCAGTGTCTGACCCTAGGTACCACATCTCCCTCCCTAGTGCTCTGAAAGCCTAGCTGCCTCCTTCCCTCTTTTGGGGCCAATCCCATTATGTCAGTTTCCTAGAGGATCTCCCCCTACCCCCAGATCTTCAAGGGGGGTATAAATATGTGCTATCTAAGAATAAAGTTCTCTTTCATTTCACCCTACCTCCTGGTGGTCTGTCTCTATGTTATCTGGGTAGGTGCCCTAAGATGGGTAAGTGTGGCTTAGTCATGCCACCAACAGATGGGCATTTAGAGTAGCTCAAAGGGGAGCTACAAGGTTAGGGTAGTATTAAGAGATTTTACAAGTGGCACCTGAACAAGGACAATTTTCTCTAGAACCTAGCCTTGTAGCAGGCCTACAGGTGGG
Organism: Antechinus flavipes; assembly: GCF_016432865.1. NCBI lineage: Eukaryota > Metazoa > Chordata > Mammalia > Dasyuromorphia > Dasyuridae > Antechinus > Antechinus flavipes. The sequence continues at coordinate 556,381,156 of NC_067398.1, read as the reverse complement.
AAGAGAGACAGAACTCTGCTCTAAAGTGAGTAGAGAGTTAGGAAATGGGACAAATTATTGTGAGGGTCCCAGACCAGGGGATACAAGGGAAAGAAGCTTCTAGAATAGTAAAGCAAGCAGAATTGGAAATGGATTTTAAAAAGTTGGAGGTAGTAGGTAGTCAGATGGCTTCCTATGCTAAGGAAACTCTGGGAGCCATTCCGGAATAGCACTTTGCAATCCATTAAAAGTAGATAATGAAGTGCAAACAGAAAGTCATAAAACAAATGAGGGTCATAACCTGGCACTCACCTGGACCAGCCATGCCCATAAAATGGAGCCAGTGGAAGTTATCTGTGGGAAAGAATCAGGAAGAAAACAGGAAGATGAAGGAGGTGGATGTGATGTGAAAGAAGGAAGAAAGGAAGAGGTAGTGAAGAAGCAGGAAGTAGATATGATGGTACAGGAGGAGGCAGGGATAAGATGAGTAATGAGAAAGTATACAGAGAGATATATGATCTTGAGCACACTGAACAAATGTCTATGGATATTTTATGAAAGCTGATAGTCAAAAATTAGTAAATGACACTTTTGACAATTCGAAAAGTGAACAACATAAGTAATTTTCGACTTTATTGCAATCCCTTTTATTCCTATTGAGGATATCCCCTGACAAAACACAGTAAGTGAACTGGTTCATCTTCTCCTGTTTGAGATACCTCTAAGTCCTATTGTTCCTGCCTGCTCATCAGCCTCAAAGGAGAAGAAGAGACACCTTCCTCTGATGAGATCTTTCATTGTTTTCCATCTCCAACTCCTATGTTCCTTGGATGCTAGCAAATTTCTGGATTCCAAATTGTCTCTTAACTCCAATGCAAAGAGTTTACACCTTCCTTCTGACCATAGGCCTTTTATTTCTTACACACTGTCCTCTAAACCAAGTAAAAAAAGAAAGTTGGTGGAGAATTTGTCTTTCATCTCCTTTTGTGAGAATTCAGTTTTCAACACTCTCTATTATTTCACAGTAAAATGCATAAGTGAAATGGGGACTACCATCTAATCATGTGCCATTATATTTCATGTTACATTCGTCTCTTGCTTGATCCCTAAATTCTTTTGGGAAGAAAATCAATGCCTTTTACCCAATGATTAACAAATACATACCTGGTTATAAAGCTTACTGTTCCAAGTTTTCCCTCAAACTCCATCACTTAATAACAACCTCTCCTTTGAGATTCATGCAATCCATCTATACCACACAATCAAAATTTTAGTATTTATTGTCTATATATGCCCAGGTAAGGACCTTTTCTTCTTCAAAAAGATCATTATTTGGCTCACATTTTTTTCACTCTCCACAATTCCTGCCTTAATAATAGGAATCTTTGAGATACCTATCTACTTTCCCTCAAATTCCTAACAATTCAGTTCTTCAAAATTCTCATTCTCCAAGAGCTATTCCTTCACACTACTTTAATCAAAGACAAAGATGCCTTTGATTATCTTATCATCATCCACAAAAGGATCAGCTCCTTGCTGAAGAATTCTAATTTTCCTTTAAAAATCGCAATCTATAAGCTTTCCATCTTTCCTTAATTTTTTCTTACCAAACCCTACTTTTCCACACTGTTTTTTTTTTCCCTCTAGGAGCAACCGAATTAATTAAGATCATATGTGTTTTAACTGTAGTGAGTGTCTTTGCTCTAAGATCAATGTTAATCTTTGATTAAAAAAAAAAAAAGAAAGAAATAAAGAAGGAAATCCGTGGTTCATGTTTAATCATTAAAATAGAAATAACTTTTAAAAGACATTTGAAGTTTTTCCTAGCATTTTAAGAATTTTCTTTTCAAAGAATTTGCCAAAAAATTTTATCTCAGCTCCATCTTGGTAAAGCACTTTCATCAATATTTGAAAGTTTGCAAACATATTGACCTATTATTCTCTTTTCAATAATGTTATCAGCTAAGATAAGAAAACTTTTTTTTTTGGTAGCTTCTATGTTGGGAAATGAACAATGTTTGTCATTCATAGGCTTAAAAATATTTGCTGGATGAGCTAACCAATGATAAAATTTCTTGATAAGTTTTTGGTAAGTTTTCTTTCCCAAACTGGGAGCATCTTTCATTTACTGTTTCAGGACTTGCCACCTTTGAAGCCAAGGAAATTATGTGTAATAGAAAAGCATTTTGTTTCCAATTCTTACTTCTTGACAAAACCTTTTTAAATTGTAATAATTAAAAGAACTTGTCCTGATAAAATCCGTGATTTTTATAACTATTACAAAATCTTTCAGGACTATTGGAAGAAAGTTTTTTTTTGTTTGGTTTTTAGTTTTGGTTTTGGTTATTGTTATTGCATAACTGCTTAAAAAACAAAGACTAATGACAATGTGAATAGCACCTTTTTTTTCACCATATGGGAAAAACAGAAGCAGTAGGAAACACTGCAAAAGTTAGTTCTGTTCAGAAATATAAAGGTTTTTTTTCTAATCAATACTTTATTTGAATTTTTTTTTGACATTTTAAAAATGTCAATGACTTTTCCAGTTTTCAAAAAAAATCACTATGTACATATGCATGTATGTATGTATGGATACACAAAGATGTGTGTGTGTGTATGTGTGTGCACGCACGCGCGTGTGTGCATATATCTGAGGCTTCAGCTTTCAAAACCAAAGATCTGAATACTTTGAGAGGCATCTGTAGTTTTATACATTTGCATGTTAGAGGAAAATAGTAAAGCAATTTTCTAGGCTCCTTAAATAAAGCATTTTTTCATTTATTATTACTATTTTTTGCATGTGTAAAATTGAAAATCCAAGCTTTGGAAGAGTCCCAGCTGTTTTGACCTTTTTTTTCTCTGCATGAAAAGCACCTATATCTTTAGATGAATTTTTGTAATGGACAAATATAAGGTGCTTTTCAGTTTCCTGGCTTCATATTTCTATTTAGAAGTTTGGAGTTTTTTGGCACCAAAAATATGATGAGCATTAATGCAAGTAAAAATTATATAGTACATGATTTCCAACACTTCCTTTATATTGATACTTTAAATTGCCTATAAAATATATGAGGGGAATAAACCTTAAATCACATATTTAATTACATTGGTTTTTTTGTAAAGTAAATATTTTTTGTTTGATATTTAAGAGATAAATTTTATAAATCTGCATAGAAAGAAATGATTTACATATGAAATAAATAAGATTCCAAGTATTAAGATGTTTAATATAGGTAAGCAAAGTAAGTTAGATTTTACAATTTATATAAATTATTAACACTTTTGATAACATTTAATCCCACAAATAAGAAATGTATTACAACAGTAGCCTAGGAGTTGTGTAATTTTCAAAATCTGGCATTTTTGTCATTGATATTATGTGGCTTTTGTGCCTTTCTAGAAACTGTTTTCATATCCAATTTAATTTGCAGTTTCCTTGTAAAGCTTTTTTTAAATTGTGCAACATTTTCATAGAATATTATTTCACAAATACAGCATATTATATGACTATATCTTTACTTCATACAAGAGTCAACACATAAAATGGGAATGTGAAGAAAAGAAAAAAAAATTAAATCCTCACTCTACTCAGAAAGCATTCAATAATACCATGTATGACTTATATGTATGACTATGTATGACCATGCAATCTGTTAGAAATAAGAAGAATTTACTTTAAATAATAGTCTTTAATTTTTTTTAATTGTCAACTATATTTGAACTTGCCTGATTTACACTGGAAACTTTCATGATTATTCATTTAATCCACTTTATAGAACTGTCCTCTTAGGGAAACTTTAACAAACAATGAAAATGCTTTGCTTCTTTCTAATGAAATAAAACCAAATCAGTTGTTAATAGATTATACTCAAAAAGGAATACACATAAATGGGTCATCGATGCAAGAAACTATGTCTGTATCATTTGGTGACTGAAAAACTACTAGGTACAGAGTTACCCTATATTTTACTGCAAGTAATTTATAGACAAAAAGGCTGGGATCATAAGTTCTCTATCTAATAACAGTAGTAATTTCAAAATAGGAATATTTTGATATATCTTCCAAACTATAATGTGATATGAAAATGTCTGATTTCAACTGATTCAAAAATCATCATTTGTTGTCTGCATTCATAATAGAAAGAAGGACTACATTCCCATTACAGGGAAATAAAAGTAAAAATACATTTGCATTCATTTTCAAGTAAACATTGAAGATTATCTATGGAGCCCAAGTTAAGAACTCTTGATCTATTTGAAGTGTCTCTTCCTCCATATCTTAAGCTAGTCTCCATAATATTTTGCTTTAACTTAGGATTTTATTAAGGAAAATATAGACGTTACTATGGCCAGTTGATAAAAAGAGAATTTATTATTCTTTCAACATCTAACTGGTGGGCTTAAACATGAGATTAATTGTTTTTTTTCTTAAAGTGCCATTATGTATAATAACTAAATATAAATTATCCAAAAATAAGTTTGAGAGCTAACTTCTTTAAAAACAATACATTTAATTTTCAACTTTTTTGAAATATTTGACATTCTCAAAGCCAGAAAGTTATTAATAAGTACATTTAATTAATATCATTTCCATCTTTGGCAGATGAAAATATGCATAATGTTGACTTGTTAAAATATCGTTGCCACAATTTTTTGTCTGAATGGCTTTCATAATAAGCCAAAATCACCTATTTTCTGCATGGTTCAGCATAAAGAGAACTGGATTTCAAAACTAGAGAAACACTTATTTAAATACCAGTTATGCCACATTTGCTACCTCTATGATGGTGGGCAATAGTTTCTTTCTAAGTCTCAGTTTTCTTATCTATAAAATGAGAAAAATGGACAAAATTAAGATTCTTTCTAGCCCAAATGTCTATAATAGTTGAAGTCAGAAAGAAAATTTACTATACATTTTATATGTCATTTTATGGTGACCAGAAAAATCCCTATAAAATAAAGGGAAGGTGAAGGAAGTCATGACATTGGGCCTTGGTCTTTCAAAGAATTCACAGAAATACAAACTAGTGGTTTTGAGAGAAAGAAAAAAAAAATCTCTCTTCCTATTTCTGAGCACTTAGGACAATGTATTCATTTTTTTCCCCTTGTAATATATTCCAAGTATTGTATGGGAAGCATCTCAGAGCAAATCAATCCAAGTTCAGATGAGAAAAAGTGAAGAAAACAAAGGTTTCCTACAGTATCAAAATAAGACTTTTATGACAAAGAAGAAAGTAACCTTTTAGAGAAAATATGGTTGTTATAAGGGGAAAATGTATGAAATTTAGAGGAGGGGGAATTTAGGATGAAGGGTTGCTTTTAAACTTCATTAAAAGTAAAAGTAGCCAAATATTTTCATATCCTCTAAATAAACTTATTTTATCATCAAAATAAAAAGGGAAAACTGTCAATCTCTATTCTTTTTTCCCCTGGTTCCTTCATATTTAAAAGAATTATGGAAATCCCAACTGTTCTTTCCAAAGAGGAAGCTTATTTTCATCACATTTTCTTAATAAAAGATCATACAGTCAACAGGATAATTTTTATTACTTTGCATTTTCTCCAGGGAAAGTACTTAGCCTAAGAACCATCTCACTTGGTGATAAGTAGCAGTTGTACTTACTTCGAGTGTCCAATACATGGCTTTGCCTAATTTGCATCTATCCACTAAATGGTTTAATTAATTTTGCATTGTGCTTACTGACTAGTTTTAATTAGCAGTTAAATCAGTTCAGTTAACGAAAAATGTAGGTGTTTACTTGAATGCAAATCACAATGAATTCTCCAGGCTCGATTCAAAAACCTGTTCCACACCATTGGTGTTGGATTTCTTCAGGGTTTACTCAGAGAAAAAAAGTGTATGCTACACTTTTTTCCCTCAATAAAGTATGAACCTTTATGATTCATTAACTGGCTTGTCCCTCCTCTCCCCCCTTGTGCTCTGTAGTGGAGAGAGTAGCATGCCCAGAGCAAGGGTGAAGACACAAAACAAAGGGATCTTCTCTGCTTCAGTGAAGGGAAAATATGTAGGCAAGTGATCCCCACACTTGTGCTTGAAGGCAGAATTTGCCTGATCAGATTTTCTGAGACAGCAGCACTTATGAGGTGTTATGAATTTCCATGGAAGATAGCTAGATGGCAATGTATCTTGCCTCTATGTCACAATACTTGAATGAATGGTTTGTTTTTTTTGTTGGTTTGGTGCTAGCTTTAATGTCATGGAGTTTTCTTAGAATATCCTTTCATCTATTGTATAACTTATAGATCTTTCTCAATTGCAAATTTAGCCTAGGAAGTATATTTTGCCTTCTATTCATTTAAAGTAAAAACCACTTCTAAAAAAGATGTTTATGGGTATTTTTCTCCTTCTGAAGTGCTTACTTCTATGTTTCAAGTTGAGATTTCTTAAGCATAGTATCTACAAATCAAGGCATTGCTCATGGTCAACAGAAATCATTATAAGGGAAGAATGGATTTAAAAAAAATAGACAAAACAGCTTTTTAAGAAAAAAAAAATGTCTTCAAAATTTCTTCCTAATCTAAGTCCTATAATTCTATATAACATTGGGAACAGATCTTGATTTGATATGAAATGTAAATTATCTCCAAGGAAAACAAGTGCAAATCCAACTGGCTATGTTGGAATAGATAAGTTAAAGTGAGGAACTGATTCATTCTTTCAATCTTTATCCAAAAATGTGATTTATGTGGGATAAAAATATAGTCTGATGACAAAACATAAATTTTCCTCAGAAGCAAATTGTATAATAAGCTTTTGTTTTTAACTATTATGGTGATTGCCTAATTTATAAAAAAAAATACTATCCTATATTAACAGAGTACCAGTAGATTTCAACAATCTTTCCAGGTGACATAAAATGATTGTCTCTTCAGAGGATATGGATATTATATAGATTTTTACAATGTTCTTTTTAACTTCATATAAAATTCTAGAATCTTCTCATTTCTGAAACAAATGACCTCATTTCTGAGAAAGATTCAATACAAATATGAAAATAGTCTGTATTCTGCATCTATCTATCTATCTATCTATCTACTTGTTTCCCTCATTAGAATGAATACATCTGTTATGTCCAAAAAGCTATAAATCTGTGCATGGCCTTTGATCCAACATTGTCACTACTGGGTCTATATCTAAAAGAGAGCATAAAAGAAGAAAAAAAAAAACCCATATGTGCAAAAATGTTTGTAATAGCCCTTTTTGTAGTGACAAAGAATTGGACATTGAGAGGATGTCCATCATTTGGGGAATGGCTAAATAAGTTGTATTACATGAATGCAATGAAATATCATTGTTTTATAAGAAATAAGATGAGTGGGTTGATTTCAGAAAAAAACTTGGAAAAACTTCCATCAACTGATGTCCAGTGAAGTGAGTCAAGAGAACATTATACAGAGTAACAACTAGATTATGTGACAACCAATTGTGATGGACTTTGCTCTTCTTGAAATGCATTGATACAGAACAATTCCAATAGACTTGGGATGGAAAATGCCATCTACATCCTGAGAAAGAACTATGAAGATTGAATGTGAATCAAAACATAGCATTTTCACCTTTTTGTTTGTTTTCTTTTTTTTTTCTTGTTTTTTTTTCTTTTTAATCTGATTTTTCTTGTACAACAGGACAAAAATGGAAATATGTTAAAATAAAATAATATGTGCTGCTAGATAGCAGGAATCATGGATTTAGGGTTTTTGTTATTGTTTTGTTGTTGTTGGTTTAGTATCCTCAAAACTTATTACAATGCCTAGCAGATAGTAAGCACTTAATAAATGTCTGAGATGCAGCTCACCTTCCTTTTTAGGAACTAATGTCTGAAGGTGCTACTTCTGTTGTAATAACCAGTTGGATTACTGTTAAATACACAACTGATAACAACATCTTCCTACAGTATATGTTTGATTATCCTGCTCAAAGCCTTTCAGCACCTTTCTATGGCATATTGGAGAAAATTCCAATAATTTTTTACCTTACTGACCCAACCTATATTTCTGATGTATTAATACTCTTCTTCTTTTGGGAATTCTACATTGTCTAGACTGGCCTTTCAGTAATTCACTCATTTTCCTCTCATTCCTTTTTCATAGGCAAATACCTAAAAGAGATTCCCTTCCCATCTTAGTTTGATAAAACTTTTCTCTTTGTTTAAGGCTCAGATACAATTCCTTCTCAAAGGAGTTTTTCCTAATTTACCCAGCTAATCACCAGAGTAGGTAATCTTTCTCTCCTCCAATTTTAGCATTTATTGTTTTGGAATCAATAAATACATTAGGTCAAATTCTGGTTGATGTAATACCTAATAATATGACCATTGACAATTTGTATAGCTTTTCCAATCCTAGCTATGTTTGTGAAATGAAGATAATAATGCTCATAGTGCTTAGTTAAGAGGATTTTTGTGAACACAGTGCCATACACTTGAGCTTTTATTTTTACATTTATCCTTCATAGAAGGCACATAACCCCCTCCCCCTCAAATCCTTTATGTCTAACAATTGGCTAATTTAAATTTTCCTCAAAATCTCTTGATATTTTTATTAAATCTTGGTTTTATTGGTAATTATTTCAATTATGTTTTCTCCTTCCTCTTAAAATAAATAAAAAACCCTTATAACAAATATACATTGTCAAATCAAGTAAATTCTGACTTCACATTGACCTGCTCAAAAATACATATCTCATTCTTAATCCTGAGTTCATCTCCTTTTAGATGTGTCCCTGGTATATTCCCCATACAGTCTTTCCCCTTTGGGCCTCCATTTGCCACATTTCCTATAATATGAAGACTGTAACTGTATCTATCTCATAGAAATGTTGGGAGGATCAATTAAGATAATATTTATACAAAGTTCTTAAAATAGTTTGAAGATTTAGGAAAGAAGTCCAAGTAGTCAGTAGCCACTATTTTCTTCCCTCCTCTTTCTTTGTGAGTAGAGGCAATTTCAGCTTTGATATCCCTAATAACTAATTCAGTCCCTTGTTTATACTTGATACTTAGTAATTTTTTTAAAGTGTAATTGAATGGAAATAAGTCACAAAATGCTGCTTCCCAGATCATTCTGATTTCATTGTGGGCCCTTCTTTTGTAATCTTTATTGTCTAGCCTGTTTATGTGTCTATTAATCATGTACAGTATTGGGACATTTCATGTATTGTTATTGTGGATTATTATTTATCTCTTGCATTGTTATTTAACTCTCCAAGTATTTGTACTCTGTCTCCCCAAATAGATTATAAACTACTAGAGGGTAAACTTTTACATTACTAGCTTTTGTATCCTCTAATGACCTAACTCATTGCTATAATAATTCATTTGTTGATTGATGAATGCAAAGTAGTAAGAGTTTATTTTGGGGGATTGGGATGAAGAATACAATAGACTAAAGACACTATGGGGAAACTGCCAAGACAGTTTTACTAAACTGAATACTCTATCTTCAATAAATATCCAGCTCCACCATCCTCAATTACATGCACACACATACACACGCTCACACACACACACACACACACACACACATCTTTTTATTTCTCAGATATCTTTCCCTAATAATATGTAGAAGTCACTAATTATTAGAAATAATAGATTGCTGAGGCAAAAACAAACAAACAGAGACGTGCAGAAGGAATTTAATAATTAAAATAATTCACTTTTGAGAAGTTCTTGCATTGGGATTTTCTGGCTTTATTACAATGCAGTCTATCCAACTCTGAGGTACTGTTTCATACTTCTCACTCTGGCTAAGATGAATAAGAAAGGATAATGATAAATTTTGGAGAAAATGTCGGAAAACTGGGGCACTAATACATCATTAGTGGACTGATACAACCATTCTGGAGAGCAATTCAGAAACTCTGCTCAAAGAGTGTTTAAACTATACATACCTTTTGATCCAGAAGTGCTACTACTGGGCCTCTAACCCAAAGAGATAATAAAAGAGGGAAAAATACCTATATGTGCAAAATTGTTTGTGGCAGTTCTTTTGGTAGTGGCAATGAAATGAAAATTAAATGAATACCCATTGATTTGGGAATAGCTGAATAAGTTATGGCATATAAATGAAAGGAAATATTATTTCCTAAGAAATGATGAGCAGACAGATTTCAGAAAAAGCTTATAAAGTCTCACATAAACTAATGTTGAGTCAAGTAAGTAGAACCAGAAGAACATTGTAATAACAAGATTATTATCAGCTGTGACAGACTTGGCTCCTCACTTTTTTGTTTTGTTTATTTTTTTCTTTCTTATATATTTTCCCTTTTGATCTGATTTTTCTCACACATCATGACAAACATAAATATATTTGAAATAATTGCACACGGGGCAGCTAGGTGGCATAATGGATAGAGTACCAGCCCTGAAGTCAGGAGGACCTGAGTTCAAGTCTGGTCTCAGACACTTATGTCCTAGTTGTGTGACCCTGTGCAAGTCACAACCCCAATTGCCTCAGTAAGGAAAAGAAAAAGAAAAAAGAGAAATAATTGCACATCTAAATCTATATCAAATTACTTGATGTCTTGAGGAGAGGGGAAGTAAAGGAAGGAGTGAGAAAAATTTGTAACACAAAGTCTTACAAAAATGAATATTGAAAACTATCTTTACATGTGGAAAATAAAATAATACTGAAAATTTAAAAACAAAGAAGTTTATAGAAAGAGATATTTGAACTTTATCCCTACAAGTATTTATTCCTTTAATTTCTATTTTTTGAGCATTATTCCTTTTGCCAAGATTTCTAAAATGATCTTATATCTGTGAGACAAGAGCATATAGACTTGCTTAATTCCTGTAAAAGGGAATTCTTCTAATTAATTCCTGACTAAAATACTATCATTTTATGCTTATGTATTATTATGCTTGATATTTTATCTGTGTTAGCTATAAAATATATTATTTGATTTGCTAATAGATCATTATTTTTATTCATATATATAATAAATCTAAAAGAGCTATATTTCATATTTATTTCTACAAAAAGGAAGGAATTAATTGAATTTATTAAGTGTTTATCAATTACACCAGTCTCAAAAAAATCCTTCATATTTATTTAACATTTCATCATTCTACTTCTTTTCTTCCTACTTAATTGTAAAGCCTCTACTGAATCTCATTATTCAAAAGAAAACTGATATCTCTAAAGCCACCAATCTGTTTTTGTTTTTTTTTTTTCCTGAACCTTCCAGACCCTTTTGACTTTTTTTTTTTTTGCCACTTTTGCCACTGTGGGTCATTTTCTTCTCCTGGATATTATTGTTTCATTATTTTTCAGTTATGTATGACTTTTCATGACCCCATTTGGGATTTTCTTGACAAAAACACCAGAATGGTTTGTCATTAATTTTCTTCCTCAGCTTATTTTACAGATGAAAAAAACTGAGGTAAACAAGATTAAATGACTTGCCTAGAATCTCACAACTAGGAAGTATTTGAGGCCAGGTTGGAACTCAGGAAATTAAAATTTTTTGACTCCATGACCAACATTATATTTACTGCATAATCTAGCCTACTACTTGTCCTGAATACTCTCTTCTCTAGGTTGGTGTGACACAACTTGGTTCTGGTTTTCTTATCATCATTTCCTTAGCTTTCTGTCTCCTTTGTGGATTCTTTATCCAGGTTATGATCATGAATTCCTCTCTCACATTCATTCTGCATATCCAATCTGCTGCTGATTGTGCTTGTGTGCCTTTTTCTAAAACCATAACATATTCTATATATCATTTTCTTACACAACTAATCAGTAACCATTTTTAAACATCTGTTTTTGTATCCGTCACTGTTCTAAGTATTAAGGATAGGGGGAAAAAAAAGAACAAAAAGACAGTCCCTGATATTTAGAAGCTCCCCATCGAATGGAAGAGACAAACTCATAAAAATGAACAAGTATACATACATAATATAAATAAAAAGCAAGCAAGAGATGGAAAAACTAGATTTAAGAAGATTTAGAGAAGGCTTGTTTTACAAGATGGGATTTTAGCTGGGGATTAAAGGAATCCAGACAATTTAGTAGAGATAAAGGGGAAGAGTATTCTAGGTATGCAGTCAGCTAAAGAAAAATCCTGGAAATGAGAGATGAAGTATCTCAATCATGGAATAAAGAAGAGGATAGTGACATTAAATTGAAAATTCAGTAGGGAGTAAGTACAAGAAAACTGAAATGCTAAACTCTTAACCTTCCTTTAGATTGTCATCATATTTGACATGAATTGTTGTAGCAATCTTTTTTTTTATTTTATTTAATAATTACATTATATTGACACTCGTTTCTGTTCTGATTTTTTTCCCCTCCCTCCCTCCACCCCCTCCCCTAGATGGCAAGCAGTCCTTTATATGTTGGATATGTTGCAGTATATCCTAGATACAATATATGTTTTTGTAGCAATCTTTTAATACATCTCCCTGACTCTATCATCTTCTGACAACAATTGGCACTTCTCAGTTGCCAAGAAGATTTTCCTAACATATGGAAATGGATTCCTATTGCTTCTAAGATCAAATACAAAGTTCTCTGTTTACAAAAGTTCAGCACTTGATGAGAAAAAAGATACTGTGGGTTGGGAAAAGATCTGTTCCTGAATGGCTCAAAAAATAATGATGCTAATAAAATTAGAATTTATGACGTGCATAGTAAAATTAATAGGCAGAATTTTTTAAAATGAATATATGATGACAAATCTCAATAAAGAAATAACAAATAAAATGATTCAAATGATTGGGAATGAAAATATAGACTAGTGAAGGACAGGCAACAAGAGAATAAATAACAACACTAATAGCAACAACAAAACATTTTTACAAATATAGTCACAATGCAAGTAAAGCATTGTGATCACAACCATAAGATATATAGAGACAAACTGAAGATCATAGGTGTCTAAGAAGAGTACAATAAGACACAAGCTCTTAGAATTATAATATAGACATGTGGGGGAGAACTAAGATGGTAGAATATAGGAAACAAGTGAGATTTCCCAAGACTCCCCTCCAAATAAATCTAAAATAACAAACCAAATTGAATTCTGAAATTTCAGAACTGACAAAAAGTCAGGGTCAAACATTTTTCCAGTCCAAGATTATGTAGGAGGGAAGACAGAGAGATCTGTGACAGGAATTGAGGTCAGCCTATAGTTCATATGATAATAAGTAGTTATGGGCCTTGGAGGTGTCAGAAGCAGCTTTGGGGATCTAAAGTCAGAGATTATAAGGTCATGTGCAACTGATCAAAAACAGAATTATAGAGTACTTCTATGTCACAATTGATAGGAGGATAGATGCTATTTGGCAGCTCTATTGCTTATTCTCACTTCCAGTTTATAGTTTTAGGGCATAGAGGAGTATTTACATTTACAAAGGATCAAAGGCTTCAAGAGAAAAAAACATTGCTTAGACTTTCAAAGGATCAAAAGCCCTTACTGCATAATAACCAGAGCATAAACCAAGAGAGCAATGATCATACCTCTTCCTGGATCAGACAATCTTGGAAGCACTTGTAATTTGCAGAAACTAATAACTATTTGAAAATAGCAGTGCAAAAATGTCAAAACTTTAGTATTCCTCAATCCAACTTTAAAATTAAATTCAATGTCAAAAAACAATCTGCAAAAAAAGTCAGCAACAACAACAAAAAAGAACTTGACCATAAAGGCTACTATGGTGACAGGGAAAATCAAGACATAGATTCAGAAGAAAACAATGAAATTAAAACAAGCAAAGATTTAAAAGAATAAAAAATTATGAATTAGAAAGAACCCAACAAGCATTTTTGAAACACCAAAAATGTTTTTCAAAATCAAATCAAAGTAGGAAAGGGAAAATTGTGTGGGAGAAAATGAGTGACAAAAACAAAAAAGAGAAAAAAAAAATAACAGCTTGATAAAAGAAACAGAGAAATACTGTACAACATATCATTTGATAACAGCTGAAAAAAGGTATTGGTCTGAATGAAAAAAAAATTACAAAACTTCAGTGATTAAAAATAATTACTCAAAAAACAGAATTGTCAAATAGAAAAAGAGGTACAGAAGCTCAGTTGAGACAACAATTCCTGACGTGGAGCCAAGATGGTAGAATAAAAGCAGGAGCTCTACAAGCTCTCCCTAAAACTGTTCCAAATTCCTTTAAATAGCAATACTAAAAATTTTTAGAATTTCAAAACCCACAAAAAAAGACAGAGTGGAAAAAAATTATCTAGATGAATACAACTAAGAAGATTAGCAAAAAAAAAAAAAAAGTTCTGTGGTAAAAGAGTGGGAGTACAGCACATAGTCCCAGCACAGCCCCAGCCCCAGTGCCAGTCCTGGTGCCAACAAAACAAAAATGGGCCTTGGGACTCTGAATCAGTGGTAGTACTGATACCATAGTTCATATGATAATAACTCTAGCTATGGGTCTTGAAAGTGTCAACAGAAATAGAAGCAGTTTTGCTGCTCTTAAGTCAGAGATTATAAAGTCATGTGCAACTGCTCAAAAACAGAATTCTAGGGGATTTTTGTGTCACAACTGATAGGATGATAGATACTGTTTGGCAGCTCTATTGTCTATCCTCAGTGTCAGATTATAGTTTTAGGACATAGAGGAGTGGTTGCATTCACAAGGGATCAAAGGCTCCAAGGGAAAAAAAATGCTTACAAGTTCAAGGGATCAAAGGCCCTTACTGTATAATAACCAGAGCACAAACCAGAAGAACAGTGACCATACCTCTTACTGGATATTTATTGTTGGAATCCTTACTAACTGCTAAGTAATTAGAGTTGATCTAATCTTACAAGAAGATGTTTTGGGCAGAACCTGAAACAAGGTACTAAGTAGAACTACCCATAATCCCTCTCTCTGGAAGGAGCATAAATAGGCCAATGGGCCAGTCGGAGAGCTCTAGAGAGGAAGACGCTACAAGTCGAGATTTCACCGGAATGACATGAAGACTGGAGCTGGCTGGAGGCTGAAGAAAGTAGAGGCAGAGGCTGAAGGACCAGACCTTTGGATTTAAATTCAAATTAAATTTAAATTTGGAAATAAATATGTATATATATATAGTATTTAACTTACATTTTACATGTATTGGTCAACCTGCCATCTGGGGGAAGGGGGTGGGAGGAAGGAAGGGAAAAATTGGAACAAAAGGTTCTGCAATTATCAATGCTGAAAAAGTACCCATGCATATATCTTGCAAATGAAAAACTATAATAAAAAAATTTTTAAATATATTGTTTTATCTGAAAGTCAGGACCAAAAGAAGAAGAACCTAATCATCATTTTTCAAGAAATTATCAGGAAAACTATTCTTATAGTCTAAACTCAAAGGATAAAATAGAAATTGAAAGACTCTACTGATCAAGTCTTGAAAGATATCTCAAAATGAAAATTCACAGGGATATTATAGCAAATTCCAGAACTCCCAGGACAAGGAGAAAATATTGCAAGTATCCAGCACGAAACAACTGAAAAATTGTGGAGCCATAGTCAAGATAATACAAGATTTAGCAGTGTCTACATTAAAGGATTGTAGGGCTTGTAATATGATATTACAGAGAGCAAGGAAGCTAGAATTACAACCAAGAATCATCTATCCAGCAAAACTGAGTTTGCAAGGGAAAAGATGGAAATACAATGAAATAGAAAATTTTCATGCACGATGAAAAGAACAGAGCTGAATAGAAAATGTGATTATCAAATTCAAAACACAAGAAAAACATAAGGAAGTAATCATGAAAGGAATATCATAAGGGACTTAATGAGATTGATCTGTTTATATTCCTATATGGAAGAATGACTCTTGTAAGTCATAAGAACTTTCTCATTTTTAGGTCAGTTGAAGGAGTATTTATAGACAGAGGGCACAGGTGTGAATTGCATATGAAGGGATAATATATGAAAACAAAATTAAGCCATGAGAGAATTGGAAAGGGAGAGGTAAAGTAGCATAAATTATCTGCCATAAAAAAGAGGGAAAAATATTTTATGATGTAAGGGAAGAGGGGTAATGACAGAACCCTACTTTTATCAGAATTGGCTCAAAGAGGAAATAATAGACCCACTCAATTTAGGTATAGAGAACTATCTTACTCTGCAGGAAAATAGGATTGGAAAAAGATAAAGAAAGAGGAAAGGGTGATAGAAGAGAAGGCATGGTCAGTACCAAATGGAAGGATGGTCAATACCATAACACTTTGAAGAATGAACAGAATGAAAAGAGAGAATGAATAGAATAAAGAGGAGGGTAAATTGGGAATAGAATTTCAAAGCAAGTTCTCTGATGAAGGCCTCATTTTTCAAATATATATTGAACTGAGTCAAATTTAGACTATCTAAATAGAGATAGATAGACATAGAAAAAGATGTAATAGAAGCCATTCACCAATTGATAAATTATCAAAATATATGAACTATGCTTATAGGGCTATAAAATCATGCATATTCTTTAATTTAACAATATAACCAGTAGGCATGAATCCTCCAAAAGATTTTTTTTTTAATGAAAAAGGATCTATATGTTCAAAAATATTTATTGTTGGAATCCTTACTAACTGCTAAGTAATTAGAGTTGATCTAATCTTACAAGAAGATGTTTTGGGCAGAACCTGAAACAAGGTACTAAGTAGAACTACCCATAATCCCTCTCTCTGGAAGGAGCATAAATAGGCCAATGGGCCAGTCGGAGAGCTCTAGAGAGGAAGACGCTACAAGTCGAGATTTCACCGGAATGACATGAAGACTGGAGCTGGCTGGAGGCTGAAGAAAGTAGAGGCAGAGGCTGAAGGACCAGACCTTTGGATTTAAAGACATTTGGAGAGAGCTCTTGGAACCAAGCAGAGAGATAGGCCTCTAAGCTAACCGGGCTATATTGGAAATAATAAAAGATCTGAACTTTTATCACCTGGCTGCGTTTTGAGAAGAAAAAGCTCACCACAATTTATAGCAACTCTTCTCAGGTTAAAAAAATTGAGGGTATACTCATCAATTGGGGAATAGTTGAATGATGGTATGTGATTATAATGGAATGATATTGTTCTGTGGGAGATGATGAGATGGATGCTCAGAAAACCTGGAAAGTCAAGAAAAAATAAATGTACTGTGCAAAATTAATAGCAATATTCTAGGATATTCAGCTGTGAATGACTTGGCCATTTTCAGCATTGCAATGATCCACAGCTGGCTGAAGGACTTATCATGAAAAATGTTTTCCACACACAGAGGAAGAACTGACTGTATTTGAATATAGTTTGAAGCACACTTTTTCTTTTAAACTTTATTTTTCTTGAGGGCTTTTTTTGGAAGGGAGCCATGATTTTTTTTTTTCATAGCATCACTTTTATGAAAATCTTTGGCATATCTTCATACATACTTTCTTAATAGGGAGTGAGTGTAAAGAGGAATGGAGAGAATTTTGAACTCATTTTTTTAAAAAAAATGGAGAAATGTTTTACATGTAATTAGATTTAAAAAATTAAAAAAAGAAGAAAATTCCCTCAAAATAAGAATTTGGTGAGTGAAAGCTAATGATTCTGTGACACCATAATAAACATTAAAGCAGATTCAAAAGAATTTCTAAAAAAGAAGAAAATGTGAAATACTTTACTAGAAAACAACTGACTTGAGAAATGGATCAAGGAAAGAGAACTTAAGAATTATTGATCTGCCTGAAAGCCAGACTCAACAAAAGAGGATTTACATTATATTTCAAGAAAATATAAAGGAAAATCATCTCAGTAGCCCAGAACCAAATAATAAAATAGAAATTAAAAACCTCACAATCTTCTAAAAGATATTTCATAATGGAAATTCCCAGATATATTATAGTCAAATTCCAGTGTTCCCACATCAAGGAGAAAATTCTAAAAGAAAGAAACCATTAAAATATCATGGAGTCACAAACAAGAACACAAAAGATTTATGAGTTTCAACATTAAATATTCCAGAAGAAATATTTGGAATATTGCAGTATTCCAGAAGACAAAGGAGATAGGTTAACAATCAAGAATAGTCTTTCTAACAAAACTAAGTCTAATCCTTCAAGAAAAAAAATTAGTGAAATATAGTAATTTCAAGCATCCTTGATGAGAATATCAGAGCTAAATAGAAAATTTGGCATTCAAATATGACACTAAAGAGACACATAGGAAGAAAAAACTGAAACAGAAATAATATGGATTTCAATAGATTTTTAAAATTCTTACATATATGGAATAAGATACATGTAATTTCTGAGAATTTTCTTTTTATTACGGCAGTTAGATTACATAGAAGACATTGAACTGACTTGTTTATGGTGGGATCATTCCTTCAGAAAGGATGACTAAGGAAGAGATCTAGGAGAAAGAGAAAAGGAGAGGAAGAATGTGGGAAATAATCTCACATAAAATAATTGTACAAATAAGAACTTGTTCAATACAAGAAAAAAATCAGGGGCAGTATTAGCAGGCAATATTTGAATTTTACTCATCCAGATTGGTTGGTGTGTGTATGTGAGTGGTCTACAAACACACATTGATACCTGTATATACACACATGTTTGTGCATAGTCATACACATACACACGTTTGTATATGTGTGTGTTTATATTCACACACTCAGATAGGTATGAAAATCTACATTTCTTAACAGAGACTTAGAAAATGAAAAGAATGAGAAAAGGAATAGGAGTGAAGAGATGAAGAGCATATTTAAAAAGATAGTAGTCAGAAGGAAAACAGAAGTTAAGAAGGGACAGGGTAAAAAGAGAGAAAAATTAGGATAGAGGGAAATAGTAACTATAACTATGACTGTGGATGGTATGAGTTTACTCATAAAAAGGAGATAAAAAGCAGAATAAATAAGAAATGAGTACATGTTGCTTACAAGAACCACACATGTTGGCTGATAAAAAAAGGAAAACAAAACAACTGTCAAAGAGAATTTGAAAAAAAATAAATATTTGAATTTACTGCTGGTGGAGCTGTTTACTGCTTCAACCATTATGTAGAATAAATTTCAACTATTCAAAAGAAAAAAAAAAGACTAAAAAGTTGTGAATACCCTTTGACCCAGCAAAACTATTACATGGTTTGTAGCCTCATATGATGAAAGAAAAGTTTAAAAGATTTTTATACACTAAAACATTTATAGCAGATCTTTTTGCAGTAGCAAAGGATTGAACATTGAAGGCATTCTTTCAATCAATTGATGAATGAATGAACAAGTTGTTCTATTTAACTGTGTTGGAATATTCTTTTGTTATAAGTAATGAATAGTATGGTCAGAAAAATCTAAGACTTATATGAAGCAATGCAAATTGAATTGAGCAGAACCAGGAGGATATACTACACAGGAATTAAAATCTTGAATGACAGTCATCTGTGAAAATTTTAGCTACTTTGGTAAAGAAAATGATTCCAATAATTCCAAAGGACCCATAATGAAAAATACCATACCCTTCAAGAGAGAGATAATTGAAGAACTCTGAATGAAGATGGAAGCATACTTTTTTACTTTATCTTTCTTGATTTTTATATTGGTTTGATTATTTATTTTTCTAGTTATTCACTCATTCATTTATTTTGCAACATGATTAATATGTAAATATTTTGCATGGATTCACATGTATAATTGTTATGTTGTTTACTCTTTCAATGGCTAGGGTAAAAGTAGAAAGAAAAACTAACTGGAATTCAAATTTTAAAAAATGTTAAAAATAAATAAACATAATTTTAAAGCACCATAATGCAGTAAAAAAGGAACTATCCAGAAGTATTGAATATGGGAAAAAAATACCAATTGGATGAATGTATTCATTATCATTAGAAAAACAATTCAATAACATTGCTGCCAAGTCTAATTGGTTAAATCTAACAATTTAGTTAAAAAAATAAATTCTGTGAGCAATCAGGAGAAAACTTTTTAATAAAAATGATAAGAGACTAAACAGCATAACACTTTTTAGTACACATCATAAAACATAATAGGAAATGGAAAAATATGTTCAAACTCAAGGTGAACTTTTTTTCAAATAACAATTTAACCATATGAAAAATTATGGGTAGTCAGTTATATAGTTACTTTTGCAATGTTTCAAGAAAGACAGAACTGAAGAGATTTTTTGAACATCTCAAACAACAAAAACATAGGAGAAGTGAATAAATATAACATACAGCCAAGGACAGTAATAACAAAAGGAAAGCAGGGAGAACACTAGTAAGAGATACTATTCAAAGAGGGCTACTGATAATAACATATCCTTATGGATATTAAAAAATATTTTAGCAGTGCTTTTTTATGATAGCAAAGGATTAAAAGCAAAGTAGATGCCTATCACTTTGTAAATGACTAAACCAAATGTGATACATTAAAGAAATGGTACATAGATGAACTATAAGTAATGATGTGTGCTGAAAACAGAACAACATAGACATATTTTTGAACTGATGTAGAATGATATAAGGAGAACCCAGAAAACAATACACAAAATGTGACTACAATTACAAAGTAATTACAATTACATAAAAGGAGAGAATAGCTACACATCAAAATATTAAGAGGTAACATTACAAACTTATAAAGTGCAAGAAGAATTTGAATGTGGAGATATGAGAAAATGCTCTCAACCCACTCTTCATAGAAGTGAAAGGTCCACAAATGCAAATTTCATGTTTTCTGATTTTTTTTTAATTTATCATTCAAGCGCACTGATTTGTTTTCTCTTCTAAAATATACTCTATGTGATATAGGATGACCTTCTGGGAGGAGGAAGAGAAAAACACTTGGGATAATATTGTAAGAAATAGGCCAAATTAATAAAAGCTTATGTTTAAAAAAATGGATTGGAGATGGTATCATGACACTTACAAGAAAGATGAAGAACAAGAGGCAAAAATGAAGTGGACCAGAATTAAATTTGCATGAAGCCTAACTACTGATAAAATAAGTCTGGGATATCTATTTATGTCCTGACACTTCTCGCTGGTTGTTTGAATCATTGTGAAATGATTCTTAATATTATTCTCTTCCCTTATTCTTAAACCAATTCTTTGTTGGTCATTCTTATAATATTGTTACTACTTTATATAGGATTCTCCTGGTTCTTTTCACTTCATTTTGTTTTAGTTGATATGTATTCCCTCAGTTTTTTTTTTCCCTGAAATAATCCATCCATTATTCTTATATCACAATAATATTCCAATAATATGTCATATACAACTTATTCACCCATTTCCTATTTAATGGAAATCCTTTCAATTTTTTATTCTTTGTCACTTCACAAGAGAAGTGTTGAAATATTTTTGTTCTTTTCCTTTTCCTTTCATCTTTTTGGAATTCACACCTAGCAGTTTTTGCTTAGTCAAAAAGAGTGCACATGTTTAGTAACACTTTGGGCATTATTCCAAATTGTTTTCAGGAATTATTGGAGCAAATCATATCTCCTCCAAAAGACCATTAATATGCTTCTCTTTCTGCCCGCCCCCACCCCCCTGCCCACCTCCACCCCTCACTTCTACATCAACTCATTTCTCATTTTCCATTTCTGTCATGGTAGTCAAAGTGACAGATATAAGGGAGTATCTCAGAGTTGTTTTAATTTGCATTTATCCAATCAATAGTGATTTAGATTGAAATTTTATATGACTGTTTATAGTTTTGATTTATTTTTCTGAAATATTCCTGTTCATATCCTTAAACCATTTATCAACTGGGAAAATGTCTCATATTTTCATAAATTTAATTTCCGTTCTTTAAATATCTGAGAAATGAGGCTTTTGCTAGAGAAACTAGCTCCAAATTCCACCCTCTCAAATTTCTTGCTCCCCCATTTTTCTTCTCTTTCTAATTTTAGCTGCACTGTGTGTTTGAGTGTATGTGTGTGTGTGTTTGTGTGTCCAAAAACAGCTTTATTTCATGTAATTAAAGTTATCCAATCAATTTCCTGTGATCCTCTCTATCTTTTATCGGGTCTTCCATTTTCTATAGATCTCACAGGTAAAATTTTCTATGCTCCCCTAAGTTACCTGTTTCCTTGTATGTCTTAAGTCATGTACTCATTTTTTTACTTTATCTTGATATAGATTGTAAGATGTCAGTCTAAGGCTAGCTTCTGTGAAATTCTAGTTTTCTTAGTATTTTTGGTCAAATAATAAGTTCTTGATTCAATAGTTATTTTGGGATTTGTCAAATGCAGGATTACTACTGTCTTTATGAATGTATATTGAATATCTACTCTATTCCACTTACCCTCTATTCTATTTCTTAGTCAGTACCAATTTGCTTTGAAAATTGCCACTTTGTAACATAGTTTCCTTCATAGTTTTTTTTTTTTTTTATTGATTTCCTGAATATTCTTGAGTTTTGTTTTTCTAGATAGATTTTTTTTCCTGACTCGAAAAATAACTTTTGGTAGTTTGATTTGTATGGCGCTGAATAATTAAGTTTATTAAAGTGGCAATATAATTTTTATTATATTGGTTAAATTTGTCCTTAATCAATTAATATTTCTCCAATGTCAGATGTTTTTCTTTATGTAAAAATGTGTTTTATAGTTGTATTCATATATGTAAGTTCTTTTTGTATGTCTTGCTGCTGAGTTTGATTAGCAATATTTAGAAATGCTGATTATTTGAGTGTGCTTATTTTATATTGTACCATTTTGCTAAAATTTTTTTCAACTAGTATTTAAATGATTGTCTAGAATTTTTCAAGTGTATATCATCAAAACAGCTGAAAACACTGATAATTGTGTCTCCTCATTACTTATTTCTTTGTATTAAAATTATATTATTTCTACTAAATTGTTGAATTTCTACCAATATTGATTGATAGTGATGATTATAGACATCCTTACTTCAGCGCTGACTGATAAAGATTCAAGCTTATACTCATTACAGATAATGTTCTTTTTGTTTTACATAGATATGATTTATCATTCTAAAAAGATTCCATTTATTCCTATACTTTTTTAAGGAGGATGTGTGGTACATTTTGTCAAAAGTTTTTTTGCTGAATCTAACAATATTTTTGTATCATTGCTATTATTTGTTATTGGGAATATCAATTATGCTAATAAATCTCTTAATATTAAACTATACTTGCCTTGGTTGTATAAATTCTTCCTGGTCACAGTGTATAATTTTTTTTTGCAATATATTGCAATTTCATCTCCTTTGGTGTAATTTCATCACTTTTTATGTTGATAATTTGGTGTTCATTCTTTTTTAGAAATTAAATTTAAAATGGTTTATGATTTTTTTATTATAACATAAAAATGGTTCCTAGATTTGTTATTAGTTCATTTTAAAAATATTTTATTAATCTGTTTTTTGATTTTCAGGATTTCTATTTTATTTTTAATTGGAAATGTTTATTTTGTTTCCTTCTCATAGTGTTTACATTTGTATGCTCAATTCATTGATCTTCTCTTTCTATCTATTCCTGATTTAGTTTAGAGATGGAGATTTTCTTCTAAGTGTTCTTTGACTTCATTCTATAAATTTGCTCTATTATTTCACTTTTTCATTTTTAAATGAAATTATTATTGGCTTTAAGGATTCTTTTCATTGATCAATTCATTAAGATAAGAAGTTTTAGATCTATGCTTTGAGGTCCATTATTTATGTAATATCATTACATTATAATGCATTCTATTTTTCTGCATTCATATATATACATATATATATGCATATATATATACACTGAGAAGAAGGTATAACCCCCCAAAAGTATTTCTGTTTAATTCTCTTCATGTTCTGTGATATCAGGTTTTTAAATAATGTTATTCTTATCCTGAATTTCATTCATATTTGTCATATGTTAAGATTTATCTATTTTTGAGAGTTTTTTCTATTTCCTTCAGTATTTTGATTAGTATTCCTTTTGAGTTACAAGTCCTAAATGAAATCTTGAAATTAAAAAACTAAAAATCTTGAAATTAAAAAGGAATTTAAAAATCAAAGAGATCAAATAGAGATAACAAGGAAAAATTACAAGAAAAAAGCTGTTCAAAAAAATTATGAAAACAAAGTTAACCTATTACCAAAAAAAAATAAAATAAAATTTTAAGGAAGAAACTATCTCCTTGAAAATTAGAATTGTAAAAGTGGAATTCAGTGATGTCATAAGACTCCAAGATATCATAAAACTAGGGGAAAAAAAAAACAGAAAAGAATCCTAAACACCTCAATAGAAAAATAACTTATCTAGCAAACAAATCAAGGAGAGACTATATTAGAATTGATGTAGAAGAATTGTTGGGCTACATGAATTTTATGATTAAAAAAAGAACATGGATAAAATATTACAAGAAAATTTTAAAGAAAATAACCTGGAAGTTCTAGAACAAGAATATAAAATAGATATAGAAAGAATCCTCTGATTAACACTTGAAAGTGATCTTATGGCAAACACTTATAGGAATGTCATAATCCAGTTGCAAAGATCCCAGGTTAAAAAGAAAATATTGCAAGCAACAAGGAAAAAATAACATTTTAAATACTGCAGAAAATCAGTCAGTATTTCAGGAAAAAAATGAGCAGCTTCTACACCATAAAACCACCAGTATTGAACCATTATATTTCAAAAAGCAAAGTTATTGGACTTGCATCCACCAATAATTTATCTGGCAAATTTGAGTACAATGCTAAATGGGAAAAAAAAGTATTTGATTAAATTAAAGATTTTCACATATTTATAACAAAAAGACCAGAATTCAATGGAAAATTAGATATAAAAGATCCAGAAGGAATGTAAGGAAATCATTAAAAGCTAATCATAAGGTATTAATAAATGATAAACTGTTTATTTTTGATAAATAACAATGTTATAAGTATTCTTTAGGACTGCAATTATTAATAAGGTAGTTTGATGGGCTGATTCTAAAATAAGAGTGGATAGGAAAAGATTAAAAGGAGCAATTATGTCATAAAAATGGAAGATTGAAGGAAGAACTAAGACTAAACAGGTGAGGCTGGAGGTTTAGTAGTGTTGGAAATTCACTCTAATCTAGGTTAAAGAGAAAACAAAGTGTACATTGAAGAGGATTACAAATCTATTGATCTTCTAAAGAGGTGAGGAAACTGGGATATAAAATGAGAAATGAACCTGTAAAAGACCATCTGGGATAAAATTAGGAAAGAGTGGAGAGGATAAGAGAAGGAATTTTTAGAGAGATGGGTCAAATAAAGAATAAGAAGGTAAAGAGAAAAGATAATATGAGAGGGAGACTGTAAAAAGATAGACTAAGAAGGAAAATAACATGCAAAAATAAGATGGGGAGAAATTCACAAATAGACATAGAACTTTGTCAAATGTGTGAGAATACAAGTCATTCTCCACTTGATAATGATTAAAGAATATGAGAAGACAGTTTCCTGATAAAGAAATCAAAGCTATTTCTAAAAATATACAATGCTCTATTTAATTATTAGAGAAATGCATATTAAAACAATCTTGAGATATCATTTCATACCAACCAAATTGCCTAAAATGATGGATGGCAAAGGTGACAAATGTTGGAGAAGATGCAAAAAAATTGAGACAGTAATTCAGCAGGATTATAAAATTATGCAAACATTTTGGAGAATAATCAGGAATTATACCTAAACAGTATATAAAAAAAAACTACTTATACCCTTTGACTGAGCAATAACACTAGTTGATCCATTTCCAAAAATGATTAGGCAAAAAGGAAAAGAATCTATATACTTTAAAATATTTATAGCAGGTTTTGTTTTGTTTTGTTTTGTTTTTGTTAGTTTGTTTTTTAGTGATGATAAAGAAGTAAAAATTATAGGGATGGCCATCAATTGAGCAATGGCTGAACAAGTTCTGATGGAACACTATGAGCTATAAGAAGTAATGCTCAATGGTTTTAGAAAAAAAAAAAAACATGTAAAATAATAATGTGTGAAATGAGCAGAACCAAGAGAATATTATATATAGTAACATCTGTAGTTTTTCAGAACAACTTTGAGTGAATAAGTTATTTTGTTTATTATAACTAGACAAATTATTTTAATAGACATATTGAAGAAAGATATTCTTGGTACCCAGAGGGAACAAAAATTGTTAAATATAATTATGTATAGAATAATTTTATATATTTTACCTATTTATATTTCATAGTAATCATCTCTATGACAAAGAGGAGAGAAGAAAAAAATACATGATAATTCTGTTATATCTTTGAAAAGAATATCATGTTATATATAGTAGATTTGCAATTTCATGTACAATTATATGTAATGTTGCTTATTTATAAGTCCCTAATTCTGAAATATCTGGACATTTTTCCTTTATAATTTCTTTATGTGTGTGTGTGTGTGTGTGTGTGTGTGTGTGTATGTGTGTGTGTTTTCTATCCTTCCAGCATCTTATGTGGTGTAGAGGTAGAAAATATCTTCCAATGACCTTTTGTTGTTTATCTTACTCCAAGAATAGATGTATTATTTCAAAGTTGTTTGAAGGTGAATGCTAAAAGATTTTAGTTGGAATGTTACCTCTACCATCTTGTTTCCTGTAAATTACCTTATCAAATAATTTAACTACAAAGGGAAGACAAAAGCATGGGATGATCATTAATTGAACAATCATAATTATTTTTCCAAAATTGGAGAGATATGGGTATTTTTGCAACCAATAGGAAGCAAGAGATTACAAATAAATGAAGGAATCTAAATAACAGAAAGCACAACCTGCTGCTTTAGCAGAAGTGTACTTGAAACAAGGATACTTACAAGGAAGTGTTAACTCAGTGGAATTTATGAGATGATGGTTCTCTAGTATACATATATTTAGTACTTAGCTTGGTGATGTAAGGGTTCTCTAGTTCAAACATAATCAGTATGCTGTAACAATGTAATTGTAATAGGGTATTTAAAGGCTGAGAAGGACTGGAAAAAAGAATTTTTGACCAGCCTAGTGGTGGCTGTCCTACCTTCATCACATCTCCACTAAGACAAAGGACTTGGGCTGATCCTGAGGTCTTCCAGAAAGCTAGCCCAAACATTACAGGAGGATATAAAATAAACCTACTTAAATCATGGACATTTCCATATATTATTAACAAAGCTCATCAACAAGAAATGGAAGTTTAAATTTCATGTAAAATATCTGTAGGCAATATAAAATATTTGGGAATCTACCTGCCAAGATAAATCCAGAAACTATATGAACACTATTGCAAAGTACTTTTCACAGAAATAAAATCAGATCTAAACAATTGAGAAAATTTTAATTATTCATGATCAAGCCAAGCTAATATAATAAAATGGCAACTCTATCTAAATTAATTTATTTATTCAGTGTCATATCAACCAAACAAGTAAAATTATTTTATAAAGCTAGAAAAAAATAATAAAATTAATCTAAAAAACACAAAAAATACAAAAAATCATGACTATAAAGGGAACTAATGCCAAAACATACAAAGGAAAAAAAGCTAACCATAAAAGCTTTAACTATTTTATAAAGTAACAGCTATCAAAACCTTTGAGTATTGGCTTAGAAATAGAATGCTGAATCAGTGAAATAGCTTAGATACACAATTCACATTTGTAGATGACTAAAGCAATCTACCATTTGATACATTCAGCTTCTGGGATAAAAATCCATTATTTGAAAAAAAAAAAACACTGATAAAAATCTGGAAGTTACTGTATCAGAAACTTAACAATGATCAAACTCTATCTACTTATATGATGCCTTTCTCTCCTATAATATATAAGGATGAAATTTCCACTTACTAGTCCCTGAGCATTAAAAAGGAATAGTCAGAATAAATCCCAATGATTCTTAATTGAGCTGTTAATAAGGCTAATGTTTGAGTTACCAAATAGTCAAGTTGATGTTTTCCTGTATATTTGAGTTGAAGTGAAAGATGGCAAACCAGATTCAATCCTCCCTTCTTCTACTCCCAATTACTTTTCTTCAGGATTTTCCCCTATAGGAAGGAGAGAATGGAGATCCTTCTGGGAATGAGACAGTTCATTTAGTAGAAAATGCCCTGGACTTAGACATAAAGATACCATCAGATATGGAATCAGAAAAAAAAAATTGACTTCATATTCCATTTCAGATTCTTTCTAGAAAGCCTAGAGTGTCACTGTCTAGTAGATTTAGTGCTGAATTAAACTTGGTGATGAATAAACTGTTCTTTTCATATGTCAGCAAGAGATGAAACTTGATCATTCATTCTATCACAATATATTTCCATTTTATTTTCATCCAAATGACTAAAAGCTCTTCAATCTTTTTAAAAACTGATTAATTAGTTGCCCACACATGATGATTCATTTTTTCCCTTCACAATATTTTTTATTTTTATAATAACTTTTTATTTTTCAAAATACATGCAAAGATAATTTTCAACATTCATCCTTGCAAAACCTTGTATTCAATATTTTTTCCCTCTCTTCCCACATCCCCCTCTCCTAAACAGCAAATAATGCAATATAGGTTAAACATGTGCAATTCTTCTAAACATATTTCCACTTTTATCATGCTCTACAAAAAAATCAGTTAAAAAAGGGAAAAAAATGAGAGGAAAAAAAAGCAAGCAAACAACAACAAAAAAGATGAAAATAATAAGTTGTGAGCCACATTCAGTCACCATAATCTTTCTCTATATACACATGACTCTTTCCATCACAAGCCTATTGGAATCGACCTGAATCATCTCATTGTTGAAAAGAGCCAAATATATGTGTTAAGTTTTTTTAAGAGAAAAAAGAAAAACTCTTTTTTTTGAAACCACACATTTACTTTTATATTATCTACATGTGTGTCTAACTACGATTGTACATTAATTTAGACTGCCTTCTCCTGAAGATCCCTTTGTGTGCAATAGGAGAGAGCCTCCAATTTGAGGGAAAATACTCTTCTTACCATACTTTCTCATTAAAATCTTTTGCTGAAGAGATAATTGAGGCTATTGGCTAATAATAATTAATGGAAAGCACACTGTTGGGGGTTATTGAGTTATAATCTTAGAAACCTAGCCATTCACTCTTATTGCTACAACTCTTAGTAGTACTATTTGCCCATAGGAAATTGAAACTGCCAATGTGATTGTAAGTTGGGATAATAGCCCAAGATGTTTTGTTATATTTAACTCCTGGAATCTCTTCAAGGATTAATCAAATGGTATTTGTAAGGAGTTTTGCAATGCTAAGATGACAGATGTTGGGAACTGTAAGTGACAAGTAATAACGTTGTTTCTTATCCCTGGAGGTGAAGTATTTTTTGTTTTCTAATATAAAGAAGAAAATATGACATGGACTTCATGAAAAGACTAGAATTTTAATATTTATTCAACCTATAGCAGATCAAAGTCAATCAGGCTAATTACTTGGGGACTGAACTACTGTGAACAAGCTTTTTTTTTTTTTTTTTTTTTTTTTTTGCTAGTATAAAATATTCTTTCAAAATTATTTTTATGGGACACATAGAATAAACAGTGCTACACCCAGATATATTTAACTTTGTAAATTAACCATCAGCTGTCTTGTTCAAAGGTGTACTTCTAAAGAAATATGACAAAAACTCTTTCTAAAATTATAGAAGTGAAAAGACTATGTGCATTGTTTCTCTCCATGTGGATTTATTATGAATCTAAATAGAAGATTTTAGACTTGGGACCTATCAGTCTAGTGCATAATAGTAAATCTCCTTGAGAAGTATGAATACTTGAAAGATAGGCTCTATCTATCTATCTATCTATAAACAAAGTAGAAAATTGAGGCATGGATTCAGATAATTCAGGCCAAAAGGATCTCTGCAAATTTCTAAATACTTTAGCTTGAGTTATCTGCGTGTTTTGATTAAAATATGTTTCTGTTGTAGTTTTGTTGTATGCCTATAATTTTACACATATCTCCCAAATAACTGGATGTTATCTGGTTTGTGTTTGATTTTGTTAATTGATCTTTAAAGTCATTTACTTGGAAGTCAGAGTTAAGATGGGGAATAAAGGAAGGACCTCTTTCTCAAACCTCTCTAAATACCTTTAAATAATTGGTCTAAATAAATTTTAGCCTGAAGAACCCACAAAAAGATAGGTTGTAACAATTATACATTTAAAGATTGGCAGGAAAGGCCTGACCCATAAAAAAGTGGTGATAAGGAAGGTCAAAATGCATATACAGAAGAAGATAAGAAGGTCAAAGCATTAGAACCAAAGTCTCCAAGAAAAATATGAATTAGTCTCAGACCCTCAAGGTCTAATACAAGATGGTGAAGTAAAGGCAAGAACTTGTCCAACATCTCTCTTAAACTGTTCCAAATGCTTTTAAATAACGACTCTAATCATTACACATGGCAACTAGGTTATATGATGATCAATTCTGATGCACATGACTCTCTTCAACAATAAGATGATTCAAACCAATTGCAATTGTTCAGTGATGAAGAGAGCCATCAACATCCAGAAAGAGTATTGTGGGAACTGAGTTCACAATATAGCATTTTCACCCTTTTTGTTGTGGTTTGATTACGATTTCTTTTGCTTTGCTTTTTCTCCTGTGCAGCATAATTGTATAAATATGTATGCATATAATGGATTTAACACATCTCTACCATATTTAATATATATTGGACTACTTGCTATCTAGGGGAGGGTGTGGGGGAAGGAGAAAAATTGGACCACAGGGTTTTTCAAGGGCTAATGTTGAAGAATTGTCCATGCATATATTTTGAAAAAAAAAAGTTTTGATAAAAATAATTAATTAATCAATTGATCAATTAATTAATTAATTAGATTGGTTCTGTTTTTATCCTTTTAAAAAAATAATGACTCTAAACAAATTTTAGAACAGCAAAACATCCAAAAAGACAGAGTAGATCATTTTCCAGCTAAAGGTCTGTGACATCAGGGTGAAGTCCTGGGGCAGTTCTTATCAGCTCAGCCCTGGATCCAGCCCCAACCCAGCTTGGGTTTGATCTCTGAATTAATACATTTTGATCTCTGAATTAATGGCAGTACTGGTGGCTTCCAAGTTTCTCAGTCCAGAGACAACAAAGAGGATCTGAAAGATCAGCTTAAAAAGTCTGTGGAACCAGAGTGGGACCCCAGTGAGTAATCACAGTGCAAGCCAGGCCCCGACTTCAGTCTAGAGCCCAGTTTCAGCAAGATAGCACTAAGGAATCAGTAGCAGTATCAGAGGCTTCTGGACCTCTAAGCACGAGGACATCAGGAAAGACTCAGAAAGTCCATTAAAAAGGGTCTGTTACAAGTTGGGAGTCTGGTGTGCGGTCTCAGGGCAACCCCAATCAGCTGAACTCAGCCTACAAACTAGATTTTACAGCTACAGTGGGGCAGGGACACACCTAACTGCTCCAGAACAGAAGAGTTATTGTGATCAGATTCTTAGCAGAATTTCAGTAAAGGGTTACACAAAACTCCTGAAGGGGACAATGCATCCTCCACCCTGGAAACCACGCCTTACTTTAACAGAGGGATAAAACCTGAATAATAGTCTAGGATGAGCAGAAAACAAAAATAAAGTTTTTGACACTTGAAAGTTATTATGGTGACAAAAAGGAACAAAACACAAATTCAGAACACGATAACAATGTCTGAGAGCCTATATCCAAAGCCTCCAAGGAAAATAAAAATTGAGCTCAGGTCATGGAAGAGCTTAAAAAGAACTTTAAAAATCAAGTAAAAGAGATAGAGGGAAAAAATGGTGAAAGAGGGGAATCTAGGTGGCACAGTGGATAGACCTCCAGCCCTGAAGGACCTGAATTCAAATTTATCCTCCGACACTAAACACTTCCTAGCTGTGTGACCCTGGGCAAGTCACTTAACCCCCAACTGGTTAAAAAAAAAAAAAAGGGGGTGGGGGGAAGAATTGAGAGAGATGCAAAAGGAATTGATAATAAATAATAATAAAAAAAATAATGAGGAGAAGAATGCCTTAAAAAGCAAAAAAAAAAAAAAAAAAGACTTTTTGAGAAATCAAAGTTCAATAAAATAAAACCAAAAAAAAAAAAAAAGAAAGAAAGAAAGAAAAAAACAAAAAGAAAGAAAGAAAACAATAGAAAAAAAATGAAATATCTCATTGGAAAAACAACTGACCTGGAAAGAAGATCCAGCAGACATAATTTTAAATTTATTGGTCTACCTGAAATCATGATCAAAAAAAGAGTGTGGACATCATCTTACTGTCTTGATATTTTAGAGCCAGAGAGTTAAATAGAAATTGAAAGAATCCACCAATTTCCTCTTGAAAGAGATCACAAAATAAAAACTCCTAGGAATATTGCAGCCAAATTCCTGAACTCCCAGTTTAAGGAGAAGATATTGCAAGCATCCAGAGAGAAACAATTCAAGTATAGTGGAGCCAAAATCAGGATAACAAAATATATAGCAGTTTCTATGTTCATAAACCAGAGGGCTTAGAATATGATATTCTAGAGAGTAATGGAACTAGGATTGCAACCAGGAATTACCTACCCAGTCAAAGTGAGTATAATCTTTCAAAAGAAAGGATAGTCATTAAATAAAATAGAAGATTTTCAAGCATTCATGATGAAAAGATCAGATCTGAATGGAAAATTTGATTTTCAAATATAAGACTCTGGAGAAGCATAATGAGATGAACAAGATGAGGTGAGATCTTTCAAGACAGTTGTGAAAATTGAATAAGGCTTCATCTATTTCAAAGTTTATGTAAGCCTGAAGGATTTTAAGCATTAAGTCAAGGTCAGACTTAAGCCCCTTCCCTGCTATCCTCCTAAGGGCATACATAAGCCCCCTTCTCGTTATCCTCCCTATTTAAGCCAAATATGGTCAACTATGTACTTATTGGTCAAGTTCAATTTCTTGGGTAGTTCCCGCCTTTAGAATGTAAGATCCTCAGCCAAAGACGATGAGGGTCAGTGGTGGGAAAGGGTATTTGCTTTAGGGATGAAAAGTGTTGACCCTGCTCCCCGAGGGTGCTTCTTCCCTCATTGTTTGTTCAATGGGTGGGGCACCCTTCTTGGGAGAATGGATAATAAACTTTCCTTTGCTTCTAGAGATCTCTCCAGCTTTTTATTAAATGGTTTCTGACCCACACAGAGATAATCAGGAAAGTGATATCAAAAAGGACTTAATGAGGTTTATCTGTTTACATTCCAACATGGAGGGATACTTATAATTCATTGAAAAATTCTTATTATTGTGGCAGTTAAAAGGAGTTTATATTGACAGAGGGTATAGATGTGAGCTGAATATGAAGGGATAATATCTTTTTTTTAAAAAATGATGAAAATAAAGGGTGAGAGAGGAACATACAGGGACAAGGGAAAGGGAGAAGTGGAATGGCACAAATTATCCACTACAAAAAAGAGGCAAGAAAAAGCTTTGATAGTGCAGGGGAAAGGGAAAGTAGAGAGGGAGTAAATGAATCTTACTCTCATAAAAATTGGCTTAAATAGAAAATAACATACATACTCAACAGGGGTATAAAATCTATCTTACCCTGCAGAATAATAGAAGCAGCATGGAATATAGAAAGGAGGGAGAGGGTAATAAAAATAAGTGTATATTGGGAGAGGGAGCGGTTATTAGCAAAACTTTTGAGGAGAGACATGGTGA
Organism: Antechinus flavipes; assembly: GCF_016432865.1. Taxonomy (NCBI): domain Eukaryota; kingdom Metazoa; phylum Chordata; class Mammalia; order Dasyuromorphia; family Dasyuridae; genus Antechinus; species Antechinus flavipes. The sequence goes on along the minus strand of NC_067398.1, from coordinate 556,347,616 downwards.
AAGGAGAAAGAGAATAAATTGGGGGGGGGTATACTTAGCAATATTGTAAAAATGTTTTCAAAGCAAGTTTCTCTGATGTCATTGTTCTCTAGAAAATGATGAGCTCTAGGGGGAAGAGGGGAGGACAAAGTAATAGAAATGTTCTGGAATGACCAGCTGCAAATGACTTTGTTATTCTTAATAATACAATTATCCACACCTATTCTGAAGGACCTTTGATAAAAAGCCTATCTGCACACAGAGAAAAATTGATCGAGTCTATATATAGATGGAGGGATTCTATATTACTCTATCTATATTTTAAATTTAGTTTTTTCTTGGGGTTATTATTTTCATTAAAGTGGGAGATCTATGTTTTCTTTCACAACCTGATTGTTATGGGAATGTTTTGCATAATTTCACATGTGGTTTCTTAATTATGGGTGGGGATAAGAGAAATAACTTAGAACTCAAAAATCTTAAAAACAAATATAAAAAAATGTTTTGAATGTAACTGGGAGAAAAAATTAAATCAATTAATTAATTTTTAAAAAAGAGTGATGCAAGAAAAGTCAACTGGTTTGGTAAAGGGTACACAAAACATTATTGAAGAAAATAACACTTTAAAAAATAGATTAGGCCAAATGGCAAAGAAAGTACAAAGTCATTTATTCACAGCCTTTGAATGTGTTTAAGTGTTTTATTTCTCATTTTCTCTCTAGGTTCTGGTTGGAATAAACTATGGGAAAAGATAATGACATATATTCTTTCACTATGCAGAAGGCTCACAATTTTTATTTCTCAAGACTATTACCTTATCTACTATATCATCTAAGCTGAGTTTCAACAGAAAATTTTAAAAAAAGTATTTACAGTAGTCTCTAAAATTGTATTACACAAATACTTATATTAACACATGTCATGTGACTATTACAGTTCATTCTATGCTGAGATGTTATAAAGCAATGTGTATTAAAAATTGAAGAGAGAAAGAGACAGAGACAGAGAGAGAGAGAGAGAGAGAGAGAGAGAGAGGGAGAGAGAGAGAGAGAGAGAGAGAGAGAGAGATAGAATGGGCCTGGAAAGAAACTAGCAAATTTTAGCATTAAGTACCTACTATATGCCAGATGCTATATTTTATTTTATAAATATCATTTCACTTGATCTGTAAAACCAGCCTCAGAGACAGATGATATGATTATCTTCATTTAACATTGAGGAAACTGAAACCAACAGAAATTAAATAAGTTGTCTAGAATTTAGTTAAGTTATTTTTGTTGGTTTTCTTGGCAGCAATATTGGAATGATTTTCCATTTCTTTCTCTAGGTCATTTTATAGATGAGGAAACTGAGGTCAATACCATTAAGTGACTTTAAGTATATAAGGCTAGATTTGAACTGAGGGAGTTGAGTCTGCTTTCGATTTGAACTGAGGGAGGTGAGTCTGCTTTCAATCTCACTGTGCCATCCAGGATTCCACAGCTAGTATCTAAGGCTGATTTTGAACTCAGATCTTCTTGTCTCTAGACCTGGGCATCTGTGCACTACACTAACTACCAGACTGTCATGTGTTTAAATCAAAGCAATATAACATCAATTAAGAATTAAAGTGAATCAATCATTTTATCTTTAAGGTAACATTAACAATATTTTGCTCTAGTCAACTTACCACATGCCTTAACAAAGAAATGAGGCTGGATACAGTAGCTTACAAAAGAATTGAGCTGTGGAAAACAGACAAGAAGTAGTAAGTAGAGCTCAGCAGAGGCAACAATGTTCCACCTGGTGCTAGGAGTGCCTGATGGTACAATGCTAGCCTGTTGTCTAGACTGTATCATAAGAGGGCACTGCATAGCATCATTTACAATGACCCAGGAAGTTGGAAAGAAAGACTCAATCAGTTTCCCTAGCCAAAAGAGCTTTTAATAGGCTAGTCTTTCATTAAGTGAATTCCTAAATGTTGACCAAATTCTTTTAGACCCAGGCAGCTAATCGCTCAGCATGCATGCAATGCACTTGTCATTCCATAGATACTGATAAAATTTAAAAAAAAAAAAAAAAATCCTTGAAGCTGTTTTTCCCAGAAAGTTCACAGGAGGAAGGGGGTGGGGGAAAGAAAATAGAAACTTTTCTTCAGTGGTTTCTTTCATGTCACAAGAAGTAGGGTCATGTGTTTTAGTTTAGTTGATACATTCCAATAAAATGATTTTCAAAGGGACAGGACAAATAATAGGCGTTTTACATATGGTGGCTGAGGATGTCAGATGGAGCTAATTTTCTTGTACACAATATATTTGTTATTCCTCAAGCTGGTTATAATTCATTTAAAGTTGTTTTCTTATTTAATTTTACCTAATAAACTAATGAAATGGCCCAAGGAAGTCTTTATGGTCAATATAATTTGGGTGAGTGACTTAGCCTACATTTCCTTTAGAATATTAAAGGTATATCATTATCTTTCCAGCTTTTTTTCCCCTCACTAAACATGGGGGGCGGCAAGGGGAGAGAGAAAGAATATTCTTCGTCTATGAAGCATCATAATTATTATTCTCGATGTAGAACTTTTAATAAAAATAAATCAGACTTTAATTCATTTTTCTTGCTCAGAAATATAATTATTAGCAAATAATTCCCTTCATTTCTCATGGGTTCATGTAACAGCTATCAGTTGTCATGTACCTTCTTGAAATATCAATTCTTCTGGATCATAGATTTATAAGCCTAATCCCTTTCTTTAAAGAAAAAAAAAATCCTTTGAATTCCTAAAGAATAAGGCTCTATGTAGTAATAGGAATGGGAGGAAGAAGTACCTAAAATATATCATTTGAAGTGTCTTTCTGATAAAGAAAATAAAGAAATGAAGTCCCCTTTGCTTTTCTTCTCATTGCTAATCAACTAAGTTCTGTTGGCTTTGAGACAGAAGTTTTCATTAGATCTCTGACACTTTGCCTTGCAATTTAGTGAATTTGTCACCTCCCCTGCCCTATGTTGTGGTGATGTGGCATCTCTCCCTCGGAATGATATGACAGAATGACAAATGGAGGAGCCAAGCATTCTTCCTGTCACAGCAAAAGAAGGTTGAGAACCATAACACAATCATTAACCAGAGCTGGAAAGTTCTAAGTCTCACTAATGGGTGGAAGTAGCTCCTCTGCATCACAGGAAACAGAGCTCAATTAGTCTAGGTCAAAAAACCCCTGATCTGCATTGCTTAAGGCTAGAGGCACAGATCCAGAGCAATGGAAGTGGCACAGTCTGTAGGCCAATTGTCTCCCCACTGCAGGATACTTTGGACTTAAGTTCTTAATTAAGCAAATGGGTAACCAGGCATATCAAAACCTGACTGACTTGTCTGCAACTTATTATCCATCCTAAGATTTACAATCTCTCAGGTTTAGGGTGGGGCATTTCCTAGAAGCAGGAATTAAAGAGTTTATTTCTAAGTAAACAGGCTCATTAAAAGAAGTGGATAAGGAAGATAACACATTTTGGAAAAGCTAAAAATGCTCTAAATGTGGGAATCTTAATTCCATTTACCTGATCGGTAGGATACATTGTTATAGTTATATTTAGAGTAGGGTGAGAGAATCAATGGAACTGCTACTCAAACCTAAGCCTTCCTATTAGTTCTGTTTTAATTTCAAGGATATCATAGAGTAATTCATCCAAGGTATGTATGCTACACATGTGATACCATTTAGCACTCGTCACTGCAGTATTTTAATATACCCCATTTAAGGGCCAGTGATTGAGTGGCAAGCCCATTAAAGTTGAATCCCTGTCTTCCATCACTGAAGAGTGCCCAGAGGACAAGCATAGGTAATGGCCTTGCTACTTAACCAGATAACCCTTTCTCTTCTCTGATATCCTTACCACTTATGAAGTCTGGGGTTGCTTTGTGATACTGAATTCTTTCCCAAGGCAAGTCTATGAGGGTTTTATCTATCTATCTATCTATCTATCTATCTATCTATCTATCTCTATATAAAACATTCAGCCTCATTTCACCTCTCTTTTCATTTCAAACATCCTGTGCAACCTGCTCTCCCTGGACCAAATTAATACCAGGATGAGAGCTCAACTGGCTCTAGTTTTGACAGGAGTTTAATTATGGAGAAAACAGCTGGGGAAAGTGACTAGGTGATTTCTACCTCCTCAGTTAAGTGGGTTTTATTTCCCCTGGTGACCTAACAGATGATAATCTGATTACTTTCAGGTCACTGGACTCATCTCTTTACTATTACATCTCTGATCATTTCATGGCTCCCTCTGTATATTGAGGAGAAAATAGCACTTTCTTCCTAACATTATGCACTTTGTATTAATAAAAAGTGTACAGCTTTTTATAAAGGCAGTATAGTCAATTCTGATGAATGACAACACATAATTACAGTCTTGCTACCATTGTTATCTTGTCATTGTTCTCCCATTGTTGCTTTGTTTGAAAATATGGCCTGAGATCAGTACCAAATAACTTACTCCAATAGTTGTACACTAAAAGTACCACTGAATTTAAAGTTTCAAAATTGAGTGTCAAAATACAATTCCTGTTCTCCTTGAGGTCATGGGTAGCATGTATGTAAAAAAAGTAAAGTTGGTTTTGCTAAGTTATTTTGAATGGCCACACTTGTAGTTCATTCCAGAGTAGAAGGGAAATTAGATATTCTAGTCACATGATAAAAAAGGAAACTAGTTGTCCAAAGTCATGCAGGATATAAAAAGAAATAGAACTTGAACCTAGAATGCAAGGATTCTAATCGCAATATCCTTTCTACTGCACCATGCTGAAACATAGATAATATTATTTCATATACACACTAACACAAATGAAGTAAGGCATTAAACAATCCTTGGGAATAAAATATAATCCCTTAATGAAAGGAATTCATTATATTTTAATGAAAGAAGTTAATTTTTCCATAAAGACAATTTCATTGACCAATTCTATATCCCTTTATTTATTTCTTTTATTTCCTTGCTCAAAAAAATATGGGCAGAAAAAAAACAATCCTCTGTCTCCAGCTGTGAATTAAAAGCAGAATTCATTGTGGCCACCTTGAGTTAGGTGTCAATTATCAGAACTGGACACTTCCCTTGTATGTCCTAGCAATTCTTCTTGCTATTCATCACAGTGCAGAATGAAGGAAAGAAACTAGGGTAAATATGCACAAACCTTTCACTCACTACTACTTGAAAAGCAACAGAACATGAATGGCTGAAAAATGGTGGCTCAGTTACACAAAAGGTAGCAAGTTATTTATTATCCTCTGTGTGAATTCATTTAACTAATATGCAATTATCAATCATAACAATATAAGATTGTCAGTTATTTCCTAGAATGCTGCAGTATGTGGTGTCACCAATTGCCCAGAATTCAGGCTAGGTTATACATTGTCTATGTTGCACTGACTCATACACAATACCACTCTTAATTTGTATTTTTGTGTGTGTGTTCTAATCTCTCGGGAAGATTTTCTTTTCTTTGTGGAAACAATTCTGGGAGAAAACAATTCTGTTTTCTGGCAAAACTGGAGGAAAATTCCAGGTTTGGTAGTTTTATGAAATTGTGAAAGCCTGTAGTTTCTCTTTGAAGTTTAATGTGGGTCTTTGTGAGGAAGCAAAATAGTTTTCATGACTGAAAAAAATGCCTTTTCTTGCTAGAGGAAAAAAAAAAATTGATGGTGAGGACTTGTTATGAGAAAATAGAAAAATTTTGCCGAGTTTGTTACAAAGAAATGTTCATTAGCAGTGATAACAAAGTAAATATGTACCAGCTCAACAGATGTATATAGAATTTATGGGAATAATTATAAATTGGTAAGCTTTTTCATATCATAGGTTGACCAAATATCAAAACTAATTTTTTCTCAAATGGAATTATCACTGATCAATAAAACATACACCCCTCTCCCCATTCAGATCCCAATCCAAACTCTTTGTACCTAAAACTATTTATTGGACAGAATTTCATCCTCAAAGAATTTAGTTAGCTTTCAAAAATTCATTTTGCATATTATGAAAGATTCATTATGCTTCCAATTCTGAGAGTGTCTGAATCAATAATCTTTCATTTCAGATCATGAAGAATCCAGAATGGCTCTTACATAAATTACATTTTTGTATCTCTGTTTATCCTTGAATGGTGCAAGGTAGGTCCAAGCAGAATAAAATATTCTTTTTGTCCTATCCCCTAATTAGTTCTGTAGGAAAAAAAAAAAAAAAAAAAAAAAAACAGAGATAGATTTTTAAATGGTCAAAAAATTAGGAGGCATATGAAAAAATGCTGACAATTCAAAATGCTTTTACAATTATTTTTTAAACACACATTGTGTTATGAATCATGTTGGGATAGAAAAATCAGAACAAAAGGGGAAAAGCATGGGACAGATAAAAAAAAAAAAAAAAAACTAAAAAAAGAAGTGAACATAGCATATGTTGATTTACATTCAGTCTCCTTAGTTCTTTCTTCTGGATGAAGATAGCATTTTCTGTCCAAAATCTATTGGGATTGTTTTGGATCACTGAATCACTGAGAAGAACCAAGTCTTTCATAAATAATCATCAAACATTCTTGCTATTATTGTGTACAATGTATTCCTATTTCTGCTTGTTTCGCTCAGGATCGGTTCATGTAAGTCTTACCAGGTCTTTCTAAAATCAGCTTGTTAATCTTTTTTTTTTTTAATAGAACAAAAACATTCCATCCACAACTTGTTCAGCCCTTCCCCAATTGATGGGCATCTCCTCATTTTGCAATTGTTTGCTATAACAAAAAGAGCTCTACAAACATTTTTTTGCACATGTGGGTCATTTTCCCTCCTTTAGCATTTCCTTGGGTTACAGATCCAGTAATGGCACTGATGGGTCACAGTGTATGCCCTGTATTGTAGCCTCTTGGGCATAATTTCATATTACTTTCCAGAATGGTTGGATCATTTCACAACTTCATCAACAATCCCCTTCAAAATTTATCATTATCTTTTCTTATCATCTTAGCCAATCTGAGAGGTGTAAGGTGGTATCTCAGAAGTTTTTTGTTTGTTTGTTTGTTTGTTTTTTTAATTTATATTTCCCTAATCAATAGTGATTTAGAGCATTTTTTTTTCATATAACTACAGGTGGCTTTAATTTCATCATTTTAAAATTGTTCATATCCTTTGACCATTTATCAATTTGGGAATGACTTGTATTCTTAGAAATTTGACATAGTTTTTTTTTATGTATTTTAGAAATAAGATATTTATCAGAAATACTGTCTGTATATCTATACCAACAGAGGAGTGTGAGTACTGAGCATGGATCAAAACTTAATATTTTCACTCTTGATTGTGTTTGCTTGCATTTTATTTTGTTTCTTTTTTTTTTTTTCCTTTTTGATCTGATTGTTGCGATCAATTGTGCCTGATAATTGTGGAAATATATATAGAATAATTGTACATGTTTAACATATATTGGATTACTTGCTTCCTAGGAGAAGGGATGGGAAAAAGAGAGGGAGAAAAACAATTGGAACACAAGATTTTTCAAGGGAGAATGTTGAAAATTATCCATACATATCTTTTGAAAATAAAAAGTGTTAATAATATATATATATATATATATATATATATATATATATATATATATTTTTAAAAATGAAATACTGGTAGTAAAGATTTTTCCCAGCTTTGTACTTACCTTCCAATCTTGTTTCTGTTAGTTTTGTTTGTGCAAAAACTTTTTAATTTAATGTAATCAAAGTTGTCCATTTTACCTTTCATAATGTTCTCTAGTTCTTTTTTGGTCTTAAATTCTTCCCCTTTCCAAAAATCTTATAGGTACATTATCCCTTGTTCTCCTAATTTGCTTATAGTATCATCATTTATGCCCAAATCATGTATTCATTTTGACCTTATTTTGGCATGGGATATGAGATGTAGGTCTATGCCAAGTTTCTAACATTATTTTCTAGTTTTTCCAGCAATTTTTGTCAAATACTGAGTTTTTATTCCACAAACTAGAGTTTGGGGGCTTGTCAAATACTAGATTGCTGTAGGCTTCGGTTATTGTGCAATATGTATCTAATCTATTCTACTAATCTACCATGCTATTTCTTAGCCACTACCAAATGGTTCTGATGACTTCTGCTTTATAATATAATTTTAGGTTTGCTACTGCTAAGTCACCATCCTTTGCATTTTTTCCATTAATACTCTTGATATTCTTGACCTTTTGTTCTTCCAGATAAATTTTGTTTTGTTTTCTAGTTCTAGAAAATGATGCTTTGGCAGTTTGGTTGGTATGGCACTGAACAAATAGATCAATTTAGGAAGAATTGTCATTTTTATTATATTACCTCAGCCTAGCTGTGGGAAAATTAATATTTTTCCAATTCTTTATATCTGATTTTATTTGTGTGAGAAGTGTTTTGTAATTGTGTTCACATAGTCTTGGATTTATCTTAGCAAGTAGACCTCCAAATATTTTATTTTTTGTCTACAGTTATTTTAACTGGAATTTCTTTTTCTATCTCTTGCTAATGGACTTTGTCAGCAATATTTAGAAATGTTGATGGTTTGTGTGGATTTATTTTATATCCTGCAACTTGCTAAAACTCTCAATTGTTTCCAGTAGGTTTTTGGATGATTTTCTGGAATTGATTAAGTATATCATCATATCATCTGCAAGGGTAATAGTTTTATTTTCTCATTGCCTATTCTAGTTCCTTTAATTTCTTTTTCATTTTTTATTGTTAAGCCAACATTTCTAGTACAATGTTGAATAATAATGGTGAAAATGGGCATTTTTGTTTCACCCCTATGGCATTACTTTTTACTAAAATCTTTCTAGCATGGGACATAGCATCATCACTGTGACATCACAGAAACTCAAACTGAAGACTGAAACCTCTGCCAGGATGCATCAACCTGGAAAGATCTTGTGTCTTGTTGATCTTCTGAGAACTAGCCTATTTGAATTCAGAGAAGCATATCAGCAGGTTGCATACAAAGTAAAGAGATTTTTTTCAATACAAAATATAAAATTGTAGTGGGTCTGTGCTGTACATCTTTGGAAGAAATGCTCTACCCTGATTTTCCCACTCCATCTATGTATGAAATTGAAAAAAAAAAAAAAACCTAAAAATATTGAAGTAGAGAACATACCAGGAATATTTTGGTTTTGGACATCCATTGAATAAAAGCAAAAATATAGCAGGAAATAAGAAAGATCCCCTTTTAAACAAGCTTTTAAAAAAGATTTTAATTGAAAAGAATGTTCTGTAAATATAATAGTGAAACTTGTCCAGTAAGAAGACATAAGAAAATGGCTGAATGAATTAAAAAGGTTTCTTAAATACCTACTATGTGCCTGATATTGTGGCAGAGATACACATCCAAAAGTACAGAGTCATTGTTCTCAAGAATCTATCATTTAATAACAAGATACCATACATGTAAAGCAGTATTGGTCAGAAAAGGGTGTTTTGATTTAGAAAGTCAAAAGGATAGAAGGTCAAACTATAGGACAGTTAATTAAAAAATCCTTCTGGGTGGTAATGGACAAGAATTGATGGGATTATGTAACTTCTATTCTTTGCAGAGATGAAAGACTTTGGTATCCTGAATTTATAGTATCATCAGATTTAGCTGATAGATTGATTTTGCTGAACTGCTTTGTTGTTCTTTGTTAAAAAGAAATGCTTTTTCATGTTGGAAAAGGAGGAAAGATGTTTTTTGGAAATGAAAGTGGGGGAAAGACATGAAAAAAATTTAAAAATTAATAAAAGTAGGAAAGAATAGATTCTTTGTTGTGGATTTCAAATTACTTAAATAAAAGCCATTCAGCTAAGGGAGAGGAGAGGACCAAATAAGGAGAAAGCCCTAGTACCACAAATCTCAATCTGGCAAGGACCTTAAAAACTAACTGATCCAGCTCCTCCATTCCACAACTGAGATGGTTGAGATGAGATGTGTTCAAGATCATAAAAGTAGGAAGTAGAGATGAGTCAAATTCTTCTAAGTCCAAATTTGGCCCTCTTTCAACTGCATCATCAAATTGTATTCCTCTGAGAATTCCTTAAGAAAGTTCAGATAAAGAAGTATAAACAATGGATTATTTTTTAGTATATTATAATATAGCCAAATAAATATATTTTCCATTCCATTCTGGATAAATTATGACTTCTGAGTGAGGAAGGATTTTTCCATATCCCTGTTAAAGTTCTCAGAAAATTTGGAGAACATAGAGGGCAGGCTTTGCTAAGTGAGGAAACAAAAAAAAATTAACCAAACGAGAACCAGAATGTCACTTACAGATCTGATAATCCTGATTGCCTGCTTCCATACATTGATTAAACCAATTAGTTGTCAAATTTTCCCTTCACATTATTCAAAGGAGACACAACCCACATGAAGGTTTCCTTAATTTTCTTAAATAGTATTGATATAAATGGATTTCATTTTATGTGCAGCAATAATGGATCTTCTCTAAAAAAATACTTTTTCAAAATTGCATAGAACATCTTCACAATATATAAAACTCGTTCCTTAGAATTTCACTTCAGTCCTCTAAAAGCACTTTAATGGGCCTAAATGGCCACAGCCTAGAGTGTACTGCAAGGAGTATATACATATTTATGTGTGTATGTGTGTGTGTGTCTGTATGTATGTACGTATACATACACATACAAACAAACATATATATATTTTTTTTTTTTCCTGGCTCTAGAAATAGACAAGTTAGGCAGGCAAAATTGCTTGTCTTCATTTGATTACAGTCCAAGATTTGTCAAAATATGTCTTTTTTATAAAAGCGGAAGCAGAAATATTATAGAAGTAGTAATAATTCTATGTAGCCTTCCAATAAAGGTCATGTTTATGCTTCTCTTTAAATTCCTGACACCCAGGTTGATGATGTTGTGGATCAGAGGAATAATATTTTTATTGCATGGATAATTTCACCAAAAAAAGAAAGTGTTGATGTCCTTTAGGAAACCATTAGTCTTACTTGTTATGCAATAGCATATGGTATCTTTCCTATACAAGTAAGTCTTTTGGAAACTTTAAAATCTGAAACATACACTGTCTCTTCCTACAGATAAATGTGGAGGGTGTGCAAAATGTGCTTGCATCAAAAGAAGTCTAGCATCATTTTGATTAGACATAAGCTTGTCACTCCATAAAAGTAGCCAAGAACAAAAATCACAGAATTGTGGTTGAAAATTAGAGGGAAGATTTGGGGGGAACTCCAGTATTGAGTATTTATGTCTGAACTTAGCAGCTTCTTTGCTAGAAAAGCCTGCAATTCCTGGATTTCCTACAGATTCTAGCAGCGTATAAAAGGCCCCCGGCTGAGAGAAAGTTATACTGCCAAGGTGATAGAAGGCTATTAAGACATGTGCCAGATGAGCTATGCCAAAATACCTGAGGGGAACACACAGCCCATGGCATCTTCTATTAAAATGTATGCCCTTGGTGGACATTAACACTAAGAAATTTCAGAGGTGACTACATTTACTGAGTCCTTCACTGAACTCTAATTTTATGCAAGATTTTCTACCTCAAGAGGAGGTTTATACAGGAAGCCCCCATTTAAACAACATTTCTCCAACCTTTATAAAATAACAACTGATGCTATTGTCTGCTGTGTTATTTTTTCCCATTTAACAAAGACTCCCTCAAAACATTACTACTAGAATTCAGTTTGAGAAAGAAATGTTGATCTATATAAATGAAATTATGTATTTTCTGTTACTCCAAAGATATATCTGTTTCTGCCATCCCTATCAGAAAACTCAGAATTGCATTTATTGCCCATTCTAGTAATTTTCTTAACTTTGATGCCTGTTAGCATTTACTGGTTTCTTTTATATGGTTGTGTTTCTGTTTTATCTTTAAATGGTTTATATAGACTTCACTTTAATCTGTAAGTCATTTTGATCCCTGTTTGTTCATGTGAGGGGCCCTTTTACCAATTCAGATTCCAAAACATTTTGAACAGTGCAGAGTTCGTTGGGAGTTGCCTGAGGTCTAAAAAAGTAACTTTCCTCTGGTCATGTGACTAGTAGCTATCAGAAGCAAGATTTGAATCCAAGACTAGTCCACAGTTTTTCCATCTCTGAGAAGGTGGAGTATAAATATCAAATAAATAATATTTTTTATTTCTAAAATAAAATAATTTTATATGTTACTTTCCTCAAATATATCATATTCTCTTTACTCACAAAAGTGCTTCCTTTTTAACAAAAATATGAAACAACAATTAAGAAAAAAAAAAAAAGCAGTACAGTAATACTATCCTAGACAACATCACTGACGTTGTAAAAAATGTTCTATGTCCATAGTCCCCACTTCTTCACAGAAAACAAGAGTAATTATTCTTATGTCTCTTCTTTGGGGATAAATTCGTCATTGTAATTAAAATGTCAGTTTTCAGTGTTTTTTTTTTTCCTATTTGCATTAAACTCTGCATAAACATGGCTTTTGTTTGTTTCTTCATTTTTTTTTCTTTTTCTTTCTTCATTTTCTGTTTCTTTGTTCATTTTCTCTCAATTTATATTAGCCTTCCCAAAGTTCTATGTATTCTTCATATTTCTTGTTTCTTAGGGAGATACTCAAGAAAAACATGACAACTTAATAACTTTGGAAACCCAAATGTGTCTTGAAAAATAAAATAGAGCACTTTATCTCTTATAATATATTTTCAAAATGAGTAAGATTGCTACATGTCATTTGCCCATACTAGATTTACCTATACTTAGTTTAGGATTTAATATAAAACCAGAATACCGTGTTTGTATATGCATGCATATGGATGTATCTATATAGAGACATATGTATTCACATACATGGACATATTTTAAAATATGTATATATGTGTATATATATATATATATATATATATATATATATATATATACATAGATATAGATATATGTTGTATTTATGACTTCTCTGGTACTATGAACTATCTAATTAGGTTTTATTAAATTATAGATTTAGAAATTGAAGATACCTGAGATGTAGTTGTCCAGAACTATTATGTTACTTGCTCAATGTCACACTAGTATAAGTGGCAGTGCAAGAATTTAAATTGTAATCATCTTATTCCAAATCCAGAACTTTTTTTTCCTAAAATAAAATAGTTAGTTTTATATCTTACTTTCCTCAAATATATCATATTCTCTTTACTCACAAAAGTCCTTCCTTTCTAACAAAAATATGAAACAGCAATTAGGAAAAAAAAAAAAAAAAGCAGTACAGTAATACTATCCTAGACAACATCACTGACCCCCAGAAACAAATCCAGTGTGCACATAGGTTCGAAGAAAATAAAACCTTATTTTTGATGTACAATCACTACTTCTATCTCTTAAAAATGAACTCAATGAGCCAGAGAAGAAAATGGCTCATTGTGAAATGAGTTTCCGGCAAATCTTCCCTTCTAAATATTGAATTCTCTTAACTTCTCTCTTGTTCACCTATTCAAACCATACGGCTGGAGCTCTTCATTTAGTTCATGTCACAGACTCCTTTGGCAGTATGATGAAGAGAAAGGGAACCTTTTTACAATAATAGGTTAAGTATATACTACAAAATACATGATGCATAAGAATCTATTACATTGAAAAACCCTTATCACTGTCTCTCTGTCCTTCTGTCTCTGTCTGTCCCTCTCCCCCTCCACCTTCCCTCCCCTTCTTTCTCTTCCCATTCTCTCCTTCTCCTCTTCTTCCTCCTTCCCCTTCTTCTCCCTCTTCCTTTTCCTTCTTCTCCCTCTCCATTCTCCCTCTTCCTCCCGGCCTTTTCCTCTCTCTCTCTCTCTCTCTCTCCCCCTCACTCCTCTCTCTCACACATACACATACATCCACATTCGTGCAAGAACACCAGCCTACACTATTGTAAGGGAATTGTGGTACAAATTCAGGTTAGTTTGGGTTAAATTTTCCATTTGTTGTTCAGTCTCTTCAGTCATGTATCACTCTTGATGAACCCATTTGAGGTTTTTTTTGGCAAAGAAACTGTAATGGTTTGCCATTTTCTTCTCTGGCTCATTTTACAGATAAAGAACTGAAACAAATAGGGTCACAAAGGTAGTAAGTATCCAAAGTCAGATTTGAACTTAGGAAGTTGAGCCTTCCTGAGTCTAACTCAGGCACTCTATCCGCCGAGCCACCTAGGTAACCTTAAATTTGGCCACCTTCTAAACTTGCCCCAGTTTTCTAGTCACAGATTTGAAACCTTGAAGTCAGAGTTAGCTCTTTTTCTCTGCCTCTGACTCCCTGTCTCTGATTTTTTATCTCTCTGGCACACCACTTGCATAACACCAGCCTGAACTGTTATGAGTAAATAAATTGCAATACAAACTTGGGATATGTTAGATTAAATTTCCCTCTTGATGGATTGAGCTGGGATCTAATTGTGTCCTTTAAGCAAAATAAATAAATAAATAAATAAAATAAAATTATATATATATATATATAGCATTTTTAGGACTTTGGTAATGACCTTCTGAGACCCTAGGGAACCTCTCTTTCACCCTTTCCCTCCTTCTTTCCCTCCGTCCCTCCCTCCTTCATTTTTCTTCTCTCTCCCCCTTTCCTTCTCTCTCTGTCTCTCTCTTTTTCTCTCTGTCTCTCTAAATCTGTCTCTGTCTGTTTCTGTCTCTGTTCTTCCGTCTGTCTCTGTCTCTCTGACTGTCTGTCTCTTTATCTTTGCTTCTCTCTGTCTCTCTCTCGCTCTCTGTGTCTCTCCCCCTCTCTCCCTCTTGCTCACTGGCTCACTTTTCTCCCCTCTTTCTTTTAAGGTTAATGAATACCAGGTTAAGAATCTCTAATCTTTGAACTGGTGTTCTCAAAAAGCACTTCATGTTTTGGACTCATCATTTATGCCTGTCTTTCCCAACCAAACTTTATTTACTAACTAAAAGAAAAACTTAATGTATAAAAGTGAACATTTTCATGAAGAGGGCTTTTGTTGTAGATAGATACTATCTAGGTCTAGTTGCCAGGCTGATTATGCCAGCGTGTCAGCATCTGGTAAATTAATCCCACTGTCATTAGTTAGACTTCCCGTTACAATTTCTCTGCCTTAGTCAGCAGTCCCAGTTCTTCCCTTCTCACAGTTAGACACTGCCTGCTGTATATTAACCTCGGTAATAGCAGATTATTTTTGCTGTGTAGCCAAATAAAATAATTACTACATTCATGTTATCTCAGGTTGCTTTCTTTGAGTTTCTTTTATATCATTTGTACTACAAGTGAGATGAAGAAATATAGACTAGCACAGTTCAGAGAATTTATAAATCCCTGATGAACCATACCCTCAACTCACTGATTAATGAACCTAATTATTTGCTCCAGACCTCTGACCTGCTATTATTCTGTTCAATACTTTTATCAGTTACTTGAATTATGCAGATGTAATGTTTATCATATTTACAAAATAATTTCTGCTCAGAGGCAAAATAATCCATTGATATAGTAAAAGGACTCAAATGAAATAGAATCAAATTTAATATCAGTAAATATGACCTCATATCTAATGTAAAAAAAAAATTACAAAAGCACATGGTGAAAGGAGGATAGAATGGACAAAGTGAAAACAGTTTGAATGGGGTGGAGATTTACAGGTTTTGAATATCATGAATCAATATTTTGAACTTTGAACTCAATTCAACAAATATTTATTAAATATCTAGTTTAGACAGAAGTGTGGTAGGCACTATGCTAGACATAAGAGGAGCAAAGATGAAGAACAACATAGTCCTTTTTCTTAAAAAAACATACAACCTAAAAATTGGGATATAGCACATACATAAAAATACATAACATTTAGAACATGATAGACAAATGAGAGATTTGCAGTGCTTGCTACTAAAGATGCTAATAGAGAGAAATTACTTTTAGCTAAGGCGGTTCATAGAGACTTTGAGGGCAGAGAAAAAATTCAACATTTTGAGATGTGAAAGATTCCTTTAGAGTTTTTTTTTTTCAAAATATCATTGTTATGCGGATTGAATCCCAAAACCTATTCCAATACTACACCATCTCTGAGAGGATCTGTCAAACTAAACATTCCTTGGTAATGGTGAGAAACCATATAAGGATAGTAGAGGATCTGCCTTCTTAGTTTACAAAGGCTTATTGACTTCAGCACAATACAAAACTGAGCAATAGTAAATCCTGAAGACCATGGATTATAGCTCCAGGACGACAGAATTCCTTCAACTCCATATAAAGAGAAGCTTTCAAATTACTAACACTGTGAAGAAATAGAAAGAATTCCCTTGAAATTGATTACTGGAAATGTGGCATCCAAGACCTTATCCATAATATTATAGAATTAATTCCTCCACTGGGTAGGAGATTGAATTTTAAAGTAATTTACAACTCAGTAATTTATGATTCTGAATTCCCTTTGAGACACACATACATGCACACTGTGCATGTGTATGCATGTGTCTAAAACTGATATGTAATCAGTCTTTTGTATCAGGTATTGTAAAGTGCTTAGTACAGTATTTGGCACAGTTGGTGCTACATAATGCTATAATTATTTACTTTGAGAGGCAGCCTGATTTAGTGGATAAAGATTTGAAGTTAGTATAAAGAACACCTAGGCTCAAATCACACCTCAAAAATGTATTACCAATGGGATTCTCTTATGGAAACTCAATTTTAATATTAGAAAAAATAAGAACAATAATAGTTGAGGATTGTAGGAGATCATATAAATATCTGAGGACTTTGGGGGAAAAAAAGCATAAGATGTTATCTAAGTGTTAGTTTCTCTCATCTTAGCCATCATTATCAGATAATTCAACTCTGGGCTTTTATGAAGGCCTCTTAAAGCTTTTTCTTGCATTCCCAGGTTTTCAAAATCTAGGGTCATCACTACCTGCCAATATGACTTCCTAGAATATTGTAGTGGAAGAATCATTGAAACCAAACTCATAAAAATATGAAAAATGATCACTTTCATTCAGTAACTTTTATGAACCCCCAAAATGTTTTCAGCTTTGAAATGGCTGCTTCTATAAAGTGTTTTCCCCTAGTGACAGATTATGTACCTAAGGAGGATGTAGATGTGGAAAAGCACAGAAGGTCAACTGCAATTATTAAATAGGAAAAATTTACATTTTTAATAACTTTCAGAGGTTAGACAGTGTCATATTTTAACTATATACATAGCTACCTCTCAGTGTCTGCTTCTTCTTTTATTTGCATAAGCAATTGACAGCTCATTAAGAGCTCATTAGGAACATTGAAAACTATAGTAAAGGAAAAAACCCAAGTGTAATGAGGAAGAGAGTCTTTTAAAAAAATTAATAAATTTCCTGGAAAAAATCAAAAGTCTATGAAAGAACAAATGGATGTAAACTAATTATAAAGGTAAATTTTATATATATATATATATATATATATATATATATATATATATATATATATATATATATATTCATACACACACACACACGCACACATACATACATGTAAAAATTGCAGCAAATCCCTAGGCTGACATTATTTCTTCTGCCTCTTATTGCTTTTAAAAAGAATAGATAGCATGTATATGTGATGTAGTCTGCAATTTTCCAAATTTAAAATGAAAAGAAAAAAAACAGTAAATATACAATAGTAGATAGTTTTCTCTATCTTCTTTAACCATAACTCATTTTCCATAGATGAATTCAACTTAGATATCATAGGTTTATATTTTCCTTCCTCTTTGTTAAGAAAGTACACTAAAAAGCATACTTTTCCATGGTCTTTTTGACTTTCTGTGAGAAAGAAAGGAAGGAAGGAAGGAAGGAAGGAAGGAAGGAAGGAAGGAAGGAAGGAAGGAAGGAAGGGGGAAGAGGGGAAGAGGGAAGGGGGAAAGAGGGGAAGAGGGGAAGAGGGAAGGGAAAAGGGGCAAAAAAGGGAAGGAAGGGAGGGAGAGAGGAAGGAGGAAGGAAGGAAAGAAGATAGGAAGAAAAAAAACAAAAAAAAAATCAGGTTTCAATCTTCTAACTGGATTGACTGAACAAAATAGGCAAAAATTAGACTACAGAAAAATATAAGTTTCTCTGCTTGTTCTTCAGTATAGGTGTCTACCCTACTGTGAAAAGCAAAAAGCAAACATTGGGGATTTGGGAAAAGGCCTGTGTTGGCTGGGGGGTCAGTCTTTTGTCTTTTGTATTACATTTTGTAAAACATGTTGAAGAAAAAGTACTTTTAAACACCCCAGAACCAATACAAAAGAAACAGTGGGGACATATTTATTCCTCTTTAATTCAATTTCAGGACTACAGAGTTTTGGCTTGACCAGATGTTGCCAAGTTTCAAAGACAAATCTGTTCTTCCCTTTCCTTATTAGAAAAAAAAAAAAAAGAGTGCTCTGCTCATAATCACTGCAACGATTTTCTATCAGTCTGGCTTTTTTTCTCCTCCATATATCTTTTATAAGAGGCTTTTGCTTAAACAGAGAGAACTAAAGACCCCCCCTGTATCCCTTCTTCTTCCTTATTTATAATGTTTTAAGGCCTTCCTTATTTAGGCTGCTTGTCAGTCCTTTATGAGGTAGGGCTTGAGTGCCCAATTTGGTCTCAATGGAACAGCCTTTGTAACATAAAATAAAACATGATGCAAAAGAAAAGTAACTACATATCTATCCAGTCTCTTTGATAGCAGTTGGTAAAGCTTAAGTCTTGGCTCTCTGTGTGGTAGTTCCCCTCCTCTTTCTTTTCTAGCATGGTGACAAGCAGCCATTGTCCCCTCAGTGAGTTCTGCAATATTACTTTGACCCCAACCCATCAATCTGCCTCAATTGGATAATGATCTGTAATCACTTTCTTTCAGGGGAGTCTATAAATTTGCCAAGCCCTCATTCTTCTCTGAAGGACTCCTTATGTTCACTCCCATTTGTGCAAATGCTCTCTCTTTTACAGCATTAAATAGCCATGCACATGGCCCATTCTGTGAGGAGACACCAGGCTGTTCTCTGTTGATTTTCCATGCTCGGCTCTCTTAAAGGAGACTAAGTACTACATGCCAGGACTCAGTGGGGTGCTGGCCCGAGCCACACCACATCACAAGCAGCCGCTTTTCTCATTAAGACTGACCCATCATTAGGTCGCTTTGTACTGCTCCTTGTAATCAATGAGCTTAATGTGTAGTGCAAAAAAGTTAATAAGGAAGGGAGTGGAAAGGCAGAAGAGGGAGATAGAATAGAAGAAAGAACAGTAAAATCCATCTCTTGTAAGCCTTAACAACATATGGGAAAAAAGACTTTAAGAGAGGCCCTATTACCACTCTTCCAAATGTCATATGAATAATTTTTCACATCTTCCCAATACACCTTGTTTGTTTTCCCCAAAAATTCAAATGGATATAAGAAGAATTAGGATCTACTTCACTCCCTACATCACCAATGGATTCTATTCTTCTCATGAAGTAGGATGAAAAACTTTATAAGGGAGAATAAATGTGTATTGAAGGAAGTAAGTATAAGGTGATGAGGGATGTAGAATAAAGTTCAAGTACATATGGACCATGAGAGTATCTTCCTTAGTGGATTAATGTGTGTGTATGCGCAAACACATTTTCAAAACTTATATCGCTTTCAATATAACTCCATGATAAGAAAGTTCATATAAAGCCTGCGGCTAAGATTCTGGGCTAGGAAGAAGAACTTTTCGAATCATATTTCCTACCCTCATTAAGAATGGAAATCTCTGTGCTTAATGTAAGTACTTAACAACTTAGCATCAAAATAACCAGAGAATGAGATCACTGTCTGATGGGTAGCATTGGTGACTATAATTTGTTCTCTCACGGATTTTGTGTGCTATATTCAGCAAGAACCCTTGAAAGGAAACGGTATTTTTAGCTTGACACAAAATAAAGGAATATGTTCATGATATTGGCAGGAAAACGGGAATGCTGGAATGGAAGAATCATACATACATACATATATACACACACACACATGCATGTGTGTGTGTGTGTGTGTGTGTGTGTGTGAATACTTTCAAATCAATAAAGCAAAGTCAAAGAATATCAATTAGCAAGCTGTTGTCTTTTTCAATCTTATTATTAAGTAGTTGCTTTCAAACTTAGCAAATGTTTCTATCCTTACATTTTAATAGAGAAAGCATAGTATAATGAGATTAAAAACATTTTTAAATAAACATATTTATTTATTTATTCATGCTTTTGTTTATTTATTTGCAAGATAATTAGGGTAAAGTGACTTGCTAGTAAGTGTTATGTTTTAATTGTCTAAGCTGAATTTAAACTCAGGTCCTCATTAGAGCTCTATTTACTGTGTTATCTAGCTGTTCCCTCCCCCCCCAAAAAAAAAAAAAAATTAAGCAAATCACCTGACCTTCCTGAGCTTTAGTTTGGTTATCTATAAAATAACAAAATAGGATTAGATGGTACTTCTCAGCTCTATATTTTTGGTATTATGTTTCATTTTGATTTTATAGGATCTTTCCCTGCCCCCTTACATTATTTTGTGCTGACACAGAACTTAACTTACTTTCTTTTCAATATCTATATCACTCTGAGTTCATGATAAGAAGCTTAAAAGATATAATGTACAATGTTGGATTTGTGAGGTGGATAGCATAGAGACAGTGCTGGACTTGATGTCAGGACAAGCTGAATTAAGATGCTGTCTCAAGCACATGGCAAGCACATATATGAACCTGGGCAAAGGCACATTATCTCCTCTTTCTGACTGTTTTCTCATTTGTGGAATGCGGATAACAGTAATCAGGCTCCTGTCAGAATCAAATGAAACCATGTATGGATGCATTTTGTAAACCCTTTGTAAACCTGTATTGCTATGTCAATATAACCTATTATTTTAAAGAAATGTGTACTTTATGACACTACTTTCTTATCACTCACTATTGCTCATTATATATATAGTGCAAGTATCATACTTTCAGAACTATGAAAAAATAGGGATAATTTCCAAACTCATTTTATTTCATGTGATGAGAACAAAACCAAGGGAAGGAAGTTATAAATATACATACATACATGCATGCATGCACACATGTATACACACACACATATTTCCCTCCAGACTGGAGCCAGGACAAGATCCCAAGTCATTTGACTCTATACCTAATGCTCTTACAATAAAACGTTTATTAAGCATCTACTATATAACAGGCACAATGCTAATTGCTAATACTATTCTTGCTTTTCCATGATAAGGATAAAGTTAGGGATTACTTTTGTGATTTAATTGGTTTGGGGAACCTCCAGGTGAGATATCTATCTCAGTATGGCAGGATAATGTATAATATGCTGACTTTTGTATAGCATCTTAATGTTTGTAAGGTACTTTATGTGCTAACTGACAGATAGGGATATTTTTATCTGTCTACATAAGAGACATCAAAGTCTGAAGGATTTGGGGTCAGGTTTCACCTCTGGTCTATATTGGCTCTGGGCAAATTACTTGACACTTTCATATTAGAGTAACTAACTCAGTGTACAATTGCAGAGATGGAACCTTTCTTCAATGGTAGAAGTAATTCACTTTCTTAGAAGTACCCTGTGCCAATGAAATAGTAGATCCAAGACTTATGTGTGTATACAGATATGCATTTGATTATCACAACGGTTTTAGGACATAGGTGCTATCATCAATTCTATTATATAGATATGGGAAAAGAGGCTCATTAAGTTGCCTCTGATCACTAACTTCTGAAGATTAGAGACAGGATTTGAATTCAGAATCATTCAAGATGGATCTGTCCTTAATATATCATACATTGATTGGCATTAAATAACTGGTTTGTGAAAAAACGATCCTTTTATCTTTGCTCCCATTTTAAAGGTGGGTCCATAATTTCCTTTATGAATTACTTCAGATTATTTCCTATTCCAAAGTAATAGTAATACAGTAATATCTTCCAATTCTCTAAATAACCTAAGAATTGTCACCAGGCCCTGATGATTTAAATACATCTATTTCATTTACACATACTTTAGCTAAACTTTTCCTAACATAATTTCACTTCTTAACCTTCTATAAAATTGAAATCCACTCTCATCAATGAACTATACCTGATATTTTCTTTAGACATATAAAAAGATGAAAAGTTTATTTATTTTCATTATTCTACTGATCATTTTCTGTCATGATGATCACTATTTTCTGTTTTAATCTAATTTTACTTAATATATTATTATTATTCCTTTAAATTCCCTTTTCTGCCACTTACTAGTTACATCTCCTTTCTACTACTATCCCTTCTACAGATGTCTCCTTGTAGTGGGGGTACTTATTGCTATTTCCATTTTATTTTCTATATGAATTAAGTTTATAATTTTTCCATTTTCCTTCCTGTTATTTGAATTTAATCCAATTGCTATTCTAATATTATGTTCCTTCTTTCAGGATAAGGCCATCATAGTTAGATGAACAGGTGAGAAGTCTGGAGTCTGCAGCAGCTATGATTTACCAAGGCTCTCAAACTAGTTGGTGAACTTGAACTAGAAATCAAATTACCTGAGCCCCAATCTAATGTTCTTTTTTTAAAAACTTTTTTTTAGAAAATAATTTTTATTTTCTCCAGTTACATGTAAAAAACAAATTTTGTGGCTATACATGTATATTTTTTTTTCATATCATGTTGGGAAAGAAAAATCAGAGCAAAAGGGAAAATCCACAAGGAAAAAAAAAACAGAAGAAAAAGAAAAAATCATAAAATAAATGTGTTAATATCCATTCATTCTCCACAATTCACTCTCTAAATGCAGATGACATTTTTCATCCAAATTTTATTGGAATTGCCTTGGATCACTGAACTCTGAGAAGTACCAAGTCTATCATCATTGATCATCACACAATCCTGCTTTTGCTGTGTACACTATTTTCCTAGTTCTGCTTGCTTCACTCACCATCTAATGTTCTTTTCATTGGATTATTTTTTGGTTTTGAGGAATAATGATAGTTGCCATGTATACAAACTTTCATGGTTATAAAACTTTTACATATTTGATCTCATTTAAGACTCACAACTTGTTGAATTAGATTCTACAGGTTTCATCACCCACCCACCCCCAATTTTTCAAAAAGATTAAATGATTTGCAGCAAAGGAGATATCAAAAAGGTTTGAATCCAAAGCTTCCTGACAATGCTATTCACCAAGAAATATGATCTACTTTTTTTTTTTTCCCATAGGAACCACTTTTCCTGGATGACTATGTTTGCTTCTTTGGCATTCCCAATTTCACACTTAGGATATATTTTCTTTCCTAAGAAAAGTAGATGTGAATTGAGTACTGGGTTTGGAGTCAGGAAGACCTTAGTTCAAGTCTGGCCTCAAACACTTGCTAATTGTATCATTATCTAACCCTGTTTGCCTCAATTTCCTTTTTTGTAAAATGAAGTCAAGAACAAAATGGCAAACTCCAGTATTTTTGCCAAGAAAATCCCAAATGGGATCACTAAGAGTGAGGCACAGCTGAGCAACAACTCCTTTCCTAAAGTTCATTTTCTTTTCATGCTGATTTCTTCTTTCTTTTCTACCAATTCTTGGATTTAATCATCTTTTTTTCAAGAGTTCCATAATCATTTTTCAGTCTTTTGTATTTTTTATCTTTTGTAACTTAATTCAAATCAACAAGGATAAATTTCTCACTCAATTCCTTTCTGTTCCCAATAGAAAAAAAACATCAAATAACAACAACAAAAAAACTCCTCCTTCTGCCAACAGCGCAGCTGGGAGTTTATTTCTCTCTTAAGAGGAACAAACAGGACAGGGACATAGTGAAGCTCTTTTTGTGACCCTCTGTAAGATGAATCCTAACTGGAAGTAAGAAAAATCTAAAAACTAGAGAGAGTTTTTTCTTGTTTTACTAAGAAAGGGAGGAATATGCTTTCTCCACATGTGTAGTCATTAGATGACTCTACCTAAGATACTGCTGATGGAGGCACAATATACATGCCTGGATAAAGTGATCCTGTTCCCTTCCCTTACTCTTTTTCAAGTTAAGGGTGTATGTGAGGTTTAGGGATCTGGATGAGTACAAATGAGACCCAGTAATTCTTTCTTAATACTATTACTTGATCCTCATTCCAGTTTCCTTCCCAAATCTCTTTGCTGTTCAGAGACTAGTTCTAATAGTGCCAGGTTCATAATTGTGTCCTATGAAAACAGCCTGTGAATTGCCCTGGCCACATCTAAGTTCTCCTTGAGCCATCATACCTTGTCTCTTCCTACAGAAAATTGGACCAAGCAGTGAACATATTTACTGCAGGCATAATATCTTTATGCTTTGCCATTTAGCTGATATGCATTCAACAAGCCAAGAACCATGTATTTAGTATCTCCTATGTGCCACATAGAATGCTAATTTCTGGAATAGAAAAAAAAAATAAATAACAGTCTCTGGCTTCAAGAAGCTCACTCTCTAATAGAAGAGACATCATGAAAACAACTATGTTAAAACAAGTAATATACAGAATAGATTGGGGAGAAAAAAAAAGAGGAGGGATCAAGATACTCTCCTACAGTTGTTTAAATCGGGGAGATCATTCATTAATTGTTCTAGGATATCCAGTCTGTAATTCAAAGAAATTAGTGTTTCATTACCTTGTTTTTCATAGTTTTATTATTAGTTGTAGTAGTGTTATTTAAGCTGCTGTTACATTGTACCTACATTCACTTGCAAAACAGAGGTAAATGAGATCTAGATGTCAGTAGGAAATGGAAACTCCTTGAAATAGAAAGAGGAAATGTTACTGTTTTCTTAAATTGAATTGCATTTATCCCCTCAAGGTGGTACTTCTAGGTTAAGACTATGGCAAGTGCAGCAGATGTCTAGGGAACATTTTTAGGGAGTGGCATTTAATAGAACTGGCTGTCAATTTGACATCTTTCTTTTACAAGCAGGGATTTCAAAGGAATATGCCTTGCACAAATATTCAAAAGTGAGATGTTATTAATTTGCTGCACTTTAGAACAATTTCTTTTAATATTCTGGAACTGTGAATGGTAGAGAAGGATGAATGTCAGCAGTTGTAAGGTCTGCCTAAGTCAATTGTAGGACTAAGACTTACAAGTAGGCTTCCAGCAGCGGCCCTTGGTTATAAAGCTCTGTCTTTCAGGATTCTGTTCAATTTGTGTCAACACAATGTTTTTCACATGAAGATTTTTTTTTCTACTTCTCTTTTTCTTTCTTC
Source organism: Antechinus flavipes (assembly GCF_016432865.1). Lineage (NCBI taxonomy): Eukaryota > Metazoa > Chordata > Mammalia > Dasyuromorphia > Dasyuridae > Antechinus > Antechinus flavipes. The sequence goes on along the minus strand of NC_067398.1, from coordinate 556,322,461 downwards.
ACTTTGCTATGAAAGAGGAACCACCCAGATCTACTTGATTCAAAACAGAACTGCCTGACAATTCAGTTTTTGCTGGTGGTCAAGACTCTAGAGAAATATGTGTTTGCTTTGTTTTCTGTATTGTTTGCCTTATATCCATTATGTTAAATGATGACTGTCTCAAAGGTCATTTGTTTCCACTATGTGAAAAATTCCATTGGAAACTTGCTTTTCATTTAAAATGTATTAAGCACTTAATTGCCATTGGGGAAAGGTACAGAGGGAAAACAACCCCCCAGTCTCCTCTCTATTTCAGAAGATAGCTTCAGTAGAGCCAGCTCTATTGGAGCTTCCAAACTCTTTCAGGATTCTTAAATGCTCTAGTAATGCATCAGTGTCACTGGCGCTTGGGAGCTCCCCTGTTTTTAAAAGCCTGCAAGGGATCCATGTCCTACTTTTCAATATCACCACCAAATCCCATTTCAAGGTGGTCAAAATTATCTAAGAATAAGAGAAAATAATTACTTGGATTCTCTGAGTCAGAGACTGGGAAATGGAGGCATGAGGTGGAGGAAGGCGCAGAGGGAAAGGTGAGTGGCCCCTTTCTCCTTTAAGTACTTTCCAAGGCAGACAAAAATCATACCTTTCCTGGGAATATTTGAATATTCATGTAGAGGGATCAGGAAACACTGAACTATCACTGGGTAGTCTGAAAAAAAAAAAACTTTTTTTATTCCTTTCAAGAATGCAGCTTGCTTAGGAAGACTGTTGCTTTGAATATAAGCAATTTTTTTGAGGAAGTTGAACAGGTTAGAAGAACACTCTCATTCCAAGAAAGTTAACAACCTGGAATATGGCAGTGGCATAAGGACGGTGAGTTTATCGCATACTGGGGAGAATCTGTCTTATTGTCCCCTGTGTCTTCCATATTAAAATGAAAAGGGTTGCATCTTTAAAGCAGAGAATAAAATGCTTTAAAATAACCAAACTATGCCATAAATGATTGTAGGTAATCATATCACTGGGAAGCATGGGATTAAAGTTATATTTTCATCAATAGGTCACAAGGTTTGTCTCACCTTTTTTTAAAGAAAAGCATATTAGCAGTAAGAAAAAAACACATTCCTCACAGGAAGAGTTTATTTCCTAATCATTATATGAAAATCTATAATCAACCTAGTTTATTAGTGACTGAGACAGAAATAGATCACAGGTCTCTTGACTCTTAAGTTTGGGGATCAGCAATGATGTCTGTCAATGTGAAGATTATAAAGTAATGTTAAAATATTTTATTTTATTTTTTACCAATGGGAAGAGTTCAAGGTGCTTAGAAATGGACACACATCAAAAATATAGATGAGTTATGCTATACTTTAGCAATATCAGAGCACATATAGAGTATTGATTTGTTTATTTTGGGCCTAACATTTGAGAATGATATTTATAAGTTAGACTGTATATAGGGAAAAAAAACTCACTAAGCTGTTGAAAAGATGAGAGACCATGTCTTAAGAGAAATAACAGAATAATCCTGAGAAGAGAAAATCAAAAAGGTGAACATAATAGCCTACTAAAATTATTTGTTTTAACTTAAAAAATGTTTTTGTTAAATATCTCTCAATTATATGTAAACATTTTTATTATTCATTTTTAAAAATTTTGAGTTCAAAATTATCTCCTTCCTTTCTGCATCTCTTCCCTCCTTGAGAAGGCAAACAATTTGATATCAGTTTTATATGTGAAGTCAAGCAAAATATATTTCCATATAAGTCATTGCAAAAGAAAAAAGACAAAAAAAATTAAAAAGCAACAAAGTATGTGTCAGTACATAAAGTTTATCAATTTTCTTCTCACAGGTGGATCCTTTGGAATTGTCTTGAATCATTGCCTTAATCAGAGTATCTAAGTCTTTCACAGTTGATCATCCTTGTAATACTACTCTAATTGTGTACAATATTTTCCTCATTCTATTCACTTTACTTTGTATCAATTTCATATGTTTTTCTAGGTTTTTCTGAAAACATTCTGTTTGTCATTTCATAGCACACTAATATCTATCACAATTATATGCCACAATTTATTCATTCAGTCATTCCCCAATCGATGGTCATCCCCATAAATTCCAAGTACTTGTCACCACAAAAAAAAAAAAAAAAAAAAAAAAACCTGCTAAAAATATTTTTGTACAAATAGGTCTTTCCCCCTTTTCTCTGATCAATTTGGAATACAGATATAATAGGGAATGGATGGGTTGAAAAGTATCCAAAATTATTTTTCAGATGAATAAATTAAAGCCATTTCTAATCAAATGAAAAAATGTTCTAAATCAATATTGATTAGAGAAATTAAAATTAAAACAACTCTGAGGAACTACACCTCTCACATTGGCTAAGATGACAGGAAAAGATACTGATAAATACTGTAGGGGTGTAGGCCAAGTAGGGCACTAATGCATTGTTGGTAGAGCTGTGAACTGATATAGCCATTCTAGAAAGCAATGGAACCAAAGAGATATCAAAATGTGCATACCTTTTGATCCAGCAGTGTGTCTATTGGGTCTATATTCCAAAATGATCATAAAAAAGAGAAAAGGACTTACAAGTACAAAAATGTTTATAACTGCTCTTTTTAGTGGCAAAAAAACAGAAAAAAACAGAAACTGAGTGGATACCCATCTGTTCAGGAATGGCTAGATAAGTTATGATGTATAAATGTGATAGAATAGTATTGTTCCATAAGAAATTATCATCAGGCGGATTTCAGAAAGGTTTGGGATGACTTGCATGAACTGATGCTAGGTGAAGTGAGTAGAACCAAGAACCAAGAAAATATTATACATAGTAATAACAAGTTTATATCATGATCAACTGTGATGGATTTGACTTTTTTCAATAATGAGGTGATTCAGTGCAATTTCAATAGTCTTGTGAGCCATGTACATTCCGAGAAACTTAATGTGGAGATTGAATGTGGATCACCACATAGTATTTTCACCTTTTGTTGTTATTGTTTGCTTGCTTGGTTTTTTTTTTCTTTCATTTTTCCCTTTTTGATCTGAATTTTTTCTGTGCAACATGATAAATGTGGAAATGTTTAGAAGAATTGCTCATGTTTAATCTATATTGTATTACTTGCTTTCTAGGACATGGGGAATATGAGGAGGGAGGGAGAAAAATTTGGAACACAAAGTTTTGCAAGAGTGAATGTTGAAAATTTATCATTGCATGTATTTTGAAAAATAAAAAGCTATTGATATTAAAAAAGAGAAAAGTATCCAAAACTGTATAGCCATTTAGATATAGTCAAATTTTTCTTCAAAATGGTTAAAGTAATTCACAACTTCATTTAACAATGCATTAATGACCCAATTTTTCTACATCCCTTTTATTATTCTTCCCACCCCAGTTTTTTATTTGTTTCCTTTCTAATTTTGGCTACATAATTTTTATTTATGCCAAAGCTTTTTAATTGTACATAATCAAAAAGTATTCATTTCACTTTTAATGATCCTCTTTTTTTCATTTGGGCCATTATTTTTTTTCTTTTTTTTAATATTTTATTTTATAATGACTTTATATTGACAGAATCCATGCCAGGGTAATTTTCATTATTTTTTTCTTATTCAGAGATATGACAGTTATCATTTTTTCCATATTCCCTTAATATGTTTGTGATCTAACTTCTTTTGTCTAAATCATTTATCCTTTTCGAGCTTATCATGAAATAACCTTTGAGATAATGGTCAATGACTACTTTTCCAAACTACACAGCAATTTTCTCAAAAGGTGGGTTCTTACCCCCACAGCTTAGATCTTTGGGTTTATCAAACACTAAATTATTAGGTGATATGCTACTGTGTATGCATACTTAATATGTTCCACTGATTAACCACTGTATTTCTTAGTCAATACTATATTGTTTTGCTTTTACTAGTTTGTAATATGGTTTGAAATCTGGTACTGCCAGGCAGTCTTTCTTCACATTTTCTTTTAATTGATTCACTTGATATTATTGACCTTCTGTTTTTTAGGAGAATTTTGTTATTGTTTTTGCTAGTTCTATAAAATAATTCTTTGAATTTATTGGTATGACATTGAATAAGTAAGTTAACTTACTTAGAATTGTCATATACATAAATCTATGCATGTATAAGTTTAGCCTACCCATGAGCAATGAATATTTCTCCAGTTGTTCAGAGCTTTCTTTACTTATGTTAAAAGTGTTTTCTATTGTATTCATATGGTTCTATGGGTTTGTCTTGGCAGGTAAACTCCTGAGTATTTTGTATTATCTACAGTTATTTTTCAGTGAAATTTCTTTTTCCTTTCTTACTACTGGGTTTTGTTGGTAACCTATAGAAATGTGGATTATTTATGTGGATTTATTTTATATTTAAACAAGTAGTTAGTGCTATTTTATAGAATAATGGTGTCAAATCAAGTAGAAACCAATTTGATGGCTACATATTAATTCAGACAACACATACTAACATTATCTTCTATTGTTAAATATTTCTCAATTATATTTCAATCTGGTTTGGGCTATGCCTGATTGTTATCAGCTACGTTTGATACCTTTGAGGTAAAAGAGAACCTAAATTTTTTGGTGGGCTTTTTTTTTGGAAGGGGGAGGTATTTTGGTGAGAAATGTACATTTTGTCTTTTGTCTTTTTCCCCCTACAGAACAAGAAACAAGAAATGGACGTTTCATATATTTTTGGGTAAAGAATATATAAATAGTTTAAATAATAATTTCTTAATAGTTAGGACTTTCTCAAAGTATCCTAGATATTAGTAGGTTGCCTCTGACAGGTTGTTTTTAATGCGAGGTTAGATGGATACTTTTGGCCATCGTTGTTAAAATAATACATGGTCAGTTATTGGTTGCAATAAATGATACCTTCAAGTTTTAAGTCTTGTTTTACTTTGGTAGACATGGGCTGTGAATAAATTCACTCACCTTGGCACTATGCTTTCTAGGGATGCCTACACTGATGATGAGATTGACACTTGCATTGCCACAGCTAGCTCAGTGATTGGGAGGCTCTGAAGGAAAGTGTGGAAGAGGAGAGGTATTAGACTAAGACCAAACTGATTGTTAAACACTCATGACACCTAGATAGTATACTAATGCCAGGCCAAGAAACTGAATCACTTCTATTTGAATTGTCCTAAGATTCTGAAGATCACCTGGCAGAATAAGATACTAGACTCTGAGGTTCTCTCTCAAACTAAACTGCCAAGCATTTCAAACTCTACTGCAGAGAGTACAATTTTGTTGAGCCGGCCACATTGTTTTAAAGTCAAATGTATGCTTGCCATTTTATGGAGAGCTCACAAAGGGCAAGTGCTCACAAGGTGTCAGAAAAAGCAGGTGTGAACACCCTCAAGTTCTTTCAAGAACTTTAGAATCGATTGTATGACATGGGAGACATTGGCACAGGACCGCCCAGCATGGCGTGCCCTCCTCAGAGAAGGTTCTAAACAAAACAAAATTGAATTAGTCCAAAGTAAACATGAAATATGCAAAAAATAGAGAAGCTACTCAAAATGTTCATATGGACTATTTGTGTCCAACCTGGGACAGAACATTCTAAGCTCACATTAATCTGATCAGCCATAATAACCCAATTCTAACGTAGTGATGTCATTGTGGTTCTCTTCAAAAATGAATGATAAACCCCATGATTTTGGTACTTCTCTCAGCAGTGCAGATGAATGTCTCAACTAGTCTTGTTTTTCTGTTATTTTTCTCCATGTTTTTTCTTTCTTTTCTGGAGAACCATATATACACATACACATACATATGTGATATTAATAAAGCTTTCAAGTTTTTCACTGGCAGTCTCCCAAATGGGCCTTTCTTCTTTCTTCCAATCTTGTATACATTTTCAGTGAAATCTTTTATATAACATTTTGTGCATTAATCAACTCTTGTAATATGTTGCAGCCTACAATTCCTTTTTGCATTGACTTTTGGGACATTTTAAATTTGTTTCTCATTATTCAATTCCTTATTTTTTTTTCAAAATCATGATGATATATTTTTTATATATTAAATTAGAAAGATAAGTTAGTAAGAGAATATCAGTGAAACATCCCTTTGAAATCACTGAAAGTATAGCATAACTTTGCAAATACAGTCATGACCAGTCACCTCAGACTATCAAGTTGTGACACTAGCTGATTATCTATAGTGACTATCACAAATTAACACAATGAAGGCTTAACTTTATATTTTACTGATCAGAGGCAGATAGATACTTCAATTGATACAAAATGCTGTCTGTTTCTAGAAGATTTAAGTTCAAGTCTAGCTTCAGAAACTTATTAATTGTATAGAACTAAAAAGTCACCTATAAACTCTGTTTGCCTCTATTTTTCAACTTATAAAAAGAAGATAATAATAAAATACCTATCTTCTAGGGTTGTTGTGAGGATCAAATGAGATAATGCCTATGAAGTACTTAGCATAGGGCCTGTCACATCAGTATATTATAAATGTTTATGTCCTTCTTTCCTAATGTAGCTCCATGTATGTTCTGAACAGTATGCATTTTTCACTTAAAATCCCCAAAATATTTGAAAAGTTAAACAAAGCACTTTACATCATTATTGGTTTCACTAACTATTCTCTGAATTGTTCTGAGACTTGATACAATTTTTGAAATATAATTTTTAATAAAGAACAATTGAAAAATATCATCACTTGTTAAATTGTTTTCTCTTTGTATTTTGCACAGCATATCTTTTGTGACACTGGAGATCACAATTGATAAGCATGTCAATGCACAGTGAATTAGATGAACAAAATAATTTCCATAGTTGGCATCTGTCATCAAGTTAAGATCAAAGTGATAAAAAGCTTAATGTATACATGGAGAATTCCTTGTTTAGAACTATATTATGAAGTTGATTTTGGTTTGAGGCACTATGAAAATAAATAAGAGAAATTTGCAAAGGATTATTTTCTATATTTCTATCAAGTGTTTAGTTGTCCATAACCATGTAGAATTGATATAGGAAAAGGTGGTAACAACTTTTGTGCTCACTTATCATGTTTTAAGATGACCCATGGTACAATATATAGACCATTCTGTAAAAGTCAAATGTTAATCTATAGAAAAAATTAAATTTTACAAGAGAGATAATTTTCAAGATGAATATTGTCTTCCATATGTTCTAATTTTCAAATACTTCAGGAAAATCTGGATTTTACCAAAAGCTTTAGCTATGGTATCATTTTCTCTTATATCACTACTTGCTACTTTTAAAGATATGTGGCAGGGGGGGATATTTGTTTTATTTTTTTGCCATTTTTTCTAATATTTTGCAGACTGCGATTCTAAATTGGTATTGTTTTGAGCTTCACTGTCCCTTGCTGATGTCCTTACATAAAATATCTTCTTATATAAATGAAAAGTAACATTTACAAATAACTTTTTCAAAAACAAATTTTTCATTATTTAATTGGATTTGTACAATGACCTTATTAAGTTGATAGTAAATGTATAGTTATCTTCAGTTTATAATTGAAGAAACAGTGTGAGAGAAGTAAAGTATGCCCATGAGCACATAGCTATTTACTGTCAGGTACCGAATTTATTGTGTTTCTCTATGCTAATGTATGAAATCCCAGAATATAGCACAATATGTGCTACAGGGTAATTGTTCAGTTAATTGAATAATTGACATACATCTTCCTAATTTTAAATTCAACACTCTATATACCTATATCTATCATGATTATATCTATAACATATCATGTCTATATCATTTACTTTTTCAAGATAGTATTTACTATGACTTTTGCTCTTAGGCAAATATGACAACAGTAGAAGTTTATTGTTAAATTATATTATTATGCATGTATGTATATATACATATATAGTTTGTATCTGTATAGATTTTTATATATGTGTGTATGTACAAAATAACTTCTAAAAATCAGAATATATAATTAAAGTTATCATGCTACCTTCTGTATAATATTCTGTGATTCAAATAGCAGAACTTGTCTGTGATAATTTGTACTGAGCCTCCCTGAATCCAGGAAGATTTGAATGATTAGTTAAAAGTTAAAGAACCTACTATATGTATTTTATTAGAGGCATAATTTTAAAAAATGCAAGGGAACCAGCAGAGGATGGAAAAATGGAGAGTGGAAGATCAGAGACTAAAAGTAAAATTCCATGACATTTATTCAATTTTTTTTAACCATCCATTATTGTTTCATGATGTAATAATTTGGAGGACATCAATAATAACAATGATACATAATCAAGACTATCTTGCTTCAAGTCTTACAAAGTTGTAGACAATATAAAATATTTGCATGTCTATCTGTCAAAACAAACCCAGGAACTATGTGAACACAATTAAAAAACATTTCTCACCCCCTCCCCCCAAAAAAATCAGATTTAAACAAATGGAAAAATATCAATTGCTCATGAGTAGAGCCAAGCTAATATAATAAAAATGGCAATTCTATCTAAATTGATCTACTTGTTCAGTGTCATATCAAGCTGCCAAAAATTATTTTATAGAATTAGAAAAAATAATAACAAAATCATCTGGAAGAATAAAAGGTAAGACTATCAAGGGAATTAATGAAAAAAAATATGAAGGATGGTGGCTTAGCCATACAGGACCTAAATTATATTTTAAAACAGAAATCATTAAAACCATTTGGTACTAGATAACAAACAGACTAGTGGACCAGTGGAATAGGTTAACTATATATAACATAATATTCAAAGTCTATAGTAATCTAATACATGATAAACCTTCAAACTCTAACTTCTAGGACAAGAACTCACTATTTGACAAAAATTGCTGTGAAAATTGGAAAATCATGTCAGAAATTTGTAATAAACCTATATTAAGCACACCATACTAAAATAAGGTTAAAATGGGTACATGATTTAGGCATACAGGGTGATACTATAAGCAAATTAGAAAAACAAAGGATAATGTACCTATAAGATCTTTGGAGAGGAGAGGAATTTATGACCAAAGAAGAACTAGAAAGGCAAAATGGACAATTTTGATTATATTAAGTTTAAAAGGTTCTGTATAAACAAAACTAACAGAAATAAGATTAAAAGGGAAGTAAAAGGTTGGGGAAATTTTTTCTTATAACCAGTGTTTCTGATAAATGTCTCATTTCTAAAATATATTAAAAACTGTATCAAATTTATAAGAATACACATCATTCCCTGTTTGATAAATTGTCAAAGAATATGAACAGACAATTTTTGGATTATGAAATTAAAGCTAATCATATGAAAAAAATGCTTTAAATCACTATTGATTGAGAGAAATACAAATTAAAACAATTCTGAGGTACCTCTTCATACCTCTCAGATTTAGTCAGATGACAGGAAAACATAAGCATATATGTTGGAAAGGACGAGAGGAAAGGAGGAAGAAAAATTATAACACAAGGTTTTTCAAGCGTGAATGTTAAAAATTATCTATGCATATGTTTTAAAATAAAAAGCTTTAATAATGAAAAAAATTAAAAAGAAATACTGGCCATACTGGGAAAACAAGGATACTAATACATTTTTGGTGGAGTTTGTAATGATCCAACCATTTTGGAGAGCAATATGGAACTATGCCCAAAAGACTATAAAACTGTGCATCCCTTTTTGACCAGCAGTGCTATTACTGGGTCTGTATCTTAAGAAAATCATAAAGGAGGGAAAACGACCCACATGTACAAAAATGTTTGTAGCAGCTCTTTTTGTGATAGCAAATAATTGGAAAAAGAGTAGATGTCCATCAGTTGGGGAAAGGGCTGAACAAATTGCAGTATATGAAGGTTATGGAATATTATTGTTCTTTAAAAATGATGAACAAGCTAATTTTACAAAGGCCTGGAAAGATTAACATTAACTGATACTGAACAAAACAAGCAGAACCAGGAATACATCATACATGACAACAGCAAGAATGTGCAATGATCAACTTTGAAATACTTCATTCTTCTCAGTGATTCATTAATCTAAGCCAATCCCAAGAGTTTTTGGATAGAAAATTCCATGCCCATGCAGAAAAAGAACTATGGAGCTTGAATGAAAATCAACACATGCTATGTTCACTTCTCTTTTCTGTTTTTCCTTTCTCTCTCATTTTTTTTCCTTTTGTTCTGATTTTTTCTCTCCCAGTATGATTCATAAGGCAATGTATATTAAAAATAAATTTTAATTAAAAAAAAAACTTACAAAATGTATTCCCTTGTCTTATAGAGGAGTAAGAAAAATATAATCTACAAACTGACATATTTTTCAGTAGCATGTACTGGTTAACATCATTGAGTATTGATTTTTAAAGAGAAAAAAATCACAACTATTCTAGAAAAGGTAAAGGGAAGGGAATGAGCATTTATTAAATATTTTCTATGTATCACATATGTAATATGCATTTATTATTTTTATAATTATTAATTCATTATAAATATTAACTCTTAATCCTCATGACAACACTGGGAGGTAGACTGAGACAAACAAAGACTTGCTTGGTTCACACAACTAGTAAGTGTCTGAGATCAAATCTAAAGTGAATTCTTTTCCTTTGTTTCAGGCTCGGCAATCAAACCTCTAAGCCTCAGGCATAAAAGATGAACAGAAATATTTCAAGGGAAATATATTCAATGATGGAATTAATTATGGAAATACATAGATGTAACATAAGTTAATGGCATATCAATATTTTAGGAAGGAAAGTGAGATGGGGTCTATCCATCAAAAAAAAAAAATCTGTAAAAAAATTATAAAAATCCCACAAAGATGCCCATAAATGTTCCTGAGACTAAAATTATCTGAGGAGAAAATATTTACAACACAATGTGACCCTCAGGAAACTCAGGTCATTTCCTTTTGTTGTCACAGCATCAATTTTTTTACTGACCAAATCTTATTTTTGCCTCAGTCAGCATTCTTTTACCCATTAATTCATTCACCTTGCATTAAATAAATATCTTGCATAAATAACATTATAGCACAGTATCTGAGAGATTGAAAATAATAAATAATTTTAGTAATGTTAATCATAACTATGATGAATACATAGTAGTCTTTCAATAAGCTATTCCTGAATTGAATGGAATAACAGCTGTATAAATAGAATTATGTTATCAATATTACCATACAAAACCAAACTATAACAACAGAAATTAAATTTCTGCCTTCAAAAAACTAATAGTCTAGTTTAGAAGTAGACATCATACTTACATGGAACAACTGAAAACTTACAAGGCAATTTTAAACTTCCCTCTTTTTTCTCAAATAATCTTATTTAGCAAGAATTATGGGTCTTGCCAACTTCACTTCTAGCTAATCCCTCAGTTGCTACTTAATTTTGATGCCATATTCATTCAGCCTCATCATTTCAAATTCTAGGACAATCCAGGCTTATATTTTGATATTATCTCATTAACTGTTAAACTGTAACAATTTGTCATTAATTAATTAACTATGCCCCCAATCCCCCAGCTACAACTGAAGAAAATTTTCTAATAATTGGTTGTTCACTTGTCTCTATTAAAACCTCTAATCTTTAAAAATTAAGCAATTATTAAAGTTACTGGATAGATAACTTATTAATGTGCTATCAACAATAACAAGATGACAATATTTCCAATATTTACCTATAAGAAAAATCTTAACTCAAGTTCCCTCCAATCATCAGTATAACTTTGGAAAATTTTACTTAAAAACATTCTTCCATATCTTTTAGTTAATTCAGAATAACAGTTAAAGTCTATTCAGATATCTTCTGTATAAGATAAAAGTTAAAATAGTTTCTTACATAAAAAAGGTCCCTCTATCTTTCCTTTTCCTATCTTCTTCAGCTTATTGTCTGGATAGGAAAATAATCTCTTCCTCTTCTCTTAAGCCATCATTCAACAAATTTTATCTTCTAACTTCTCATAAAATCCTCTTTATAATGTGTCTTCAAAAAATACTAAGTTGAAAGTTTTTTTTCTAAGAACACAGTTTTTCCTCATTTCCTTTTTTCCTGTTTTTCCCACACAAAGTTTCTCCTATACTTAAACTCCTAAAGCAGTCCTAAACTCTTTTAACTTTGTCTTCTTAATTTCACAGAAAACAAATTAATTAATAAAAAATAAAAAAACAACAAAACCTGTCTCAACTGCTATATCTTAAAAATTCCATTTAGATCTTAAAGCTGAAATTACAATAATTATAGCTTCTGCTGCTTATGAAATAGTTTTCACTTATGTGAACAATATATTTAGACACATGTATTTTGTTTAGTAGGATATAAACCACTTGAGATCAATGACTATATTTTTTTCTTGTCTTTATATCCCTAGTGCCTACCATAGTTCCTTAGATAAAATCAGAGCTTAACAAATGTTTGTTACTGAATTGTTGATGTTTATGAAGTAAGTGAATGACAGAATGGAATAGTCCAAATGCATAATCTTGAGAGAATTCCAAAAAGGGAAATAATAAAATGGAGTAGTCCTTCAATGAAGGCCTTCAATGATTGACCATGTTAGCTATTCAATTCAATTTTTAGTATATCAGAGATAATGGGATCAATCTATTTTTTGGTCTTTTAAAAAATTTGTACAGAAAAACCAACAAACAAAAAAGGCCAAAAGCACCTTGAGATAGAAGCATATCATTACAGAATTCTGAAAGGAAGCTAGAGATAATCTAGTCTACTGCAGCATAGCACAATAAAGATCTACATTTGGAGGTCAGAGAGCATGAATTCAAATCTTGCTTCATACTTACTTGGTTCTATAACCTTTGACAAATCAATTAATTTTTCTGAATACCAGTTCCCCCAGCTATAAAATGAGAATATAAACAGCAGCCAATCAACTTATTATAAGAAATATATGAAATAATTCATACAAAGTACTTGACAAACCTTTAAAGAGCTTTTTAGTAGTGAATCATTATTATTGATTATGAAGTAATTAAGGTCCAGAAAAGAACCTTATTTATTTTTATTTCATTATAACATCATATATTATATATATATACACATATATAATCATTACTTTAGTTTTATTAATAATAGTTAATAGTAATAAAATAATTGTATATCATATACTTTATGTTATATAACATAAATAATATGTATAAGTTAATAATTATATATTATTATGTGATGTATATGTTATATAATATAATAAATTTTTATTTATTGTTAAATAAAAAAAGGTCTATTCACATTTATATATAAATAACTTCCTTCATAACACTTGTGCCAGGTAAGAAATATGAGTATTTTTTTAAAATAGATTCTTCTACACCTTTGTCTTTATTAACATTTTTTTTTACATTTTCTAGATTTTCCCTATAATCCTCCTTTTGTAGAGAAACGTTTCTTATAGCACAGGTTTTTCTTTGTTTTGTTTTGTTTTTATAGAAAGAAAAAAAAAAAAAGAAGAGAAAGGGAAGAAAATCAGGAAGGTCAATCTATATAATGAAAAACAATTGACATTATATACAATGTTCCACGTCCATGGACCACCCTCTTCCAACCTCTTTAACTATATAAGGTGAGGAATCTTTTCATGTGTAATTATCTATATTTTACAGATGAGAAAACTGAAATTCAGAAAGGGTATGTATAAAGAAAGTAAATTCTAGAGTTAGATCTCAAAGCTAGGTAACTGACTTCAAGTCCAGGGTTCTTTCCATTACATAAAAGCAACAAAATATATTGTTTATATTATCATGTGATTGACGATGCACATTATCCAAATCTATCATTAATATGACATTGATAATGGGGTTGATCAGGAAGAAAAACCAACCAAACAATCCCCCCCTCACAAAAAAACAAAACAAAAAAAACAACATACTACCAACAAAACTTCATTTATTCTTTATAACAAGCCTGAAGTTTGAGTGCTATTTATATTTTCATCCTTCATGTGAAGAAAGAATGCTCAGAAAAGTTAAGTATGAGCCCAGGCTCACAGAATTAATCTTATAAAATTAGAATAAGGATAGAATAAGGTAGACCTTGATCTAAAATCTGCCTGAGTTATCTATTAATCTGTATGATTTTTTTCAAGTCACTTAACTTCTCTGTTTTTAATCTTAAAAAAAGTACAACTTTATTAATGTATTAAAATGTTAATTCAAACAGTTTGGAGTAGTTGTAAGGCTCAAATGAGATAATGATCATAAAAATATCATACATGAATAGGTCAGTTATTTCCTTTTTGTTTTTGCATTGTTGTCCTGGTTATTTGTGTGTATTTCTCAGAGTTCGCTTCCAGACTTATTCTGAATGCCAGATTGCAAATTGATTGAAGAATTGTGATGAAATTTCCTAATTCAGATTATGAATCCAGATTCTTTTAAGTCAGTCTAGTGTCTAAACTTGAGGACACAATTCAAAGTGTTCAAATGGGTTTGGACGACAATTTAACAGAACTAAATCAATGAGGGGAAGGAGAAAAGGATGGGAGGAGGGAGTTGATAAGTGGACTTAATGGATTTGAATGGATCTTGATATATGAGTAAAATTAGAGGAAATTTAATCAAAATTCAGCATAAACTCTGAGGGCAGGGGAAACCTATAGTAGGCTCCTCATTCATTTAAGGATGCTTCAGAATACCTAATTTATTGCCATGGTTATAATGCATTTCATGGAAAATGCCTTTTCCAAATACTTACACAAAATACATTTAAAGCTTCTGTCCTGCTCTCTTTCAGGGTAGCTGGAATTTCAAGGTAATATAAAAATAAACTTTGGGGAGCAGATTGTTTTAATACCTACATTTACATAAATCCACATAAAATGAAAAGGAAGTCAATTTATTCTCTCCACATTGTATAACTCCCAAAGAATTACCTTTTACTAAAATACCTAACAGACATATAATGTGCAGAAAAGAGAAAAAAAATCATAAAGGAGAGATTTGGCAAATGTTTTGGATAATTTATTTTGTGTTGATGCCCAACATGGATTATTTCAGGCCATCAACCATAATAACTAAAGTTATGCATATCAAATGTGCCCTTTGATCATATTAATTGAGTAATTACCACATCCTAGTTTGACTTTGTTTCCCATAGGCCTGCTTTCCTTGTCTGTAGCATTCTTGTTTAAAATACTTTATAAACATTAATTAATCATTGCAAAGCCCCCAAAGGATGGGTCAGCCCTCTCATCTCTTCATTTCAAAGCTGGGGAAACTAGGGCAGAAAGGTTAAGTGCCTTGCCCCAGGCCAGTTAGAAGGTTGAGTTTGGGTCTTAAATGTCCTGAACTTCTAGTTCTGTGGCCCCTCATATCACGGTAATACCATGTATTTCACCCTATCTCTACACTCCATTGAAACTGATCATTTGTTAAGTTTTACATTGGAATGATCTATTGCAAATACCTTGTCTAAGAGCTGTATTTTGTCTATTTGTAGCCAATACCTTTGGACAACAGCTATTTGTGTTTTACCATAAGCTATGTAAGCTTTTCAGTATCCTAACCTCTATATTGCCTTAACCACTTGATGTGAGATTCTTAAAGACTGAAGAGGAAGAAAGAATATATATAATTTACCACTTGTAGATGAGAATTAGTCATTTTTCAGGTTTGTCCAACTCCCTTTGATAGCATTTAGGGTTTTCTTGAAAAAGAACTTTGTGACACTCTTATAATCAGCATGAAAATGCGTGTTTTTGTGGGTTTCCAGTTCTTTTAAAGAAGCACAGAGTCAATCTAGTAGAGAGGGAGGCACAGAGTATACATTTGTGCATTGTTAATTTTAACATGCCTGCATTTTATGTTCATCTATTTACAGAAGGGGATTTCTGCAAATCATGAAAAACATAGCTTGTAAATTCCGATATTGAATTTGGGGAGGGGGGTTGATTTTTTTCTCTTCTCGGGTCCTTAATTTAGCTCCAATATATTCATTGATCAGATTGCTTCTGTGCATCTAATGACATTATTTATAACATCAGGTTTTCTGTATTCAGATGATTGTTAGATGCTATTAAGAAAATAGAGATGAATTTCCTTTTTAAAGCTTTTGACGTGGTGTCATAGAATAGCATGTAGTAGATACA
Organism: Antechinus flavipes; assembly: GCF_016432865.1. NCBI lineage: Eukaryota > Metazoa > Chordata > Mammalia > Dasyuromorphia > Dasyuridae > Antechinus > Antechinus flavipes. Next base: position 556,306,411 of record NC_067398.1, on the reverse strand, counting down.
ATCAATCAGCTACTTTGTTACCTTTAAAACCAGGCATTTGTATATATGAAACTTCAAGAGATCAAAGGTGATATCTCTTATATACTTGGTTTGCCATTTCCTTCTGAATCTCATTTTACAGATGAGGAAACTGAGGTAAATAATGTTAAGGGACGTAAACAACTAATAAGCATCTGAGGCCAAGTTTCAATTCAGGAAGATGAGTTATTTATGGTCCCAGACTTTCTCTTCTATCCACCATACTGTCTAGCTGCCACATAAATGAGAATTAAAATTGCTCATTACACATCAGAGAAACTGAGGGTTGGTAAGATTGTTTTTCATTTGCAACTACAGTTCTCCATAAGGGGATATGTTGGAAAAGAAGGTAAAATTATGGAACTATAAGGAAAGCTTTCAGACTATTTTACTGCTTTGGGATCTTTAACTTCTATACCTTCTGTTTGTTTCTTAATTTTTCATGTCTTCTACTGCATCCAAGTATTGAATCATAGTTGTGGCAATGTGTGACTTAGGCATAAAGAAAGGCATTAGCCTTGATTTGATATCAGATATTACAACTACATCATTGTCTCTCAGCACTACTATCCTGTCCTGTAGTTTGAGTATACCAATTTCAAAGACAATTCTGGAACCAGGAAGGGTGGATTGTATGAAGAAAAAAAGACAGAGAATTGAGGAAACAATAGCCAGAACCTTTGTTATTGAGGTTATGAGATATAATAGGCAAAAAAGAAGGAAGGAAGAAAGGAAGGAAGGAAGAAAGGAAGGAAGGAAGGAAGGAAGGAAGGAAGGAAGGAAGGAAGGAAGGAAGGAAGGAAAGAAGGAAGGAAGGAAGGAAGGAAGGGAAGGAAAGAGAAGGGAAATTAAGCAATATTTTGGGTTTGGGGGAGTCATATTTGGAGCTAAATGAAACAAAGATTATTTAATCCAGGGATTTTATTATTAGAACCCAGATAGGAGAAGTTATTGTCCCATATAAATCATCTTAGTAGAATAAACTAAGGTCTTTATGCAATATTTTTTAGCATCTGTTTTAGGATAAAGCACAAATAGCAGAACAAATATTATTATCAATTTGCTTTTAGTTTCTCAGATGGTATTGTTAAATACTACATGTTATACATGTTTATATAGTAAATTTCATTTGATATTCTTAAGCTACATACATTCATGCCTGTGACGGGCATACTTATGTATGATAGACAGATAGACAATGGATAGATTTTAAAAAATCTATACCTATATATTTTGTTGTTGTTATTGTTTAGTTGTTTTCAGTCCTGTCCCACTTTCTAGGTCCATGGTTTTCTTGGTAGAAATATGAGTGATTTGACATTTTCTTATTCAACTTATTTTATGGGTGAGGGAACTGAATCAAGTCCTTTGCCCATAATCACACAGATTTGAACATAAAAAGATAAATCTTCCTGATTCTAGGCTTAGCATTCTATCTACTGCACCATCAATTTGATATGTATATTATACATATCTATCTATCTATCTATAATATTTACATAAAATGTATATATTCCCACAGTATATACTGTATATAAGTATGTGACATATTATTATACATGTATATATATTCAAATGATTATATACCTATAGTATTATTTTAGAAGAAATTACAAATGACAAAATGAGATACATGAATGGTGCTAGAACAATAAAAAAGAAAATGATAACATATAATGGAAGAGTACTTACTTGATTCTATCTATGTAGATCTACATGCATATGTGGATTCTATCCACAGGCATTTCAGTTCTTTTTAAATTCAGATTTATTTCAAATAAACATTTTATTTTTAATCTATTTTGAGAAAATTAACAACTATGATGAAGGTGGATGTGATTTCAAATAACAATGTGGAAGTAGGGCTAAATGACAAAATCGCAAATGAGCATATTTCTGGTGAAAAAGTCATAAGTAGAAATATGAGCAGGCTGGACACTATGTTAGTGTGACTCAGTTAAATAAGAGGAAGGACATATGTTAATTCATAGTGTTTCAGAGTCTACCACAGTGTATTCTTCCAGGAAAATTCTGTTTGTTTATGTTACATTGTATTTCTAATGTGACATATTTTGTCATAGCTTAAAGGTTTAATAGCTTTCCCTTTAAAAAAGGGGAAAAAGTACTTTATCACTAATAAAGTCTAATTAATTAAGCAATTTGTCTGAGAGAAATAAAAAATGTGCTAAACTTAAGGTGTTGACTGTCAATGTATTTGCATCTCACAATAAGTAAGTGTGACCCTGCAGGGTTAATGTGGTTTCTTTCCTAGTGAGCAATTTACTATGGTATTGCAATTCCTCATCGAGGCAAATATGTCTATTTTGGAAGCTGTCAAGTTCTTACCCCAAAGTACATTATAATGTTTTTGCCACCTAATTATTATTATGGTCAACATTTTATTTACTCCAAAGTAGTTTGGGGCTAATTGATTAGGTTGCACCATGTCATGAAAGCACAGATGCCAGGCCAAAACATTACATTATATAGTAGAAGAGATTGAGACAAGAACTGTCTTCCTTCCTCCCAAAGAGAAAGAGCATAGCTTTGCTGCTATGCTGGCAAGTCACGCTTCTCTTTTAGTGGGTGGTCCATTGGGAGGGTAATTGGAGCTCTGCAGTACGTCCACTACAATCAACACAAGGGTACAATAGCTGCTCTGTAGGGAATTGGTGGAGGAGAATTTGTTTAAATAAAATTGCAAGGTTGTCAGAATGTTAAAGCAATTCTTGAATGCTCTGTGCATTGTCTCAGGGAACATAGATTTAGATTCATTTACTTTCAAAGACAGTACTCATAGGAGTAAAAAAAAAATTCTTAAAATCCAAAGGTGTAATGTAAAATGAAAGTTCGTATATTGTATATCATCTACATGCATATGGTATATAACAAACTGTTCTATGTGCTAGTTTCTTGCTGTATACAAATATTTACAAATACGGGGTTTCATTTTTATGCTGTGCCCAGAAAACAAAAATCAGATGGTAATAAGTCAGAAGTGATTTTGTTTTATTCTTTTATACCAGGACTCAGTTTCCAAGATAAACAAACTTTAAAAGGAAGATATTAGAAGTTGGAATTGTCCAGTCAAAGTTCTGAGAAGGAATTGTGCTCAGAGATGCTTTATTTATCCAATTCTATAAATGTGTCAAACTAGACATGCACCATCCTGCACTCATGTAGGACCAGAGAGAATGTTACTTCAGCCATAGAAATTATCACAGCCTCTGGGCTCACGACTCAAAAGAAATTAAGTCATGGCTAAACCAAATTATACCTTGAGAAAGTCAGAATTAAAATCATGGCCTATGGCCATGGTCCTGAACATCATTAGGTTACTGAAGCTCACTGTCACTAGGTGATTCAGCACTTAGACAGAGAAAAGTAACTGCAGGAAGCACTGATGCCAGTGTTAGAGAGGTAAAAACACAGTGAGCTAAAAAGGTTTTTTTTTTTTTTCCCCACTATCCACAAAATTTTGTTACTGAGCTGAAAAACCTATTCATTAAAAAAAAATCTTTTGAAGACAATCAACATTAAACTTATTTATTGGAAACTTAATACTATAATAGCTATACTTTGTCTTTTGCCTTATGTCAGCTGCAATGGTGGTTAGATCTCAATAGTTAGAATGCTATGGTAGAGTTAAAACAACCTGAGTTTTAATCCTGACTCAGACATTTGCTATTATGTCACTTGAGCAAATCACATCACTTCTCTCAGCTTAAGTATATTTATAAAATGGGCATGAAGATAACATCTACTTTGTAGGACTGTTGTAAATATCAAATGAGATAACAGAGATAAAATCTATTGCAAAACTTAAAAAGTACTATATAAAATCTTAGTTGTTTAGGACTAGAATGAAAAAGAACAAGGAAAAAAGACATTGACATGATTTAATCATCATTTCTTGGTTCTGAGTCCAATGATAATAAAATAACATACTCTATTTTATTATATGTGTGTTTGTAAGTACATAGTGGGAAGGAGACAAGTGTTAACTTGATTTTAAGGTGACCTCTTTTTAAATACAATTAGAGTAAATTGTGTGAAAAATTATGCCAGACTCACGGATCATATGATTTTTGTCTCTATCATGGTCAAATTGCTTTTTGCTTATTTTGTAAGAGACCAAATTATTTGACTAGAACTAAAGTTATTTTTAAGTATTCTTTAGACTCTGGTGATCAAAAAGATCACTGAGTCATAACGCAAAGATGAATTCTCCCACAAAGCACCTGAGTCAGGCCTGAAATCTTGCCTTCATTGAATATTGCCATTCTAGGTACAAGTGATTTTCTACCATATGGAAGCATAGTTACACCTCATGTCTGCAATATGCTTTCTCATTTCTGTCGAACAATCTTCTGTATTCAAGATGATACTTAAACACATTTTTCTACATGAAACTTTTCCTGATCCTCCCAACTGCAAGATGAAGATAGAATTATTAAAATTAGTAGCATTTCTTTAGCAGCTACTATTTGCCAAACCTTTTGCTTTTGATTTGATATATAAATATGTGTTACTATCAAACGTACTTACTTTTAATATATTTATGTTTAACAATACAATACATATATACACATAGATATATGGAAAATAAATATTTACACATGATTATGTATAATTTGTGTGCTAAACATATATATACACATATATATATATATATATTTGTGTATACATATAAATAAACTTACATATTTATATATACACACATACTTGCATGGGCTGTGTATAGTATGTATTTAATATTTATTAATCAATTTGACATGAATGAATATATTAAGATCATTGTTTATTCTAAAATATGTAGTCCACTGTGATTTATTTTAATACAAGACTGGAATTGAAGATTCGAGAAAAATCAACTTAATTCATATTCCCTAGTCACAGAGTAGAACAACCATTCAATTTCCAAAATGTCCTGCTGTATAATTTTCAAAAGCAAAGGCAGGATCAAATAATTTAGAGATGCCAGCAATCTTAGATATGAATTACCCTATCTGCTTAATTTTACAAATGTATTAGAAAATAAAGGTCTTAACAAGTAAAATAACAAGTTTAAGATTATACAGGAAGTAGATAGGCCTTAGTGTATGTTCCCAGAGCTATTCCATTTCTATTGTAGCCATTTTCCTACATTTATCTTCTCTCATACTACACTAGAAGCCCTGTGAAGTTATGCATAATGGGCCTTAGATATATTTTCATTGAATTTCTTCATATTATATAGGTGAGATAATAGAAGACTAAGGGATTTAAGTGTCAATCTCAAGGTCAATGCATTTATAAACAATTTAATTTGAAACATCTTTAATTTATATTAGTGTCACACTATTATCATATTTGCTCATCAGTGACAAAATTATGAAGAGTCTTTTTCTGCCATAAAGTTCTCATGTGTGCTAATTCATATAATCAGTATGTGAAAGACATGAAGACAATAATTCCATGATTCTGATTGTTTTGAAAATTATACGGGCCCCAAAGATATGCCAAAGGATTAGGTAATCATAAATAGATATTTATTAATATTTGCAGTTCAAATAGTTTTAAAACTTCATGTAATTACCATTAAGAATTCAGTAGAAGGGGCAGCGAGGTAGTGCAGTGGATAGAGCACAAGCCCTGAAATCAGAAGGACCTGAGTTCAAATCTGGTCCCAGACACTTAACACTTCTTAGCTGTGTAATCCTGGGCAAATCACTTAACCCCAATAGTAGAAAGCAATGGAGTCAATGAACATAAACCATTACATTTTGCTTCATTCTAAAGGAGGCATGTGTACATATCATTAGATTTTAGAAAACAGAAACCTTAGTGCAGGTATTCTTGTATTCCAATTTAAGAAAAACCATACAAGTCCAGTCATGATAAAGACAGAACTTGTGGCCTCCTGTAAGTCAATGCAGTTTCTGTTCATTTGAGATACAGCTTTAATTTTAGTAGAATAGAATGTTATCTTTCATTTTCACTAGATAATTCCCTGTTCAGAAATGCTTGCTTTCATGAGATTCTATAATTCATCATTTAAATTTAGCATGTTTGATGGTGAGTGAACATAATTTTCTTTCCCTTAGAATAATGTTCCCTTAGAATAATTGCCATGAAGGCAAATGTGACATAAGAAGATAATACTAGCCAAGAGCAAGATTTCAAAAGAAAAAGCCTTAGGCAAAAATTACCTTCTAAACAAGGAGATCTAAAGGGATAAAAGTAACTAACAGAAGGGAGACTTCCTCCAGAAGTTCCAGGCAAGGATGCCAATATGGACAAGGGGGAATTAGGTAAGCTTAATTATAAGTTTTCCCCTAGGCAGAAGATTCCAGGTAAACCATCTCTACTACATATCTATAAACCAGGGTCACTGATCTCTTAGTTAAAAATACCTATTTTTTAGGCCTTTCTTTTTGTCTCAGCAAGACACTTCTCCCTGTGTAGATCCCTTTCCTAGAGTAAAAATAAGGACTTAAAAGTACATACAGTATAACTTCAATCTTCTATTCTGTCTACAAATGTCTAAATAACAATAGAACACAGGAAGTCAAGTGCTAGAATTCATTTTGATGTGGGCTTCTGCTGCTGATTACTGACAGGGAGCTGGTCTCTCATATTTATGATTCACCAATGCTCTTTGATTAAATCCAGACATGGATTTAGTTACCATAACATGCATCAGCTTTGTTTTACTCCTTCCTAGGCTTACTTCCTGCTTCAGAAATGAATTCCCACAGTTCTTAGTCATTCTGTCTAGGTCCATCGTCAACACTGAGCTGAACAAGTGAGGAGAAGAAGATATGTTTTGTTATATAAATGCAGAAGCCATCAAAGAGACTCAGTGGTACTACTTCTGGCATGAGGATCTTGTAAGAACTCAGATGTGAAAAGCACTGGAGACTGATGAAGTGGAAAAGATCAGGATCTTCAGGTTGGCATATTGAGAAATTCTCAGGGTGGAAATATTGAAACAATGATGACAAAGCCTCAAGTGGATTTTGATAATAATAGTGACTCACACTTATATAGTATTTTAATATTCCCAAAGTTGCTTTCATCACAGTTACCCTATTATGGACAGAACAACTTTTTTTGTCATGTTCCATGGATCAAACAAATAAACATTTAATTGATCAGTTTTGTACCAAGCACTGCATATGAATGAAGAAACAGAGAAATTGCTTGCCTTGGATCATCATTTTGGAAAGAATGTAGAAAATTCAGAATTTAGTAGCAGGTTTCCTGATTCCAGATCCAATGTACTCTCCATTGTACTATGTTATAAATTGCTATGATTTCAACAAGTGTACAATCTATTTCAGTAATCTTTTCTACATGTGGAATGCTCTGAAAATGTTAAGTGCCTGTGCCTATTCTGATAGATTTTCTTCTCTTGTTTGCAGGTCTAAGATATCTTGATTCAAAATGTTACTTTCATTTTGACAGGATTCAACTTGAAACTTTTCATATTGACAGGTTTTGGCATGAGTATTAGATTGTTTGATATGGAAGCATTCCCTTTGCATTTTTCTTTAGTTATCATTTCTTTATTTTATTTAAGAAAAAAAAAGCTCTTTTGCATAGTCTTAAATCTTAAAATGTTTGCCATATCCACTATGGGGATGTCTTATATTCACACAACCTTTGAACCATAGAGTCGAGAAAGAAAATTAAAGTTCGTTGAATCTTATATCCTGTTCATTAAAAGGATATCTAATGTTCAGCTATGACATAGAATTGTTCAACCTCTGTTTGAACTTTTCTTACAACTTATTCATTGTGAATGACTCTACTTCATAAGCATATCTTCTTTTCCTAAAATATATATCTGCCTATTGTAAATGTCTACCTATTGTTAAAATTGTATATTCTCTAGCAACACAAAGCAAATCTGTGTAGTGTAGTGTTGATAATGAAGAAAGAAAGGAGATGGAAGAGGCTCGGGCCAGTCAACTTTTATTACCTTTCTAGTGATGTACTTTGATATTACTTATCCAATAGTATTCCAGTAGTAACAGGAACTTGCCATGTGCAGCACTGGAGACTGGTGATGTGAAGAGAAGCAGAATATTCATATTGGCATATTGAGGAATTTTTCTCTTAGGTTGACAATATTGAAATAATGATGACAGCATATGCTATGTACAGCAGTACATGTTACTTCTGGGATTTGGACCAACACATCCCTTTCCCCTCCCTCCATTATGAAGGCCAAAAGAGAAAAACAAATCATATAAATGTCTGCAATTATATTCTAATGATGTGTTCATATGTGACAATATGTCAAGATAGCTGTCACATATTCCATTAATCTCAAATTTCACAAGCTTTTAAGGATAAAATATTTAAATAAAACATTTTAAGGATAAAATTGAATCATTATAAACTTGGAGATATGATTATTTACTTGATTCCACAATGATAACATAAATGTTACATGGTTTCAATAGCCAAGAAAAAGTTAAATGGATCATATAAAGTCTCAGGCAGGATTCAAAGGTAAGTTTTTCTAACTCCAAGTCCAATGCTCTAACATTTTACTGCAAAGTGAGGACCAGATGAATAAGAATAGAAAGGGAATACTTAATGATGTTACAAGATAGGTTAGGTTTCTTCAGGACCACTATTTCAGGGACCCAACATGATGATTCACTATTTTGTTCATTTCTTTCTTTTCAACTGTCTTGCCTTTTCCTGCCTCCTCTCCATTTCTTAGATGACGTATTATGAATCATGATCAAATTAGCCATCCTAATATTCCTGGATTGTGTAAGCTAATTTACTCTCCTGTGACCTTAGTTATTATTTCTGTACTTCTGCAGACCGAAGTTCCTATCACTGACCACCACTTCACTTTCTCTTTAGTCTTTTCCTTTAGAAAGTAATCTCTTTGAGAATAATTACAATCTTTGCTTCAGTATTTGGAATTCAAATGCTTAACATACTGTTTAGCGTATACCCAATGTTTGATGAATGTTTCCTAAATCATCCATTTATAACAAGCAGGAAACAAGCACTTATTATTTTCTGACTATGGGATGGGCACAATAATAAGCATTGGAGATACAAACACAAGGAAAATGAAAGACAACTTCTTCCATTAAGAGCTGAAAATTAGAACAGAGAGGGAAGGGAAGGGAGAACTCCCATGTGGAGAAATAATATCAAAGTACATCACTAGGGGGTAATAAAGGTTGATTGCCCTGGGTTTCTTCCCAAAATGCAAGCTTGGGAGGAGAACCACCCAATAATACAAAAGAACTCAAATTGTAAAGGGATGTTCCAACATGGAGAATAAATGTTCTGATAAGAGGAGAACCACAGGCATTGAGGGATGATCCACTGTGGATTAGTAGGTGAGGCATGGAACTATTAATTTATACCCAGTGGACTATGTCCCTTCTTATCTTAAACACATAAATTTTGCTTGTGCTAAAGTTTTTGTTTTTCAATTTAATATAATTGAGATTATTATTTTATTTTTTATAAGTATCTCTATCTTACTTGTTATTAGGAATTCAATCTCTCCCACCTCATTTATTTCTGTAAAGGGTATCTTGCCCATTTCTCTTACAATTTATTTTGTTATTTTCAATTTCCAGGTCAAATAACCATTTTGAATTTATTATGATATATGGTGCAAGAAGCTGACTTTGACCTAATTGAATCCAGACTTCTTTCCAGTTTTCCTAGAAAAGTTTGTCAAATAGGAAATTCTTTCACAAGTAGTTTCTGGTTTTAGTAGTTGTTGTTGTTTTAGACACTACTCTATTTAGTTTAATAATTTGTAATGTTTTTCTTGTCTAGGCTATATCATTCATCTACTTTAACATTTTTTTCCTCTCTGATAGTAAATAATTTTGATGAGATAATTTTTCTCAAAGAAATTACCTACTCAAGATCACTTAGCTGACAAGTGGCAAAGCTAGAACTCCAATCAAGTTGTTGTTCTTGTTGTTTCCCTGAGTGCAAGTATAGTATTTATTTTCTACTTTGATATGCCACTTCTGTATTCAATAACAATTTTATTTTTTTAATTCACTTGATATCTTTAGGTAGATTAGAAATCTTGCTTATGTGAAACTTTTGGAATCATGACTTTCACATTATAAAACTCTTCCTCCTTATTAATACTGTCACTAGATCATAGATATTTAGCATTTCAGGAAGCTGACGGGCCATGGAGTTAAATTCAGATGTCATTAAGAATTCTTTCCATAATCTACTGCTATAAATTAGAATTATAAGTAACATTTATATATGATTTAAAGATTGAAAAGGTGCTGTGTATACATTATCTTTCTCGGTGCTCTCAACAATGTGATAATAGATGAGAAGCTGAATTTTAGACAGATTAAATGATTTGTCCAGGATCATACAGCTCATAGGATCATAGATTCACTGAAGCCAAGAGGTGTTGCTTTGGCCCTACTACATAATAAGTAGCTGAGTCAGGATTTGTTTTGATCCCAAATTCAACACTTATTCTACTCTACATATGCCATATCCTGCTAAGTGTCTTAGAAAAGATTTAAATTTAGACTTCCCTGATTCTAAATCCAGAAGTCTGTCCCTTATGCCACACTGGCTAGGTGAAACAGATAGAGAGGTCTGGCTTAGGAACCACCAAGACTTGAATTCAAATTTGTCCTTAATCACCACTTGTGTGATTTTGGGAAAGTCACTTAATTTTTGTCTGTCTCAGTTTCTTCAGCTATAAGATTGTGAGGATCAAAAGAGATATCTGTAAAAATATTTAGCATAGTACCTGGCATATAGTGCTACATAATGCTTTTTCCCTTTCCCTTCCATTCTTAGGGTCAAAATGTCTGATTTAGGGGAGCCCACTAACTATTGACACAACCCATTTAAGTTTTGAATAGTTCTAATTGTTGATACATTTATCATTAACTATGACCCAATTTTATCTTTTACTAATTTCATACCATTTATCCTAGTTGTTTCCCCTCTTCACCTCCTGCTTCCTTTTATGATCAAGCAGAACAAATCTAATCTTTTTTCCATGTGTGACAGCAGTCGTTAAATTCTCACCAGATCTTTTCTTCTACCATTTAAAATTCTCTACTCCTTTTGATCAGGGTATATACATGATATTTTTTATGGTCTTTCACTACCCTCATTGTTTTTCTCTGGACACATGATTATCAATGCCTCTCATAAATGGTATTTTTCACAACTAACACAACACTACAATATAATTTTCTAGAAATGATCAGAACAGGCCATAATATGGGACTGTCACCCCTTTATTCCTAGACATCATTTCCTCTCATAAAAATGCCCAAGATGAGTTTAGCTGTTTTCAATGTTATAGTACTTTTTTGAGTTGTATTGAACAGTCCACTAATATTTTAAAATTTTTGAGATTTCTATCTCTTATCTTGTACTCTTAAAGTTGGTTTTATTTTTAATCCAGTGTCAATAAATATTATGGTATAATATCCTGCTATCTTTCTTATGTGGAGGAAGAGAGAAAATAGGAACCTCAACATAGCATGATGATAGCACACTTTATACCTTCCTCATTTCCTTCAAGATTGCTGATACCATTAAAAACAAGGCAGCAAAGCAGTCTCTGAAGCCCATTTCTGTACATTTCCATGATGCCATCAATAATGAGATTAGGATCAGCATTTCAAAGCAGGAAAGAAGGAATTTAAAGGTCTTCTAATCAAATTCTATTATTTTAAAAATGAGAAAATAGAAAGAAAAGCCAAAAAGGGGATATCTTCCAAAAATGTGAATGTACTTGAAACCAAAAAAGTATAAGACTCCACATGGATGGTAAGTGATGGGAGAAGAATCTGAACTTTTTTTTTCTAGGCATCCACATTATCTTCTTCACTATTCAAGGGTTTGCAGAGGTTTGGGCCATATACTCAGCTTGGGAACTCGTACTACAATCCTGCTAATTCTTCCCTAATTTAGCCTGCCTCCTGCCTTCTCAACTTGTGACTGACAGGATTTTTTCCAGGTCAGTGTTGGACTCTGAATCCTGCTGGGCATCTAAGAATGCCCTGGAGCTCCTGAGATTGGAAGACTGTAGCTATTCTTTTAATTCTTAATTAAGGTTCACTTGAGTTACAGTTTTAGGCTCAGATTCAACCCCAGACTTATTTAATAGAGCCTTTTTGGCTGATTCTTAAAAATGAGCAAAATTATAAAGGAACATAATGCCAGTAGTACACAGAGGGCCTGAGGCAGTGGGGTGTCTCTGATGGCATGAGAGGACAACGATTGTAAACTTCCTCAACTAAGACAAAAGGGTTAAGTCATTTTGGAGTTCTGCGTGAAAAGCCTAAAACAAAATGGTTTAGATTGTAATCAGTTTGTACTATCTACCAAACCACACTGCCACCTTGTTCACATTGAATGGAAAAAATAAATAATAATTCAGTGGCAGAAAGGAGAGAGTCTTTAAAAAATTTCTAGTGGGACTTCTCATAAAACAAATAGATATACATTTATCTTGGGTGCAAAGTTTTCTAATAAGGTCTAGACACAATATTCCCATGTGGGGAAAATTGATGGAGATTGGTAGCTCTATCACAGCACCTTCAGTAGTAGGCCAGAGCTATGCTGTCACATAGAGTAACATGTATATATTCGTGTTTCAGTTAGTGACAGCCATGTCTTGTTCATTTGAGCCTGGCAATCAAATTGATTAGCAACAGGGGAAAATTTTTTCTTGGCTGAGTGAATGCAATTATTTTACTCAGTTTCTCTCAATGTGTAGTGACTCAAATACATGCCACTGTTCTGTGGCTTATTGGTAATCCAATGTCTCAAACTATACTTAACTGTCAGAATTTTGGTGGTGAAAAGAGCAGAGATGATGGAGGGGAAAAACATTCTAGAGCTACAAATAATATTTGCAACAGATTAAGTTTTAGGAGCCAAAAAGAGTCTTAACATCCTGTTAGCTTTATTTATATTTTTCTGCAAAGGTTCCTTATATTTAGCTGCTGGATAGAGATTCACTGATTTGATCTTGGGCATGTTTCCTCCACCACTGCAACCCTTTCCCACTTTCTTCTTTTCATTACACTAAAGAAACTCAACATAAAATGAAAATCACATCAGGGGCAATTAGATAAGAGGTCAGCACAAATTACATCTATAGGTAGGGCATTATCATCACCCAAGTGTCTCTTGCTTACAGTACGTTGTGACAAAGTAAAAGCTATTTCAGCTGTTAGGTTGTGATGGCTGTTATTTATGAAACATAAAAAGATACTGAAATACAAAGGGACTTGAAAAGAGCAGGGTAAGATCAGATAAAAAAATGGGAAAGAAACAGGCATCTTGGGATGGTAACTACTCTGCCATGTACTGACAGGGAGGTTGTATATTTTTAGAATATACTGAAAGGAATGGTGCTTTTACTTAGGTTTTTATGGTTTACCACGAGATGCAATTTTCTGGCCTTATATGCAGTTGTAACAAAAGTCAGAGAGATTTTATGATAGCTGCCAGAGTTCATAAATGATGGGATATACTAAAATATTTATAGAACTGTAAAATCTTGATTTCTCTCTGGTTTAGCAGATGGGGCCCTAAAACTAGTTCCCAGATTGTCACATTTCTTTACCCTTTGATGACAAAGAAACCTGTTATCAGTTTTCTTCCTAGCAAACAAGTTCACTAATGTAATCAAGTTCATACTTCCGGACAATTTGCTATTAGAGAAATAGCCATGGAGAGAACACTTCACAAGATGTGCTTTTCCCCCAGTAATATTGTTGGCACTAAGGGCTGGGAGCCAAATAGTCTATATGTCCCCCAATCACTTGTCTGTTTCTACTTACTTGCTTCCTTCTTCATTCATAGGAAACTTGTGGCCAATACAGTTTCAAGTTTGCATCACCTGCGGGAATAAAAGTAACTTTAGCATCAAGAAAACCTGTTCAGGAGGTGTATACAAAATGCAAATATGGCACTACATCCTGTCCTCTTAATAACGACTTAAAAGGTTGTTGTCCTTGGATCAAATAATGATTCCCTATGGTGCTGCTAAGCTCAAGTGCTCTTCAAAATTCAAAGACAAATGGAGGAAGGGCACTGAATAATCATTAAAATCTCTACTGTGGTGGATTGCTGATAGGGATTTCCCCCTATTTCAGGGGGATTTATCAGTAAAAGATTATGGAAATGCTAATAAAGCTTAGTCTCATATGACAGTTATCACTAAAGAGATGTCCCAGATTAATCTCCTAGACAAGGTAACCCAAAACTATTTCTAGGTGAAAAAGCAGGTTGTAGATGAAGAATATTTTCAAATCGTCCCATTTGTGTCTGAAGAAAGTTAGTGACATTAATTATTAAAGGCCCATAGGTTGTTTTCTTACTCTGATGAGGTGTTCTTAAAAAGTCATACTTATAAAAAAAAATCTCTTGTGACATCAACTGTCCCTAATATAAAACATGAAAATGGAGAGGAAAAATTGAAATAAATTTAAGATGGCTGAACTATTTCCTAAAGAAACAGCTCTAGATTCTCATTCAAAAACTGTGCTTCATGTGATTAACTATACTTAATTGGTCTATTTCAAAGGCAACTTCTCAGTTGAATATCATTTTGATCATACCTATCTGCATAAAACAATAATATCTCTAATACTCTGGATTACTCACTTTATGAAGATGTGATTTGGGTCAGTATCCTGGTACTACAATCCTTTCATCATTCTCTCTTTTCTCCTTACATCTCCATTTCATCTCAGTCATCCCTGCTATTTATTTTAGAATTTTGACTTTCTCTTGCCCTTTTATAAAGTTTTCTTCTTTTATCCCTTGTAAAGCTGTGTGATGCTGGGTGAATAACTAGACATTTCTTAGAATCAATTTTCTCACCTATAAAATGAAGATAACAATAGCAACTCCCTCTGAAGGTTATTATGGTGATTAGATAAAAAAAAAAAGTACTTCTTAAACTTTAAAGCCCTATGTGAAGATAATTGATTTATATTATTTCTGAATGAGCCTACAAATAGGGAGGTTAAAGTAGTTTCCTAATAATTATGTGGACTTAGAGGGAAAATTTCGAATGTAAAAGATTTTTTCAGTTATAAAGTCCAATGCCGAAAACTCTCCATGCTACCATCCTATCTTTTTTTCTTATACTAAATTTCTCCATCGACACTGCAGCCTGATAAGATTCCTCAGTCCTGAGGTTCCCTGACATTACTACTGCATAATAATTATTTCAAATCTACAAAAGACCTGGGATTTAGACTTGGTGGATACTCTTTCTACTGAAAAAGATCAAACAAACCCTTTTATTCTATAATAGATGATTTTCAGGAAAAATTATATCTAACAATTCTTCCACTTGAAGGGTATCTGGTGATTAGCATCTCATACACAAAATCCATAAACAGACCTCTCCCTGAAATATTTCCATTGTGGCAGACCAGTAGAATAAGAATATAGAGCCATTTCCACACTATAATCCAACACTGAGATAGTAATTTAGTTGAAGTTAAATTCACTCCCCTTACAATCAGGTGAAAGAAGGAGCTTATGAGTTTAGGAGTTGAAATGATTATGAATTTTTATTCTATTCTGGAAATAAAATGTACAAATCGTACGGTTAATATTTCTGGGCTATATTATGTTCATGTATCAAGGCAGAAGATAGACACATTGAGAGTTTTTGTTTGTTTGGGGGATTTTTGCCCTTTTAATTTTTTTTGGCCGGGGGTTGGGGGGTTGGGGCGGGGAGAGCTGTAATGAATGTAAGAGACCAAGAAAACAAGAGAATTGTTAGAGCAGGGGGCCATTAGCAATCCAGGGACAATAACATAAAAGAACAGCAGGCAACTCAGGCTGTGAATTGGCCAGTGTGGAAAAGTTACCTAGGAGAAGGTTCTGATGAATTCCATTTTTTTTTCCCACCTTGGTATATACTGTCCAGAAGGAAGTTGATTTGGTTCTGACCTTGGGAAATCAAAGTATCTGCCAAACAAGCATGGCCTCTTGCACTAGAGAAAAAAAAATAATAATGATTAAATACACTTTAAAATAATATGTTGATTTTTGTGCTAAGTAGTCACCTGCAGGGGGTAGCCTGAAATTTCATTAGCAGAAGGATGTGCAGAATAGGTTTAGAAAACTGTTTCACTGTGAAGGGTGCTTGTCAGAAACCCACAGAGAGTAAAGCAATTATCCTAAATGTTCTTGTAGGACCCACAGGGGGCAGAGCTTTGGTCTTCTGTGTTTGGAAGTGATCTTCCATGAAAAAGTATGCAATAGATTCTAGAATGATATAGTAAAGCCCTTTATCTTCATGAAAACAGAACAACAGTATGCTAGCTTTGACAGATGTAGAAATTTGGTATAGTTGCCTATAGGGGTCTATAATACTCATGTGAATAATATAGGGGGAGAATTAAGGGGAAGTTGATACAATTACATGGAAAAAAATCTTTTTAGAATAAAACAAAAATTTTCAGAGTTTATTATACAATTGTCTCTCTATATATACAAATATATGTATATATACATACATACATACACACACACACACATATACACACAATTTAGTTTTGGGGATAACTGCAGGAAAACATGGTGTTTTTTTGTTTTAGCACATCCACAATTATTGAAACATTTACCACATATCATAGAAGCTAACCCCGACATACCTGAACAGGAATACTTATTTTAGTTTCCTCTGGTTCTTAAAACTATTTTCTAACATCAAATTTCCAGTTCTTAATGTCACTCACAAGGCAACAAGATAGATTTTTTTTACCCAAATGTCTTTCACTTACTTTGGGAGGGGGGAAGGGGAATTTGTAGATTCTTTTCCATTACTCTATTTCTCACTTATTCAATGAAGTAATGAAGATTATTTAATTTAAATTTTTGATCTATATATTTATCATGCATTTTTTCAGTAGTTGTCAGTTAAGAAACCTGTTGACAAAGAAAGTTATAAAATGTTCCATTATTACACAGAGATGACTAGAATTGAAATCCATGATCATTGTTGTTATATTATATATTTTAATAGAGAAGGCTTTGAAATCTTTTGAGAGAGAAAGTCCCATCTGCTGCCTAGATAGTGACAGCAAACTTTCATCCCAGCATTTTTGTGATTATTCCGTTGGTGATTCAATTTTGCTCTGATAGCATCACAATTGAAAAGTAAAATTCAAAGTCTCACAAAATAAAAAAAAAAGGAATTAAAAGAGTCACATTAAAGTGAAGCAAAATTAATCTGACCACAATAATTATATGTATTCCTGAATTAGTGAAGATTATTTGAAACCCACTCTTAAAGTTTACCTAACAATATGGCAATCCCTAATAGCAATATACTTTAAATAGTAAATTGACATGTGTAGTCATAGAAAACATTTCCACTTTGCAAAAGAAAACACAGGTCAAAAGAATGACTCCCCCCAAAAAAGAAATTAAGTTTAAATAAAAGTATATTTTGCAATTTTCATTCACACTTGAATTCTTTCAATGGAAGTGAATAGCATTTTTCACTATAAGTCCTTTGAAATAGTCTTAGATTACTGTATTGCTGAGAATAGCTAAATCATTCTGTTCCTCCCTCCCTTCTTCCTTCCCTTTTTTCCTCCCTCAGTCCATATAGAATATCACATGGTTACCTTCAGATGCTCTTAAAAGCATTTTTTTCCTCTTTTGTATTTCTGAACCTTCCCAAGATATCTTGGGTTTTACTGGCTAGATTTCTTTCTTAAGGACCATGCCTAAAAACAAAACCAATTTGATTCTCATTGTTCACCAATAGATCCTAGGCCAAGTTCAATTTCCTCATTGTTTGGATCCTAATTGACTCAAATTGAATGTAAATATTAATCACTTCTGCTTTGGCCAGAAACCCTGAGTATTTTTTCCTCCCAGATTTGTTTGTTTGTTTATTTATACGTTTTTTGGAGTAAATTAAAGAGGAGATTCTTTGCCTAGTTACCTAAGCTTAATCACTCAATCAGCCTTAATCACTAAATGGATGTGGTCTCAGTCAAACCTAGACTATTGAAGACCTTACTTTAAAAAGGCCAAGGTCTCCCATTTCATCCAGATTCATCTCCAATTGTCCTGATCTGTATCTTTCTACTGGACTCAGAAGTCTCTGGAGGGCAAAATGAGGCAAGTGATGTCATGGTCCCCTTCAAGAATAAAAGACACAAACAATAACAACAACCTGGTTCTACTCACTTCATTTTTCGTTATTTATTTAAGTCATCCCAGGATTTTCTGAAAATATCATTCTATTTTTTTTTTAAATCAGTAGCATTCAATCTCAACCATATACTACAAGTTGTTTGGCCACTTTCCAAATAATCAGCATTTCCTCAATTTCCAATGTTTTGCAACTATAAAAAGCACTACTATGTTAAGAGTTCAAATGTTGGAGTTTGTTCTTCTCAGGGCACAGCCGGTTTAGAGGCTTAGAGCCCTTCGGATGTCTCCAAATCCAAAGGTTCTGTCCTTCAGCCTCTGCCTCTGCTTTCTTCTGCCTCCAACAGAGATGGAAGATCTCTCTTATCTCCTTCTGGGGAGCCCAGCACCAACTTGCCACGGAGAGAGGGCTTCTGGCGTAGCTCCACTGAAATCCCAAAAGTGTTCTCTGCAGCAGAGTCGTTTCTCTCGAGTCTAGCGCGATCAGCCAGCCAAGAGGAAAAAAGTGTATTCTGGAATGGCTGTCTCGCCTTATATGTGAACCTTCTGAGAGAATGGGATTATGGGTTTTCTCCCATAGTGCTCTCTGGCCCAAAGAGCTTTAAGGTGTGGACTTTGAGTAAAGGTGGGAACACAAGCCTTGTCTTGATTAGTTCTACTTAGTACCTTGTTTCAGGTTCTGGCCAAAACAACTTCTTGTAAGATTAGATCAACTCTAATTACTTAGCAGTTAGTAAGGATTCCAACATCTCCCCCTTTCTTTTGTTTTAAAACATAGGGGGTTTCTGAGGGGGTACACATAAATCCATCAATATGGGCCAGAACTTTGTAACAGATATACATGGTATACATAAATCCATCAATATGGGAGGCATTATACATAATTTACATGAGCACATAGCAATATAACACAGGCTAGTAGTAATGTAACAACATGAATCAACCTAAAAATTTACACATGTCCATAAGTCCTAGAAACAGTCCAATAGGATTCCATTGTCCATTAGTTCATGTGCCAGGAATCCAATAGTTCCTGTAAGCCCTGAAGTACTGCAAAAGTCTCATCAACAATTTTTCATCTCAGGGAACCCAATGATTCTTGCTGGTTTTTCAAGAAGTAAAACAGTTTCATCTTGTGTTAGGAAATCCAATGATTCCTGAAGCTTTTAAAAGTCTTTTTAACAGTTTCATAGTCAGCCATCTGATTCTTTCTCCATCTGTGGAAATATAAGCAGATCCTCTTCCCCAAGCAGTTAATCTAATTCCCTTCTATTTACCAAATTTGGAATTTCTCCTCATCACCTGATAATTACATTGGAGCTGTTTGCACCCGATATTGCCTTGTTGTCTTAAAAGGCCTGTATTCTTCCCAACTGTAATCCTGATTGCTTTTCTGTTGGTTGATGACATCAGAGTTCTACTTTAACTCTTCTAACAAAATTTCTTTGTTGCACTTACCCTAATTTCTGGGTTGAAGTCTTTTCCACTGGATCAGGATCAGAGGCTTTTCCACTTGAATCAGGATCGGAGCTTTTCCACTGAAATCCACTGAGGGGTCTGTTTGTCCCACGTTCAGGGCGCCAAAATGTTGTGAGCTTTTTCTTCTCAAAAAGCAGCCAGGTGATAAAAGTTCAGATCTTTTATTATCCCAATATATCCCGGTTAGCTTAGAGGCCTATCTCTCTGCTTGGTTCCAAGAGCTCTCTCCAAATGTCTTTAAATCCAAAGGTCTGGTCCTTCAGCCTCTGCCTCTGCTTTCTTCAGCCTCCAGCCAGCTCCAGTCTTCATGTCATTCCGGTGAAATCTCGACTTGTAGCGTCTTCCTCTCCAGAACTCTCCGACTGGCCCATTGGCCTATTTATGCTCCTTTCAGAGAGAGGGATTATGGGTAGTTCTACTTAGTACCTTGTTTCAGGTTCTGCCCAAAACATCTTTTTGTAAGATTAGATCAACTCTAATTACTTAGCAGTTAGTAAGGATTCCAAAACTACTATAAATATTTTTGTACATATAGGTCCTTTTCCCTTTTTTATGATCTATTTATGATACAGATATAGTATTGATATTGCTGTATCAAATTGTATTCATAGTTTGATTGCTCTTTGAATATAGTTTCAAATTGTTCTCTAGAATGGTTGGATCAGTTCACAATTATTGAGTAGATTTCAGAAGAATACCAGTTATTCCCCAATCAATAACTGACCAAAGCATGCAAATAGAAAGCTTTCAGAAGAGCAAATAAAAGGTATATATTGTCATGTGGAGAAAAACTGCTCCAAATCACTATTGACAGCTGAAATGAAAATTAAAACAATTTTAAGGTACTGCTTTTCATCTATCAGATGGGTTAAAATGACAGAAAAGGAAAATGATAAATATTGGAGAAGATGTGGGGACATTGCAGGTGAACCTCTGTCTTTCCCTGAACCAAGGCAGTCTTGGAACTATTGATAAATTCCATATGTAAAGCAATCAAAGGTGCCCTTGATTCCCAATTATTTAATTCATTTATGACTAGTTCAGTTTATGTTTTCATTTACAAGAAATCATTTCCCCCCTCTAAACACAAACATTCTTTCACTCTCATTCCCTCCCCCACCCTAGGATTCTCAGGGAACTGTGTGTAGCTGGTAAATCAATTCAATTATTATTCTATTCCAGAGGACATACGATGATTTACATTTATATACTAGCAGTTTCTTCCTTGTTGCCCCAGCAAGAGCTGGGAAATGATTTATAAGGATGCAGAAGAGCTGGCACAGATGTTATACAGCCTCAGCATGTTTGCATTGCTCAGTGTGATCAGTTCTTCCTAATATGCATCAGTGCTCCTGCACAGGTAGAAAGAGAGGCTATCTATGTGCCAGTCAGCAGTCAGAATAGTTCCAGTACAAGACAAACACTGACCCTTCTGAGGATTTTTTTTAAGTGTCATTTATCTCTTTTAGCAGGTCACTTCTTAGTGCCATTCTAAGGGGAGGGGCTTGTTTTGCTTCTTGTAATTAGTTTAGTTGCCTCTGCTGAATTCCTAATGGACTTCTGAATCATAAAACCTATTCCATTCTGGAACAGTTGGCAGCGTTGTTTAATTTTTCTACACTACATATTGTTCTTTCTCTCTAAAAAGAAACTGAAAAATTAAGGGGATAAATAGAAAAAAGGATATTATGCTTATGGACTCAATATATCACCAACTATAATGGGGTACATAATCTCCCCTAATATAAATATCTTACTCATTGAATAGAGGATTTCAGTTTGCTAAAGTTAAAGAATCTATACAATTATGGGAAATTCTATGAGCACATGTTAAGTTAATTTTGTTTGCCCAAGAGTTAGAGTAGTTTAGGAGGGCCAGATTTGGTTTCAGGAAGACTTTGATTTCAGGACTTGCCCTTACATATGGTGGTTATATGACTTTGGATAAATCACTTAATTACTGGCTTCCCAAAGCAACTCTTTAAAAGAATAAAATAGATGATTTACTACTGCTACTACGATGATGATGATGAGGAAGAGGATGATGATGATGACGATGATGATGATGATGACCATGATGACTTTG
Source organism: Antechinus flavipes (assembly GCF_016432865.1). Lineage (NCBI taxonomy): Eukaryota > Metazoa > Chordata > Mammalia > Dasyuromorphia > Dasyuridae > Antechinus > Antechinus flavipes. The sequence goes on along the minus strand of NC_067398.1, from coordinate 556,284,645 downwards.
ACTACCATTACCACTAATACCATTTTATTACTACTTTTTAAGGGCCAGAAGTCTGAACATGAAACAAGGATTTTTACAAGGTACTAACTAAGTAGAATTGATGAAACAATGATTATCTAGTTTAGTGCTTAATAGTTCTTTAAATTCAGTATGATTGATTTAATCTTACAACAGATAATGGTTTCCTAGTGATGTAATGATTGGTTTATACTCAGTGTGGAGCATATAAGCAGGGAGAGCCATAGAAGACAAGCTTGCTGGAAGCTCTCAGAGCCAAGGACAGAAATCTGTTTCCACCTTCAGTCAGGCTCCTGACGGCTCTCCTGCGTGACTGAGAGAGCTTGGATTCAGAGCTAGGGAAGAGAAGCAGACTGGCAAACTCTTCTCCTTAGCTTCTTCACTGAAACCACGATTCCTGAAGGCCTTTTAAGAAAGCTAACCAGGCCCCAGGCAAGGAGACAAGACTTTGAAGGCGACAATAAAGGATTTGGACTTTAACACCTGGCTATTCTTGTGATCATTACTTTGCTGAAAGGAAGGTCCTCAAAGACCTCCAGAAAACCCATCAAGAACACATCTACTACCAATTATTACTACTATGAATAGCTAGCTAGCTAGCCCTCATATAGCAAGTGTTTGTACTAAATATTAACTAAGCACTTTACAAAGTAGAGGGAGGTTGCATATGGAGAGTTCCTGATGCCAACAAAATAATAAGTTTATAACAAAAGGAACAAAATCAAAAGTTTTGGAAACCTCTTGAGAACTGGCTCAGTTTTATGGTTTTTGGCTTTTAGAATTAATTCAAACAATTCATGCTAGTGTCCCTCAAGTACACCATGATTATTCTTTCAAATGATTTGACCATCAGATCAGGCACAGGAAAAAAAAAATTCTGTATCTATACTACACTGATGGTTTCTAACCTTCTCCTAGACTCAATAATATTTAAATTCTTTAAAAGGAAAATCCTCTCTTCGATATGTGAGATATACTTTTAAAATGTTATATTTGGAGTCAGAAGATCAGAGTTCTAGCAGGCATTTGGGATTGGATTGGTATTATAGTGGAAAAGTGCTGGTTGTGGAGTCTAAAGACCAGTATTTAAATTCCATCTTTGATTTTGTTAATTAAATAACTTTTGGCAAATTACCTTGCAAGTTAACTTGTGGGTTCAAGTTTCTTCACCTGTAAAATAAAACTAAAAATCCTTGAGGTCCCTTGTAGCTATTAACCTATGGTTGTAGGATTACTATGTGCTTGACCTTCAGCACTTATATGTATCTCAGTGAACCTTAGCTTCCTCAATTACAAAATTAAGGAATTAGATTTGATGTTTCTCAAAATGACTTCCAGGTCTTCAATTCTATAAAAATGAGATTACTGTTTTTAAACTATCAGAATGCAAATAGTTGGAATTAAGATTTTATCTAGAGGTTTTACTTTAAAATTTTTACTTATTTTAATTTTTTAATGCTATTTTTTTCTGATTAAGCATAAGGTCAGGTTCTGGAAACCACTTGATTTTTGTCTTCTTTCTTTAGACTTTCTGAGGAGAGAATTTTTTCTGAGTCATTTTTGCAAAGATATATTCATAGTCATACCTGTATAAGAATTGTAGTTTATTAGTGCCAAGAGCCCAAGTTCATCTCAAAAAACAGGGAAAACAATATGCATTTCTTTTCTTTATACTTATTCTGCTTTACTTAATAAGTACTGTCTTCTTCATTGTATTTTAATCCACAGCCCCTAGTATAGTGTCTGGCATATAAACACTTATTTATTGAATATTTGAGAACTTTCTTCATTTTGCTGATTTTATGGTCAATTTCTCTATTAATTCTTTATTATTGTACTATACTTTTTTTTTTTCCTGAGACATTTGGGTCATGCAGCTAGGACTTGTTAAGTGTTAAATATCTAAGGCCAGGACCTCCTGACTTCAGAGCTGGTGCTCTATGCATTGTGTCACCTAGGTGCCCCCTTACTATACTTCTTAATAGCACCTAACTAAATAATTTCATTTGTAAGCAGGATTCCTATTTGCTTAGTCTACCCTAGTAAAAGAGGATTTTTTCTCTTTTTTTCTTCCTTCTTTCCTTCTTCCCTCCTTCCCTTTTTCTTCCTTTTCTTTCGTTTTGTTCTTTTCCTTTCCTTCCTCCTTCCTTCCTTCCTTCCTTGCTTCCTTCCTTCCTTATTTCTTCCTTCCTTCTTTCCTTCCTTCGTTCCTTCTTTTCTTCCTTCCTTCCTTCTTTTTTTTCTTTTTCCCTTCTTCAAATATAATTCAGATATACATGTATCTCTAATATTGATCTGTATTTTATTTACCTAAGTATCACCTAAGCCAGAACCTCTAATTAGCTAATGAAATTTTCCTTTTGACTCAAGAAGTTGAAAAATCAACAACTTTGTTTTTTTGTAGCAGTGACTAGTCTCTTTAGAGGAGACCAAAAGGGAAAAAGAACAGAGTAAACCCATTGTTCCCTTCCCAGTTTGGTGGGATGGGGAGTTGCAAAGTGGTTGTTTAGTAACTAGCCCAGTATGACCACTTTCCTGTCTTCATATGCAAACATAGTTACCGTTGGAGACTTTCTTATACTTTTCAATTGCAATAACCTTTTTGGTGTGACAAAGAATGAAAGAATTTCCAGAGTCACTATATCAGGTCTAAGGCAATAGGTGGTAATAAAATTGTAAGTCAGAGATCTGCAATCTCTTCATGTTGAATTCAAGGACAGTCATCATTATTAAAGTCAGCTTTGGTTGTCACTTAATTTTTATCCCAAATTGCATTTAATTTTTTAACTAAATAATATGATTAATTTTATTTTCTCATGAGTTTAAGATACTGTCTGATACTTAGGTAAATTGTACATTACAATATTTTTTCTTATATATTGTTGCTATATATATATATATTATATATATATATATATATATATATATATATATATATCCCCCCCTCAGTTAATTGGCTAAGTAAGAATGTAAAATGTTACATGTATTTCAAACTTAGATTTTTTACTTTATTTGTTGGAATTATACCAAACCTAAGGATTCAGAAGTATATAAAAGTGTTCAACTGCTACTGTAGGTTGATGTTGCAATTTTTTAAAGGTTTTAAGGCACTGATAATAGTTTTGTTCTTCAGGATTAAAGCCACTAATGGGGAAAATACTTTTGAGATATTTTCACATTCATTTTATTACTTGATTTCCTACTAAATTTTAATATCAATTTGTACCATGTCTTATTCATCTTGGTATCTTTATCATTGTCCAATGCAATTTTTAGAGCTGGATAAATATGTGTGATGGAATGGATAAAATTATAGATAATAATTGACTACATCAATCTATTATTGATATGTATAATGAAAACCACAGTTGAAGTCCAGGATTGTAACCTGTATGAAAATATGGCCTATACTCTACCTCTCAGCTTTCCCAGTTATTGAAGAATCAGAATGAAATTTTGCCACCAAAGTCTTTGCCACTATCAAATGGTTCAGTGTTGGAAATGGATAGGGTTTTATTATTGGACATGATATTAAAGACCATGCATCACATTGTAGTTTTCCACTGTATCTTAAGGAGTATGGGAACTTTGAAAATAATCTGTAGCTGAAATGTCTTATATGCATTTGTTTTCCCTAACTTAATAGGAACTCTTTGAAAGAAGGAAATATCTTAGATTTCTATTTGTATCCCAAGCAGGAAGAACAGCCTTTGGCAAATAGGAAGTACTTAATAAATGCTTTTTTTTTTCTTTCATTCATTCATTCTAATTTAAATGAAATATGTGCCAATACTACTTAGAGAGAAACATCTTAATATGACTATTAAAGACTGAATAAATTGCTAAAAAGGACAAATTTTTATGAAAATTAAAAACAGCTTATATTAAGAAATTAATTGTGTAAGGATGATCATAACAGTCATAATAATAGCCCAGTAAAATATACTCTCTTTAAAGACAGAGATGGTTGTATTGTCTGTTTGTGCCTTGGACCTAACATATGGTAGTAATTTGATATTTTCAGAACTGAATTTAAGTGACATTATGGAGTGAAGAGCTTTCAGGTTTTTACAAACACCTCCTTGTCTCCTCTGACACTGCTAGCAGTCTGATACAAGCCCTCATCACTCATTCCTCAATAATAACAAGCTTTTTTTTTTTTTTGTCTCTTTGCTACAGGCCTCTCCCCATTCCAGTCCATACTCAGCTAAGTTCCCAAAGTAATATTTCTAAAGCACAGATCTTATCCCTTCTAAAAACAAAATGAAACAAAACATAAAAATAAACAAACAATAAATCCACAATAACCACCCCCTCCAAAAAAAAAAAAAATAAAATAAAAACTTTGGTGGTTTCTTTTTGCCTCCAATAATTTTCACTGACTTTTCCAACCATACCTGGAATGTTCTCCTTTATATTGGTCTTCTAAATTTTCTGTCTTTCATCAGGTCCCAGCTAAAACTCTATCTTCTACAGAAAGTTGTTCCTGTTAATCTTTAAATACTAGCTCCTTCCTTCAGTTAAATATCTCTGATTCAGCTTATGTTTATTTTCTTTGTAGGGCAGTTAAGTGATAAGTGAAAAAAATGCTGGGCATGGAATCAGGAAGACCTGAGTTCAAATATGGTATCAGATATTTCCTCACTATGTGAACCTGGTCAATCCATTTAGCTCTGTTTGCCTCAGTTTTCTCATCTGTAAAATGAGGTGGAAAAGGAAATGTTCCAGTATCTTTGCCTAGAAAATCCCAAATGGGGTCACAGAGTCGAATATGACTAAAATGATTAAACAGCAACAAAGATTAATCCTTTCCTTTTCTTTGTATCCCCAGAGCTTAGCATAGTGCCTGGTACAGTAAGTGCTTAATGAATGCTTGCTAAATGACTGACACTGATAACTCTGTGAGGTATCGTTATCAAATATTAAGAAGATGTTGAATTGGATTTTAAAAAGCTCCTGATGCTTATATAATACTTTAGGATATTTTAAATATTTGTGTACCCATTATCTTTTCTGAATCTTACTACAGCACTGAGATAGAGGAACTGTGGACACTAATATTTCCATATAATCCATATAATAATTTGAATAAGAATGAGGTTGTCTCTAGAGCATAGTTTAATGTCATGTAAATATTGAAGATGAGATTGAACCTATATATTTCCTGATTTTTCTTGATTCAGTGTCCATTAATCATTCAGTATACTGATTCTTGAGTTCTTAGAGAATCTGACAACTATTACAAAACTAAGAAAAAATCTCAGAAAAAAAGCAATCATTTAAAAAATGAATTCTTGTGTATATGTATATAGTATCTACATGTTATATAATATATGTATTTATTTATCATATTACATTTGTTATAATGTATTATGCTCTCATATCACAACATATATCATAGTGTCATCAAGTCATGTCATGTAATATTTAATATTATAATACATGTTATATTATATATATTGTATGGAAGTAGATCTTATAATCTAGGAAAGAGAAGTCTAAAAAGGAGAAGTAGTTTATATATGTATGTATGTATATGATTCAATAAATAGAACACTGGACTTGAAGTTTAAAAGACTAGTCTCCAAATCTGGCTCTGATACTTACTAGTTGTGTGTCTCTGGACAAATTACTTAATCTCAATCTGCCTCATTTCTTCATCTGTAATGTAGAAATTATAATAGCATATGCTGCCCAGTATTGCTCTGTGATTTTTAAATATAATACTTCTATATCATGTTGAAAACCTTAAAGCATTATGTAAATACTAGTCATTATTATTAAGCATATATACACATATGTAGAATATATACATTCTGCACATAAGCACATGCATAAAAATATTTATCATATACATAAGTGGATACATAAATGCATAGATGTTTGGCTAATACTAGCTTTTTCTCCACAAGGAAATCTTTTAATTAGTCCTTCTGGGGCATCTATAGTAAAATGACAATTGATGTCCTCACACAACATTGGTAACAATGGCCTTGTAATATTTCAGAATGCTTAAATGCCTTCTGAATCATTAAAGAGAGAGCCACCTCAGCTTTGGACTTTAGCTCCTAAAAATCATATCTGTTGCCCCTTTCCCATTAGAAGTATATTCTCTTTACTATAAAGATCAGAAGCAAAATAGAAATCAAGCAGGTCTGCTTTTTCTTAGTCATCTGTTTCCATCACACTAGGTAACACTCTAAAATAGTGCAATTAGTCTGATCTTGCCCTATCTCTTTATCTAAACCTAGATAAAAAGTTTTTTTTTTAACATATTCTTTAAAAGTTTAAGCTTGGGAGAGGTCTTTACATTTTTGCCTACCAGGATTGTCATAGAATGAAAAATTCACACACACACATACTTAAACATATATATGTGCACACATAGGTATGTGTATATGTGTATATATGTATGTATACACACACACACACACACACACACACATATTCTATTAAAAGCCCCTTGTTTTATTGTTGAGGAAATTAAAATCTTAACTTTGGAGGGGTGGTTTATAATGATTTATAATGATTTATATATATGAATTTATATTGATTCAGAATATATGAAATGAAAATTATGAATCATTCTCCTTGAACTTTTCTTTTTTAGATTTGTAATCTGTGTGATCATACTTTTAATTTTTTTTCTCTGAAATGATTTAAATTAATTTTAGAGTTTCAGACACACACCTGATGGTTTTCCTTTACAGGGATATCTGGGTGGCATAGTAAAAAGTGCCCTGGACTTGAAATAAAAAAGATGCAACTTCATAAGTTCAAACTTGCCCTGGACAAGTACTTAACCCTGTTTTGCCTCATTTTACTCATTTGAAATGTGAGCTGGAGAAGGAAAAAAACAAACCAATCCAATATTTCTGCCAAAAGAATCTCAAATTTGATCATGCAGATTTGAATACAACTGACAACAACACTCTTTATAATGAATTTTAAAAATCCTAGAATATATAGGTTTTCTCCTGAGGTTGAATTCACTTCCATTCTGCACAATAATCCTTTCTTATTGATTAAAATCCATTCCAGAGTTGCTATTCCCATTTTTCTTCTTCTTTTCAGAGATAACTTTCACTAACACACAGTAGGCTTTAAATAAATATTTGTTTATTTGATTGGATTTAATTTGATAGCAAAAACAATCTATTCACTGGTTGTTCTGATTTTCCTAGAATGAGACTGGTGCCAAGTTAGTTCAATTACTGGATTATCAGAATATCTTGCTCTTGTAAGTTAATTTAAGAAAACATGATCAGTATCCTTTTACTGACTAGCTATCTTATCAGATTCTCACACAGTAATTGAAATTTAGCAGTTATTAAATATCTCCTGTACTGGTTGGCATTATTATTATCCACTAGGCATAGAGAGAAACAAATCTTTACCCTCAAGTTCATATTTTATTGGAGGAAATATCATATATTCACAAAAATAAAGACAAGTTGAAGAGGGATAAAAACTCTAACTAAAATGTCACTTCACTTACTTTTTTCTTTAATTCTTAAATTCTTTTGTTTATGTCATATAGAACACCAAGTTCAGCCATTCCCCAATTGGTAGATATCTTCTCAGTGTCCAATTCTTTGCTATCATTAAAAGGAAGCTGCTAAACAAATTTTTGTACATATAGATCTTTTGTCCTTTTCCTTTGATCTCTGTGGGATACAGCTTTACTAGTGATATTGCAAGGTCAAAGGGTATACAGAGTTTTATAGCCACATGGATACAGCTCCAAATTGTTCTTTAGTATGATTGGACTAGTTCAAAACTTCACCAATAGTGCATTAGTATGCCTATTTTTCCAAATGCCATCTCCCATTTGTCATTTTCTTTTTCTGTCACTTTAGTCAATGTAATAGGTTACAGCTGGTACCTCAGAGTTGTTTTAATTTTCATTGCTCTAATCAATAGTGATTTGGAGCATTTCATCCTAGGATGAAATTTATAAAAGATATCTTTTATTTCTTCTTGTGAAAACTGCCTTCTCAAATCTGTTGACCATTAATTAATCAGGGAAGGGTTTTAATTTTTATAAATTTAGCTCAATTTCACATTGATTTGAGAAATGAAGCCTTATCAGAGAAACAATATAATTCCCCGCCTACCACCAGTTTCCTGCTTTCCTTCTATTTTTTGGTTTCATTCGTTTTATGTGTACAAAAAATTTATTATTATTTCATGTAATGAAAATTATCCATTTGACTTCTTGTGATGTTCTCTTATCTCTGTCTAGGAGTTAAATTCTTGCTTTATCCCCAGATCTTAGAGGTAAATTTTTTCATGCTCCTCTAATTTTCTTATCACTCTATATCTAAAAATCATGTAAATATTTTGACCTTATCTTCCTAGACAGAGTGAGATGTTGAACTATGCCTAGTTTCTACCAAATAGCTTTCCAGTTTTCTCAACAATTTTAATCAAATGGTGATTTCTTACACCCAAAACTTGTATCTTTGAATTTGTCAAACATTAGATAACTATAATCTTTTTCTACTATGTATTTTGAACCTAATCTGTCACACTAATCATCATTATATTTCTTACCTTGTATTAGATTGTTTTGGTAATTACTACTATGTCACACAGTTTGAAATCTACTATTGCTAGGCTGTCTTTCTTAATTTTTTTATTGATTCTCTTAATATTATTATTATTTATCTTTTTTATCTTCCAGAGGAGTTTGATTGTCTTAGGTCCATAAAATGGTTCTTTGTAGTTTGATTGACATGGTAGTTTATAATAAATCAATTTGTATAGAATTGTCATTTTTATTATTTTGACTTGATCTACTCATAAGTAATTAAATTTTCTTTCAAGTGCTTAGATCTCTCTTTATTTGTGTGAAATGTGTCTTGTAGGTTTGTAATTTTGTTTTGTCAGGTAGACTCTCAGTGATTTTATACCGTCTGTGGATATTTAAAATAGAATTTGTCTCTTTTCTGGATGAATTTGTTGGTAATATATAGAAATGCTCATGGTTTAGATGACTTTATTTTATACCTTGCAACTTTGATTAGATTGTTAATTTTTTCAACTTAGTTTTTACTTTATTTTCTAGGATTCATTATTTAATCTGCAGAAAATGATAGTTGAATTAGAGTGGTGTTAAAGGACATTGTTGCTTCACCCCTGATATTATTTTAAAGGATCTTATTGAAATAACTTATCTACATTATAAGTAACATTTTCTCTTTGTTTTAGATAAATATCTATTACTTTAAGAAAGACATTTATTCTAATTCTTTCCAGCATCCTTTTTTTCTAATAGGAATGGGTGTTGCACTTTTTAAGTTCTTTTGCTTACATATATTGATAAAATTATATGATTATTGTTGTTTTTGTTATTTATATGCTCAATTATTCTGATTTTATTGCATCTTCCTTTTGATATATTGCTGTAATCTCCTTGCTCATATTTTATTTAGAATTTTTGAATGAATCATTAGGGAAATTGTTCTACAGTTTTCTTTCTCTGTTGATCTCCCTGGCTTAGTATCAAAATCACAATTGTCATAGAAAGAAAGATTGTGCCTATTTTAAAAATAGTATTGGAAGTAAGTGTTGTTTAAATGATTTGTAAAAATTAATTTATAAATTTGCTTGCTTTTTGTATATGTTTTATTATTTTTTAAAGATAGTATTGGAAATTGAAGGGATAACCATTCATTGGGGAGTGACCAAATAAGCTGCATTTTGTGATTGTGATAGAATATTATTATGCCACAAGAAATGATGAGCAGGATGATTTCAGAGAAACCTGAAAAGAGTCACATTAATTGATACAAAATGGAATGGGAGAAGTGACAGATCCAGAAGTGAGAGATTGTCACTGTACACAATAACAATACAATGAAGAACTGTGAGTGACTTAGTTATTCTCAACAATATCCAAGAGAATTCTAAAGAATTAATAATGAAGTATACTATACTATTCACCTCCAAAGAAAGAAGTGATATTATTTGGATAAAGACTGATGCATTTTATTGTCACTTTCTTTCATTCTTTTTCTTTTAATTGTTTTTTTAAAACAAAATAACTAATATGAGAATGTTTTATATACTTGCACATATGTAACCTATAGCTTATTGCTTATTATCTCAAGAAATGAAGAGGAAAAAGAGAGAGAGAGAGAGGATTTGAAACTGAAAACTTAAAGAAAAATAAATGTTAAAAATTTGTTTAAACATGTAATCAGAAAACAATAAAACATTAACTAAAAAAGATAAATTTAAGTAATATCTTGTCTTCTATTAATCTAAACAATTCATTTTCTTTTTATAAATATTCATCTATTTCACTTAGATTTCCAGTTTAACTGGCATATAATTTGACAGTAATTCTTTTTTTTTTTTTAAATAACCTTTTATTGGAGGCAGAGCCAAGATGGCAGAGTTAAAGACAGGAACTCACTGTGGCTCTCCCCCAAACCACTCCTAATTCCTTTAAATAATGATTCCAAACACAGAGCATCAGAACACATACAAAGATGAAATAGAATAATATTCCAGCTGAAGAAAACCTAAGAAGTCACCAGGAAAGTTCTATGGCATCCAGGTGGGAGTCCGGTGTACAGTCCTATTGCAGACTGTGCCATCATAGCCCAGGACCCAATGCCAGTAAATTAAGAACAGGCTTATACACTTCTATATCAGCAGCAGATCGGCAGTTCCTTGACTTCTCAGCTCAGACACCAAAGATAATTTGGAAGGCTGGCAGGAAAGGTTTATCACTAGGATAAGAAGGCCTTGAGAAAACAGCGAACAAAGAGTGAGCTTAGATAGTAGTGGTGTGGGAGCTTCTATAGGTCTCAGCTCACAGGAGGTATCTTTATTAACACTGAGGAAGGACTCTGTTGTTTCATCATACTAAATTTTACAGCTACAATGGTGCAGGGACACTAACAATTCCAGGCAGAAAAGAGTGTTTATGGTCAGAGGCTTAGAAAGATTTCTGAAAATAGCTGCAAAAAATCTCTGAAGGTTGGGACAGTGCACCCTCCAACCTGGGAACAGACCCTATTTTAACAAAGACTTATAAACCAATAATAAGCTATGAAAATGAGCAGATAGCAGAAAAAAGACTGATTATAGAAAGTTACTGTGATGATAAGGAAGATCAAAATACACACTCAGAAGATAACAGTGTCAAAGTGTCTACACCCAAAGCCTCCAAGAAAGATAAGAATTGGATATAAAATATGGAAGAGCTCAAAATGGACTTTGAAAATCAAATAAGAAAAATAGAGGAAAAATTATGAAGAGGATTGAGAGTGGTGCAAAATAACATACAAAAGTTGAAAACAGAATCAAATTTATTTTAAAAGCCATTTTCCAATTGACAAATGATCAAAAGATATGAACTATGATCACAGGATATAAAATCCCATCTATGCTTTGGCCTAACAATATCAATATGAGGCATGGATCTCAAAAAAAGATTAAAAAAAAAAAAAGAAAAGGATCTATGTGTATAAAAATATTTATAGCACCTATCTCTTCAGGGCAAAAAATTGGAAACTGAGGAGATGCCCATCAGTTGGGGAATGTCTGAATAAATTGTAGTATGTGGTAACAATGGAATTATGATTAATTTATTAATAATACTTTATTATTGTTCTTCGAATGTTTGGTAGAATTCACATTTAAATCCATCTGGTCCCGGGGATTTTTATTTAGGGAGTTGATTAATAGCTTGCTCTATTTCTTTTTCTGAAATGGGACTATTTAAGCAATTTACTTCCTCTTCTGATAATCTGGGAAGCCTATATTTTTGGAGGTAGTCATCCATTTCACTTAGGTTATCAAATTTATTGGCAAAAAGTTGGGCAAAGTAACCCTTTATTATTTCTTTAATTTCCTCTTCGTTGGTGTAAAGTTATCCCTTTTCATTTTTAAGACTACTAATTCGATTTCCCTCTCTTCTTTTTCTAATCAGATTTACCAAAAGTTTATCGATTTTATTGTTTTTTTCATAAAACCAACTCTTAGTTTTATTAGTTCAATAGTTTTTTTCTTTTTATATTATTAATTTCTCCTTTTAATTTTAGAATTTTAAGTTTAGTAATTGATTGGGGTTTTTTAATTTGGTCTTTTTCTAGCTTTTTAAGTAGCAGGCCCAATTCACTGATCTTCTCTTTCTCTATTTTATTCAAGTAAGCCTCTAAGGATATAAAATTTCCCCTTATTACCGCTTTGGCTGCATCCCATAAATTTTGGTATGATGTCTCACTGTTGTCATTATCTTGAGTGAAATTATTAATTGTGTCTATAATTTGCTGTTTCACCCAATCATTCTTTAAGATGAGATTATTTAGTTTCCAATTACTTTTTGGTCTGTTTACACCTAACTTTTTGTTGAATGTACTTTTTATTGCATTGTGATCTGAAAAGAAAGCATTTACTATTTCCGCCTTCCTGCATTTAATTTTGAGGTCTTTATGTCCTAATATATGGTCAATTTTTGTGTAGGTTCCATGAACTGCTGAGAAGAAAGTATACTCCTTTCTGTCACCATTCAGTTTTCTCCAGAGATCTATCATATCTAATTTTTCTAATATTCTATTTACCTCTTTAATTTCTTTCTTATTTGTTTTGTGGTTTGATTTATCTAAATCTGAGAGTGCAAGATTGAGATCTCCCAATATTATAGTTTTGCTGTCTATTTCTTCTCACAACTCTCTTAACTTCTCCTTTAGGAAGTTAGATGCTATACCATTTGATGCATACATGTTTAATACTGATATTGCTTCATCGTCTATAGTACCCTTTAGCAAGGTATAGTTTCCTTCCTTATCTCTTTTAATTAGAACAATTTTTGCTTTTGCTTGGTCTGAGACAAGGATGGCTACCCCTGCTTTTTTGACTTCACCTGAAGCATAATAGATTCTGCTCCAGCCTTTTATCTTTACTCTGTATGTATCTCCCTGTTTTAAATGTGTTTCCTGTAAACAACATATTGTAGAGTTCTGATTTTTGATCCATTCTGCTATCTGCCTCCTTTTTATGGGAGGGTTCATACCATTCACATTTATGGTTAAAATTACTAATTCTGTATTTCCTGCCATCCTAATATCCTCAGATTATACTTTTCTTTTTCTTGCCCTCCTTCCCTTCTTCCCTAGTATTAAACTTATTGGTCCCACTTGCGTCACGCAGCTCTCCCTCTTTAGTATCCTTCCCTCTTCCCTTTGAATCCCTTCCCCTTTCTTGTACCCTTCCCTTATTACTCTTTTTCCTTTTTAATGAAGTGAGAGAAGAATCTCTGTAAAACAAACGTGTCAATTATTTCCTCTTTGAGCCAACTCTGATGAGAGTAGGATTCATACACTGTTTCTCCCCCTCTCTTAGTTCCCTCAGATATGATAGGTTTCCTTTGCCTCATCGTTGCATGTAGTTTCCCTCTTTTTATCTCCCCTTTTCCCTTTTTCTGACACTATCCCCTTTCCATTTCTACTTCCCTTTTTTATATTATATAGGTAAAATCAAATTATACATATGGTTTTTATGTACCTCCACAACAGAAATACACTTTTCAAGAGTTCCTTTTACCTTTTTCTACTTTTCTTGAGTCCTGTTGTTGGAGATCAAATTTTTTGTTTAAGTTGGTTTTTTCCTTAGAAACAAATGGAATTCCTCTATTTCATTAAATGTCCATCTTCTTCCATGGAAAAAAATACTCAGCTTAGTATTCTTGGCTTCATTCCAAGCTCTTTTGCCTTTTGGAATATCTGATTCCAGGTCCTTCGATCCTTTAATTGTTGAGGCAGCCAGATCTTGCGTGACCCTTATTGTGGCATCTCGGTATTTGAACTGTTTTTTCCTGGCTGCTTGTAAAATTTTTTCTTTAATCTGAAAATTCTGAAGTTTGGCCACAATATTCCTCAGAGTCTTTATTTTAGGGTCTTTTTCAGAAGGTATTTAATGAATTCTTTCAACGACTATTTTACCTTCTGGTTCTATTATTTCTGGGCAGTTCTCTTTCATGATTTCCTGTAAAATAGTATCTAGGCTCTTTTTTTCATCATAATTTTCAGGTAGTCCAATGATCCTCAGGTTATCTCTCCTAGATCTATTTTCCACGTCTGTTGTTTTTCCAAGTAAATATTGGACATTTTTTCCAATCTTTCATTTTTTTGGTTTTCCTTGACTGATTCTTAATGTCTCAATGAATCAATAATTTCTATTTATTCAGTTCTGATTTTTAGTGAGTTATTTTCTTCATTAGCTTTTTTTTTTTTTTTTTTTTTTTTTACTTCTTTTTGTATATGTCCAATTGAGTTGTTTTGTTCTATGGGTTTTTTTTTTTTCCATTTCACTATTTTTTTTTTTTAGTGAGTTATTTTCTTTTTCCAATTCACAAGTTCTTTTTCCCTGCACTTCTTGGGAGTTTTTTACCTTTTCCAATTCACATTTCAGTTCTTTTTCCACTTTATCAAATTTTTCTTTTAGTGAGTTATATGCCTTTTCTGTACTCTCTTGCATAGCTTCTTTTTCCTTTCCCCATTTCTCTTCTAGCTCTCTTTTAAAGTTTTTAATAGTCTCCTCTAGGAGAGCCTTTTATATTGGGGACCAACAATTGTCTGAAGACTGTCTGCTATTAGTTTCTTCAGGGTTGAAAAGCTGTTCTCTTTCTGTATAGAAACTAAAAATCATTCTTTTGATTTTTTTGCTCATTTTGTTAAAGCCTGTAGGGTCTGCCTTCAGAGCCAGGAGGTTACCAGCTTCTTCTGCAGAGCAGTGAGAGGTATATGGACGGGTAGCTGTCCTGTCCACCGGCTACAAAGAGCAGCGAGTTACTGGAGTGCTCTGGGAAAGAGTTCCCCACCCCAGAGTAACTCAGGCCTGCAGGGCTGAGCTGGGAAAGTGCCCTGCAAAGAACCCCAGCTGTGTGAGATAACAACTGCCCTGGGGCTAGATACTGAACAATGAGAGTTTCACTTCCCAAGCCAAATCCAGCCCTGGGGCTGTGGGAATTATTAGTTGAGCAGTGAATGGATTTGCAGGGACTGTCCAGGAAGCACAGTCTGCTGGAGAAGTTCTATTGCCCCAGGCCAAGCCCCCCACTGTGGGGATTAGAGGCTGCCCAGACTGTGCCCCTCTGCCATGCAGATTTGTAACTGCCCCCTCAAAAGCCCCAAACTGCAGAATGTGGCTGCAAGGCTGCATTACAATCTGCCTGAGTCACCTCTGGGTTTGAGGGGTTACAGCCAGATCTTGTTAGGTTCTGGTGTTTTTTAGAGGACCCTCTGTTTTAGGCTTTAACTTCTCTGCCAGTTTACTGCTTTGTAGTCAAGGCAGAGCAGTTAGCCTATAGCAGAGTCATCTCTATACCTTCTCTAGCCCCAGAGATCACCCCCGCCCCTGGTCTGCTCAGGATGCTAGTCTCTCATTGTCTGCGCCAGTCTGTTCCTGGCCCCTTGGGACAAACCTTTCCTGCCGATCTTCCAGATTGACTTTCACTGGTAAGTTGTAGTGCTTCTAATCTTCATGAATTTAAGCAGTGAAGAGCTATTTTTGAGGCTGAATTAAATAGTTGGTTATGAGGGGAATGAGAGGAACTTAGAGAGTCGTTTGGGCCTTCTCTGCCATCTTAGTTCCGCTCGCAGAGTCTGATAATTTCGTGAAAAATGCTGTCCAGGTATTTTCGATTATGACTTTCAGGTAGTCGATTGATTTTGACATCATCTCTTTTGGATCTATTTTCTAGGTTAGTTTTTTTTTTTTTTTTTTTTTTTTTTTCCTATGAGGTATTTTACTTTTTCTTCTATTTTTTCACACTTGAATTTTTTGATTGATTCTTGGCATCTTATAGACATTCACTTATCCAATTCTAATTTTAAAAATGTTGTTTTACTTTTATACTTCCTTTTCCATTTAGCCATTGGTGGATTTTTGAATTTCTTTTTCCATTTGGCCAATTCTACTTTTTTAAAGTTTTCTTTTTCCAAGCTGTTGAGTCATTTTTCATAATTCTCTTGCATCAAACTCATTTATTCAATTTTTCTGCCACAACTCTTACATTATTTTTAAGCTCCTTTTTGAGCTCTTCCATGTGTTCTTGCTGAACCACTTCCCATTTTCCTTTTTGCTCATAGGTGTTATGAAGTTGTCCTGTTCTGAGTTTGTGTCTTGATCTTCCCTGTCACTACAATAACTGTCTATAGATAGAGTATTTTGGTATAGTTTTGTTCATTTTTTTTTTCCTTTTTCCTTTTTCTTTAAATTTGAGCTCTGTTTTCAGAGGGAAATTTTGCACTGTCTCAGACTTTTTTTTGCCAGGATCTGCAGATTCTTGCTGTTTACCTAATTGGAAATGTTGCTTTCATGAGGCCCATAGATATGGGGGGAGGTTTGTGTCTGTTGTGCTCAGCTGGGGGACATCGTGGGTAACTGGTGTTGAGTTAGGATCTTGGTGCTGGTGTCTGATATGTGCTAAGGCTGGTGGGTAGAAACACCTCTCCCTGGGATTTTCCTGGGATTATACTGAAGCATTTTATAATCTAGTCACTAGAAGGTTTCTGTTTGTTTAAAGCTACACTGAAGCACAGGTCAAAGGGCCTGGTACTGGCAACTGTCTGGTTTCCAAGGTCTATGTTGAAGCACATGATAGCTCTCATACCTGAAGTATGCCCATTCTCCTATTTATTTTATGGTACATAGTAGGTCCTGGTTTTGATGTTTGCTTGCTGTATCATACTGGGACTAAGGGTTTCTCATTGATTTAGTGAAGTGGGGTTTATTACTGGCTTGCTAGGAAACTTTTTTCTCTTCTGAATGTGATAAAACTTTCTTGCTGATCTGATCTTCCAAGTTTCTTGAGCCAAAACAGTTTTGCCTTGTTTTTTACTCTTTTTACTGATTCAGGATTTGTTTGGGGGACTATTTTATGGTTATTTAGAGGTGAATATGAGAGAATTATGATCATTTAGTGCTCATTTCACCAGCTTGACTCTCAGAAGGCCATTTGTCTATAGGATCTTGTAGCAGAATGTAATTTTCTTCATTATAGATTTTATAGATTTGTTTTTGCTTTCTTTTTGTCTGACATAATGAATATTACTACTGCCTAAAATAAAATAAAATAAAAACAACATAAGAAAAACAGACACACAAAAACCTTTAGATGATATAGTTGATAGAATGCCAGGCTTGGAGTTATTCATCTTCAAACTCTGACAAGCTGTGGACCCTTGGAAGGCACTTAATCATTTGCCTTAGTTACACACCAGTAAAATGTGATGGAAAAGGAAGGGGCAAACTACTCCAGTGTCCTTGTTGAGAAAAACTCAAATGGGTTAATGAAAAGTCAAACATGACTGAAAAACAACTATGTGAGCATAATAGATTCTACTCTGTTCCCTTATTTTAATTGTGTGTGTTTGTGGGTATGTGAGTAGCTTTCTGTTTATATGTTAGATTTTGGCATATAATTCATTCTCTTAACTACTTTTGTTTCATGGATTTGTTCATTACATTCACATTCACATTCACATTCATAGTTAAGATTGCATACATTTCCCTTCAAAATATTTTCTTTTGTCATTCTCTCCCCCTGCCTTTTTTTTGTTTGCAATGTCTCTCCTTAAAAGTTTGTTTTACTTCTGACCTGCCTTGCTTAGCTTCCCCTTTTTATCATTCTACTTTTTTTTCTCTTTTTTTCCTTCCTCTCCTACTTTCCCACTGGGAAAAAAAAATGATTTTTACATCTAATTGGCTGTGTACTAATATTCTTTTTTTCAACCAATTCAGATGAAAGTGAAGTTAAAGCCTCACCTGTTTCCTTTCTTCATTTATAATCCACTCAACACCTTTTCTTATGTCTCTTTTATTTTAGATAATTCTTTGCATTTATGCTTTTTTTCCTCCCCTTTTCCACATTTCTTTCTTTAGCAGTCCTTCATTATTTTGAAACCATTCCAACACAAACAATGTATGCCTGTGCCCTCTGTCTATAAAGTGTTCTTCTAGGTGTGCTAATTTTGATCAACTTCTTATAAATATATGTACCATATTACTATATGAAAATATAAATAATTTAAACTTGAGTCTTGAGTTTGAATATCAGATTTTCTATTAAGTTTTGTTCCTTTCATTTGTTTGAAAGTTCTCTCTTTTAATAAATTTCCATTTTTGTCCTGAAATATTATGCACAATTGTTCTGTAGATTTTTTATAGTTGAAGCATGACCTTTTTTTATTTTGGTTTTTTTAGAATATTATGTTTCAAGCCAGCTTTCTGCTACTTTACTCTGGTGATTGCTAGATCTTGTTGGATACTAACTGTATCTCCACTATTTTTGAATATTTTCTTCATAGTTGCTTGCAGTATTTTTCCCCTTGATCTGGGAACTCTGGAATTTGGCTCTGACATTCATGAAACTTTTAATTCAGGGATCTCTTTCAGAAGGTATTCTGTGAATACTTTCATTTTTTTTAAATTTTCAATTCTGGTGCTATGATATTATGAAAATCTTGCTTTAAAATTTTTCAAAAGAGACTTACATAAACTGATGCTAAATGAAGTGAGTACTGAGAGAACACCGTACACAGAAGCAACATTATATGATAATCAACTCTGATGC
The DNA here is from genome assembly GCF_016432865.1 of Antechinus flavipes. NCBI lineage: Eukaryota > Metazoa > Chordata > Mammalia > Dasyuromorphia > Dasyuridae > Antechinus > Antechinus flavipes. The sequence continues at coordinate 556,266,035 of NC_067398.1, read as the reverse complement.
ATATTTTTCTAATCAACAATGAGATGATTCAGGCATTTCCAACAGACTTGTGATGAGAGAGCCATCTGTATCCAGAAAAAAGTCCTGTGAGTACTGAATGTGAATCACAACATAGTATTTTCACCTTTTCTTTTGTTGTTTGCTTGCTTTTTTTTTTCTTTCTCATTTTTCCCCTTTTTGATCCAATTCTTCTCATGCAACATGATAAATGTGAAAGTATATATAGAAAAAAATAACAAAATAAAATTTCTCAAACTGATACAAAGTGAAGTGATCAGAATCAGAACATTGTATATAGTAACAGCAATATTATACAACAATCAACTATGAATGACTATTCTCAGTTATTCTCAGCAAAACAATGATCTAAGACAGTTCCAAAGGACTCATGGTGAAAAATGTTATCAATGACCAGAAGAATAAGTGATGGAGCCTGAATGCATATGAAAACATAATATTTTTACTTCCTATATTTTTCATGGCTTTAAAAAAAAAGTTTCATTTGTTCTGTTTCTTCTTTCACATCATGATTTATATGGAAATGGTTTTTAGCTGAATTTTTATATCATATTACTCATTATCTTAGTTGGTAAGAGAAGAGGAATAAGGGAGAAAATTTTAAATTCAAATTAAAAAAAAAGAAACATTTGAAATTGTCATTAAATACAATTAGAAATGTTATGTATGTGTATAAATGCACATATATGTATATATACACATATACATGTGTATATGTATGCTTATATATGCATATATATGTATATAGGCCCTAAATATAATATTTCACATATATATGAAATAATATACCTGGGGTCATTTGTAGGTAGTCCAATAATTCTTAAATTATCTCTTTTCAAACTTTTTCCAATCTGTTATATTTCATATTCTTTTGAATTTGTTTTATTTATTTTTTTATTTAATTATGAATCTAGTCTTATTTATTTCTTGTGAGAAAACTTTTTTCAATTATGGGAATCATGAGAAAACTCTATTGCATTGTTTGAACTTAATTGTGACTTGGAAGCTGCACCCTTCAACCAGAACCTAGTCAGATCTCAAGGTTTAAGCAAAGATAAAACAACTAACGACTTATCTAAAAACTTGACTCATACAGGTCAATCAATTACTGTTTCCTTATTCCTTTAATTTAAAAACAGTTTTTTAAGTGGTTAAAATTAGGGAGAAGGAGGGTGGAGAAAGATGCCTTTTTGGGTAATGAGGGGAAAGACTTCAGGGAATTGTACCTGTTTGCTCCTTTCTACCCAACTTGGAAAGTCCATAATTTTCCTTCTTTTTAACTGTATTCAGGGTTCAGTGCAAAACTGAGGAGGTTAGATCCAGATTTGTTATAAAATTTGCATGCATCAATTAAACTTTGTTTTGTCATTTCAAGTTCATCAGTCGTAGATTTTTATGGTCAAGTTTTGTTTGTTCATGTGTTTGTTGTTTGATTGTTTACTCATTTTTCAGGACTATTTCTTATATTTGAGTTTTATGTTAAAGTTCTATTTTGCCCGCCTGGGGGTTGTAGTTGGATCACTCTTCCAAACTTTAGGCTTTTTTTTTCTGTTTTCACATCTAGTTGACAGGTTTGAAATTTTTCAGTGCTTTTAGGGTGATGTGATCCAGGGAGAGGTGTGATAATGGCTCTCCTGGTCTGTGTTACATTTTTGTCCAGGAAGACTCCTGTTCTCTTAAGTGCTCTCATAACTTTTAGAATTATTTTTGCCCTGAAATTGTAATCAGATACCCTTTTTCTTTCTGCAAGTCTCTCTCCATCCTGGAACCTCAATCTTCCAACAACTAGGTATGGCCAATTGATTTAACAAAAAAAGTGGCCCATTATAAATCCTGTAATAACACTGTGGTTTCCTGTAATCAATTTTCAGAACAGCTTTCTTATCATTTGACCATTTCTGGACTTTGATATCGTCCTGCTTCTGCTTCTGTATAGCTATATCCAAAGCCCACAACTGATACTGCCATAGTTGCTGTTGTGCAGATTCTAAGCCAGCCCTTATCACAGACTTCTGATCTCCTAAGTTTTCCAGTGCTGGGAAAAAAATGTCTCCTCCTAACGTTTAGTTGGCTTGGATACTTCAGAATTCAATTTGAAGTGTTTGTCTAAAATTGTTTGAAAGAAGATTTTGGGAGAGTTCATTAGTAATATTCATCTATTCTCCCATTTTGACTCTATCCAAAATTTGATTTTTGAATATCTTTTATGTAAGCTTCTCTTCATTTCTGACATCTTTCTTTTACTTCTATACCCAAGCCTTCATTTGGAAGAATAAATAAAATCACAAATATCTACTTCTCAACAGCCACTCAATTTAGACTCCTATTCAGGAATGTCTCCTGGAATTCCTTCTTTAGATATGGTATTATGTGGGATGTGGCAATAATAGAGATTGTTCCATAGTTGTAGAGATTGTAAGAGGTCCATTTGAAGTTTTTTTCAGACAATTCACATTGGGATTTCACATGAGAAGACAGCTTGATTCTCCTTGCACAGTTATTGCACATCTGCCTGAAACCTCTTACCCTACAGATTACAGCCAAGGCTACAGTGACATGAAGATTTGTCTGTAAGATCCACATATTTTTGTCATCATTACCACATTTAGACTTCTTACAATACAATTGGGAGGGAGAGAGAAAACTTGCTTTTATAGATTCTGCTTTGCTCTTGAGAAAAGTCTAAAAACAGCAAGCTTCAAGGGAAAACAAATGTTCACAGCTGCCTTTGACCAAAAAAATAAGTATTATATGCCTCTATTCTTTATTTATCTCCAATAGCAGGACAATATAATAAAAATGGTTTTTATTTATAAGGAGCTTAAAGTTTAGAAATCAATTTGCTTACTCTAAGCAGTAACTAAGTTACCAATTTGCTCACACTTAACTACTTCACAAAGACTGAAGTGATATATAGATGTCAGTTATTATTTTAAAGCACAAATATACAAAATGCAATTTTGGCAGCATGGAAAGATCCCTCCCCTCTTCTCCAATAGTAGAGACTGAAACCCACTTCTAATTTAGTAGTTAAATTCTTGGTTGTTGCTCAGTACATACAAAGTAAGGGAGGAAAGGGGGAATATGATTTTTTTAAAATATCTGCCAGCACTATTTTAATTTACAAATATTGTCTTATCGGATAATAGAAAGGCAGAATTAACAACAATAAATAATCATTGTTAACACATATAACACTTTATAAATAACTTAGATAAATGTTTTAAAATTATTTGATGTTTTACATTTTACCCTCACAATTACCCGGGGAGGAGGAAATTGAGGCAAACAGAGTAACTTGACTAAGTTCACACAGTTAATAAATATCTGAAGCTATTTGAACTCAGATCTCCTTGACACTCTTATCTACTATACCACATTGCTGAATTAAGTTATCAAACCATTTAGAAATGATTTGCCCTAGAACCATGAAACTATTGAGTATAATAGATCTACAGCTAAAATGGGTCAGATAAACATTTTCTCACCTTTCTCATTTTAAAGATGTGAGAGACAGCTAGATGGCTATTTTTTTTCTTCCTTCCTTCCTTGCTTCCATCCTTTCCCTCTTTCTCTCTTCCTTTTTCTCTCTTTTTTCTTTTCTCTTTCTTTCTTTCTTTCTTTCCTTCTTTCCTTTCTTTCTTCCTTCCTTCCTTCCCTCCTTCCTTCCTTCCTTCCTTCCTTCCTTCCTTCCTTCTTCCTTCCTTCCTTCCTTCCTTCCTTCTTCCTTCCTTTCTTTCTTTTCTTTTTTTTTCTTCTTTTCTTGTTTTCTTATTTCTGTCATGGCTTCTTCCTCTGCAGAAGGATGGAATCATATGATATCCTGAAAAAATTCCCAGGATTTTCCATAGACCCATAGCAAAAAACAGATAGAGCTGAGGAGTGATTGCAAGTTTGTTTTTTGTTTTTTCATGTTTTTCTTCTCCTTTTCCTCCTCATCTTCCTGCTCCTCTTGTTCCCCTTCCTGTCCCCTTTCTTCTACCTTTTTTTCTCCTCTTTCTTTTTTTTTTCTTTCTTCCAAACCTGGAATCTTCCTGATATCCTATGTTCAAACAGACTCACTAGGCTTAGAAGAAGTACCACTTGTAACTCAGACTTCTCCAAAAGAATAATTAAGTGGTTTACATTTTCAAAATGATTTTTCTCTCATGATATAGGAATTATTTTGATAGGTAAGTACATATGTTACTTAATAGCTTTTATTGTACTGGTAGCTTTCTAACTTGATTTACTGTGAGATTTGTATGAAAGGATAAAATGTTGGCTCTGGAAATGTCCTTGCCTCCAATAAATTTGGGAGTGTAAAGGGCTCAAGAAGAACTGGTTGGTGATTTTTTTTAAGCAGACTAATTAACATTCCCTGCCTATTCTTTACCCATGTGGATCTCTTGTTTTCTGAATTTTGACTACTTGTAGGAATCAATTTCTATGTTGTCTTAACATATGTCTTTTTTTCCTTATTAGATTGAAAATTTCTTGAAGAGCAGTCATGCCATATCCTTTTTTTATCTTGAATAGTGTCTACAATAGCATTAAGTACCATACATACTATGTCTTTGATAAATGTTTATTAAATAAAAGAATATTGTGTACATATACATATATATATATATAACTATGTAAGACAATGGTAGTAGCTTCCTTTTTATTTTCATTAGACATTCTGAAAAAAATTGTATAAATCAAGCTTTGTGAAGTTTGTAGAAAACAGAAAGCTATTATTTCTAATACTTTTCAGTGAAGAGTAGTTAGAAAGTGGAAAAGTTAGCATGTATTATGGATAATTTGATGAATAAGCTTTCAATAGGCCCAGCCTCCTTACCCAATATGCAGTCTATTGCATGCCAAAGTGATTCTAAGGAAGATAATACTGGTGAGGGGAGTTACAAATGAAATGGGCAATGAGGTGGAAGGAGTTGCAGCTGTTTCTTTTCATTCATTTATTCATTCATTCATTGGATTCTCTGTAAATATTGGTATGGCTTGCAAAGTGATAAACAGCATTTTTGCAAATTAAAATGACTGCTCAGAAGTTGGCAGAGATATCAGGGTCTGGATGTCAGGAACAGTAGACAATTACATCATCTATTGCTACATGTTCTCTTTTTTGGCTTTTCCATTGTTTTTCCTATTTCTATTGCCTCATAAGGTTGTTTGCTGTAGTTGCTTTTTCTTATGGAACAAACTCACTACTTTTCTGCCTTTGTACCTTGGTCTCAGTAGGTGTTCTTAGCTTATCTCATAATCATATTCCTGCAGCCTTAATTTTGCTACATGAATTGGAGCTTGTTTACATATTTATTTTTTCAGGTTTTATTTTTTGCATTAAAGTTCCAAATTGACAGATGTCTTTTTGTAGAATGGAAATGACATATCAGAGTTTTACTGCTGTCTTCTTTGTATTTGCATATTTAATTACTTGCATCACATTTTATTAGTATATTACCTGATGAAGAATTCTGACTAATTAATTTCACCTGGAATTGTATGAGGGTATATGAAAAATTACACTTGGCCATTTGTGGGACCAGCTGCGTATTAGAAATATCTGATCCCCATCTGCAAGATTAAAAACAGTGAGAGAAAACAGCTGATTGTAAAAGGCAGTCCCTTTTCCTTGAGCCCTGAAGGTATTATTATTGGCAGATATCCTTTATTACTCACCCTATATACCGAACATTAACTGAGAAGTTTGCTCTAACTGAGCATCATTCAGTCAGATGATTTTGCCTTCAATCATTTTGGTTTTAATGTGTAGTAAAGCTAATGTGGTTGAGCTCCACTTATATGAATGCATTCATTGCTTCTGATTCCAGCTTGACTCACAAACAGCCAACTTCATTTGGATTGAAAATTGTTTTTGCCTAGTTGACAACAGAAACAAACAAGCAAACTGAAATCTGTGTGAGCAGAAATGCAGAATTAAAAACTAATCTACAGAATCAAGCTCAGCATCTGAGCAATGCAACTGAGCCCACAGTCTACAAATGCATTTTTTCCCTTTCCTCCTTCTTCCCTCCATCTCTCGAGCTTGCTCCTTCTCCTGATATGTTTCTGTTTGGATTCTTTGTCTGCACTGACAACAGATGGTGTTTTAATAAAGTCCAGTAGGAATATTACTGTGAGTAAACAATCCAGTGCATGCCAATTCCATAATTGCTGGGTACTGATATAGCCTCTTACCTGCTGCATCCAAATTGGGAGGAAACCAACTGTGCTCACACCTACTGGCAGCAGCCAAACCCGCAGCTGTGGTGCTCTTCAGCATCAAGCCTCACCATGGAAGGTAAATTGCAGCTCCAGTCATGTTTCTTGGCACAGAGGCCTGAGAACAGCTGCCATCTGGCTTATCATCAAAGCATGGTCATTGAGTTGCTTAGAAATGAAATGGCTTCTCTTTCTTTCTCCCTTTCCTTCTCTTGCCTTCCCCTTTCTTCCCTTCAGTTCCCTTGCCTTCCCTTTTCTTCCTTTTCCTTCCTTTCCCTTCCCTTCCCTTTTTTCCCCCTTTTTCCTTCTCTCATTCCAATGAATTTCAGCACAAAGTGTACCAAATTTTTACAGGTACATGTTACAAATAACACTTCTGACTTCCCTGAACAATAAATTATTTAATGTAGAATAAGAATAGTATCCTTTGGTTTAACCCTGCTAAGTGATTCACCCGCTCAAAGAAATGTATAGTATAAAGCAGGTATCCTTAACCTGGGATTTTTGGATTCCCATGAGGTCCACGAATATATTTCAGGTCTATGAACTAGGACAGGGAAAAAATGCATAATGTGTTCACTAACTTCTGACTGAAATTTAGCATTTCCTTTAATTATGAATGTAGACTAAAAATCATGGTAATATTTGATTTCACCAGTCTACCAAAAGAGAATTGGATAGACGAAAAGAGATTAGGAATCCCTAGTTTAGACCCCAAGTGAACTTGGCAAAATACTTCCCTTCTTTGGAACAGTTTCCTTATTTTTAATATGAGAGGATTGAACTAGGCAGTATCTGAGGTTCTTCTGAGTTCTAGACCACCAAAATAAACCTTTCTCATTTGTTATAATCCTTCAGAAGAAGGTTAAGAAATATGACATGGAAGGATTTTGTCTGAATATCAACACATATGGGCTGACTGGGTTTGTTTAATTTTACTGAATGAAAGAGGAAGATGAAGGGAATGATGATAGTAATCTAAATATATGCTACTTGTCTCTCCCTGATGGTCTCTTCAAACTACCTTATTAACTAGAGGGGTATTAAAAAAGATGTGGATTTGGCAGCCAAAAAAAAAAAAAAAAAGACAAAAATGTGTGCTTCATTTACTTTGTAAGAGATCCAAAAACCTATGATGTTTAGTCAGGGATTGAATTTTAAATGACATACAATTTCATCAAACACTTTAATTGCCGACTCTGAATTCTAAGTATTTGTTGGACACTTGTGGCTTCATTGAATACAATGGAAGAAGGTGTCACACTAATTTCTTATTCATATTAATCATCTTGTTACCTTGTATATCTATTCTGGAAGGTATGTTTGTTGACTTATCCAGAGTGTCTAATCAACTCTTTGTATGCTTAAATTTCTTGCTTTTATTTCCTTCCCATGACTAGAAGCAGACCAAATAATGGTATAAAGAAGGGAGCAGGAAGGGAAAATTGCCATTAAACCTTTCTGTACCTCAGTTTGTTCTAAAAATTGAAAAAGCAAAAAGGAAGGAAATAAGCATTTAATAAGTCCATTCTATGTGTCAGGTACTATGTTAAGCCCTTTATAAAGATTATTTTATTTATTTCCAGAGATGGAGCCAAGACGGTGGAGTAAAGTCAGGAAGCTGATTGAACTCTCCCAGTTTCCCTTGAAAACCACATGAAACCAAGACTCTCAACAGAGTCTGATGGAATGAAACTACTCTCCAGCTCAAGACAAACTGAAAAATGTCAAGAAAGTTCAGCCTCACTGGGGCGAAAGGGATGTTTAGCCCAACTCAGATAAACTCTGGGAAAGCTGGGGAGAGGTAAATCAGCAACTAAGACTTTAAGCAGAGGAGAAAATTATAAGGCAGCTTCCAGTTCCAACCCAAAAGGCAAACTCTTGGAAATCAAGTTTTTTTTTGCGTGTGTTTGTTTGTTTTTTGTTTTGTTTTGTTTTGTTTTTTATTGAACAGAGAGGCAAATGTACCCTCTACAAACACAAGGGGCCCCTATGCTCAAAGCCAAGGCTCAGAACTGCACAAGAAGCTCAGGGTAGCACACCCTTTAATCCAATAGCAGAGCTCAATCATAAAAGTAAAAAAAGGAGGAAAATACCAAAAGAAAAGGAAAGAAAATGAGCAAGAAAAAGAAAAGAACCTTGACCATAGAAAGTTACTATGGTGACAGGGCAGACCAAAACACAAACTCAGACAAGTACAGAATGTCCACAGAGGAAATCTCAAAGAATAAGATAAATTGGTCTCAAGCCAAAAGAGGCTTCTTGGAAGTGCTCATAAAAGATTTTGAAAGGAAAATAAGAGAGGTAAGAAAGAAAAAGAGAGGTGTGCATGAAAGAGTCAACAGCTTGGACAAGAAAAGAAAAAAATATATTTTCTGAAGAAAACAACTCCTTAAACAGTAAAATTAACCAAATAGAAAAATAGATAGATACAAAAGCTAAATGAAGAAAATTATACATTAAAAACTAGAACAGAGCAAATGGAAGCTACTGATTTTGTGAGACAGCAAGAATCAGTCCAATAAACTAAAAAAAAGAAAAATTAGAAGAAAATGTGAAATACCTCATTGGAAAAACTGCCAACCTGGGAAATAGATACAGAAGGGACAGTTTAAAAATTATTAACTACCTGAAGGGCATGACCAAACAAACAAACAAACAAAAAAAAAACCTAGATAACATTCTACAAGAGATCATTAAGGAAATATTCTAGAAAGAGAGGGGAAAATAGAAATACTTATTGAAAGAATTTATCAATCATCTCTGGAAAGAGATCCCACAAGAAAACCCTTTTGTACTTTTGCAAAACTTCAAAGCCACAATCTCAAGGGAAAAGTACTGCAAGCTCTGAGACAAAAACACATCAAGGAACAACAGACAGGATTGCCCAGCATCTGGCAGCTTCTATAGTAAAGGGCTGGAGGACCTAGAATGCCATATTACAGAAAGCAAAGGACCTAGGATTAAAACCAAGAATTAACTACCCAGTGCAATTCAGCAGCATCTTTCAGGGAAGATGATGGAGCTTAAGTAAAGACACTCTCGATCATTTCTATTGGGAAAAAAAAAAAAGAACTAAATAGAAAATTTAAACTGCAACTGAATTACAGGATTCAAGAGAAGGATAAAAAGGTAAACTAGAGAAAATATACACTATTTAGAGGTTAAACTGTTTACATTTCTATATGGAAAAATGATATCTGTAACTCTCAAGCACTATATATGTCACTTGGACAGACAGAGGGAAGCATCATATGGACTGAGAGTGTGAGTTGTGAATGGACTCTAATGTGATGATGATAACAGTGAAAAAGACATTATGGGATGGAAGAAAGTCTATACTAGAAAAAGAGGAAAAGGGAAGTAGAATGGAACAATTAGTTCCCATGAGGAACAAAAGACCTATTACAATGGAGAGAAAGAAGGGAAGGAGAAGGGCGTTGTCTGAAGCTTGATCTCATCAATTTTGTCTTTAGGCGTTAATAGCTTAATTATTCAGTTAGGTATGGAAATGTAACTAACTTTATAAAGAAGTAGAGGAGAAAGAGGAAAAGGGAGAGCAGAAACATTAGGGAGAAAGTAAGAGATTATTTTATTTGATTCTCACAACCACTAGGTAGCAGGAGGTGAGGCTAGAGGTTGGAGAGAGGTTAGAGCTAGATAAGCAGTTAATAAATCTGATTATTGAAACCATGATCCCTGATAATTACTAAATGAAATATATATAGAGAAGAAAAGAGTGCTCTGGAGGATACCCATATTTATCAAGTATGACCTGGATGAAAAACCAGCAAAGGATATTGAGAAAGATATCCTTCTCAGTGCTAAGCACTGAGAATAAAAATACAAGCAAAAATAAAGACAATTTCTATGCTCGAGGAGCTTACATGGTTTTGGGGGAAAACAACACTAATAAAAGTGAAGCAACAGAGTGTTTAAGTCTGGAAAACTAGCACAGTTGGCTGTCCTTAATTCTTCCCAAAATGAAGGCTGATGAAAGGAATTCAACAAAGGGAGAAAAGACACTGGCATGGCAAAGAAATATTCTGGGGTGAGAAGGTTGCAAAAGTGTCTCAATACTATCAGGTGAGAAGTCCCTGAGTGTTGAAGGAGTTTCCAGGATAAAATTGCAACTGAGGTAGAGTTTTGAAGTTCCGAAAGTCCAAAGTACAGTAATAAGATGAATGAATGAATGATGGCCTGTCCAGTACCCTCTGGAAGATGAAGAACAACACATGAAATTTATTATAAATTATATGTGGTTTAAGATTTGCAAGTCTTTAAAATTATTTAAGGATAATAATTTGCATATACGCCTATATTACATATATGTATACATACATAACCCATATAACTACTTTGAGATTTAGAGTATCTGGTTTAAAATTTCATATGTGTGTGAATTTGTATGTATATGGGTGAATTTGTATGTATATGGGTATATTTGTGTGTACATTCAGGGGTCCTCAAACTTTTTAAATAGGGGGCCAGTTCACTGTCCCTCAGACTGTTGGAGGGCCGGACTACAGTAAAAACAAAAACTTTGTTTTGTGGGCCTCTAAATAAAGAAACTTCATAACCATGGGTGAGGGGGCTAAAGGTTCTCAGCTGCTGCATCTGGCCCATGGGCTGTAGTTTGAGGACCCATGGTATAAATAATATATGTATGTATTTATATATGTATGGATATATTTGTATGTGTAAATGTATATATATATTCTGTAAATATATACACATCTATGTACATTATCTATGTGTGTGTTTATCTGTGTGTATGTGTATGTATGTGTGTAGATAGATAGATAGGTATATACACTTAAACATATACATATATTGTGTGTGTAGTACATAGAACTAGTGTCAGATTTAGTCAGAGTATCTGGGCTTATATTTCAGATTTTCTACTGTTGTGTCCTTAGACAAATTATTTAAACTGTCTGGACGTCAGGGCCATCATCTGGAAACTTAAGACCTTAGACTTCTCAAAGCTACAAATAGAATTAAGATCTTTTAGTTCCAAGTAAAGTTCTTTTTTTACTCAGCTTCATTCTTTCTAATTAATGTTATGGTGAGTGTACTCATTCTGATTTTCTCCAAAGAAAAGAATTTATCTAGCATGAATCCAGCAGGCCAGCACACATGCTCAAAGAGCATTTCTATTAACCCTTCCTGTCCAGGATAAGGATCAATGGGAATAGCCTTCCTTCTCTTTCTTGAACTAAAAGATCCATCTCTATGTTTGCTATAAAATTAATCTCTCTTGAACTTTACTAATATGGAATATATTTGTTCCAAACACTACACTACAATCTATTTGGTAAATTAAACTATCCAAATAAGGAAAAAAATTCAGCTTGCAGCTGCCTTGTACAAACATTAATATTGCCAAATTGTATGTAAAATTTTCCATAATGCTGAACAAAGAAGGAATCTAGCTCCTCTGACCCAAAACTCCAGTTATGTAGAACTTTTACTGAGTCAGATTTACATTAGAAAGCATGTATCATTTAATATATTGAGGAAAATTCGGATCCAGAAGATATGGATTCAAGCTTCTTACTAGTCATATAATCTTGGGTAAGTGACATTCACTCCTGGCCTTGTCATCTGCATTTATAAAACAAGGATCAAAATACTTGCATTGTCAACTTCAATGAATTAAGAAGAAAGGAATTTGTAAATTTAAGTGAGCCCTCTATAATCTTTTGCTATTTTTGTCATATGATGAAGTAGTTTAACATGGATTTAAAAAAAAAAAAAAAGGACAGGACATTCAATAGCCAGAAGAATGTTTCTTTCATTGGAAAACTTTCTATTCCCATGTGAATATGGCAAGTCCTTTCCCCAAAGTGCTGTACTAGTCATTGTCCTGTAATTTCTAGGCTTTATGGAACAAGAATTTCATGTATTCATACCCAGTACCCATGTTTGTTGACAGTTGCTATAATAGTATGTCAACATTTTATAACTAATTAGCTTTGGAAAATACTCACATGTTAGGATGTGAATTTTAAAACTTTTAAAATGCCACCAACTGACAACAGCAAAGACCTTTGTATAAAACTGTTTTTTTCCTTCCTTGAACTGCAGTTACATAAAGAGTACAAAGTTGGTGATTGATAATGCTTTAGTTGCAGAAGCCAAGTTTCCTACTTTCCTTAACTTCTTGGACTAATGTGGTTAAAGGCTAAAATATAATATTTTCTTGAATCAGGACATGAAAATCTTTAACAAGGATTAGGATATATCATTTGCAAAATTACTTTTATTGTTTTGTGATCTTAGAAAATTTCCCAAATGAACATGATTTCGCTTCCTTAAATTATGTAATTAAAACTTTCATAACAAATATTTTCCTCTAGATAACTGTCTTTGTAAAAATGATCAATTTGTAAAGCATTGTGCAAATGTGTTCATATGTTTCAAATTTCAAATACAATAGGATTATAATGCAGAACTAGAGAAGACTTCAGAGATCAGTTCATCTAATCCTTTCATTGTACAGATGAACTAGGCCCAGAGACTTTCCTAAAGTCACATAGGTAATAATAATGATGATGATGATGATGATGTCACAGAACTGTATTTTTAATTCAGGTTCTCTGACTCAAAAAAAATTCCCTTTCTATAATATAATGTGGTACATTGACTGTATCACAGTGGGCCTGGAAGGGGCAGACCTGACTCTTTTTACTCAACTACTCATAAAGATGAAATAATTTGTTTGTATTTGTTATTCTCACAAAGGCTAAACTACAAAGAGAGTCGTGGGGTTTTGGGGGTGGGAATGAGACACACAAATAATTGTGATTCTTGAACTAATGTAAAGCATGTAATTAGAACAATGGTTGAAAAAAAAGGGGAGGGAGGTCACAGAACAAAAAGCAGTATAATCACTGGATCACCTAGCAGATCCTTTTACTATTCAATAACTATCAAATGCTTTCAGCATTTCAGCATTAAAGCATTTTAATCCAATGTGTTAAGCTACTTCATTATATGATGAAAATAGCAATGGATTATAGAGGGCTCACTTAAATTTACAAGTTCCTTTCATCATAATTCTCTGAAGTTGACAATTCAAGTACCTGATCCCTGTTTTATAAACGCAGATGATAAGAGCAGGAGAGATAAAGTTACTTACCCAAGATTATACATTAGTCCCTGTGTAGGATTTGGAGGATAACATGGATAAGAGTCACACCAGCTAGGCAAGAAAGTGTAAATTGATGTCTGCATTATAGAAAAAAGTAATCACATTGATGAGCTTTCTGCATGTATTGAAATATAAAATCAGATACAAGATGAAGTGAAATAAATGCAAAGTTTGATCAACACACAGGGTTATGAAAAAAAGAGCACTTTGTAATTCATGTCATTTCTGTCCTTACTTTACCTGATTTTTCATAATTCACTGGAAATTAATTCATTTTACCCAAGGCCAAGCAATGAAGTGGGTATATTTCTTAAATCAGTCAAAGTTGTTGATTACCAGACCTCCTGAATGTTAGGGATATTCTGTTAAATTGAAAAAGATGAAGTTTTGTAGATTTAAAGTTTGTCCAAAGTCTGCTTTGTGTTAGGAAACCTGAAAGTTTCCAAATTAAATTTAGTAGTACATATATGTTTAGACAAAGAAAAATAGATTCAACTTTTCTTATAAGGAAAAGCAAGATAAGTATAAAAAGTGTTGATGATATTCACTATATCTAAAATGTTTTTTCTTCTTAGATATGCCTACCTAGTAATGGAGTGAGAGCCAGCTCTGCTAAACTAGAAAGGCAATATTAGAGTGGAATTTCAAAGAAATGAATCCTTGTTCTTGCTTTGCCATCAAGGACAGAACTCTGCTGATCTGTATAATTGTCTTTATCTCTTTGGACACCAGTTCCATCAGGTTTTAAAATGAGGAAATTGGACATCAGAAATATTTTGTTTACTTCCAGTCACAGTATTCCATGAATTTTTATCAAATTTTCAATATCAAAAACAAGTTCTATCTTGTACATAAAGCCTACCAGGTAATTTACATACAAGGAAAGTTCATCTGTTCTGAAGTCTGTGAACTTGGTTCAACTACAACCCATGATACTGTCTTTGAGACCATGATCAAATCATAGAACTACCTTTGACAAAAATTTCCCTAATGGTGGGATGATAGGATTAGTTTAGATGGCATCTGAAGTGCTACTCCTTGCAGCTCTATATATATCATCTTTTGCTGATCACTGAATTTGATAGTATCCTTGTCATTCTCTGAACTCATTACATTTATTATCTTACTGAATAGTTTAAAAATTGATAAAGATGATCTCATTTCATTTATTAACAGAATCTTAATTTTTTGGTCACAGAATATATATCTTAATCTTCTTATTCTTTTGTCCCTCCCTCCCAATTCTCAAGCATCCATTATAGTTTTGTTTAATTAAACAATGAATGTAGTATATATGTATTCACATTCCCAAATACATACATATATATGTGTATACATACACATCAATATCTGTTTGTCTCTGTCTCCAATTTACTGTAACAACCAAGGGGGATTTTCTCTCTTTTAGTCATTAACAGCGTAATTATAATTTTTTCATTTAAAATTCTGAATTCTGAATTCTGTTCCTCTCTCACTTCCCCCCCTCTCCTTACCTGAGATGGTAAGCAATTAGATATATGTAATAGATGCACAATTGTGCATTTCCATATTAATCATTTTGCACAAGAACACTTAAAACAAAAAAGTGAAAGAGTGAAAAATACAATTTTTCAGTTTATATTCAGTCAATATCAATTATTTCTCTGGAAGCAAATAGTGTGTTTCATCTTTTTTAATAATTCTCTTTATTGATGTATTTCATTTCATGTCACCTGTATTACATTTTTCTAGTAAATTTATTTATTTTTAATACACATTGCTTTATGAATCATGTTGAGAGAGAAAAATCAGAGCAAAAGAGAAAAGTCATGGAGAAATAAGCAGAAAAAAGAAGTGAACACATCATGTGTTGATTTACACTCAGTCTCCTTAGTTCTTTTTTCTGGATGCAGATAGCATTTTCTATCCAAAGTTTATTGGGATTGCTTTGAGTCACTGAACCACTAAAGAACCATGTCTTTCATAGTTTTTCAAATCACATTCTTGCTGTTTCTTTCTTTCTTTCTATCTATCTTTTTTTCTTTCTTTCTTTCTTTTTGTACAAGGTATTCCTGGTTCTATTTGTTTCACTCAGCATCAGTTCAGGTAAATCTTTCCAGCCTTTCTAAAATCAGCTTGTTCACCACTTTTATAGAACAATAATATTCCATTACATTCATATACCACAACTTGTTCAACCATTCCCCATGTGATGAGCACCCACTCATTTTCTAATTCTCTGCTACAACAAAAAAGTTGCTACAAACATCATTGTACATGTAGGTCCTTTTCCCTTCTTTATAATTTCATTAAGATATAGACTCAGTAATGGCACTGTTGGGTCAAAGGTTATGTACAAATTCATAACCCTTTTGGCATAATTCCAAATTTCTCTCTTGAATGGTTGAATCATTTCACAACTCCATCAACAAGAATTAATGTTCTCCTAATTTGTGTATGGTATCAACCTTTATGTATAAATAATGTACCCATTTTGACCTTATTTTGGTATGGGGTATGAGCTGTAGGTCTATGTTGAGTTTCTGACATATTATTTTCCAATTTTTCCAGCAATATTTGTCAACTAGTGAGTTCTTATTCTAGAAGCTGGAGTTTGGGGATTTATCAACTACTAGAGTGCTATAGGCCTTGACTTTTGTGTCATGTGTATGTAATCTAGTTCAAAGATCCACCTTTCTATTTCTTAGCCAGTACCAAATGGTTTTGATGACTTCTGTTTTATGATATAGTTTTATGTTTGGTACTGCTAAGCCACCATCCTTTGTATTTTTTTTTTCATTAATTCCCTGGATATTTTTTACCTTTTGTTCTTCCAGATGGATTTTGTTTATTATTTTTTTCTAATTCTATAAAATAATATTTTGGCTTTTTAATATGGCACTGAGCAAACAGATCAATTTAGGCAGAATTGTCATTTTTATGACATTAGCTTGGCCAACCCATGAGCAGTTGATATTTTTTCAATTGTTTAATATGAATTTATTTGTGTGATAAGTGATAAATTATTACATAATTTTATAATTATGTTCATATAGTTCTTGGATTTGTCTTGCCAGGTAGACCACCAAGTATTTTATTGTGACTACATAAATTTTAAATAAAATTTCATGTTCTGTCTCTTACTGTTTTATCAGTTTTTTATCAGTACTTTATAAAAATGGTGATGATTTGTTGTTGTGATCTAGTTCAGATGGATCTGAATCGGTCCCTGTTCGGGCGCCAAAATGTGGTGAGCTTTTTCTTCTCAAAACACAGCCAGGTGATGAAAGTTCAGATCTTTTAATATTTCCAATATAGCCCGGTTAGCTTAGAGGCCTATCTCTCTGCTTGGTTCCAAGAGCTCTCTCCGAATGTCACCAAATCCAAAGGTCTGGTCCTTCAGCCTCTGCCTCTGTTTTCTTCAGCCTCCAGCCAGCTCCAGTCTTCATGCCATTCCGGTGAAAAATCCCCCAAAGTGCTCTGTGTTTGTTTCTTTTATACAAGAGGGAGGAATTGTGGGATACGAGAGAGAGGGATTATGGGTTTTCTCCCATAGTGCTCTCTGGCCCAAAGAACTTCAAGGGAGGTGTGAACTCATTGAACTCCAATGAGTAAAGGTGTGGACACAAGCCTTGTATTAATTAGTTCTACTTAGTACCTTGTTTCAGGTTCTGCCCAAAACATCTTCTTGTAAGATTAGATCAACTCTAATTCGTTAACAGTTAGTAAGGATTCCAACATCTCCCCCTTTCTTTTGTTTTAAAACATAGGGGGTTTCTGAGGGGGTACACATAAAGCCATCAATATGGGCCAGAACTTTGTAACAGATATACATGGTATACATAAATCCATCAATATGGGAGGCATTATACATAATTTACATAAGCACATAGCAATATAACACAGGCTAGTAGTAATGTAACAAATAACATGAATCAACATGAAAATTTAACTACTGCAAAAAGTCTCATCAACAATCTTTCATCTCAAGAAATCCAATGATTCTTGCAATTGCTTAAAATACATAAGCACATAGTAATATAACACAGGCAAGTAGTAATGTAACAACATAAATCGACCTGAAAATTTACACATGTCCATAAGTCCTAGAAACAGTCCAATAGGATTCCATTGTCCATTAGTTCATGTGCCAGGAATCCAATAGTTCCTGTAAGCTCTGAAGTACTGCAAAAAGTCTCATCAATAATTTTTCATCTCAGGGAACCCAATGATTTCTGAAGATTTTAAGAGTCCTTTTGACAGTCTCATTGTCAGCCATCTGATTCTTTCTTCATCTGTGGAAATATAAGCAGATCTTCTTCCCCAAGCAGTTAATCTAATTCCCTTCTATTTACCAAGTTTGGGATTTCTCCTCATCATCTGGTAATTACATTGGAGTTGTTTGCATTGGATATTGTCTTGTTGTCTTAAAAGGCCTGTATTCTTCCCAACTGTAATCCTGATTGCTTTTCTGTTGGTTGATGACATCAGGGTTCTGAATTTCTAAAGTCTCTCTGGGTGTAACCTCAGCTGCTATCATGCCCCACCTGTCCTTTGATTGACACTTTGGAGCTGGGCCCTGCCTCTCATTCCTCTGGGTCAATATACATTTAGAGGCCCAGTGAAAGCCTCGGTTACATTTTGGACATGGGGTTTTAGGTTTTCTCTCACCCTGTCTTCTCACTCTATCTCCATATCTACAATGAGCTCTCAAATGTCCAACTTTTCCGCAATGAAAACATCGACGAGTTTCTCTAGAATTCCTCTGCCAAGAAGGACCTTGTCTTTCCATGTTCATCATAGTCTGGGCATAATAAGCATTTGTGCCCACTGTGGCACAGCGTCTAATGATCTCCTCTAAAGGAGCATTTTTGTCTAGCCCCCATATAATTCTCTTGCAAATCTCATTGGCATTTTCCTTAGCCAAATGTCTAGTCATTATTTCTGTTGCTGCATTGTCTCCAATGGTTCTTATTACAGCTGTTTGTAAACGTCCCACAAAATCTGCAAAAGGTTCATTGGGACCTTGCTCTATTTTTGTGAAAGCATTATTTCCATCTTTCTGTCCAGGGAGAGAATTCCAAGCTTTTATTGCAGCCTTAGAAATTTGCTCATACACTGTTATGGGATAATAAATCTGTTCTGAACTCTCTGCATACTGACCTTCTCCAGCTAGTTGGTCAAAAGCAACTTGTACAATAGCTCCTGTTTGCCTATAGCGTTGGGCTTGAACCCTACATAATTCATGAAACTCCGAAAGCCACAATAAATTTTGTCCCGGTTCTAGACAAGTTTTCACTATGGATTTCCAGTCATTCGGGGTTAGGATTTCATAAGACAAATTATCTAGTAACATCTTCACATAAGATGATGTAGCCCCATAAAGAGTGCAACCCTTTTTCAAATCTTTAATTTTTCCCAAATTAAAAGCAGTGTATTTTCTCTCTTTTTGACCTGAGGAGTTGAGCTCTTCAATCACAGGATATGCATTTATAAAATCAGATATATCTTCTCCTTCATTTTTTGCTTTAATTAATGCTTTTTCTAATCTTGTCAAATTCTGCTTTACAGGAGAAGCTGACTGTGTTTCTGGCTCTCTCCCTCCCCCTTGTTCCACCCATGAAGGGTTAATTGCGGGGGGAGGGTCATGAGATGTGGAATCATCTAATTCCTCCTGCTGTGAAGTATCATACTTAGAATTGTAATTAACTCCATTCTCATCTGATTCGTCCTCCTTTTCACCTAATAAAGTTGGCATTTCTTCCTCCTGTACTTTCCTTTTCATCATTCTATCACTTAAATAACTTCTTATAGCCAATTGTATTACATTATATGTATTAATTATTGAGTTAGGCCCATTTTTATCATAGAATTGACAAAGATTCTCTCCAACCAATTTCCATTCATTTAGATCTAATTCCTTATCAAGAGAGAAACAAGGACATATTTCCTTTACAGTTTGTAAAAATTCAGTGATTTGCTGTAAATTTATAATTAAACCTTGGCTTTCCATAATTTTGACAATGCTCTCTAAACATTTTCCTTGAACAGAAACAGACTGTTTTCTAAATATCTGTCCCATCTTAGCTGAAATTCTACTTTAACTCTTCTAACAAAATTTCTTTGTTGCACTCACCCTAATTTCTGGGTTGAAGTTTTTTCCACTGGATCAGGATCAGAGGCTTTTCCACTTGAATCAGGATCGGAGCTTTTCCACTGAAATCCACTGAGGGGTCTGTTTGTCCCTGTTCAGGCGCCAAAATGTTGTGATCTAGTTCAGATGGATCTGAATCGGTCCCTGTTCGGGCGCCAAAATGTGGTGAGCTTTTTCTTCTCAAAACACAGCCAGGTGATGAAAGTTCAGATCTTTTAATATTTCCAATATAGCCCGGTTAGCTTAGAGGCCTATCTCTCTGCTTGGTTCCAAGAGCTCTCTCCGAATGTCACCAAATCCAAAGGTCTGGTCCTTCAGCCTCTGCCTCTGTTTTCTTCAGCCTCCAGCCAGCTCCAGTCTTCATGCCATTCCGGTGAAAAATCCCCCAAAGTGCTCTGTGTTTGTTTCTTTTATACAAGAGGGAGGAATTGTGGGATACGAGAGAGAGGGATTATGGGTTTTCTCCCATAGTGCTCTCTGGCCCAAAGAACTTCAAGGGAGGTGTGAACTCATTGAACTCCAATGAGTAAAGGTGTGGACACAAGCCTTGTATTAATTAGTTCTACTTAGTACCTTGTTTCAGGTTCTGCCCAAAACATCTTCTTGTAAGATTAGATCAACTCTAATTCGTTAACAGTTAGTAAGGATTCCAACAATTTGTGTGTGTTTATTTTACATCCTGTAATTTTGCTAAAGCTATGAATTATGTCCAATAGGTTTTTGGATGATTTTCTAGTATTCTTTATATATATATAGAATAGAATAATAGAATATTAGAAAATCATATATATAATATGTATAATATATTTATAATATATATAATATGTATATATAATATGATATATAATATATATATATATTTATAATATATATAATATTATATGTATATATATATATATCATTAAGGATTTTGGTCTGTAATTTTCTCTTTCTGTTTTGGCTCTTTCTGGTTTAGATATTAGTGCCATAATTGTGTCACAGAAGAAATTTGGCAGTCCTTCTTTACCTTGTTTACCTATTTTTATAGATAAATAGTTTACACAGTTTTGAAATAATTTTTTATTTAAATGTTTGATAGAATTCACTTGTGAATTCTTATGGGCCTAGAGATTTTTTTCCTAGGGAGTTCATTAATGGCTTGTTCAATTTCTTTTTCTGAAATGAGACTATATAAGTAATTTTTTCTTCTGTTAACCTAACAATATATATTCATCCATTTTGGTTAGATAATCAGACTTGTTGCCATACAGTTGGGCAAAATATTTCCTAGCTGTTGCGTTAATTTATTTTTCATTAGTGTTAAATACATTCTTTTCATTTTTGATGCTGGTGATTTTTTTTCTGATTAAATTAACTAAACTTTTATCTAGTTTGTTGGTTTTTTTCATTAGGAGGTTTGCATTTGTTCTTTTTCTAGCTTTTTTAGTTGCATGCCCAATTCATTGATCTTCTTTTTCTGGATATTATTCATGAAGCTATTTAGAGATACATAATTTCCCCCAAGAACTGTTTTGGCTGTATCCTGTAGATTTTGATATGTTGTCTCATTATTGTCATTCTTTTGAATGACATTATGGATTATTTTTGTGAATTATTGTTTGACCCATTCATTCTTTAGAATTAGATTATTTAATTTCCAATTGGTTTTTAATCTATTTTTCCCTGACCCTTTATTGAATGTATTTTTTATTGCATTGTAGTCTAAAAAGGAAGCATTTACTATTTCTGCTTTTGCCTTTGAATGTGAGGTTTTTGTTTCCTAATACTCAATTTTTCTGTAGTTGTTATGTACTGCCAGAAAATGGCATATTCCTTTCTTTCCCTATTTAATTTTCTCCAGAGTTCTACTATATCAAGTTTACTAGGATCCTATTAACCTCCCTAGTTTCTTTCTTATTTATTTTATGGTTAGATTTGTCTGATTCTGAGAGAGGAAAGTTGAGGACCCCACTAGTTTAGTTTTGCTTTTTCTTCCTATAACTAGCTTAAAATCTTCTCCAAGAATTTGGCTGCTCTGCCACTTGGTGCATATATATTTAATATTGTTACTATTTCATTATTGATGCTACTCTTTATCAAAATTTAATTTTCTTGCTTATTTCTTTTAATTAAGTCTATTTTTACTTTTGCTTTTCTGAGATCAGAATTATTATCCTTGAGCTTTTTACTTCAGCTTAAGGCTTTTATCTTTATTCTGAATGAGTATCTCGGTGTCAAATGTGTTTCTTATAAACAGCACATAGGATTCTGTTTTTTAATCCACTCTGCTGTACATTTCAGTTTTATGGGAAAATTCATCCCATTCACATCCACAGTTATGATTTCCAGCTCTGTATTTTTTCTCCTCTCTTTATTCTTTTGCTCTCCTTTTCTAGCCTGCCCTTAATCTTATTTTTTTTTTTACCCATCCACCTCTTATTTTCTATCCTCTCTCCCCCTTCTCTTATTAGTGTTTTTTTCTAACCCACTTCACCCATTCCCTTACATTCTATCACCCCTTACCCCTCCTCTGACTTTTCCCCTAGTTATTCTTCCCTCTCTTCTATCCCTGTCCCTTTGTTTTCTTTCTTCTTTCTCTTCCTACTGCTTTATAGGATTAGATAAATTTCTATATCCACCCTGAATGATTAAGTCATTCCCTCTTAGTGTTAAAACTGATGAGATCAATCTTCAGACAGTGCTCATCTTTTCTATACTTCTCTTGAGTCTTGTGTTTTAAAATTAAATTTTCTGTTTGGTTCTAGTTTTTTTTTTCAATAGAAATGAATGAAAGTCTCTTACTTCATTGAAGCTCAAGCACCAACTCTGAAAGATGATGCTGAGTCTCTATGGATAGTTAATTCTTGATTGTAATCCTAAATCCTTTGCCTTCTGGAATGTGGTATTTCAGTACCTCTGATCCTTTTTTTTTTTTTTTTTTTCTGGCAGCTTGTAGTATTTTTTTATCTTGAGATTGTACTTCAGTGATGATGTTTGACTCCTTCAATAAGGACGAAGATAAAGTCACACTGATGATCAATTATTTTACTTGAAAAACCCACAAGCCTTGATTTAAATTGGAGAGATGATTTTAGATGATTATGCACTCAGTGCCACATCTGACATTGAGATGCAACAGAAATAGATTTATTTTCTACAATTTTTGTTAATTTTGACCTGACAATACCAAGAAAAGAGGTTCTCCACCAACTAACACTATATCACCCAAATGTGAAACCCTTGGAGGTAGCAAATGAAGAAATTTTGAATGCTGTGAATAGGTTCAGTTACCTTGGCAGAATACTTTCCAGTGATGTCCACATAAAAAATCAGCTTGCTGAATTGCCAGAACTAGCTCAGTGTTTGGGAAGCTCTGAAGGTTTGTATGAGAGAAAAGCTGTTAGATTGCCTACCAAACAGCAAGTCTACAGAGCCTTTGAATATACCTGTGGCATCTGGATAGTATACCTGGTCCATGCCAGGTAATTGAATCACTTCCAT
The DNA here is from genome assembly GCF_016432865.1 of Antechinus flavipes. Taxonomy (NCBI): domain Eukaryota; kingdom Metazoa; phylum Chordata; class Mammalia; order Dasyuromorphia; family Dasyuridae; genus Antechinus; species Antechinus flavipes. The sequence goes on along the minus strand of NC_067398.1, from coordinate 556,243,041 downwards.
TTGAATTTTCTTAGGAAAATTTTGAAGATCAGTAAACAAGACAAGGCATTGAAGAGTGAGGAACTCTCTTAAATTGAATTTCTAAGCATTCATATTCCTGCAGAGTCCACAACTGTGATGAGATGGTTAAAATGCCAACTTAAAGACTATTTTATGGAGGATCACACAAGGCTAGAGCTTAAGAGGGGAAAAGCAACACAAGAAACTCTCAAGGTCTCCTATGTCTGAGAAAACTTTGGAATTGATTCTCAAGACTTGGGAGACACTTGGCACAGGACTGTCTAAGGCATGACCACCTCAAAGAAGATATTATTTTGCTCTATGAGCAAAGCAGAATTTCAATAACTCAAAAGAAACATGAGATGTGCAAATTCTGAGATATCTCCACTCTGAATATTCACATGTACTATTTGTGGCTATTTTGTGATGGAGCCTTCCAAGCTCTTAATTGACCTGATCAGTCACAGTTGGCCTCCACACAATGATGCCATATTTGTCCTTTTAGTGCACAAAGGATAACAGTTGTATGTATATGAAAATAGCATGTATATACATGTAGAAACCTATGTCTATGTATTTACACACTATATACATAGTTCACAAGTACTGATACATGTAGCATATGCATACTCATGAATTCATTGAATATTTTTGTTAATCGTGACTTCAGAGGACAGGAAATGATGTGTATCTCTTTAATTTGGTCAGATAGATGATGAACTACAAGAGTAAAATGAATGCTTGCTAATTTGGTGATTTATTTTACTTAAATCTTCTTTTAAAAGGGAGCAATTTAAAGAGGGAGAGTCATTGCAAAGCAACAATGAAATTTAAAAAGAGGTAAACTAATTATTATAAAAATTATACTCAAACACATTATCAGCTTTAAAATGCTATACATCAGTAAGACATGCTCATAACCAGCCTTTTTTATAGCTTTTTATTTTATGCATGGGTAATTTTACACCATTGACAATTGCAAAACATTTTGTTCCAACTTTTTCCCTCCTTTCCCCCACCCCTTCCCCCAGATGGTAGGTTGATCAATACATGTTAAATATGTTGAAATATAAGTTAAATACAATATATGTATACATGTCCAAACAATTATTTTTTTCTGTAAAAAAAGAATCGGACTTTGAAATAGTGTACAATTAGCTTGTGAAGGAAATCAAAAATGCAGGTGGACAAAAATAGAGGGTTTGGGAGTTGTATGTAGTGGTTCATAGTCATCTCCCAAAGTTCTTTTGCTGGGTGTAGCTGGTTCAGTTTATTACTGCTCCATTAGAACTGATTTGGTTCATCTCATTACTGAAGATGGCCAAGTCCATCAGAATTGATCATCATATAGTATTGTTGTTGAAGTATATAATGACGTCTTGGTCCTACTCATTTCACTCAGCATCACTTCATGTAAGTCTCTCCAGGCCTTTCTGAAATCATCCTGCTGGTCATTTCTTACACAATAATATTCCATAATATTCATAAATCAAAATTTATTCAGTCATTCTCCAATTGATGGACATCCACTCAGTTTCCAGTTTCTGGACACTACAAAGAGGGCTGCCACAAGCATGCTTGCCCATGCAGGTCCCTTTTCCTTCTTTAAAATCTCTTGGGTATATAAACTCAGTAGTAACACTGCTAGGTCAAAGGGTATGCACAGTTTGATAACTTTTTGAGCATAGTTCCAAATCGCTCTCGAGAATGGCTGGATGTGTTCACAATTCCACCATCAATGTATTAGTGTCCATGTTTTCCCACGCCCCCTCCAACATTCCGCATTATCTTTCCCTGTCATTCTAGCCAGTCTGACAGGTGTATAGTGGTATCTCAGAATTGTCTTAATTTGTATTTCTCTGATTAATAATGACTTGGAGCATCTTTTCATATGACTAGAAATAGTTTCAATTTCTTCATCTGAGAACCGTCTGTTCATGTCCTTTGACCATTTGTCAATTGGACAATGGCTTGATTTCTTATAAATTATATATTTTGGAAATGAGGCCTTTATCAGAATCTTTGACTGTAAACATGTTTTCCCAGTTTATTGCTTCCCTTCCAATCTTGTCTGCATTAGTTTTGTTTGTACAAAAGCTTTTCAATTTGCTATAATCAAAATTTTCTATTTTGTGATCAGTAATAATCTGTAGTTCTTCTTTGATCATAAATTCCTTCCTCTTCCACAAATCTGAGGTGTAAACTATCCTATGTTCCTCTAATTTATTTATAATCTCATTCTTTATGCCTAGGTCATGAACGCATTTTGATCTTATCTTGGTGTATGGTGTTAAGTGTGGGTCAATGCCAAGTTTCTGCCATACTAGTTTCTAATTTTCCCAACAATTTTTGCCAAACAGTGAGGTATTATCCCCAAAGCTGGGGTCTTTGGGATTGTCAAACATTAGAATATTAATATTATTGACTGATTTGTCCTTTGAATCTAACCTATTCCACTGATCAACTAGTCTATTTCTTAGCCAACACCAAATGGTTTTGGTAACCATTGCTTTATAATATAATTTTAGATCTGGTACTGCTAGGTCATCTTCATTTGATTTTTTTTTTTTCATTAGTCTGGAGACTGTTTGCTATTAGTCTCCTCAGGGTTGCAAACCTGCTCTTTTTCTCTATAGAAACTATCGATTGTCCTTTTGATTTTTTTACTCATTTTTTTTAAAGCCTTTAGGGACTGCCTTCAGGGCAAGAAGGTTATCAGCTTCCTCTGCAAAGAGGGAAAGGTATAAATGGGCTGAAAAGAGCAGAGAGGTATGAGAGTGCTCTGGGGAAAAGTTCCCCACCTGAAGTGATTCAGATCTGGTTAGCACAGGCCAGCTGAGTTCCCAGTGGAGAACCCTGTTGTGTGGCTTAGCGACTGCCCTGAGGCTAGAGATTGAGCACTGAAAGTGTCACTACCCCAGGCCAAAGCCCAACGTGGGTGGGGATATTAGCAGCTGACCAGCGAATAGCCCTGCACAGACCATAAGTGTCTCTGACCCAGGAAGCACAGTCACAATGGGGAAGTTCTATTGCCCCAGGCCACACCCCCCACTGTGCAGATTAGAGGCTGCCCTCGGCTGTGGCCTCTGCCATGCAATTTCGTAACTGCCCCAAGAAAAAGTCCCATACTGTGGATTGGGGCTGCACAATTGTGCTGTGATCTGTGCTGAGTCACTTCCAGTTTGGGGTGGGTATAGCCAGATCCTGTTAGGTTCTGGCTTTTTTTTTTTTTTTTTTAAGAGTGGCTTTGAATTCTCTGCTGATATGCTGTTTTGCAAGCAGAGCAAAAGGAATCAGTCTATGCCAGAGTTGTCTCTGTAATTTTTCTAACCATAGAGACCATCCCCAACCGGTCTGCACAATACGCTAGCCTCTAGTCCTATCCCTGCTTACGCTGATCTGCTCTGGCCCCTCAGAACAAACCTTTTTCTGATGAAATTCCAGATTATCTTTGGCTGGTGAGTTGCTGTACTTCTATCTTTGTGGGTTTTACCAGTCAAGTGCTATTTTTTAGATTGATTTTAATAATCGATCATGAGGGTATGAGAGAGCTTAGAAAATCGCATGTGCCTTCGCCGCCATCTTGGCTCCACCCATAACCAGCCTTTTATAACTTAGTAAATGAGCACTACTATTTTTTTTCCTATTTAAACTTTCTTTCACTTCTTAAAATTAACTATTTAATGTCAGGTAAGAATATCTAATTTTTCATGAATTTTCCTGTTCCCTAAATGTCATTTACTTTCATTTGTGGTAGTGTTTGTGATAAAAGGAAGCAGGTTATATTTTACAAATTTTATTATTTAGTATTAAATTTGGCCAAATAAGGTATTTTTCCTTGAAAGAAATTAGGAAATCTGTTCAGTTATGGCTTTCTATAACCCTACTCTTACAAGCATGGTGTAATTCATCTAGGGCTGGATTAACATTAACTGAAGTGGAAAACAAATGAATTTTTAATTCATTTAATTAATTTTTAAAACAAGATGGGGCAGCTATATGGCACAGTAGATAGATCACCAGTCCTGAAGTTAGGAGGACCTGAGTTCAAATCTGATCTCAGACACTTAATATGTATGACCCTGGGCAAGTCACTTAACTCCAATTGCCTCAGGGAAAAAAAAAAGAAAGAAAGGCAAGATTTGGCACTTCAAACCTGAGAAAAATATTTTAATCCTTGATATATTCCAAATATTTTAAATCATTATTGTAGAAAAATTCAGAATAATAAATCATTGTATCACATAAAGGCAACAGAGCATATCTTACACTGTTTTTTCTCTACTTTCAGCTCTCTTTCATTCTAAATCATTTTTCTTCTCTCTGTACTACTTGTTCAGGCCCATGGCCAAAGCTATAAGTAAAGCCCTAACTAAACCTTTGGAAAGATCACTATGGTGGTCTATAGATTTGGGGACTCCTCCTATCCCACCATTGATATTATTAACTAAATGATATAAGGACAGTTAGGAAAGGGAAACTGAGTTCTAAAGGGTCAATACAGACAAGATAGACAGTATATGATGAACTAGAGAAAGGGGTCTTAGGGTTTAGGGATGTTTTTTTTTCCTCTTTAACTCCTGCAAGTATATACTTCTTCCTTATATAGAAGTGGTACTCAAATTCTAGTTAAAAAACTAGAACAGGGTCATTATCCTGGTTATCTTTTCCCTAAGGATATCTCTGTCTTGAAAAGAAGTGAGGTTTTGTAAAGGCATCAAAGGAAGAACAAGGTAAAGGAAAAAGAAAAATTGAGGGAAGAAGTCATTGTCCTTACTTGAAAAAGACATTGAAGAATATGTTCCTTATTTTCATAAAAGTTAATGATGTGGCGGCAGAGCCTAGATAGCACAGTGTAGCCTGAGCTCTTTATGCCTTCCCTGAGAATCAACATCAGATGAAGTCTCTGAATGGATTTTGACAGAAGCCACAAGGAATGAAACAAATTTCCAGCAGAAAGTACCTTGGAAGGACTTCAGGAAAATTGGGTGATGAGAGGAGTGGAAGAAGCAAGACATGGTCCAGCATAGGCAAAGAGCAGGGAGGCCCAGGGTAGAGAGGTCCTGCCTGCAGAGAATCTAGTGGGAGGACCTTAGCCAAAAAGCAGTAGCATTGGCTACTCTACCCTGGTTCAGAAGTCAATGGATCAGCAAACTAGCTGTGACACTTCAAACACCACTATAGAAAACAAATAGTGCACCCCTGGACCCCAGCATAACAAGTAGGAATTGGCCACTTCCATCTAACTCAAAAGAAGTAGCAATATGGCCCCAGGGAAGTGGAAAACCCTTGTTACCTTGTATAGGAAGCTTGGGGCAATCTCCTCTTTGCCCTAGGAACAAAACTCAACTTTTTAAAATGAGCAAAAAAGTGGGAAAGAGCTCTGCTATTATGGAGACAGTGAATAACAGACCTCAAATTCTGAGGACACTGAAGGCAAAATGTCTCCAAATGAAACCTCAAAGAGTGCTATGAGTTGGTCTCCTCAAAAGGTTCTTTTGGAAGAATTCAAAAAGGATCTTTAAAAAGAATTTGAAGGAAAATAGGGGAAAGAAATGAGAGCTTTCAAAAAGAAAAACAGGAATTGTTTGGAAAAAAAAACAATTCTTAAAAAAAATTAGATTTGGTAAAATGGGAAAAAGAAAATAACTTCCTAGAAACAGAATTGGTGAAATGGGAAAAAAAATCTAATGGACAAAACAAAAATGAAAAAACTCAAAAGTTCAGTTGACCAAATACAAAAGGAGATTAAAAAAAAGAAAATAATTCAGTAAAAATTAGAATTGTGCAAATGGAAGTGGATGACTCAATGAGACCATCAAGAATCAGTAAAACAAAACCCATAAAATGTAAAAAAAAAAAAAATAGAAAATGTAAAATACTTGATCAGAAAAAAACATCTCATCTGGAAAATAAATCCAGGATAGACAATCTAAAAATTATTGGACTACCTGAAAACCACAATGAAAAAAAAAAGCTTGGACAACATTTTTCAAGAAATCATGAAGAAAAACTTCCCTGATATTCCAGAACCAGAATATAAAATAGCCATTGAAAGAATCCACTGATCTCTTCCTGAAAGAGACCCCAAAATGAAAACTTGAAGTGTAGCTAAATTTCAGAATTAGCAAACCAAGGAGAAAATACTGCAAGCAGCCAGAAAGAAACAATTCAAATATTGGGGAAGTACAATCAGGATTACCTAGGAACTAGTAGCTTCTACTTTAAAGGCCTAAAATATGATATTCCAGAAGACAAAGGAATTTGTTCTATAGCAAAGAATCAACTACCCACAATACTAACTAAGCATTATCTTTCAGGGAAAAAGATAGACATTCAATGAAATAGGGGATTTTTTTTTTCTGAAAAGAACAGAGCTGGACAGAAAATTTATTATTCAAATACAAAACTCAAGATGATACATTCCACTTCCTTTGTAAAAAGGGAAGAAAAATGTTATGTTATTAATGGTTAAAATGTTTACATCCTTGCATGGGAAGATTATATGTGTAACTCTTCAGAACTTTTTCTTTTGGGGGATATTTAGGTATAATTTGACTATTACGATGATATAAAAATGAAACTAGGTGTAGAAACAAAAGATTGTACTGGAAGAAGAGGAAAGGGAAGGTAAATGGGGTAAATTACTTCATACAAAAAGGCAAAAATTTCAGGAAAAGAAGGGAAGGGAGAGTATTGTGTGAAATATAATGATTTGGAATAAGATTTATCTTATTATGAGTTCCTTAGAAGAATTTAAGGAGAAAAAAATGTAGCATTTATTTTAAAATTAATAACATATTCCTTCATTTGTTTTCTAGTTATTATATACTTTTACAGATTTTCTTGATTTCAAATCCTGCTTCAGATACTTCATAGCTATTGGATCTTCCAAAAATCATTGAATTTTTTAGTTTCCTTATCTGTAAAATTGGGATAATAATGTTTACATTATCAGATTAATATGAGGATCAAATGAGCTAATATATCTATATACATAGAGAGCATGTATATATATATATATATTATATGAATGTGTATATGTGTGTATACTTGTATGATTACATGATTAACCTCCCTACTTTTTTGATCATAAATTTCCTCACTTTTAATCCAAATAATATTTCTTGTGTATAGCTCATCACTAGAAATATTCTGCATTCTACATATGTTCATCTTGTATCATTCCATCGTTTCTGCAATTCCTGACATTTTAGTTCTTTATTGATTTTCATATTCCCACTGCATTTGTTAAATGTTTAAAGTATCTATTTTGCATCATGTATAGACTAAGAGACTGGATGACGGTTTTTTCCCCTTAATTTCTCATCAAGTAGCCTTAGGGTCATGTAGTTACAATCTCAAATATATGATTTACTCAAACTCCTGGACTCAGAAAAAAGAAGTCACTCCCTCTTCAGATTTATTTACATGATATTTGTACAACCATTGTTATTGCTTCCTTCAAAATCTGTAGCCAACATGTCCAGTTTGAATTATCTTCCTTTATGTATTGATAGGGAAGTACAAAGTGAGAGGAGCTTTAGGGCAGTGGATAGGAGATGTTACTTTGTGTCTTATTTCTGTCTCCTTAGTAGTTATGTTAGTATTTTCTCTGTGAGTTTTACTTTCTCATTTGTAAAATATCAGATATGGAGGATAAGATCTCTAACAGCTGTAGCATTTGATGTGATGCTTCTAATTCCTTTGTTGCAGCTGTACCATTTCACAACACCATAAATGAAATGCTATACCTTTGCCTTTGAGCCTCTGTACTCAACTAACTCAGTTAGTTTCTGAATTACTTGATTATCAGTATAAAACCTTTCTAAATAGGTTCAATTGAAAGGATTCCTTGTTCTGATTAAGAATAGTATGCAGAAATGGGAATTTTATATGAGAGGGACGATACATTCCACTGCTCATCTTCACAAAATTTACTCCAAGAAAAGTTTTAATGGTCTGATTAGAAATCCAGATCTCAACATCTTTGTCTGCTAGTGGGTTGCCTTGGCTTTTAGAAATATACTTATTCAAAAATGGAGTTATGTTTATGTTTTAATTTCAAGACATAATGGGAAAATCACTGTATCTTCCCCTATTTCTAATGCCTTGGAACCATCTTGTTTCTCTCAGAAACTGTTTTAGTAATGTTAACTGCTCCCCAAAGGCAGAGCTGTAGGGGAACCTGCATCTACAGGTCATTAGTTACCTTCTGCATTACATTAGCTTGGTTATTTTTAGATAATCTCACTAATCTATATTCAGGGCAATTTCTAAATAATTTGAACCTTCACATATTTGAATTTCCAAATTCAGTCCCACTTGAAAGGGTGTGAGGAAATCTGAGAAAAAGAAAAAAAAAATAACTCACAGTGATGCTTTCCTCATCCGTAAATAAAAGCTGCTAAATTAGGCACAGATATTTAGTTGCTTGCTTAACAAAGCAAGTAAAATGATTCATCTATAATTAAATTTTGTTTTTAAAATTATTATGGTCTCCCCAAACATTTCTAGTTCTTTTTGCTCCAAAACAAGGGTGCTCATTACTGTCCAAATTAGGTACAAATAATGTGGCATTTTGACCTGCCTGAAGGAATGTGCCTTTCTAAATACTGAACTAATTTAGACACTGGGGAGGAACTAGATTCCTGAATTTTAATTATTCAAATATTCTTGCTGTCCACAGGATGTGAGTCAAAAAATTGATAGCAATATTGATAATCCCCTCAAGATACCCACAATAATAATCACAGTTTATTATATACTGTTTTATCATTAAACCATTTATTCTCTTCAGCTCATATGTTTCTCATAACAAAGCCACTGTGACCATCCCTATTTCACAAATTATAGCAACAACATTTTGGGGACTTTGAGGAATTTGACAAAGATCAAACGTGTAACTGGGGTTCAAACTCAGTTGTTTTGTGAGCCAAAGATAAGTGACTGACTACTCTTTATTTATAGACCTTTCTACATAGTTTAACCTGTATGTCTCTTCTATTTTATTCACAGATCAGATGAATAGCTTTAAAACTAGATTTATCAAAATACAGAATAGCTTCTTCAAAGTTAGAAGAGAAAAGGGAAAACAGAATAACTAGAGAGAGTGAAGTAAACATTAGTTTTAGATGTTAGATTGAATAAAAATAGCCAGAGACTCAAAAAAGGCCCAATTTGTTTCCCAGACATTTTGTTCATGCCTCTCTTTTATACTTTGGCTTCATTTCTAAGAAGATTTCTCTTCAGATCTTGATCTTCCACCTCCTACCTTTCTCCTTCACTTCTAGTAAACACAAATATTTACTTTCAAAGTTTTGCCCAATAATTAAAGTAAGCAAGCTTCATTTTCAAGGGGAAGTTGCTCTGATTGTCACTGGCATGTCTTTTATTTATTTATTTTTTTTTTTGGGGGGGGGGGAATCTTTTCTTTGTCTCTAAGCAGATTTGTTCCCAGGAAATTTCCCTAAAGCCTTCTGATAACTCATCCTGATTATTTTTTCCTTTTTATGGAACAAATGCACCTTGACAAACCAGTTATTCTTTACAAGGAAAGAAGCACTGCTAGAGAGGAGGTAAGCTTATCAAGAACTCCAGCAATCAGTATCAATGCCATTCTATTATGTGTATAAGAGGTGAAACAAACAAAAAGCTAAATGCATCCTGAAGTAAAAATTAAAAAAAAATTCGGTTCTTATTTCCCAACTGTTACAGATTTATAGCATCTTTAAATCTATGATCCCACAATCCTATGATCTCAGAATTTGAAAAAAAAAAGGCCTTCTAGTTCAACCAAACCTGAATAAAACCTCCCCCCTGAAATATAAACAGGTGATTATCTATTTTTTTTTTTGCTTGAAGACTTAAAATACAGATGAAACACATTGTATCCTACATCAGTTTTTCTTTTGAACAAATCTAGTCATTAAGAAATTTTACCTTCCACGTAGTTTCAGTTTTTGAGAATTTTTCACCATTGTTCCTACTTCTGCTCTGTGAAGAACAATTGATTTTAAAATTCACCTGCACAAAACAAATAAACAAATGACAACAGCAATACATAGACACAATACAACCAATTCCCCACCCCCAACCAGTGATTACCTATTGCTTCTTTAATTAAAACAAAACAAATCAAAATTGAAGATTCCAGAGCCATTTAAAGCATTTTCCAGATGTGCAGCATCTTCCTTCTTGTTTCCTTTTTTCTAGTCAAATTGCCATATATGGTTACATGTTTCTCATAACAGATAACCATGCTGTTTCACTGGCTGTTTTCTACACTTAGATTGAATTGCCTCTTCCTCTTCCATGTTTCACAAAATCTTTACTTTCCTTATAAATTTTGCTAATATACCATCTAACATGAGGCCTCTTGCTAATCCTCCTACCGAATTTCTTCGTGTTTGTTTTTCTATATTAACATGTGTAAATGTTGTTTCTCCCTAAAGAATAAAATTTCCTTTTTTTTTAGATGTATAATAGAGTTTCTTTTTTAAATTAATTCATTTTAATACACATAACTTTATGAATCATGTTGGGAGAGAAAAATTAGAGGAAAACAGAAAAACCATGAGAGAGTTTAAGAAAAACATAAAAAAGAAATAAACATAGCATGTGTTGATTTGCATTTAGTATCTATAGTTCTTTTTCTAGATGTAGATGGCATTTTCTGTCTAAGGTCTATTGGAATTGTTTTGGATCACTAAACCTCTGAGAACAATCAACTCTTTCATAATTGAGCATCACATAATTTTGCTGTTATTATATTTCTGCTTCTGCTTGTTTTGTTCAGCATGAGTTCATCTAAATCTTTTAAGGCCTTTCTAAAATCAACTTTTTCATCATTTATTACAGAACAATAATATTCCATTAACTTTATATAGTAAAACTTGTTCAGCCATTCCCCAACTGATGGGCATCTATTCTTTTTACAATTTTTTGCTATCACAAAAAGAGCTGCTATAAACATTTTCTCACATGTGGATCTTTTCCCCTTCTTTATGATTTCCTTGGGATACAGACCCAGTAATAACACTGCTGGGTCAAAGGATATGCACAGTTTTATAGTCCTTTTGGCATGGTTGCAAACTGCTCTGTAGAATGGTTGGATCATTTCACAACTCCACCAACAATGTATTAGTGTCCCAGTTTTCCCACATACCCTCCAATATTTATCATTATCTTTTCTTAGCATCTTAGCCAATCTGAGAGATATGAGATGGTACCTCAGAGTTTTAATTTGCTTTTTTTTATTCAATAGTAATAGAGCATTTTTTCATCACTATAGATGGCTTTAATTTCATCATCTAAAAATTATCTGTTCATATCCTTTGACCATTTATCAACTGGGAAATGACTAGTATTCTTTCAAATTTGACACAGTTCTTTATATATTTTAGAAATAAGAACTTTGTCAAAAACACTGGCTATAAATATTGTTTCCCAGGTTTGTACTTTTCTTTAATGTTATTTCTGTTAGTTTTCTTTGTGTAAACACTTTTTAATTTAATGTAATCAAGTTGTCCATTTTGCCTTTTACAATGTTCTTTAGTTCTTCTTTGGTCATAAATTCCTTTTTTCTCCAGAGATCTGATAGGTAAATTATATTTTGTTCTCCTAATTTATTTATGGCATCCTTTATGCCCAAATCATGTACCTATTTTGACCTTATTTTGGGGAGTAAGATGTAGGTTTATGCTGAGTTTCCATATTGTTTTCCAGTTTTCCTACCAATTTTTGTCAAATACTGAGTTCTTATCCCATAAGCTGGAGTTTGGGGTTTATCAAATACTAGATTACTATACATCTTGATTATTGTGTCATGTGTATCTAATCTATTTCATTGATCCACCATTCTATTTCTTAGCCAATTCCAAATGGTTTTGATGACTGCTGCTTTATAAAATAGTTTTAGGTTTGTACTATTTTTTGTTTTAATTTTCCTTTTCTGTCTTTTTTATCTTTTTCATTTTGTATTTAAATGTTAACAAATAAATATTTAAAAAAGAAATATGCTATATGCATCCAAAGAAACAACAGATAAATAGAAGCATGTATAGAATAATTCTATGTATACATGTGTGTGTATACCATTCTTTGTATTTCTTTTCATTCATTCCCTTGTTATTCTTGACCTTTTGTTATTCCAGACAAATTTTGTTATTATTTTTTCTAGTTCTATAAAAATATTTTTGGAAGTTTCATTGTCATAGCACTTGACAAGTAGATAAATTTAGGCACAATTATCAATTTTATTATATTAGCTCAGCCTATCCATGAGCATTTGATATTTTTCTAATTTTTTAGATGTGATTTTATTTGTGTGAGAAAGATTTTATAATTGTATTTATATAACTTTTGGGTTTGTCTTGTCAGGTAGAGCCCTGAATATTTTATTTTGTCTACAAGAATAAAATTTTCTTGAGGATAAGAACTATATCATTTTTGTTCTCAAATTCTCAGGCCCTAACATAATCAATAACATGTTTCTTCATATATGGTTATTGATTAATAGATGACTGGCTGATTCAATTTTATATAGGGAAACCCATCAGATAGCTGAAAAGAGTTATGTTTTCCCTAACTCTTCCCTTTTCTAGGATAAACATTCAAATTAACTTCAATTCTGTAGCATAATCTTAAAGCTCTTAGCCATTCTAGATGTTTCTGTCTTAATATACTCAATTTTATTAATGTCTTAAAATTTCACAATTGGAACTATGTGTGATTTAGATGTGAGCTGCCCAAGGAATATAACACAAGAAGACTATCACTTTCCTAGGCATATGTTCTCATAAGTCTGAGTGGGTTTAGCTATTATATGTGTGTGTGTGTGTGTGATTTTTAATTTATAAAATAAAATAAGTATTTTCACAACATAAAACAATTAAAGAAGTGATTGCACATGAAATTTCTAGAAAAACTTTTGCTAGAGGGTTTGCTTTTTAGAGTCACATCATACTCAATTTTTTTAGAATCTTTCTTTCTGACAACCCGATTACTAACATTAATTTATAGTCTGTGTTTCCAAATATAAAACTTGGCCTTATTGAGTCCCTTGAAATTAATCTTTTATGATGGTTTATTTGTTAAATTTCCTTTTGAGTTCAGGTATGAATGAGAAAAAGTTCTGAAAAATCTGTGGCTTCCTTGAATGACCATTTAAAAAAAATAATATTATGATCAGTTTTTCTAGATATGACACTTTTTACTGCTGTCCTAGTTCTTTTGATTACCTATATATTATTCTGGGACTTGGAATCTTTTATGGTACCTACTGATAAATCCTGTATAATTATAAATAAAAATAAAGCTCCAACATATTTGAATTTATTTGTTTGTTTCTTGTAGATTTTGCTTTGGTAGTTTTGAAATTTGGCAATAATATTCCTATTTTTCCTTCTATTATCTCTTTGAGTAAGTGATTCATGGATCATTTTAATTTCTTCTTTACCCTCTTATTCTATCATTTCAAAGCAATTTTCTTTGATTATTTTTGTATTATTGTATCAAGGTCCTTTTTTTTTTTTTTGATAATACCTTTCAAGCAGTCCCAATTATTTTTATATTTTATGTTCTTGTTCTTCTCTACAGATCAGTTGTTTTTCTTATGTTTCACATTCTCTTCTAGTTTTTTTTTCATTCTTTATATTTTGTTTTATTATTTCTTTGTCTTTTGTTGTTTCACTGGTTTATCCTTGCCTAATTCTAATTTTCAAATAGTCATTTTCTGCTTTAAGATTCTGATCTCCTTTTCTAATAGGTTGACTTTCCATAATTTTTTTTTTAATGAATGGCCCTTATTTTTTAGTTTCTTCTCAATCTTCCCCATTTGATTTTTAAAGCATTTTTAAAATTCTATAAATTCTTTCTGGGAAGGTAGCTAGTTAATGTTACTCTTTAGAAGAGGCTTTTTTCTTTTTTACTTCACTCTCCTAATCTAAAGATGAACTCCAGTCTTTCCTGTTCCCATAGTAAGTTTCTATGGTTTGGTTCTTTCTTTTTTGGCTTTTTTTTTGTTTTGTTTTGTTTTGAAGATTTTAATGAGAATTATTAGTGTAAGCATTTCTAATCCTGGGATAGGAAGGATGGTGCCTCTGGCTTCATGTCAGCTCTCCCTTTGACTTGATGCCCAAACCAAAAACTCCACCCTCTTGCAAGAGCCTGCAGTCAGCAGGGTCTCTGCCCTGTTATTTCTGCCCTCACCAGGTGTGCTGGTTCCTTCTTGCCCAGGGAAGTAGCTCAGCAGCAAAGCTGAGCTTGGTGTTCCTAATCAACAGAGCTTCCCTCAATCTTCCCAGACTCAGGCCCCCAAATCTCTAATAGTATTCCCTTCCATTTATTCTATTCTGTCATTTCTTTCCCCTTGTCCCTCACATCAAAAATCTTTTGTAACTGTTTTTAGGATCCTTCTAACGACCTAATCACTGGCCCTCTTTTCTGCCCTGGAACTGTTAAGTGTCCCTGCCTCATAATAGCGGCAAGATCTAGTGTGCTAAGGCAATAGAGTCCTGCTATGCTAGCACTGGAGCCAGGCCTGGGCCTATGTTGTGCTAGTGTGGCCTGCCCTGGAATTGCAGGCTGCACTCCCACCCTGTTGTCACAGACCTTTTCTGCTGATCTTCCAAGTTCTCTTTGGTGCCTGTGGCTGAAAGGTCTGGAAGCTATCAGATGCTGATTCAGAAGTCCCTAGGTCAATTTGTGATTTGTTGGCAAGGGGCTACGGCTGGGCCTGTCGCTCAGACCAAGGATCAGGGCTGTACTAGCATACCTGTACCAGGACTGCAGACTGGGATTCCATCCTAATGTTATAGACCTTTTCTGCTGATCTTCTAAATTGCCTTCAGCTGGAAAACTGTTCTAATCCATTTTGGGGATATTCTGATGCTCTAAAATTTGTTTAAAATCATTACTTAAAGGAATTTGGAATAGTTTGGGGGAGAGATTGGGAGAGTTCTTGCCTTTACTCTGCCATCTTGGCTCAGCCACCCGAAGATTACATTTATTTAATGGGAGAGACTAGATATAGATAAATAGATAGATAGATAGATAGATAGATAGATAGATAGATATGAAAGTGATAGGGAAGAGTGAATTTGGAATTCATAGTTAGCAGGCTCTTCCAAGGAATGATGGTAATATGAAACTTCAATTGATTTCTGAGCCCAAAACAAGAACTAGAAATGGTTTGGAAGTGTGCAAATGGTAACAGAAAGAGTAGTGGGGAAGATGATGGCAAGATTAACAAAGGGGACAAATATATGGAATGTTAACATATTGTGCTTTCATGGTCTTTGCATTTCTGTTATTTGTATTCCTATCTCTTACGGTAGATACTATCATTCTACTTAATTTCTTATCATTATCTTAAAGATGCATTAGGGCATTTCCCACAACCACTCCAACATTCCACATTATCTTTCCCTGTCATTCTAGCCAATCTGACAGGTATGTAGTGGTATCTCAGAGTTGTCTTAATTTGCATTCCTCTGATTAATAATGACTTGCCCCATCTTTTCATATGACTAGAAATAGTTTCAATTTCTTCATCTGAGAATTGTCTGTTCATATGCTTTGACTATTTATCAACTGGAGAATGGTTTGATTTCTTATAAATTTGAGCCAATTCTCTATATATTTTGGAAATGAAGCCTTTATCAGAGCCTTTGACTGTAAAAATGTTTTCCCAATTTATTGTTTCCCTTCTAATCTTATCTGCATTAGTTTTGTTTGTACAAAAGCTTTTCAATTTGATATAATCAAAATTTTCTATTTTGTGATCAATAATGATCTCTAGTTCTTCTTTGGTTTTAAATTCCTCTAATTTATTTATAATCTCATTATTTATGTCTAGGTCATGAACCCATTTTGACCTTATCTTGGTGTACGGTGTTAAGTGTGGGTCAATGCCTAGTTTCTGCCATACTAGTTTCCAATTTTCCCAGCAATTTTTGTCAAACAGTGAGTTCTTATCCCAAAAGCTGGGGTTTTTGGTTTTGTTAAACACTAGAGTATTAAAGTTATTGACTTTAAGAGGAGAGATCTTTTACAGAACTGAGACAATCCAGAAATCAACCCATAGATTTTTTCATTGACTTCCTTAAAAATCCGAGGTTATGGGACATGTTTAGAAAAAGTCCAATTGGGAGCCAATACAGGACAGCAGCATATAGAAAGCACTTAATGTGTTTTCCTAAAATCTCCCTTTAAAAAGCCAATAAAAGTTGAAATACATTCTTTTAATGGAAAATAACTTAGTAGGTCTTGAAGAGATATATATGACACAGGTATGGAAGCTGACCCAAAACTCACATGAATGAAACACTAGTTATGGGACCATGTGGTAGCTACAGAAGCATCATCAGCATCAGGTTTTCTCAGACCAGAAATGAAAAGGAGATAAATAATCAGAAAGGGATTTCAGGGTCCCTTATGTTATCACTGGACAGAGGAAAGATATTGTTTGGCACTTCCATTGCCTATGTCCACTTCTAGGTCATAGTTCAAAGGGTGAGAGGGACACTCACAAACTAATATGGAGCAGAAAATCTGAGGGGCAGATTACTTTGGTGTCACTGAACCAGAGAGAAGTAAGAGAAAAAAGAAATAAGGGAAAGAAAAGTAATAATAAAAGGAAGATCAAATAAAGTATGTCAGAGGTAGATACAAAGCAGACTTTGGAAGAGCAACAGGTTAAGAAGAGAGAAAAAAAGAATAGACAGTAGAAAATAGGGTTGAGGGAAATGAAAAGTTAGTAATAATTGTGGTTCGGAAGAACTGACCCATAAAAATGGAAGCAAATAGAATGAATTAGAAACCAGAAGCTAATAATATTTTGTTTACAAGAAATTTGCTTGAAAGAAAGAATTATATACATAGTTAAAAGAAGGTGTTTGAGTGGAATCAGTTATGTTTCAGCTGAAGTAAAAAAGTCAAGTATCAATCATGATCCCAAACAAAGTAAAATCAAAAGAAAGTGATATGACTAATTAAAGAGGATAAGCAGGAAAACTGCATCTTCCTAAAAAGCACCATCAAATAACAAATTAACATCAATGCAAAACACATGTGTACTTAACAACATAGCATCCAGATTCTTATGGGGGGAAGTTAAATGAATTACAGGAAAAAGTAGTAAAATCATAAAAGGAGAGGATGCAAACTTTCTCCTCTTAGAACTAGATGAAGTTTAACATTCCTGCCCCACCCCACTCCCCCACCCCCAAAAAAAGAGAGAGGTAAAAAAAGATATAGAATCTTAGAAAATTTAGGTATGATAAAACTCTGGAGAAAAGAGAATGAGAAGTGAAAGGAATTGACCTTTTATTAGCTGTATATGATATTTTCACAAAAATCAAAGATGCATTAGGTCATAGAAATCTCACAAATAAATATAGAAAAGCAGAAATATCAAATTCACTCTTCTCATACCACAAGGAAATAAAAGTAATATTCAATAAAAGGCTGTGGATGCATAGATAAAAAATAATTGGAAATTAAATAATCTTATCTTAAAGTATGAATTGACCAAAGAATAAATCATAGAAATAATAATTTCATTAAAATGAATGACAACAATGGGGCAACCATCCAAAATTTGTGGTAGGCAGTCAAAGAATACTTAGGGGAAATTTTCTATCTTTAAGCATGTAGAACAACAAAAGAGAGAAAGAACAGATCAATGAATTGGACAGGCTACTTTAGAAAAAATAATTTAAAAAAGAACAAATTAAAAATTCCCAAATAAGCAACAAATGAAAATCTGGGAAACCAAAAGAGAGATCAATAAAACTGAAAGTTTTTATATATATATAAATAAAACTTAAATAAAAAAATACATTGAAGCTAAGATATATTTAAAAAAAAACAATAAAATATACCATTCATTAATTTCATTAAGAAAAGAAATGAGAAGATTCTAGAAAAATGGTGGAGTAGTTTAGAAAATTCCAGGCACTCCAGATTTCCCCCATAAACAAGAAAATTTGTGCCTCAGGGCAAATATAGACCAGTGAAAAACAAAAACAATTTGGGACAGAATATGGGTTCTACTGGGACAGCTGGAGTAAACTCAAGGAAAGACCTTATAACCTAAGTTTAACTGATATGAGTTATAAGCACCTCCAGGCTAGCTCCACAGAAATAGTCAGCAGGAACCCCTGGGGATATCTGTATTTGAAGTTATCTCAGACCCAACCAAAGGAACTTTCATCTCCAGGACAGAATGGGAAGTAGATCGGGAGAACTGAGTCTGGGAATTCTGAGGGAATCTATGCAAATAAGGAAATACAGGCCTAGCTGTGCTGCTGAGATGTGGTCCTGGGCCCAGCACATCCAATGAAAGCAGAAGCAGTAAGGCTTCTTTATAAGAGGTTGGTGTTCTTGATTTTGGGTTCCATGTAAGAGGGGAAAACTGAAATGAAGCCAGAGGCATTAGAAATGCTTACATGAATGAATTCTTATTTTTAAAAAAATGAACAGGCAAAGAAGCCCAGTATTAAAAATTTACTATGGAAATAGGGAACACCAAGGTTCATCTTCAGAGGAGAACAGTGAAGTAAAAACTACTACCACTACTATTACTACTACTACTACTACTACTAATAATAATGATAATAATAATAATAATAATCAGAAAAATCTAAAAAATTAGCAATAAGAAACATTTAAGAAATTATTATTTTTTTTAAATCAACGAATGAAAAAAGATCAAGTCTTAAGACAGAAAATGGCTCTTTCAAAATCAGAACTGGACAAGAAGAAGCCAGTGAAGCTATAAGAGATAAGGAAGCAACAAAAGAAAATATAAGGGATGACAAATAGAAACATTTTATAAAAATAATATATCTGGAGAACAGACCAAAAAGATAAAATATAAAAATTATTGGACTAACTGAAAATTCTGATAAAAAAAAAAAACTTGACACAATAAAACAAGAAATAAACAAATTGTCCCAAAAGTGATAGAAAAAGAAAGAAAAGTATAAATAGAAAAAAAGTCTAATTACCACCTAAAAGAGGTGCTAGGAGGAAGACATAAGAAAAATATTGCTAAATTTTGAAACCTCCATTTCAAAGGGGAAAAAAAAATTTACAAGGAAAAAAAGAAAAATTCAAATATACTAGAGCTACAATTAGAATTATATAGAATTTACTAACAGCTACAATAAAAGACCATATGTCCTGAATATATTTCACCAATCAAAAAACTAGTGTTGTGGTAAAAATATTACATTCTGCAAAATTATGTATAATAATTAAGGGGGGGGGGAACCTTTCAATGAACTCACAGATTTTCAGGATTTTATTTCAAACAAGCCTGCACTCAATAGAAAATTTAATATATATGAGCCAGCATCAAAGATTAATTTCAAAGGACTCAATAAAAATAAACTTTATGTTTTATACATAATCCATATGTCCAAGATTCACATTGGCAATTGGGTAGTCCCAAAGAGGAGAGATTGGGGCGGAGCTGAGTATGATGTGACTCTAAAAAACAAAGCCATCTAGGAAAAAGTAAATATAGTAATTATACCATATGAATGAGGTGTGAGAGCAGAACTGATACAGGGGAATTAGATGGGTGAGGAAGACTGGTAATTCCGAAACCCTACTCACATTGGGAATGGGTTAAAGAAGGGAAAATAGTGAAAGAAGGAGTTCTATTAAATTACTTTAATGATAGAACCACTAATTTAAAATCTAAGCCAGAATCAGCAAAAACAGAAAAAGAAAATTATAAAGCAATTAGTTTAATTTTAATTATTATTAATGCAAAAATAATGAAATACTAGTAAGGACATAACATATATTACAAAGATCATATAGTACTTATGTCAGGAATCTAGAACTGGTTCAATATTAGGAAAACTATCAGCATAATTGACTATATTAATGATTAAAATAAAAAAAATCATATCAATAGATATGGGAAAAGCCTTGTTTCAAAATGCAACACCCATTTCTATTAAAAACATTACCATGCCTTTCAAAATATTATATATAGTATTTATTTCAAGTCAACGATAGGCATTACCTGAAATGAGGATAAACGTGCAGGCTTCCCAATAAGAACAGGGTTGTGAAGCAAAGATGTTCATTATCACCACTATTATTCAATATTAGAAGTTCTAGCAATAGAAACAAGATAAGAAAAAGAAACTGAAAAAATAAAAATAAACAATGAAAAATCAAAGCTATCACTGTCAAGGATGATGGTATACACTGAATACCCTAGAGCATCAACTAAAAAGCTGGTTTAGAACAATTAACAATCTCAGGAAAGTTGTAGAATAAAAAAAAAACATAAATCATCAGAATTTCTGTGTGTTACCAATAAAATCTGACAGCAACTCAAGATAGACTGAAAATACATGAAGAAAGGTCAGATTCTCTGGGTTGAAAGAGTGTTCAGGCCAGGTTAGACAGACTCTGAGAAAGCCAGTAAGAGCATCTAAATCACAACAAATCAGCAACTGAAACCCTTAGTCCTGGCTCAATAGAGGAGCAGACCAGTGGAGTAGTTTCCAGTCCTAGCTAAGAAGACAAACTCTGGGAAACCAGGCTATTTCATGAAAAGACCAGTCAAAACTACCCCTAGCAAACACAAGGGACCCCTGTACACAAAGCCAAGGCTCAGAGTTATACAGGAAGGTTAGGACAGAGCCCCCTTTACCCAGAAGCAGAGTTCAACTATAAAAGTAAAAAAGAAGAAATATCAAGAGGAAAGAAAAGAAATTAGCAAGAAACAGAAAAGAAGCTTGATCATAGAAAGCTAACATGGTTACAGGGCAGATCAAAACACTAACTCATGACCTAGGTAGTGACTTAATCAAACTTGGGCCCTTCAAACTATTTTTTCAATAATGCTTTATGATTCTGATTTATCTGGGTAATGGCATCAGGTATTCAATTGTCCTCATAGAGGAAAAATAAGCTCAATTTTGGAGACAGAATATGACAAGAATTGGTTGTTTCTCACTATAATGGTCAATTAACAATGAGCAAAAAACTTTTTCTGATATTGTCTTAATTGCACAGAATTTCATGGCATTGTTAGTAAGGATAAATATTAAAATAAAGTTCATTGTCTTTTGATTAAAAAAAAATATTAACTCAGATGAGGACAGAATGTCCACAGAAGAAATCTCAAAGAAAAAGATAAGTTGATCTCAATACTAAAGAGGTTTCTTGGAAATGCATGTAAAAAATTTCAAAAGGCAAGTAAGAGAAATAGAAGAAAAACTGAAAAAAGAAATAGGAGGAAAGCATAAGAGTCAACAGTTTGAAAAAGGAAGGAAAAAATT
Organism: Antechinus flavipes; assembly: GCF_016432865.1. NCBI lineage: Eukaryota > Metazoa > Chordata > Mammalia > Dasyuromorphia > Dasyuridae > Antechinus > Antechinus flavipes. The sequence goes on along the minus strand of NC_067398.1, from coordinate 556,221,727 downwards.
GTCTAAAGAGAACAACTCCTTAAACAGTAGAATAAACCAAATGGAACAAGAGCTACAAAAGATAACTGAAGAAAATCACACATCAGAAACGATAACAGGGCAAATAGAGGCTAATGACTTTATGAAACAGTAAAATAAGTGAAATGACTAAAAAGAATTTAAAAAAAAAACAGAAAAAAAATGTGAAATAGCTCATTGGCAAAACAACAGCCTGGAAAATAGATTCAAGTGAGACAATTTAAAAATTATTGGCTTACTTGAAAGCCGTTACTAAAAAAAGAGCCTAGATAGCATTCTACGAGAGGTTATTAAGGAAAACTGCCCCAATATTCTAGAAACAGAGGAGGAAATACTCATTGAAAGAATCCATTGATCACCTTTGGAAAGAGATCCTACAAGGAAAAACCCAAGGAACATTGTTGCAAAACTCCAAAACTATAAATCTCAAGGAAAAAATATTTCAAGCTGCCAAACAAAAACAAATCAAATATCAAGAAACAACAATCAAGATTGTCCAGCATCTGGTAACTTCTACAACAAAGGATTGGAGGGCCAAGAATATCATATTCTGGAAGGCAAAGGACCTGAGGTTGCAACCAAGAATTAACTATTCAGTAAGATTCAGCACAATATTTCAGAGGATGAGATGGAACTTCAATGAAGTAAAAGACTTTCAATCATTTATATTAAAAAAAACAGAACTAAACAGAAAATGTAACTTATGATCACAGGACTCAAGAGAAACAGAAAGAAAAATGGGGTAGGGGGGAAAATATATATATATATATATATATATAAAGGTTAAACTGTTTACATCCCTGGACAAAGAAACAATATGTGTAACTCTTGAAAACTATATCTGTCACTGGGGCAGACAAACAGACAGGGGCATCATATGGATGGAGAGTATGATTGTGAATGGTCCTTGATGTAATGACATTAAAGAAAAAGACATTAAGGGATGGAAAAAGCGCTATACTAGAAAAGGAGTGGTATAATGTAATAATTAGTTCACGTGAAGAGTTCATGAAAGACCAATTTAAATTGAAGGAAAGAAGTCTGGCTGCAAAAAATAAAGAAATTCCATTTAAGATAACTGCAGAAAATATAACGTATTTTGGCATCTATCTGCTAAGAAAACCCCAGGAATGATTATAATTACAAACATTTCTGCAGAAATAGAGATCTGAAAAATTGGAGTAATATTAATTGCTTATGGGTAGACTAGATGAATGTAATATAATAACAATTTTGTCTAGCTACATGAACTTATTCATGCCATAACAAAGTATCAGAAATATTTTTTATCAATAGAAAAAAATAATAGAATTATTTTGAAAGAAGAATCAAGAATATTAAGAGAATCAGTGAAAAAAATTAAAGGCATGTCATCTATTAGTACCAGATCTTTGTAATAACAAAGCAGAAGTATACACTATTAAGTGACCAGAGTAATCAAGTGTTTGATAAAATCAAATATCCAAAAGATTGAGATTACAATTCACTAGTTGACTAAAATTGCTGGGAAAACTAAGCTTAGACTGATATTTCACACAATATGCCAATATAAAGTCAAAATAAATGAAAATTATGATTTAGTCATAAGGATAATTCCATAAGTATATTAGGGGAAGACCAGAAGGTATTCCTGCTGTATCTTATACAAGAGGGAAGAATTTGTGACCAAATAACAGATAGAGGGATTCACATGGAGACAATTTTGATTAAATGAAATTTAAAGACTTTTGAAAAAGGAAAATGATTCATCAATTATTGGGAGAACTGAGTAAAATTTACAAAAATAAAAATTATTCCTTCTGTAATAAATGGTCGATATATGGACAGTTTTCTGCAGAAAAAATCAAATCTATTTATACTTATGTGATTAAATACTCTAAATCAGTATTGATTCAAGAAATACAAATTATAGTAACACTAAATTACCACCTCATGAATATAAGATTGGCTAACATGACAGAAAAAAATAAATTAAAAATACTGAAGACAATATGGAAAATTGGGATACTAATGTGCCATTGGTGGATTTGTAAACTTAACCATTCTGGTACTATGTCCTAAGGCTATAAAACTGTGGATAACCTTTAACTCAGCAATACCATTACTAGGTCTAAAACCTAGAGATTTAAAAGAGAAAAGCACTTGTATGTACAAAAATATTTAGAGGAATTCTTTTTCATGGTGTTAAAGAATCAGAAATAGAAGAGACATTTATCAATTAGTGATAAAGAATTGAAGATGGAAGGAATATCCATTAATTGAGGAAAGGCTGAACAAGTTATAATAAATGTCATGGAATATGATTTGCTGAAAGAAATTTTGAGGAAGATGCTTTTGGGAAAACAAATAATCAAATCAAAACAAAACAAAACAAAAAAAAAAACCTTGGAAAACATACAAGCTGATGAAAAATGAAATGAACAGAACTAGGAGAAAAATGTACATATCAATAGTAATATTATATAAGTAATATAAGCATTATCAATTATGAAAGACTTTGCCAGTCTGGTTAAGACAGTGACCCAAGACAATTACAAAGGACCTAACCACAAAACCGAATATTATATAGAATATTTCTGAGAATTTGCAAAAGCCTTTGTAGTTGCTTATATTGGATTTTAGAATTTGTCTTTCTTTGTGCTTCCACCATGGTTCAGTTATGGTGTCATTTTTTGAATAAAACCTTTCATTGTTTTACCCACTACTTAACAGCATTGTTTTCTTCCTCTTTCACTTTTTTCTTAGAGTACTTTACACATTCCCTTCACATTCTACTTTGGGCTCTACTTTTTTTTTTTTCCAGTACACTTTTTTTCTTTTCTTTCTTTCTTTTTTATTTTATTTTATTACTATCTTTATTTATCCCACCTCCCTCCCAGTTATATATAAAACAATTTTTACATTTGTTTTTAAAACTTTGAGTTTCAGATTCTTTCCCTTCCCCCCAGCAACCCTCCCAGTTGAGAAGGCTCATATGAAATTATGTGAAACATTTCTATAAAAGTGATATTGTGAAAGAAAATATAGTTCTTCCCTTTCCTCCGCAAAAAAAGACCTTCTTTTTTTTTTTTTTTTTTTTTTGAGGAATGAAAAGAAAAAGTATAATGCTATCCTTTTTTTGGCAAGGCTATTGGAGTTAAGTGACTTACACAGGGTTACACAGATGGTGAGTATTAAGTGTCTGATGCAGGACTTGAATTCAGATGCTCCTGAGTCCAGGACCAGTGCTCTATTCACTGTGTAATCTAGCTACCCCCATGCTATGCTACTTAATTTTCATTTTCATATGCATACATGGTATCATAAAATCTCCTTGAGGGCAGTGACTATGTATGTAGTTCCATTGTTTAAAAAACTATTTAGCCCATAATGGCTGTTTTAAAAAAAATGCTCAATCAATAAAGACAATTATGTAAAGTCCTTTGTATATCTTAATGCCTCATACAAATGTCAGCTACTTGATGATGGTGAGGAAAATAGTTGTATGAACTATTGCCAATCAAAATAAAAATGTACAATTTAAATTTTCAAATATTAGGAATCTAAGTGATATATTAGATACATAGAACACCAGATTTGGGATCAGAAGAACCTGATTTCAAATTCTCTCCCAAATATTTATGTATTGTGTGAACCTGAGCAAGTCAACTTTTTCCACTTCAGTTTTCTCATCTGTAAAATGGGAATAATAATAATACCTATTTTTTATTTTTGTAAGAACAAAAAGAAGACTATTTGTAAATCATTTTACAAATCCTAAAAGACACATGTTGCTATTAATATCATTGCTGTTTTCCTCTTGCTGGCAAACATCAGATGATGGATTTGTTGGTTAAAAATGATCTTTCCCTAACAAATATTGTACAAGGAAGTGAACATTCTTATCTGAATTTTCCAATTCAGTAGCAATGTTTATCCCCTAAAAATGTTATGTGAAGTGAAATAAACAAGGTCTTTAGATTATTTTTGTAGATAAGGCAAATTTGAAGCCTAGATCCAATGGAAATAAACCCTAATTTGTGGGGGGAAGCCCATAGTTAAAGGGTTTTTAGTGAAATAATTATTGAAATAATAAGCAGCCCATTAAAATCCAATTATAAAAATACTGCAATGCTAAAAGAATGGTAATGGCTAGGTAATCTTTCTATTTGATACTGTTATTTTGTTATTTTCCAGCATGAAGTCTAACCTGTTGAGATGCTTTGTTGTAAAGGAAGTTCTAATAAGTAAATTAATACATTACTGAGGGTGAATTCTTTCATAGCAGAGTTAATGTAAGTTCTGTTGCTTATTAAAGTGGCTTTTGTTAATTTAGCCTTAGTCTAATATGAACAATAGTCATTAAGAGAGTCTGGTAGTGAATTAGAAAAAACAACCAAGTATAATAAGACCTTAATTGAAGTATAAAATGTAGAAGGGGATACCCTCTTTCTTTCAAGGAATCCTACCTATAATTATAGAAATTAGGGGGTCATGTTTTTCACAATATTCTTGGAGAGGCAGTAGAGTAAGACATTGGGGTGGGAAGAAAACTATGTTAGGAATCTAGAAAGCCAAAGTGACAATAACTAGTTGCAAGATGTTGGACAAATTATGCACTTTCTCATTTTTTGTTTACTTATATGAAAGATAAAATGTAAGAAAAGATATTCTCCTATATCTCTTTGAAGTACAAAGTAATATGATTATTGCACACATAGATATGTATGTATATGAAAATTGAATTGAAAATTGACAGCTAGATAATAAACCATAAACAAAGGAAGAATATTACCATATTCTGCTTCAGATTCATGAAAACCTTATGACTGAACAACTTCTTTAAGTTTTTTTCAGTCTCATTTTTCTCATCTGTAAAGGGTATATGAAAATAGTAACTACTTCATAGATTTGTGTTGCTGTAAAGATCCAATGAAATAAGCTTTATATAAATAACTTTGCAAATTTTAAAATTCTACATAAATATTAGCTATGTTTAATTATTTTTGTAATTTGGCATGAGTTGTGTCAATAGATTTTTGAATTTTGTCACAATAGATTATTAAGGCAATGGAGGCATAATGTTGCAAAATACATTAATTAGACAAAATTTAGTTATAATTAAAACAAAAGGAGAAACATACTTCCATTTATGTTACTAAGTGAAAATTAAGTCATATAGTTAGGATCATATTTGGATTCCATGAACAATTCAGAAGGAAGTTAGCATCATCTTACCTAGCAACAACAAAATAAGTTTTTTAAAGGATCATTTATTTTCCATCTTACCCTTAATTCCAGATTCATATGCATGGCCTTCACTATCAATGGTTCTTTTACAAACAACTGATCTCTACTGACCTCATTTCTTATGTTACTTACTTGCCATGGAACCTTGGTTCCAGAAAAAAAAAATCTCCTTGCTTTTCCATATGTGACATTTTCTTTTTTGCTTCACTTGTTTTTATAGGTCATTCTCTGTGGCTATAAGCACACTATTCTTCACTTTTGGGATATAAGCCTTTATTATATCAAGAAGAGACTCAGACCCACCATACTATTTCCTGGCCATGCTACTACTGACTTCCACCAATCTGGTACTAAGAACCTGGACTTCTGAGCTTCATTCTATCTAACTGGGATCTAGCCCTATCACACTATTCCTATGCCCTTTTCATACTATGCTACTACATCTGTTCTGCTCAGTTATTAGCATTTTTTACCTTTTGAAAATATTTTGTCTGTCTTTGTACATTCTTTGTACTTTCTTGAGTATAGATTATATTAATCAAGTAGAATATTAACCCTTTGAGAACAGAAGTTATTTTATCAGCATCTAATACTGTCTTGCATATTTATTAATAAAAAAATAAAAACAAACAACAATAAAAACCCTGATGAGTTGAATTAGTCCATTGATACACTGCATTCCTCTTATCAAAGGACCAATCTAGCTTGTTTTTTGTTTACCTGTTTGTTTGTTTTATTGTTGTTACTGTTTTTTAACCATTACCAGGTCAACCACTAATTGAATAATCTTTGAATCAACCAAAAAAAAAAAAAGCACCTACTATGAGTCAGACACTGTATTAAGCATTTCTGATGATGCTAATTCAGAAACACTAAAAAAGTAAAACCTGAAGGATTGATATTTGCCATAGTAGAAAGTCTTTCTGACTCCACATTCTATCTTCTGTAACCACTGTGCCTCTTACACCCATTATTAGGAAAATAACAGGAAAAAATTGTTTGGGAAATTGAGTGACTTTTCAATTGTCATAATAATATTTGGCAGAACTGAATTCTAAACTTAGATACTTTGATTCCAAATCCACTGCTCTTTTTCACAATACCATGCTGTATGTCGTACTGTCCAGGTATCAGCATTCCTAGCTCTGAATCCATGAACTAATAGCTTCAATTTTGATTGTTATAGCTAATATAATTCTTGTAGAATAAATCTATAAACCATGCTTATTAACATTATTATTTTAAACTTATTATAGATGCTATTGTTTCTCATAAAGTATGATTCATTTTAAAGTAAATCTAATTTAGAGCAATTTCTATTAGCTACATATATGTGTGTGTGTATATGTGTGTGTGTGTATAATCTACATATATGTATATATTAGCTATAGATAGATATAGATTTCCATCAGAGTACTATTACTTTAACTACTGTCATAAAGGTATCTATCCATTAATTTTTTGAGATTAAAAATAGTGGTTTTATATTTTATATATCATTATCAAACAAAAACAATGAGACATCATTTGAGATAATAGAATGTAGCATATGATTCCTTTTTTACTAAAGGATAATGATTATAGAATTAAGTCTGTTTTTATTCATTTAAACTCTAAAACATTCCTTTTCTTTTCACTTTTTACCTCTTAGTATTTATTCTTAATGAAACAAATATTTATAGAAGCCCCAAAGACCAATCAACAAGTATTTTTAAGTCCCTATTGTTCCCAGAATTGTGGATAAGAGGTAGGAGTAATAGGATACTCAAGGATTTGAAAATCTAGTTAGAGAAGGCAACATTGATATGTATAATATATACAAAAACAGATACAAGGTGATTTTAGGGAAAAGACATCTGCAGCAATCTAGGCTAGGGTAGGAGAGGAATGAAAAAGGCTTCAGCATAGAAAATAGCACTCTGAGATGGGAAAGTAAGAAGAAAATGTTAGATATGAGTGACAACTCAGCTGAGTATGAAGCATATATGCATGAATTTGGCAACACTGTAATATATATTAATATAATCTATTGAAATTGCAAAAGTAGGTGCTAAGTTGTGAAGGCTTTAAGTAGTTTATATTTGATCTTAGAATTAATAACTTTAGTTTATCTCATACTGAATGACTTGTTTAGCTAAGCACTTAAAGAAAATCGCTTCACTATCCATATAAATAATGAGAGACTACTGGGATAATTCAGAATTCTCCTATTTTTCTAAAAAAAAAAAAAAAAGCTCGATATCAATAACCACTCCCATAGTACATAAAGTATATAACTATACTGTTCAAGTGAATTTGTTGTCCCTTTTTGTGGAGAACTCATATTGGACAAGTGCTCACAAAGTGGTCATTGTCAAGTTCTTAAGAATTTTAGAACTGATTGTATAATATGAGCGACACTGGCACAGATTACCCAGCATGGCATGACCTCATCAGAAAAGATATTTTGCTGTATAAGCAAAAGAAAATGGAATTACTTCAGAAGACATGTGCAAAATTAGAGAAGGCATCCCAAAAGTTCATAGGTGCTTTGTGTGCAACCTGTGGCAGAACATTCCAAGCACATATTGGTCTGATCAGCCACAGTAAGACACACTAACTTAATTCTAACATAGAGATATTATTTTGGTCCTTTTTGAAAATGAAGGACAACAACAACCAACTAAGGATTCAGGTTTGAAAAGAATTCCTAAATCAGCCTTCCAAAATATACCATATTTTAATCATTTTCTAGAACAAAAATTCAAATATATATCATTTTTATACTCACAAAACATTTTCCCCATAATTAGTCCTATGGGCTAGAAGCTACAATTTTAATATACTAATTTTATAGATTAAAACTAAAACTCAGAGACTTGATTATGATCACAATGCTAGCATTATGTTTTCCCCCAAAAAAGATTTGACTCTAGACTTCAAAGTTCAATCTTCTAATGCTAGATTTATGATTTTTCCTACAAAACCATGACAATATTCATCGCTTAATGTTTCCTTTACAAATAGCTGCTTTTAGATGCTGTAAGTGGTATCATTTATGCTTTACAAAATACTGTGAAAAAGAGAATCACTACAAAGACTTCAGTTTTGTTTTGTTTTGTTCTCCTTTGTCTACTCTTATGTTTTCCAGAGCTAAGTGACCTATACAAGATTTGAATAAATGTACATGTTTAAGAAATAAACTTAGTTAAATAAAAATGAATTTTCAGAATGTATATCCTCTTATAAGTTTCATATAATACTTCTCTATATTCATTCATACTAATATTTTGTGAAATCAGAAAATGAGTCTCATTTTTTAGGTATTTTGTATAAAAATGCACTGAATTACACTCAAATAAATAAACTACATCACCAAATTTTACAAAATTTGAAAGTTCATAAAAAGATTATTTGCACTGAAAGATAATCCTAAAGCATACTAAACAAAGGACAAGGTGAGCCTTTGCCATTTCAATATATTATAATGAATGTACTAAAATCAATGATTTCTGGTTTTCACTGGTCCAAAAGAAAAATTATATGAATTCTACAACTGAGAACACATAGTTGTCAATTATTCATCAATAAGATTCCAGCACTGAACCTGGGTCTCAAAAAATACTAAAGCTAATGTGCTGGGGAGAAACTTCCATATTCTCATATAATAGGCTTTCAAGGAGTTGTAGCAAGGATAAATAAACTGAAATCAGTAAAGAACCGGTAGGAAAAATTAGAAATCATACAGCACTTTACCAAAAAAGTTAAGGGACCTATGGTCTAACTGCCCATTTAAACCAAAACATATATATATATATATGAAAAGAGGAAGGGAACAAAACAATTTGGATAATTACCCAAAATCTCATATGGAAGGAAGAGTAAGATATGGAAATAGTCTGTGATGCAATCCATATAGTAGTATATTTGGGGGAAAGTGGGGGGAGGCTGGTCTAAATTGAAAGTGTGCTAGACTTGATATGAGGAGAATATTTGGTTGGAAGGTTGCCCCTAGCTTTGACATCATGTGTCAGTATTTCTCTCTGCAAATTTAATATATCATTACTAATAGTAGCTAACTCATAAAGTTATTGTTGGCATTAAAATATGTGGGGAAAAAAAGTATTGGAACTATATTTGTGACAAATTCTAGGTTTAGGTTCTAATGTTGCCACTTCCTGGAAACATGTTTCTGATTGTGATCCTTACCAATCTGAACCTCATGTTCTTTATTTATTAAATGGGAAGACTGGAGAGGATGATATGTAAGGAAAAAAGTGTATATGTACTTATATGTAAATATATATTTTCAGCTCTAAAATTTGCTTATCTACTATTAATTTGGATACATATCTACACATACATTATATAACTGATATTATATATACATGTATATTATGTAATATTTATAAATATGTGATAGATTTAAATTTTAAAACTATTTATATCATACTGGTATATTTTCATGCAATATATTTGAGAGTATATATATAAATATACACACACACAAAACATACATGTATATCATATGCACAATGCATATGTATATAGTACAAGATAGCTATGTGCATATCACAGTACATTTGCATATTTCATATATCTTAAGCACATGCTTATCCATATAAAGACATGCAACATATAACATGCCTACATTATATGCATGTAATGTAGGTATGTGCATCTAAATACTATATTATCTAGGAACATATGTAAGTGCATTCATGAATTATGACTATATGCATATATTAATTCATGCACAATTACATATGTGCACATGCTTATACATACCATGCATATATAATATACTGCTATATTACTTGTGGTATTTTATGCATGTGATCTAGATGTGTGCATATATATGTTATAATATGCATGTTTGTATATTCAAATATTAAATATTCAGATTGATAGAATAGATACAGACAAATACACACATACATTCATACACACAAATAAACAAAACAACATCAAAAAACAAAGCTATAAATTTCCTGGATAGATGAAGATATACATGCACACCTATATATTGCATACGTATAGATATATGCATACATGATAGATGAAATAGAAAGAGAGAGAGAAAGAGACAGACAGAAAGAGACAGACAGACAGACAAAGACAGAGAGAGTGAGGGCCTTATTTGTTTGCTTTAAAATTAGATGTCATAGCCAATAGTATAAAGGGAGCATAACTAAATTTCTAAAGTTAAGCACAGACATCTTACTTGGCAGAAATTCAGAGGTGAGGATGAATAAATACACTCCCCTTGGAAATGTACCAGATCCAGTTCTCAATACATTGTACCCTTATAAAAGACTACATAAAGTCTCCCAGGAAGTAGAGTATTATAATCCTATTTAACTTATTTACTTTTTTTGATGGTATGCAGGACTTTATTTGAAGTTTCCATCACAGAATGCACATTATTTGATTAGAAATGCATTAACTGAGCAAACATTCTGTGAAAATAAACATCAACCTAGCTATATTGGTGATTTTAAAGTAAACACAGATTCTCAGACTAAACCCTAATGTTTGGTTTGATTTAACTTTTCTCCCTGGTTTTAGTTCCCTAAGAATGCCTGACTTGTGACTATGATACATAATCCAGAAGAAGTTTTTGAAATACTTCACTGGATCAAAATGTTTTATAGTATTTTGTAAATCACTCTTCTCTGGGGAAGCCATGTGCTACCTTTCATATAGAGGGAGAAATAGGACTCACCATATTTAATTACTTTATTTTCAAAGCTCTGATGGACTTAAACATAAGTGATCCACATTCCATTTTCCAGGACCACTTTCCACTGCAAGTTTGCAAAATGACTGCTTAGAGTGATGGGTAGTAAATTGTGTATTAATGCTAAGGACAAACAATAATCTGTTTGTAACACAATTTACCCACTAGAGACCCTACTGGCCAATTCCAATTGGGTAGCTACTCCTGTCTCCTCCCTTAACACTACCTTTTGTCTCCTCCCCTTCCCTTCTCAACTTTCCTCTCCTCCGGTCTCCCTCTCCTCCATATAGGCTGCTCTATTTCTGATCACTGAAACCTCACAAGATATCTCGGGATTTAGAGGTTACATTTCTTAATGACCATGATTCACACCCAAATTATTCTAACTCATTAATTGGCCAACAATAATTCATAGCACAACCCCACTCAGTCATTGTCTGGGTCCTTTTGGATCTGAGCAAATAAAATAATAGTTGTTTCTGTTTTGTTTTCTGGTTTGACCAGAAACCCTGAGGGTTTTCTTCTCCTAGATTGATTTTTTTTTAAACTAGGTAAAAGAAGCCATTATTTTCCTCATTTTTATAGGCGCCTTATTCACTGAATGAGTGTTTTCTCAATCTAACTGAGTCCTGGAAAAAACCTTACCTTACAAAGACCAAGGTCTCCCATTGAATTTGGGGCATCTCTAGTCATCATGATCATTATATTGCCATTGGACCCTCTCTCTGGAGGAGAAAAGGAGACTAGTGACTTTGCACCACTCTCCCTCACTTAATTCCAATTCATTTGCATGTTATGATATCACCTTTCTGATGTCATGGTCCTCTTCTAGGAGGAAGGACAAACAATTCAAGATAGGACAATTTATGTTAGCTACACAAAACTAAGTCTTTAATCAACTGATATGTCTGCTTATAGTCAACATGTATTGGGAATGCTTCTAAGTGAGTTGTTTTAAAATATACTTTTGAATAAATACATTTCTTTTTCTTATGATATAGGTAAGGAGTGTAGTTGCTGGAGTTCTGATCCTGAAACTAGGAAAACCTGAGTTCATATCTAGCCTTAGAAACTTACTAGCAAGTCTCTTATTTTTTACTTCATTTTCCACAACTACAAATGGTGATAATAATAGCTCTTATCTAACAATGTTGTTGTGATGATCAATGTGAGAGGATTTAATTTCCAAAAAGTTACAAACTTAAATTAGAAAAATGCAGAGAAATGAAATTTAAATAAAAATAAATGTAACAAACCTAAGAAGTAAAACCCAAGGCTACAGAATTTATAGAAGGAAGTCATAAATTAGAATAAGAAACATATTATAAGATGCAAATGGGGTGGGGGGAAGGGGGGTGGTAGTGAGGGGAGGGCTCATACTCATATGGCATAATTAAACTCTCCAAATATACTGTAACCTTTGTACTAGCCAAGCAATGGGGACAAAAAATGGGAGAGATTTGCTTTTTTAGGTAAGGAATAAAAGACTGTATTTTTATGTTTCAAGGGTATGCCTACTAGCTTAGACACTTGCTCTTGCAAGAATGTAAAATAACATCTTTTCTTGGATTCATCAACAATTCAGTGAATTTTTTTGTAAAGTATTTTATTTCTTACAACTAAGTGAAATGATATTTGAAAAGCACTCCAGAAATTACAGAAACTTAATAAATGATAATTTCTTTCTTTGAATAGTTCAATTTAATACCAAATTATTAACTTATTGTGTATAAGGAAATTTGCTAGGTATTGGCTATATAAGAAGAATGAATTGGAAATTACAAGAAATATTTTGTGAAATATTTTTAATTCAAGGTGATGAATAAGAGTATCAGTAATATTATCCTTTGACTATGTACTGAGATCAGTCTTGGCTCATTTCATCTCACTATTATCAATTCTTTAGTCAATGGCAGTTAAGTGAGGCTGCTAAGTAAGGCAGTTAAAATTGCTCCAAAAATATCAACCAATTAATCAGCAATAATTAATGAATTGTACCCTGTTCAATTATTAGATTAAGAATTGGAGATACGTTTTTTTAAAAAAATAGCCATAAGAGGGCAAAGCCAAGGTGGTATAGACAGAACTTCCTGGCTTCTCTCAGAGTCAAGACTGGATAGATCAAGCTTCTAAAAGGATTTCACAGTGACAGAACCCATAAATATTTGGAGTGTAACAAATTTCCAGCAGAAGATATCTTGGAAGGACTTCAGGAAAGATCTGCCTCAATTGGATGTGAAGGTGAGGGGAGACAAGTAGGATGTAGTCCAGCACAGGCAGCATGAAGAGGTTCTGCATATGGAATCCAGTGGGATGTTCTTAGCCAAAATACAGCAGAATTGGGTGCACTGTCCTGACTTAGAAGGCCAGTGGATCAGTAGACTATCTGTGAAACCTCCAATGCAACTATAAAAGGCAAATGGTAAGCCCCTAAATTCCAGCATAGCAGAAGGGAATTTGCCCAGACCTATCCAGTGGAAGGAGGAAACCTGCAGCACCACTGATCCTAGGACAGTGAGAAAGCCCTCTCTTCTTGTAAAGGAAACTCATGAAAATCTCCTGTGTCCTCCAAGCAGACCTCAATCTTTAAAAATAAGCAAAACAGCAAAAAAAAAAAAAAAAAAAAAAAAAAAAAAAAAAAAAAGCTCTGACCATCGATAGGTATTAGGGAGACATGGAAGAACAGAACCCAAAGTCTAAGAACACTAAAGAAAAAAGACCTTCAAATGAAACCTTAAAGAGGGATATAAACTGGTTTCCAATCAAAAGGCTCTCTTGGAAGAATTCAAAATGGATCTTAAAAGAGAGGAGAAAAATGGGAAAAGAAAATGAGAGTTTTGCAGGAGAGTTTGGAAAAGAAAACACAGAAAAAGACTGAAGAAAACAACTTCATTGAGAAGCAGAATTAGTGAAATGGGAAAAAAAATTCAATTATCAAAACGACTCCTTTAATAATATAATTGGCCAAATGCAAAAGGAGGTAAAAACTTAACTGAAAAAGCAATTCACTAAAAATTATAATTGGACAAATGGAAGTGAATGACTCAATGAGACATTAAGAAGCAGTCAAACAACCCCTCCCCCCAAAAAAAGAAAAAAAAAAGTAGGAAAAAATGTAAAATACTCCAAAAAATGTAAAAAATGTAAAAAAAAAAAAAGTCACCTGCAAAATAGATCCAGAAGAGACTATCTAAGAATGGTTGGGCTACCTGAAAACCACTATGAAAAAAAGAGCCTAGCAGCATCTTTCAAGAAATCATTAAGAAAAACTTCCCTGATATTCTAGAACCAGAGGATAAAATTATCATTGGAAGAATCAACCAATCACCTCCTGAAAGAGACCCTAAAATGAAAACTCCAAGGAATATTGTCGCTAAATTCTACAATTATCAGCTCAAGGAAAAAAAAATATTACAAGCAACCAGAAATAAATAATTCAAATATCGAGGAGTCACAATCAGAATTACCCAGGACCTAGTAGCTTCTAGTTTAAAGGATCAAAGGGCCTGGAATATTATATTACAGAGGGCAAATGAGCTGGGATTGCAGCCAAGAATCATCTATCCAGCAAAACTAAGCATCATCTTTCAGCAGAAAAGATGGATATTCAATGAAATAGGGAACTTTCAATTATTTTTGATGAAAAGACCAGAGCTGAACAGAAAATTTAATCTTCAAATACAGAACTGAAGAGAAGCATAAGAAGATAAAAAAGGAAGAAAAAAATATGTTTTTAAAGCTTAAAATGTTTATATTTCTACATGGGAAGATGATTTGTGTAACCTGAGAATTGTATTGTTGTCAGGAGTAAACTTAGAGGGTGTAGGTATAAGGTGACTTTAATGTGACAATAAAATAAAAGAAATTAAGGGTGAAAACAGGATTGTACTGGAAGAGGAAGAGAGGGGAGGTAAAATGGGATGAAATACATCACATGAAGCCCTAAAGACTTGTTATTGTTGAAGGATAAAAAGGAGGGCAATGAACATTGTCTGAACCTTAATCTTATTGGATTTGGCTCAAATATGAAACAGATTTTTAAAATTTTGTTTATAATTCCTTTTTAATTTTAATTTTTATTCATTTTATTTATTTAATACTTTCCCCAATTACATTCCAAACATTTTTTGATATTTAAAAAAAAAATTGACTTCCAGGTTCTCTTCCTTTATCCCCACACATAATTAAAGACCTATATGTAAAGTTAGGTAAAACATATCCATAAAAGGAAAAGTTGTGAAAGAAAATGTACATCTGTGATGCTAAAGAAGATAAAAATTTTCAAGAAAAAATAAGTTTTTAAAAAGAGAGAGAAAAAGAGAGAGTGCTTCAATATATGGTCAGGCATAATCTGTTTCTTCTCTGTGTATGGCTAGGAATTTTCATCACAAGTCTTTCAGAGTAATTGTGGATGATTGCACTACTGAGAATAGCAAAGTCACTTAAATCTGGTCATCCCAGAACATTGCAGTTACTTTATATATACTCCATTTCACTTTTTGAGTTCATGGAGGACTTTCCAGGTTTTTTTTTTTTTTTTCTGAGAGCATTTTGCTCATCTTTCCCCTTAGAACAATATTATTCCATCACAAACTACATACCACACTTTACTGAGTCATTCCTCAATTGATGGGCATTCCTCATTTTTTTTTCCTCCTGAGAAGAGAGCTGCTATGAATATTTCAAAGAGGGAAATCACACATACTTAGCTTGGTATAGAAACTTGTCTCACCCTGTAGGAAAATAGGAGAGACAGGGGAAATAAAAAGAGGAGAATATAAAAGAGAGGGCAGAAGTAGAAGGCAAAAAGGATAACAAAAGGGAGAGAGACAGAATGAAAGGTCAGATTGAGAAAAGTATCGATCAAATACAAAACACTGACATGGATGAAAGGGGGGAAAGGAGAGAAAAAACTATAATTTGGGAAAAATAAGATAGCCTAAAATTAAAAGTTTGTAATTTTAACTGTGAATGGGAATGGGATGAGCTCTCCCATAAAATGGAATCTTAAAACCCAGAATTGTCCAATATGTTTTTTTTTTAACAAGAAAAGCATTTGAAGCAAAGATACATAAAAAGTAAAGGCAAAAAGCTGGAGCAGAATCTATTATACTTCAGATAAAGTAAAAAAAAAAAAAAAGGAGTGGTAAGAATCAAGCAATAGCAAAAATAAATCTAATTAAAATAGACAAGGAAGAAAATTATATCTTGTTAAAGAGTACCACAAAAAATGAAATAATATTACTACTAAACATATATGCACCAAGTGGTATAATAGCTAAATTCTTAAGAGAAATCAAAAGAATTACAAGAAGAAATAGACAGCAAAACTACATTAGTGGGAGATCTGAACCACCCTCTATCAGAACTAGATAAATTGAATCACAAAATAAACAAAAAAGTTAAGGAGGTCAATAGAATTTTAGAAAAGTTAAGTATGACAGATGTTTAAAGAAAGCTGAATGTGAACAGAATTCTTTCAGTGGTACACAGAATTCACACACAAAAAATTGACCATATGTCAAGATAAAAATCTCAAAATCAAATGCAGAAAGACAGCAATAGTAAATGCATTCTTTTCAGATAATGATACAATAAAAGTTACATGTAAAAAAAATCCATGGAAAAATAGACTAAAAATTAAATAAGAAATAGCTTAATCCTAAAGAATGAGTGGGTGAAACATCAAACCATAAAAACAATCGATAATCTCATCCAAGAAAATGACATTAATGAATCAACATACCAAAATTTATGAGATGCAGCCAAAGAAGTTCTTAGGAGAAATGTAATAGCTTTAGATGCTTACATCAATAAAATAAAGACAAGATCAATGAAGTGGGTTTGCAACTAAAAAAGCTAGAAAGAGAATGAATCAAAACCACCAATTAACTATTAAATTTGAAATTATGAAAATATAAGAAAATAGAATTGAAAGTAAAAAAAATTGAACTAATAAACAAAATTAATTGGTTTTATTTAAAAAAAAACCCAAAAGAAATAGTTAATTTGATTAGAAAAAAGAAAAAACAAAAACAAAATTGCCAGTTTCAAAAATTAAAAGGATAAACTTACAACCAATGGAGAAATTAAAACAATTATTAAGATCTATTTTGCTTAATTGTGTGCTGATGATATAAGCGAAGTGAATAAATACTTACAAAAGTATAAATTGCAGATTAAGAGAGGAGGAAATAAATTACTTAAATAATCCCATTTTAGAAAAAGACATTAAACAAAGTCTTAATGAACTCCCTAGGCCTAGATAATGTAAATTTTTACAAGTGAATTTTACTAAACATTCAAAGAACAATTAATTCTAATACTATACAGACTATTTGGGAAAATTGAAGAAGAGTTTTACCAAATTCTTTTTATGAAACCTTACCTTTACCTTAACCAGAAAGGGCCAAAACAGAGATAGAAAATTCTATACCAATTTCCCTAATGAATATCGATGCAAAAATCTTAAATAAAACCTTAACAAAAAGAATATAACAACTTATCATCAAGATAATATATTATGATCAAATAGGAATTATACCAGAAATGCAGGGCTGATTCAATAACAGGAAAACTATTCACATATTTGACTATATCCATAACCAAATTAACAGAAATCATATGATTTCAATAGATGCAGAAAAATCATTTGACAAAATTACTATTAAAACACTAAGGAACAGAGGAATAGTTTTCCTTAAAATGATAAATAGCATTTTTCTAAAACCACCAGAAAGCAGAATAAGTAATATAGATAAAATAGAATCATTTCCAATAAAGTAAGGGATAAAACAGTGTTGCCCAGTATCACCATTGCTATTCAGAATTGTATTATAAATGTTATTTTAGCAACAGGAGAAAAATAAATTGAAGGAATTAGAGTAGGTAATGAGGAAACAAAATTATCACTTTTTGCAGATTGTATGATGTACTTAAAGAAGCCTAGAGAATCAACTAAAAATTGAACAACTTTGTCAGAATTTCAGTATATAAAATAAACCCACATAAATCATTGACAATTTTAAATATTATTGCCAAAATCCAACAGTAAGAGATAGAAAAATTCCATTTAAAATAACTGTAGATAACATAAAATATTTGGTAATCTACCTACCAAGACAAACTCAGGAACTATATGAAAACAGTCACAAAACACTTTTCACACAAAGTTAGTTCTAAAAAATTGTAAGAATATCAGATGCTCATGAGTAGGCCAAGCTAATATATTTTTTAAAAATCACAATTCTATCTAAATTAATCTCCTTATGCAGTGCCATATCACTCAAACTTCAAAGAAATTACTTTACAGAGACAGAAAAAATATATAAAAATTCACTTGAAAAAAACAAAGGTCAAGATTTTCAAGAGAATTAATGAAAAAAAAAAAAAAAAAAACAAATGAAGGTGGCCTAACTGTACCATACCTAAAACTATATTGGAAAACAGTAGTAATCAAAAATGTGTGGTACTGGCTAAGAAATGAATTAGTGGATTGGTAGAATAGATTAGGTTCATAAGAAGTGTTTGTATCAACCCTTTTTGTAGTACCAAGGAATCTGAAAGTGAATGGATATCCATGTGTTGGAGAACGACTGAATAAGTTATGGTATATGAATATAATGGAGCAGTTGATGAGATTCAATTTCAAATGTTTTATTCAATTATGATTCTTTATCATTATCATTGCAACCACCATCTTCATGTTCAACATTTCTCTGGAATTTGTACTTTTTTTTTAATCAAATAGAAAATCAAAAGAAAGCAATAATGGTAATAAGAAATGTTTAAAAAAACTTTAAAGTTTTCAAATTTCTTTGTTGCAAATGAATAATAATAGCTATTGTTTTATTTACCTAGCAAATACTTAAAGATTTATAAATATTTTTTCATTTAATACTTACAACAAATTTGTGAAGTAGGTGATATAGTCATTCGTCGTCTACATATGCCTGGAATATGATATTCTGAAAAGCAAAGAGTGTTGAACACAACCAAGAATCAATTCTTTTAGGGGGAAAAATGGATATTCAATTAAATAGAAAACTTTCAATCACTTGTGATGAAATGGTCAGAACCAAACAGAAAATCTGATCAGAAGATCAGATATGCAAGTCTCAAGTAAAGCATAAAAATGTAAATATGAAATTAAAAACAACAACAAACAAACAACAACATCATTCAAAGGTTAACTTGTTTAAATCTTTACACAGGAAAATGATATTTGTACTTCTTGAGAAATATTATCTTTATTGGGGAAAATAGGACTCTACATATTTAGTGGGTCTGATAATAAATTGATTTTAATGTGATAAGAAATTAAGAGGTGGAAAAATGATTGTATTTAGAGAATAGGAAAGGAGAGACAAATTGCATCACATGAAGAGGCAAAAAAGACCTATTATAACTGAAGGAAAGAAGGGATAATAACATTGTTTGAATGAAATTGTATTTGGCTCAAAGAGAGATTAACATGCACAGTCAATTGGTGATAGAAATTTATCTTATTCTATAGATAAATAAGAGGATAAAGAGGAAATAAAGAGAGGGACTGGATAGAAAGGAGGGTAGCAGTAGTAAGAGAAAAAAAAAAGAAAGGGTGTGATTGACAGGAAGAAAAAAACTTAGGGAGGCACTGATTAGAAGTAAAATGAAGGTGAAGAGGGACAGGGTAAACAGAAAGGTAAAAAATATAAATAGCAGAGAAAAAAATATGAAGGGAAATACACAGTTGGTAATCATAACTGTGAATGTGAATGGGATGGACTCTCCCATAAAAAGAAAGAGGATAATAGAGTAAATTAAAAATAAGAGTACTACAATGTTATTTACAAAAAAAAAAAAAAAACACATTTAAATATCTAAACAGAGATACACACAGAATAAAGAAACAAGGCTGTAACCAAATATATCATACTTTAGTTGAAGTAAAAAAAAAGAAAAAAGAAAAAAAATGAAAATTAACAATTAATTTAAAAAGATCTGTGTAGCATTCCTGATCTCAGACAAAACAAAGGCAAAAATAGATCTAGTTAAAAGAGTTAAGGAAGAAAACTACATCCTGCTAAAAATGCCATAGATGATGAAGTAATATGTATGCACTAAGTAGAATGTCTTCCACATTTTTAGAAAATTTAAGTGAGTTACAGAAATAGAAATTAAAACTATGCTGATGAGAAACCTCAATCCCCCTCTTAAGACTAGGTAAATCTTTTTTTTTTAATTGAAAAACTTTTTTTTTAAAATGGTAATAGCATTTTATTTTCAAAATACATGAAAGATCATATTTCCCATTCACTCTTGCAAAACCTTATGTTCTAAAATTTTTCTCTCTCTCTTCCCACCTCCCCCCTCGCCTAGATAGCAAGAACTCTAATACTGGTTAAACATGTTCAGTTCTTCTTAACATATTCCCATACTTAGCAAGCTGCACAAGAACAATCAAATCGAAAAAGAAAAAAAGAGAAAGGGAAAAAAAAGCAAGCAAACAACAACAAATGATGAAAATATTATGTAGAGACCCGTATTCAGTCCCCAAAGTCCTCTTTCTGTATGCAGAAGGATTTCTTCCTTACAACTTTATTAGAATTGGCTTTAATCATCTCATTACTGAAAAGAGCCAAGTCCATCATAGCTAATCATTGTTGCTATTTACAGTGTTCTCTTGGTTCGATTCACTTTACTTAGCATAAGTGCATGTAAGTCTCTTCAGATCTTTCTTTCTTTCATTTTTTTGTATTTTTATTTATTTATTTTAAATACATATTTCTTTATGAAATATGTTGAGAGAAAGAAATTAGAACAAAAGAAAAAAAAACATGAAAAATTGAAAAAAAAACACAGAAAAAAAAGAAATGGTTATAGCATGTGTTGATTTATGCTCAATTTTCTTAATTCTTTTTCTGGTTGCAAATGGGATTTTCTATAAAAAATCTCTTGGAATTGTCTTAGATTAATGAATCACTGAGAAGAAGCAAATCTTTCATAGTTGATCATTGCATATTCTTGCTGTTATCATGTGCAATGTATTCCCAGTATTGTTTGTTTTTGCTCAGCATCAATTAATGTAAATCTTTCTGAGCCTTTTTAAATCAGCTTATTCATTATTTTTTATAGAATAATAATATTCCATTACCTTCACATACCACAAATTATCCAGCCATTCCCCAATTAATGGGCATCTACTCATTTTCCAATTTTTTGTTTCCACAAAAAAAAAGAGCTGGTACAAATATTTTTGCTTATATTGGTCCTTTTATCTCCTTTATGATTTCCTTGGGATACAGAGTCAGTAGTGACACTATTGGGTCAAAAGGTACACACAGTTTTGCAGTCCTTTTGACATAATTTCAAATTGCTCTCCATAATGGTTCTCTAGGACTTTCTGAAATTAACCTGCAGCTTATTGTTTCCTATAGAACAATAGCATTCCATTATATTCATATGCCAAAACTTATTCAATCATTCCTTAACTGATGGATATCCAATCAAATTACAGTTTCTTGCCACTACAAAAAGGTTGCTGCAAAAATTTTTGCACAAATAGGTACTTTTTTTTTTCTTTTTTATGATTTCTTTGGGATATACGCCCAGTAAAAACACTGATGGATCAAAGAGTATGCACAATTTTATAGGTCTTTGGGCATAAGAACTAGATAAATCTAGTCAAAAATGAAACAAGAAAGCAATTAAGAAGGTGAATAGAATTTTAGAAAAATTATATAGGATAGACTTCTGGAGAAAATTAAATGGGAATAGAAAGGACTATATCTTTTTCTCGCCAGTATATATTACACAAAAAAATTGCCTATGTTTTAAAGCATAACAACCTTACAATGAAATTCAGAAAAAAGAAATATTTTTTATAAAGATGTGATTTTATTAAATCATTTGGACTGATTGTGTGCAGTTGGTCACACAAATTAAGTGAAAAGTTTATAAAGTCAATACTTAGCAGAAAATCTATATAGTGGTGGCTGCCATAAAGTGTCAAGTATATACAACTAATATAAATACAAATATCCTTTGCTTCATGAAAAAGAAAACAATTGACTGACCAACAGTTTGAAATAAGAATAACAGAGCTGTCTCAGAGATAATCTCTTCTATGTAAATAGGGAAAATGATGGTTATCAAATTAACATAGATTTGCTTTGTTCAACTTTATACCATTATATCTGAACGTTTTAGGAAAATGGATGAATGTTTAATATATATATATATATATATATATATATATATATATATATATATCTCAAATTAACAAAGAGGAAACAAAATACCTAAATAATCCCATTTTAGAAAAAAGAAATTGAACAAGGCATCAATGAACACCCCAAGGAAAAAAAATCTCCAGGGTCAGATGAATTTACAAGTGAATTTTGTCAAATACTCAAATAACAATTATTTCCAATTGAAAAAAAAAAGACAAAATAGGAGTCCTGCAAAATTCATGTTTTTTAATGCAATATGGTGTTGATATCAAAACTAGGAAGAGGCAAAAGAGAAAAAAAATTACAGATTAATCTCTCTAGTAAATATTGATACCAATAAATTTTAAATAAGTTAGTAACAAAGAAACTACAGCAATATATCATTGTACTATGACCAAAGGGGATTTATATCAGGAAAGTATTGGTTTAGTGTTAAGAAAATTATTAGCATAAACTGATCATATAATAAGAAAAGCAAGAGAACTAATTATCTCAATAGATACAGAAAAAGGTTGGACAAAATACAGCACCAATACCTATTAAAAACACTACAGAGCATAAAACTAAACGATACAGATAAAATGATAAGCAATATCTATCTGAAACTACCAGCAAGTAGTATATGTAATGTGGATAGATGTCTTTCCAGTAACATTTTGAAGCAATGATCCTGTTATCAACACTATTATTCTATATAGTATTAGAAATGTTAGTTTTATCAATATATGAAAAATAGAAATTAAAAAAAATAGAATAGATAATGAAGAAATTAGACTATCACTTTTTGTAGATTACATGATATATACTTAGAGAATCTTAGAAAATCAATAAAAAAACTATTTGAAAAAAAATTCAGCAAAATTGCAGAATGTAAATTAAATCCACATAAATCATCAGCATTTCTATATTTTACTAACAAATCCCAAGAGTATGGGATAGAAAGAGAAATTCCATTTAAAATATCAATAATTTTAAAAAATTGATGGGGGAGAAATCTATTTGCCAAGAAAAACCCAGGAACTATATAAACTCAATTACAAAATATCTTTTGCATAGATACACTCTGATCTAAATAATTGGAAAAACAGAAATTGCTCATAAGTAGACTAAGTTAATATAATAATACTACTACTAATAAACTTTGATTAACTTCGCTTTTCTCAACAATACAATACTCTAAAACAATTCCAAAGATCTCACAATGGAAAATGATACCCATAGTCAGAGAAACAACTGTTGAGTTTGAATGCAGATTAAAGCATACTATTTCTGATTTTTTACTCATTTTTTTCTTTCTTGAAGATTATTTTTTTCCTTTTGTTCTAATTCTTCTTTCACATGACAAATTTGAAAATATATTTAATATCATTGTACATATATAACCCATATCAGATTGCTTACTGTCTTGGGGAAGGGGAGGAAGAGAGACAGAGAACTGGAAAAGGAAATGAATATTTTAGAAAAGTGTTAAAAACTTTAAAAGAAAAGGATGAAATAATAGAAACTGAAAATTCTTGAGGAAGTGATTTACGTGATTAAAAATAATAGTTTAGGAAGATAGGATAATGAACCTTCTAGTGAAAAACTGGAGTAGGGCATGGATCTTTGCAAATGAAACATTTCCCTTATGTTTCCTCTTATATGCTTCTTTACAATGGAAGAGCCACCATTTTGGCTTGTTTGCTACTTTGTTTCCATGCTCTCCCTATAATCTTTTTAGGAGTACCAAAAGTACACAGGAAAGGAATAGAAGAAATTATGGCTCCACATTAAGCCATAGAATTAAAGCAATAAAAGGGAGGTTAGTATAACTGTATGAGTAGAACTTTTTTTTGGAGATGGTTGAAATCATGGTTCCGAACTGCTCCTCACCTAAAAAATCGTGCCTTTCAGTATCAATGGAAAGGAGTTCAAATTCAACAACTCCAATAATTGACTATCCACTCAGGTAGACTTCATGTTCATATCCAACTACCATTACCACCACCAAAACAAACCAAAAAAATAAAACAAAACAAAACAAAACAAAACAAACAACAAAAAAAAAACTTTGAAAGTAATTTGGAAGGAAATGTGGTTTAGAACCACAATTCATATCATGTAACCACAATAACTGTATAGATTTAATGGTCTAAGATGATATCATTCAAAATAGTTAAGGAAAAACAATGCATTTTAAAAATATGATCAAGAAGGAAAATTATTAAATTAAATAGAGATGATCATAGAAACTATTGGAAATGTATATTAAATAGAAAAGTTCTGTTTTTAAAATGTCAACAAAATTAGAATTAGAAAAGGAAGAGTTAACTAGTTTAACATATTTACAGAAAATTTTTTTGATAAAGCTCAGATATATAATATATATTTGGAACTAATGGAAATATGTAACATTAAAAACTGCTCACTAAAAGACAAATCATAAGTAGGATTAGACAGTTTAAAAATGATTATATAAAATATCAACTAACATATATGTATATATATATGTGTGTATATATATTATATATATATATATATATATATTATATATGCTCCAAATCACTTATAATGAGAGAAATGCACATTAAAACAGCAATGAGATTCTACTTCATACCAATTACAATAATGAAAATTTCAAAAAGGAAAATTTCAATTTTGAGGAAGGCTGTGGTAAAAGGGAAATTCATGTACTATTGGTGAACCTCTAAATTTGTTTAAATATCATTTAAAAATAAAAGGCAGTGTAATTGCGCCTGTATCAGTATAAAAATATTTATAGCAAGTCTTTTTTGCCATTGTAACAGACTCAGAAACCAAATGAGTACTCAACAATTGTGGGTTGATTGAACAAGTTTTGATATTTAAATGCAATAGAATATGGTTGAATATTCTATATATATAATATAATGTATTCAATGACACTTAAAGATTTGTGTGAACTGATGTATAATGAAATTTACATCAGGAAAACAATTTACATGCTGAGTACAATAACATTAAAAAAAAAACAAACAAACAACTTTGAAGATTTCAGTATTCTGATCAATGCAATGAATAACCAAAGCTTCAGAAGACTGATGATAAAGCAGCTTACTTGCCTCTTAGCAGGGAAATGATGAGCTAGAGGTTGAAATGAGATATACATTTTAAGACATGACCAATGTCTTAATGATTATTGTGCTTAACCACAGTTGTTACAAGGCAGGATTTCAATGAGAGTAGGGATAATTTAATGGTTAGTGATAGGAAAAAAAAAAGAAAAGCATTATTAAAACATTTTGAAACACACAAAATAGTTAGAGATGCTGCAAAGATGATGGTACATCATAAAATTTGTGGCTTTATATGCAATGACTTTTTCCTCTTTAATCAATCAACAAAACAGACAAACCAAAAAAAAAAAAATCCAAACCCAAACCCAAACAAAAATCCTCAAAACAAACAAAAAGTCCCTGCGTTAGGTTTGGGGGCTACAAAGGAAGAAAACAATCACAAAAACTATCATTCTAATAGGAAAGACAAGTCTCTATAGGAATATAAACAGAACAATCATAAAATGAATAAATATAAAGCAGTTATACACAAGATAGTATGAGAGGAAGGGCATTAAACAATAAATAATTGATGGTGTGGTATTAGAGCCCAGAGGAGAGACTAGGGATAGATATATAGAACTATAATTCATTTACATTGTGATGATAATTAAATTTATGGGAGCTAATGATGTTATTAATATAGAGAATGTAGTAAAATAACAACAACAAAGAGTATTTAGGACAGAACCTTGTGGAACATCCACAGTCAAGTGTTATGTGGATGATGAATCAGTAACAGAAATAGAAGGATGATCAAACAAGTAGGACAATGAAAAGGGACAAGAAAATACTGAGAGAATCAGACTATCAGGTAGAAGAAGATGAATCAGTTGTAGCAGACCTATCAAGAAGCATAAGGACTAAGGAAAAAAAATCAGATTTGGCAATTAAGAGATTGTTGCAATTTTGGAGTGATAAATTTCAATTTCAATCAAATTTTTAAAAATTGGAAGACAGATTGCAAAGGATTAAAGGGTGAAAGAGAGGAGAGGAAATAGAAGCAACAAATAGAGACACCTTATAATGGGATTTGACTTCAAAATAATGTGAAGAAACAAGAATGATAGCTTAAGGGAGATAGAGTTTGATGAAGATATTTTTAGGCATTGGAGGAAGAGGGGAATGTTTAAAGGCAATTAGAAGATAACAGGTAGAGAAGGTGAAAATCTGTGTATGTATATGTAGGGGAAGGAAGAGAGAGACAGAGAGACAGGGATACATACACAGAGGGGGAGACAGCCAGATAGAGGGTGGACAAAGACAGAGACAGAGACAAAGAAAGGGAGATACAGAAAGACAGACAAAGACAGATCCATTCAGAGAATGAGAAATAAAATGCAGAAGTAATTGTGAGAGTCTTAAAAAGAGAATAAAACAATTGGAATAACTTCTATGGGAAATGAGGGAAGGAAATTAAAAAATAAACAAAATTATTGTTTTCCTATAATGAGAGTCTAATTGAAGGTGTATAACACTAATTGATAATATATCCACTCAATACAGTTGTGATGCTTCTTCCTCTAGCCAATTAGTTGGAGCAGGGAAGCTTAATAGTGGGAACAATTCATAGTTAAAATGAGTACAGACAGAACAAAATATTGAGACAATTAATAGCAAAGGACAGTAGAGAATATATTTGAAAATGTTAGAAGTAGGAAAAGAAGGAAAATGAAGTTAGATCAATGACATAAGAAAATACCAAAGGTGGAGGGATTAGATGTCTAGATAAGAATAGAGATTAAGTACACTAAGAGAGAAAAGAAATGATATGATGTTTAACATTCAATAGAGAAATGTCAGAATTTATAAATAAGAAGATAAAATATGTGTAGATTAGTTGCAAAATCCAGTATGTGACTATAATTTGTATAGCTAAGGTAGAGAGAAAATCACACATGATTTGAAGAGAATGATAATTTGGGAGTGTGAGGGAAATGACTATGATTATTGGTAATTGTTAGGTTCATAACAAAACATTAAAGCTATTTTTAAAAAAGAAGTCATATTTTATTTAGCATCAGATGGCTTTGATCTAAATCCTACTATATTTGTAGTAAAGCCACTCTTCATTACTAATTATGGGAAGTCAGGGAAATCACTTTAACCTTTCCTCTTCTAAAAGAGTTAGATTCCCCACCCCAGCTCTAAATCCACAATCCCATGATATATATATAGTATAAAAATTATGGTGAATGCTATAAAATTGGAATTATTACTTCTATTTTCATTAATATAAAATTTGTAATTTAGTTTTCTGCTAAATCAGTAATCTGTGAAAAAAAGCCAATCATGTTATTCCCAAATCTCTTGCCATCCTTTTCTCCATAATCTCCAGTGTTATCAAGAGCTTTCAGCATATGTCTCCATCAATAACTGATCTAACCATTGTATTTAATGTTTTAAAATTACCTAGCTTTTCTCATTTTAAAATTTCATTTCCTTAGTATAACTGATTCTAGTTAGAAATCATAGAGTAACTTTTTTTAAAAAAGTCATACTACAGTACAGATTTCTGCTCACCTCCGAACTATATTAGAGGTAATTTTTTTAGCTTGATTATTATTGCTAAATTAAATTTCTAATTCATGGAATTTCAGTTAATGGAACACAACAGGATGAAAATTTTTAGGCAATGGACTGGCTCAGGCAGGGAGGGGGTGAGAATCTGAAGGAGGAAGCAATCCCAGGGCCAACCCCAAAGTTTAGATGAGGCATGTCTGTGCCCTAGGCAAGGTTTGGAAATTTTGCCTCACTGCATTTGAAAATTTTACTTCCTCCGTGTTTCTATCCACTGGAGGCTTTGAACATTCACTGTAACAAATGCAGTGACTTATCACAAAATAAATATATACATGCCATGGAGAATGGAATTTTCTGGCATTAAAAGCAGGTGCATTTATAACAAGTGTCCCTTGTTGTGTTTTCCTGTATACGGTACCCTAAGTCAATGCCTTCATTACATACTCCCAATGTTCATTCTGGCCAACACACAGGAAGATTAGCTATAGTTAGAATTTTGCCTCTGAGGTCTTCTCTTCTAAATGGTCAGGATTTTCACAACTTGTTCTCTACCTCCATTATGAACCCAATTATTTTCTATACTCTCCACTTCACCTTCTACTCTTCCAAGTAATCTTCCTAGTTGTTTGTCCTTAATTCTGAAAGGGGACTATGAGATTCAAGAGCATTGGATTTAAGTGAGTCCCCTGCCTCACTTTCCTCTCCAGAGCCATCTGGATTCCGAGGCAAGATATAAATCGGGATGTCTGGAGATTTCTCCAGATGAAATAGGAGACTTTGGCTTTCTTAAACTAAGAAACCTGTTTTCAACAGGTCTCAATTGGACTGAGGCCACACCTATTTAGTGATTTAAGGCTAGGTAACAATTAAGGCAAAAAAAATCTCTTTAGCTTAGACCAAAAAAATCTAAGTAAATAAATAGGTGAATGAATGAATTCAAGAGAGGATGACCCTCAAGGTTTTTGGGCAAAGCAGAAATGACTGGTATTTGCATTTAATCTGGGTCCCAAGCTATGATCAACTGGGGCTTAACCTAGACCTCTTATAGGAGCATCTTTTTGTAGGGTTCTTTTTAAGTTTTCCACTGACTCATTCTCTGTCAGTTAGACCAGCAAAGAAAAAAAAAAAAAAAGAAAACCAAACACTACAGATATTCAACCAAAGTCATACTGTTATTATACCTTTGTCAAGAAAAAAAAAAGAAATTGATATTAAGATTATTTTCTCTGGAATAGGTGAATCAGGATATGTATAATGATTGTCTCCTGATGTGTTGTGGCTGAGAATAAAACTTATGAATTATAAGGACAGATGTCACTTTCCAGCGACATGGCTTTCATAATCTGCTGTATCTCTTTGTTTATCCTTCAAATGCAAACTATAAAGCAAATGCTCATCTATTTAGTCTTGGGTAGGGCATAGGAATGCAAGTCAGATCTGAAATTTGGTTTGTCATTCGCCTTCTCGAAAGGAGATGTGATTTATGTTTATAATAAAGTATTTGAAATGTCATTTAATAGGAAAACAAATGGCAGGAGGATTCCCATGAGCAAGGAAAGGGCTGTGGAACTTTGAATTAGACATTTTTATCTTACCACACTTTAAGTTACATATTTTCATTCTAATTGTAAAAATTATCTATCTTGACATATCCTTTCCATTATTTTTTTTCAAAGAGAATTCATCAGCTGGGTTAATGATGACACAAAATTTTAATATATGCATTAAACATTTAAGTTTTAATATGTTAACATGTCATAAGATGTGAATAATAACAATGTTTTATATATGAAGTGAAAACATATTTTATGTTAGAAATAGTTATAATGCCTGGCAAGTGACTTATATCCATAACAATTTCATTTAAATATTGCTTTTGCTCCCCATCTATCTTAGATGCAATTTTATAGTCCTTTTAAAAAATTCATTTCAGTGTGACCTCTTTCAGACTGCAACTTAGCGCCTCTGGCCTACATATTCAATTGTACTTGTACTGGCTTCTATTCAATTACCTTTCAATGCACAGGAAGCAGCAAAGCCTAGATCTGAAGTGCACCTACTGTCCTGAAGCTCTGCAGGAATTACAATTCTTGGCTCCCCTTTCAAGAAAGAGTACTGGCAGGTCTGATGGTCATCTCCATGAATTCACAGAAACCCAGAATCTCAAAGTCAGAAAAGACTTTAGAAACCTACCTCTAAGACCTGAGAAAGACTGCTCTTTACCATTTACTTCTAAAAAAGTCATCAACTTTTACTTGAAAACCTCAACAAGGGTTAAGATGGAGAAAATTA